>NW_027167999.1:1369367-2054051 GCF_040954835.1 Lepisosteus oculatus
CTATTGAATTTCAGGTACTTGTTTATTCAGCATTGCTTGACTCCGCGGACTCCTTGTTGTTTCAATATTCTAGCAATAGGACTAATCGCCAATACAGTGCCGTTGTAATCTATTCCTTCTGCCAGCAGAGGACGGTATTCGCACAGCCAGTTCAGGATAAGATACGGTCCTCGCAGTTCACAGTACAACTGGCCAAAGCCGTATTCGGAATATGCTCTCGATAACCTCGTTTAGTTTAAGTACGGCCATATTTCATATCAACCCACAGATGCATTGCATAAACACTAGAATTCTGGTTGTACTTAAATTGACCTTATACGTTTTGGATTATGTTTAACCTTCTTCAATTTCTTCAACCATATTTTGAGATGATTACGTTTACAGAAGCAAATATTATTCAGTGCTTTTTCTTCACTCCTTTAATCAAACCCACATTTCTATAAGGAGGGCCATTGTGAAACTCCCCAAAGTGAGCTGAATTAATCTTTTATTCTTCACACCTGCGAAGTCATTCCTACATTGTGTAATATGAAGGCCTTTCATTATTCACGTATACTACAACATCTGAAAATAATGGGTCTTGAAATAGTTGAATGAAAGAAAATCCTGAATAACTCCTCCAAATGCGTGTTACACTTTCATCAAGTACACACACTTTGAATGTGATGAACTATAAAAAGTTATTTTAACCATACCCAATGGAGCTCAGGAGTGCGATTGCATACACAATCATGTTTTCAGTGTTTGGACATCAGCCGTACATCAGAACAATCATTTCACTAACACAGCTCCATGTTGAGTGACTTCCCTCCAAGAACACAAAGTCACTTTCCCTTAGCAATTATTGCATGGACTTTGATTATCTGCCTTCTGCATCAAGCCCTGTATTATATACGGTACAAAGCCAAGCTTTGGGATAGTGCTTTGTTTGGATCCTTGTCTTGATCCTTTTGGATCCCAGGCTGCTCATTTGCAAATGAGTTTTGACATTAATTATAGTGACTATAGCAATGAGCTGGCACTGTGGTTCACAGATCTGGGGTCCTGGGTTCAATTCCTGGGGTGCAGTCTGGATGGAATTGTATGTTCTCCCTTCATTTGTGTGGATTTCTTCCAGGTGCTCCAGTTTCTTCCCACAGTCCAAAGACATACAGTACTAGTAGGTTAAGGTGGAACTACAGTCCCAATTTTGCAGACACAAAATTATTTAATTTCAGTCACAAAATAAAATCATTGACATTATAGAAAAACTTTACAAACTCAAAATTGAGCACAAAATCATGAATTTTGTGAAAGGACTGTAAGTTACGCCATGTTGTAACAAATTCGCATTCAAGTTCCACACAAATTGCGATGTGATGCAGCCCTTCCTGCTCACTAATCACTGTAATGACTAATGCAATGTGATGTAGGAGAGAAAGGGTATAGGTTATGCAGCAAACATTTCACTGCAAAAAACGTTCCATTCCAAGGTTCTTTATGCAGAGTTAACAATGTAGTATTATTTATTGGCAAAAACGTAAAAAAGTTGAGAGTTATATTTCCATTGGATTAAACGAGATGTATTCACAAGCCTGCTCCTTTACAATGTCATAGGGCCACAACAGATTATAGGAAGTTTTGCTGCCTCGTTCTGAATCGCAGAACATGGTAATTCTTTAACCTTGAAATGTAGTCTATTTTGTGATGTAATGATGCAATGTCCCTTTACTGAGAGCCAGCAATCAACGGATGTGTCTGATCGTGAATGGTTTTCCCTGTTGTTTGTTGTATTACTTGGTGTTGCATTTTAAGCTGTGCATGAGGCAGGACCCGGAGGCTGCTGCTTCTGCTGGTGCTTCTGCTGGGATTGAGGAAGAGCTGAGCGCCATGTAAGGCAAAGACACTGCGTTCCACTTTATCAGGTGCCTGGAGTGTAAGAGCTGCAGATAATATTGAGTCACATTAATCCCAACATATTTCAAATATTATGAAAATTAAATAAATTAAATCAAATAACTTTCATTAAAAAAATCAATCACTCTTTACCTTGCTTTTTCAGTTGTTTTTAAGGAAAATTGATGCCGAGAATGTGTGAATACTGCTTTTTGATGGTTCCAAGACCAATGTGACCTGTTCTATTGCCTGCTAATTGTACGTTCCAGGTTGAAAAATTATTTTTAGGAGGTCAAGGTGTATGAATGATAAGAGAAAAACTGAAATAACCACAGCTACGCAAACACCAGTCCACCAAAAAAAAATCATTTAATTAAAATAAGGTAACATTTTTTTTTCATCATCATACGGATGAACTGTGCTAAATGTGTTTCTAAAAAGAAAAAGCAGGACGTGAGTCGTGAGCCAAGATCATGACTCTTTTGCTCTTCTTCACATCAGTTTTCATCTGCGAGGAGGAGGAGGAGGGCGGCTCCTGATGTGCTGACACTTGGGGATGTGCCTCTGTGCCGGCCTGGGGGCAAAGCGCCGGCCGCAGTGAGGGCAGGGCACGTAGTCGGGGTTTGGATTCGCGGGGGGCTGGGGCAGGTTCACAACTTTCCCTCCTTGCGTGATCACCTGCTGCACCTCCCTGGCCTGTTTGATGCTCCGAATGAAATCCTCGTGCTTCTGCCTCCAGTTGTTCTTTCTCAGCTGGGAACAGGAAATGAAACCAATAAAACAGCTTCCAGAAAAAGTCCAGACTAGCACTGCGTACACAGTCTGGTCGCAAACCATTCACAAGGCAAGAAAATATCAATACAGTAATAACGTAGCTTTCTGGGGCCACCTTTCAGTTTATTGGGTAGAGAGTACAATTTACGTAGTTATGGTTTTGTTTCCTGTGAGTGCTATTTGCTTGATATGTAGATTTTTACAACAGAATTCAGAAGTCACTAAGACACATTTATTCTGTCTGGCAAATGTGCCTTTGCGGCAGTTTTTCAGAAGAGTACTTCATAAAACACTTATTTATTGTCTACATTGATTTATAAGCTGAGTCTGACTCTAGGAGAAAAAAAGGGAAGCTTGGAAAGAGTTTAAGGATAGCCCTTACCACGATTGGCGGTTTAACCTTCTTCTTATGGATGTATGTCTCCAGTTCTGTTCCCTTGGCCCTGTGCTTGAAAGAGTCAAAAACCTTCCTCTTTGAATTCTGAAGCTTCTTGCAGATCTTGCTGTGTTTCTCCAGCCTCTCTACAGCAAACTTCCCGTGACACAGTTCACAGGGCACCAGCTGAGGGTTTCCACTCTGGCTATTCTCATATGGAAATTGCTCAGCGGTAGGGCAGATCAGACTTGTAGGGGACAAATATCTGTTTTCCACTGACAGAGTTTGTTCATCCAGACATGTGGTGTTATTTCTGAAGTGGCCCTGCGCGGCCTGTGCCACTGACACGTCGCTTTCAGGGAGCCTTGCTTTCTTGAGATACTTTCTCCTTCCACAGGGGACGTCTTCTAGCCCACGGCTGCAAGGGCTCACTTGACGTCTCTCCTGATGGGAAAGCGCAGAGGGAAAGTGCGATTCTGCGCATCCGCCATCTTCCATTGGAGAACCATAATCAAGGTTGTCTCCTCTGATAGGAAGGGCTTTCCTTGGAGTGAAGGCTTTTTGCTTCTCCATTCTGCAGGTCAGAAGAGGCACGGCCTTAGAGCGGTGGTTGGCCCATGGTCCTCTGGGGCAAAGCTCGCTCTGCCTCGCCTGGAGTGTCTTCCTTAGGGTCAGGAGTCCTCTATTTTCCCTTCCGGCCACCTCTCTGGAGTCTTTCATCTCTCTCGGAACCATCCTCAGCTCCTCCTGAGCTCTGAAGAGCTTCGCCTGCATCACGGCCTCCTTCTGGCGAATCTCGTCCTTCATCATGGCCTCCTTCCGGCGCATCTCATCCTGCAGGCTGGCCTCTCTCCGGCGATGCTCCTCCTTCAGCGCGGCCTCTGCCTCGGCCACTTTTCGTAGCTCCTCTTGCAACTGAAAGTGCTCCTTCCCATTGGCATGAGAAGGGCATTGCCCTGGAGGGGTCGCCACCATGGGGAGGACAGTCCTGTCCTTAGGTTTGCGTACTCTTGAGCCCCTCCTGCCCGGCCTCTCGCAGGGCCTCTCATGACCATCCTGAGGCGGGGTGGGGGCAAACAAGGAATCAGTCTGTGCTTCCGGGCGGTCCACAGCCCGAACCTCACCAGGGCCGGAGACTTTCCTGTTACCCATAGGCTTCAGGGGGTAAGACCGATCATACCCCACAATGTTCTTCTCGGGGCCCTGTTGGGCTTGGAAGCGATAGCTGTTCCCCATCTTCTTCTCCGCAGCGTATTTGACATATTGGAAACATTTTCTCATCTTCTGTAGAGCTGCCTCCTGCCGCCGATTGTACATGGCGATCATTTTTTTCTCCTTTTCCTGCATCAGTTTCTCTTGGAAGGTGTCCTTCAGAAGCTGTATCTTGGGAGGCGGGCAGTACGTGGAGATCAGATCCTGTTGCCTTAAGGGCGCGGGTCGATTCGAGTCTGTGTCCTTCGGGGAGGGGGACAGAGCACCAGGCTTAGGACTGGGCTCCATTGGCAAATGAGATATGAGCTTTGTTTCCCAGGTATCTGGAAAAGGCAAAAATGGCAAATAAATGATATCCTGCACAGTCTAGTATGGTCTAATAGAAAAGAATAAAAAAAAACAATTCAGGAAATACACAACTTTTTAATATTAAACCTAATGGTGTTGAATGCTGCATGCTGACTCAGTAGGAGACAGATCCTAAACATAAACATTATAATAAACATTTGTTTCCCAAATAACATTCTCAATGTTCAGAATGCTTAAAGTCATGAGCTTTTTTAAAAATGTTTAACTGAAACCTGGAAATGTGCTATTTCATTTCAAAGCTTGTATTATATCTATGATATAAATGTTTTTTTATATAAAATTAACCCATTATGCAACAGGGGTTTGAGCAAAAGTCACTGTGAATAAGGGAATTTATCAATATTAACTAGCCGTTTCACTACATTATAGATAGCTGAAGGATTATGATACAGTATATCGATTTCGCTACAAATTGACAAGCATATTTGATGACACTTACCAAACAAGTTTTAAACAGCGGAGAAATAGTTCACCACGACGATAGCAATGCAATGTTTGACTGCATCTCCCTATGTGATATATCTGTATTTGGGTATATACAGATCACGTAATTCAGGGAGCACTGTTACGTCAGGTCACCAACCATTATTACGACGCTCATATGTCATAGAGCTCCTTAGGATGTTTGTATAATCTTTATCCAAATTTTCATATGGCCGCAGTTACGGCGTTTATTTTACAGTTAATGTAACAGGGTGTCATTATATTTTTCTGTCTTTATGGTGGCAGACCACTTAAATAAATCTGAGTAGGCGGTTTCTACAAGTGGGTCAGATAAAATATTAAATATACAGTAAAAGCTCACACCTATTCATACCCTTTATGTACTGTATATCTACAATTACGTATACTACGTATACAGTTATCGTATACTATAATACGATAACTACCATTACAAAATGTCTCCCTTTTGATTTGAAGTGGTTCTTTTAAATAAGTAAATTGCAATCACTTAGCCTACATCTGAGCTCCTAATTCATCGCGACGACGGACTGAGACTCCAGTCGGATTTGTGAGAAGGGGTGTGCCTGTTTTAAAACCGATTCATACGTCTTAAACACATGGACATAGATAGCAGTCTGTGTTATATAATTTATCTTTTTATTTTATTTAAATTTAAGTATCACATACACATTTTCAAAGTAACTGTACCCCTTTTAATTATGATCCCCATCGCTCACAGCTCCGAAGGTGAGACGAGGGCTACTTCAGATGGGATTTCCAATATTTCTCTCTTAGCTTGTATACCGGTGGAAAGGAGAGGGGTCTTAAAACGTGTTGATAGTAAGATTGGGATGTATTTGCAGTCTAGATATAGTTTTTTTAATGTTCGGAGCCGCCACAGATTCATTTTCTTACGACTGCTTTTCTGGATGACAATGACAATGCAAACGATGGTGTTAAGGCGAGGCTGTGCCTTAAGGCTCCTCTGCTTACAATATTCAGCGCGTAAATCGCAAACGAGCGCCTTCCCTTACGATGAAAATGCAGAAAATAAGACCACGAGATTTAAACCTACGGCTTACAAATTTATGCGTAAACACTAAAACCGTATCTTTAGCAAAACTGGCGAGACAATGTGTTTTATCATTTAAAAAAGTACTGGAAAATAATTAAAGGTTATCACGATAAACAGAGGTTACTGATCTACTACTGTACGCTGTGACCAAAAATGAGAGTCCCCCGATCCTCGCAGCCTTCATGCTTTGGTCTTGGCCTGGCCGTTTTTTTTAAGATAATGGGGTCAAGTTAAGAAATTATGCAAGTTTCTAATCAAATCCAAGGGCGCCCCGATCTCCTAAACATCTTTAGAAGGCCGACGGACCACACTGCACGGTCCGGGTCCGGGCCCTGACCCGGTTCTGGATAATGCCAGCTTAAAGTGAAAAATTCTACTGTACATATTATGTTTCTTATTATGGTATATATGTATAATATAGCGCGACCGCTTCACGAAGCTAGAAAGAAAGTTATCCGCCATTTTTATTTTACCTGCAATTGAATTTGCCATTAAAATCATTATTAATACCGCAGCTGCTAAATAACTTACCTAAAAGCGTTCAAATACAAAAGCACTTGAGCTGTAATGTTTGTATACTGTTGGCCCGATGACCTACTTCAAGAAGAATTGTTACATAGACCGCCAAGGACTGTCATCACACTTTACGTCATAAAGCGCTTTAAAACTTTAGACAAGTTCAACACCTCATATTTTGTACTGTTTATCATGGTAAAAGCAACTCAAAGCAATTCTAAAAATGATCGAAAGGTAAAAATACAAGCTTATACGAGCTGTCGTTTTAACATTTATAACATATATTTAAACAAAACATATATAATCTATTTTAATAAAATAGAAAAGTGTTCTTAGTCTTCACTTAAAAGCTGTTAGAAGCTGCCTTTCTGACAAGAGAGTTCTGTGAGTTCCACAGTCTCAGTGCATTAAAGTCAAAACCAGTTGCTTTTTATTTCCTGTTTTACGACAGAGCAAGGAGGGTGTCCACAGACCACTGTGCACCTGCAGACTGATATGGGGGGTAAAAAGTCTAGAAGTTAGTAAATAAGATTTTAACATATGTTCTAAAACACACCGGACACCTGTACAGTGATGCCAACACAGTGATCTGAGCTCCTTCTTTGAGTTAAATCCTAGCATCTGCATTTTTTACAAGTTGTTGCTATGGCAGAGCATGACCAGAGCATAACAGAAACCACCCATTTTCTAACCGCTTCATCCAATTCAGGGTCAGGGGGTCAGGGGGTCGCGGGGCACGGGGGAGCCAGAGCCTCAGAAAGTAATAAGCAGGAGATACCTGGGACTGGATGGTAGTCCAATGCAGGGAAGACACAGACACTCACCAATTATCCCAGAAGCCAATTAACCTACCAGTAGTTCTTTGAACTGTGGGAGGAAGCCGGAGCACCCAAAGCAAACTCATGCAAACATGGGGAGAACATACAAGCTCCATACAGATAGCACCCCAGGTCCAGAAGTGTACCCAGGGCCTCAGCACTGTGAGCTAGCAATGCTAAACGCTGGGCTACTGTGCATGCTAATTTCTAGGCATCAGGTGATCAATCAGGTAGTGTTTCTCAGATAAAAGGACACCAGTTATTTAGTATGAGATTCAAATTGACCTCAGAACAAAATATAATTTATGTTATATAACTTATATAGAACTTACTACAGCATAACTGTCTTATTTGGCTCTTGTAGAAAATATTAACAGCATGCCTATTAAACATACAGTATCTAGCAATCAGCAATCAAAATAAAAACATTTCCAACCATGGAAACTGCCCAGTTAATGAAGCATTTCAAAGACATTAATCTATTCAATAATTACAGTTTTAAGTAGATAACAGATTTATATTCAGATTACGAAAGCATCATAACAACTGCTGCTTGTGTAAGGAATCCATGAATACCACTGTACATGAGAATTCCACACCTATTTGTAATCAATACACAAAATCCTATTGAATTTCAGGTACTTGTTTATTCAGCATTGCTTGACTCCGCGGACTCCTTGTTGTTTCAATATTCTAGCAATAGGACTAATCGCCAATACAGTGCCGTTGTAATCTATTCCTTCTGCCAGCAGAGGACGGTATTCGCACAGCCAGTTCAGGATAAGATACGGTCCTCGCAGTTCACAGTACAACTGGCCAAAGCCGTATTCGGAATATGCTCTCGATAACCTCGTTTAGTTTAAGAACGGCCATATTTCATATCAACCCACAGATGCATTGCATAAACACTAGAATTCTGGTTGTACTTAAATTGACCTTATACGTTTTGGATTATGTTTAACCTTCTTCAATTTCTTCAACCATATTTTGAGATGATTACGTTTACAGAAGCAAATATTATTCAGTGCTTTTTCTTCACTCCTTTAATCAAACCCACATTTCTATAAGGAGGGCCATTGTGAAACTCCCCAAAGTGAGCTGAATTAATCTTTTATTCTTCACACCTGCGAAGTCATTCCTACATTGTGTAATATGAAGGCCTTTCATTATTCACGTATACTACAACATCTGAAAATAATGGGTCTTGAAATAGTTGAATGAAAGAAAATCCTGAATAACTCCTCCAAATGCGTGTTACACTTTCATCAAGTACACACACTTTGAATGTGATGAACTATAAAAAGTTATTTTAACCATACCCAATGGAGCTCAGGAGTGCGATTGCATACACAATCATGTTTTCAGTGTTTGGACATCAGCCGTACATCAGAACAATCATTTCACTAACACAGCTCCATGTTGAGTGACTTCCCTCCAAGAACACAAAGTCACTTTCCCTTAGCAATTATTGCATGGACTTTGATTATCTGCCTTCTGCATCAAGCCCTGTATTATATACGGTACAAAGCCAAGCTTTGGGATAGTGCTTTGTTTGGATCCTTGTCTTGATCCTTTTGGATCCCAGGCTGCTCATTTGCAAATGAGTTTTGACATTAATTATAGTGACTATAGCAATGAGCTGGCACTGTGGTTCACAGATCTGGGGTCCTGGGTTCAATTCCTGGGGTGCAGTCTGGATGGAATTGTATGTTCTCCCTTCATTTGTGTGGATTTCTTCCAGGTGCTCCAGTTTCTTCCCACAGTCCAAAGACATACAGTACTAGTAGGTTAAGGTGGAACTACAGTCCCAATTTTGCAGACACAAAATTATTTAATTTCAGTCACAAAATAAAATCATTGACATTATAGAAAAACTTTACAAACTCAAAATTGAGCACAAAATCATGAATTTTGTGAAAGGACTGTAAGTTACGCCATGTTGTAACAAATTCGCATTCAAGTTCCACACAAATTGCGATGTGATGCAGCCCTTCCTGCTCACTAATCACTGTAATGACTAATGCAATGTGATGTAGGAGAGAAAGGGTATAGGTTATGCAGCAAACATTTCACTGCAAAAAACGTTCCATTCCAAGGTTCTTTATGCAGAGTTAACAATGTAGTATTATTTATTGGCAAAAACGTAAAAAAGTTGAGAGTTATATTTCCATTGGATTAAACGACATGTATTCACAAGCCTGCTCCTTTACAATGTCATAGGGCCACAACAGATTATAGGAAGTTTTGCTGCCTCGTTCTGAATCGCAGAACATGCTAATTCTTTAACCTTGAAATGTAGTCTATTTTGTGATGTAATGATGCAATGTCCCTTTACTGAGAGCCAGCAATCAACGGATGTGTCTGATCGTGAATGGTTTTCCCTGTTGTTTGTTGTATTACTTGGTGTTGCATTTTAAGCTGTGCATGAGGCAGGACCCGGAGGCTGCTGCTTCTGCTGGTGCTTCTGCTGGGATTGAGGAAGAGCTGAGCGCCATGTAAGGCAAAGACACTGCGTTCCACTTTATCAGGTGCCTGGAGTGTAAGAGCTGCAGATAATATTGAGTCACATTAATCCCAACATATTTCAAATATTATGAAAATTAAATAAATTAAATCAAATAACTTTCATTAAAAAAATCAATCACTCTTTACCTTGCTTTTTCAGTTGTTTTTAAGGAAAATTGATGCCGAGAATGTGTGAATACTGCTTTTTGATGGTTCCAAGACCAATGTGACCTGTTCTATTGCCTGCTAATTGTACGTTCCAGGTTGAAAAATTATTTTTAGGAGGTCAAGGTGTATGAATGATAAGAGAAAAACTGAAATAACCACAGCTACGCAAACACCAGTCCACCAAAAAAAAATCATTTAATTAAAATAAGGTAACATTTTTTTTTCATCATCATACGGATGAACTGTGCTAAATGTGTTTCTAAAAAGAAAAAGCAGGACGTGAGTCGTGAGCCAAGATCATGACTCTTTTGCTCTTCTTCACATCAGTTTTCATCTGCGAGGAGGAGGAGGAGGGCGGCTCCTGATGTGCTGACACTTGGGGAAGTGCCTCTGTGCCGGCCTGGGGGCAAAGCGCTGGCCGCAGTGAGGGCAGGGCACGTAGTCGGGGTTTGGATTCGCGGGGGGCTGGGGCAGGTTCACAACTTTCCCTCCTTGCGTGATCACCTGCTGCACCTCCCTGGCCTGTTTGATGCTCCGAATGAAATCCTCGTGCTTCTGCCTCCAGTTGTTCTTTCTCAGCTGGGAACAGGAAATGAAACCAATAAAACAGCTTCCAGAAAAAGTCCAGACTAGCACTGCGTACACAGTCTGGTCGCAAACCATTCACAAGGCAAGAAAATATCAATACAGTAATAACGTAGCTTTCTGGGGCTACCTTTCAGGTCATTGGGTAGAGAGTACAATTTACGTAGTTATGGTTTTGTTTCCTGTGAGTGCTATTTGCTTGATATGTAGATTTTTACAACAGAATTCAGAAGTCACTAAGACACATTTATTCTGTCTGGCAAATGTGCCTTTGCGGCAGTTTTTCAGAAGAGTACTTCATAAAACACTTATTTATTGTTTACATTGATTTATAAGCTGAGTCTGACTCTAGGAGAAAAAAAGGGAAGCTTGGAAAGAGTTTAAGGATAGCCCTTACCACGATTGGCGGTTTAACCTTCTTCTTATGGATGTATGTCTCCAGTTCTGTTCCCTTGGCCCTGTGCTTGAAAGAGTCAAAAACCTTCCTCTTTGAATTCTGAAGCTTCTTGCAGATCTTGCTGTGTTTCTCCAGCCTCTCTACAGCAAACTTCCCGTGACACAGTTCACAGGGCACCAGCTGAGGGTTTCCACTCTGGCTATTCTCATATGGAAATTGCTCAGCGGTAGGGCACATCAGACTTGTAGGGGACAAATATCTGTTTTCCACTGACAGAGTTTGTTCATCCAGACATGTGGTGTTATTTCTGAAGTGGCCCTGCGCGGCCTGTGCCGCTGACACGTCGCTTTCAGGGAGCCTTGCTTTCTTGAGTTACTTTCTCCTTCCACAGGGGACGTCTTCTAGCCCACGGCTGCAAGGGCTCACTTGACGTCTCTCCTGATGGGAAAGCGCAGAGGGAAAGTGCGATTCTGCGCATCCGCCATCTTCCATTGGAGAACCATAATCAAGGTTGTCTCCTCTGATAGGAAGGGCTTTCCTTGGAGTGAAGGCTTTTTGCTTCTCCATTCTGCAGGTCAGAAGAGGCACGGCCTTAGAGCGGTGGTTGGCCCATGGTCCTCTGGGGCAAAGCTCGCTCTGCCTCGCCTCTATTTTCCCTTCCGGCCACCTCTCTGGAGTCTTCCATCTCTCTTGGAACCATCCTCAGCTCCTCCTGAGCTCTGAAGAGCTTCGCCTGCATCATGGCCTCCTTCTGGCGAATCTCGTCCTTCATCATGGCCTCCTTCCGGCGCATCTCATCCTGCAGGCTGGCCTCCCTCCGGCGATGCTCCTCCTTCAGCGCGGCCTCTGCCTCGGCCACTTTTCGTAGCTCCTCTTGCAACTGAAAGTGCTCCTTCCCATTGGCATGAGAAGGGCATTGCCCTGGAGGGGTCGCCACCATGGGGAGGACAGTCCTGTCCTTAGGTTTGCGTACTCTTGAGCCCCTCCTGCCCTGCCTCTCGCAGGGCCTCTCATGACCATCCTGAGGCGGGGTGGGGGCAAACAAGGAATCACTCTGTGCGTCCGGGCGGTCCACAGCCCGAACCTCACCAGGGCCGGAGACTTTCCTGTTACCCATAGGCTTCAGGGGGTAAGACCGATCATACCCCACAATGTTCTTCTCGGGGCCCTGTTGGGCTTGGAAGCGATAGCTGTTCCCCATCTTCTTCTCCGCAGCGTATTTGACATATTGGAAACATTTTCTCATCTTCTGTAGAGCTGCCTCCTGCCGCTGATTGTACATGGCGATCATTTTTTTCTCCTTTTCCTGCATCAGTTTCTCTTGGAAGGTGTCCTTCAGAAGCTGTATCTTGGGAGGCGGGCAGTACGTGGAGATCAGATCCTGTTGCCTTAAGGGCGCGGGTCGATTCGAGTCTGTGTCCTTCGGGGAGGGGGACAGAGCACCAGGCTTAGGACTGGGCTCCATTGGCAAATGAGATATGAGCTTTGTTTCCCAGGTATCTGGAAAAGGCAAAAATGGCAAATAAATGATATCCTGCACAGTCTAGTATGGTCTAATAGAAAAGAATAAAAAAAAACAATTCAGGAAATACACAACGTTTTAATATTAAACCTAATGGTGTTGAATGCTGCATGCTGACTCAGTAGGAGACAGATCCTAAACATAAACATTATAATAAACATTTGTTTCCCAAATAACATTATCAATGTTCAGAATGCTTAAAGTCATGAGCTTTTTTAAAAATGTTTAACTGAAACCTGGAAATGTGCTATTTCATTTCAAAGCTTGTATTATATCTATGATATAAATGTTTTTTTATATAAAATTAACCCATTACGCAACAGGGGTTTGAGCAAAAGTCACTGTGAATAAGGGAATTTATCAATATTAATTAGCCGTTTCACTACATTATAGATAGCTAAAGGATTATGATACAGTATATCGATTTCGCTACAAATTGACAAGCATATTTGATGACACTTACCAAACAAGTTTTAAACAGCGGAGAAATAGTTCACCACGACGATAGCAATGCAATGTTTGACTGCATCTCCCTATGTGATATATCTGTATTTGGGTATATACAGATCACGTAATTCAGGGAGCACTGTTACGTCAGGTCACCAACCATTATTACGACGCTCATATGTCATAGAGCTCCTTAGGATGTTTGTATAATCTTTATCCAAATTTTCATATGGCCGCAGTTACGGCGTTTATTTTACAGTTAATGTAACAGGGTGTCATTATATTTTTCTGTCTTTATGGTGGCAGACCACTTAAATAAATCTGAGTAGGCGGTTTCTACAAGTGGGTCAGATAAAATATTAAATATACAGTAAAAGCTCACACCTATTCATACCCTTTATGTACTGTACAGTGCCTTGCGAAAGTATTCGGCCCCCTTGAACTTTTCAACCTTTTGCCACATTTCAGGCTTCAAACATAAAGATATAATTTTTTTTATTTTATGTGAAGAATCACCAACAAGTGGGGCACAATTGTGAAGTGGAACGAAATCTATTGGATTTTTGAAACTTTTTAAACTAATAAAAAAATGAAAAGTGGGGCGTGCAAAATTATTCGGCCCCTTTACTTTCAGTGCAGCAAACTCACTCCAGAAGTTCAGCGAGGATCTCTGAATGATCCAATGTTGTCCTAAATGACTGATGGTGATAAATAGAATCCACCTGTGTGTAATCAAGTCTCTGTATAAATGCACCTGCTCTGTGATAGTCTCAAGGTTCTGTTGAAAGCGCAGAGAGCATCATGAAGACCAAGGAACACACCAGACAGGTCCGTAATACTGTTGTGGAGAAGTTTAAAGCCGGATTTGGATACAAAAAGATTTCCCAAGCTTCAAACATCCCAAGGAGCACTGTGCAAGCGATCATCTTGAAATGGAAGGAGTATCAGACCACTGCAAATCTACCAAGACCTGGCCGTCCCTCTAAACTTTCAGCTCAGACAAGGAGAAGACTGATCAGAGATGCAGCCAAGAGGCCCATGATCACTCTGGATGAACTGCAGAGAACTACAGCTGAGGTGGGAGAGTCTGTCCATAGGACAACAATCAGTCTTACACTGCACAAATCTGGCCTTTATGGAAGAGTGGCAAGAAGAAAGCCATTTCTCAAAGATATCCATAAAAAGTCTCGTCTAAAGTTTGCCACAAGCCACCTGGGAGACACCCCAAACATGTGGAAGAAGGTGCTCTGGTCAGATGAAACCAAAATCGAACTTTTTGGCCACAATGCAAAACGATATGTTTGGCGTAAAAGCAACACAGCTCATCACCCTCAACACACCATCCCCACTGTCAAACATGGTGGTGGCAGCATCATGGTTTGGGCCTGCTTTTCTTCAGCAGGGACAGGGAAGATGGTTAAAATTGAGGGGAAGATGGATGCAGCCAAATACAGGACCATTCTGGATGAAAACCTGTTGGAGTCTGCAAAAGACCTGAAACTGGGACGGAGATTTATCTTCCAACAAGAGAATGATCCCAAACATACAGCAAAATCTACAAAGGAATGGTTCACAAATAAACGTATCCAGGTGTTTGAATGGCCAAGTCAAAGTCCAGACCTGAATCCAATCCAGAATCTGTGGAAAGAGCTGAAAACTGCTGTTCACAAACGCTCTCCATCCAAACTCACTGAGCTCGAGCTGTTTTGCAAGGAAGAATGGGCAAGAATTTCAGTCTCTCGATGTGCAAAACTGATAGAGACATACCCCAAGCGACTTGCAGCTGTAATCGCAGCAAAAGGTGGCTCTACAAAGTATTAACGCAAGGGGGCCGAATAATTTTGCACGCCCCACTTTTCATTTTTTTATTAGTTAAAAAAGTTTCAAAAATCCAATAGATTTCGTTCCACTTCACAATTGTGTCCCACTTGTAGGTGATTCTTCACATAAAATAAAAAAATTATATCTTTATGTTTGAAGCCTGAAATGTGGCAAAAGGTTGAAAAGTTCAAGGGGGCAGAATACTTTCGCAAGGCACTGTATATCTACAATTACGTATACTACGTATACAGTTATCGTATACTATAATACGATAACTACCATTACAAAATGTCTCCCTTTTGATTTGAAGTGGTTCTTTTAAATAAGTAAATTGCAATCACTTAGCCTACATCTGAGCTCCTAATTCATCGCGACGATGGACTGAGACTCCAGTCGGATTTGTGAGAAGGGGTGTGCCTGTTTTAAAACCGATTCATACGTCTTAAACACATGGACATAGATAGCAGTCTGTGTTATATAATTTATCTTTTTATTTTATTTAAATTTAAGTATCACATACACATTTTCAAAGTAACTGTACCCCTTTTAATTATGATCCCCATCGCTCACAGCTCCGAAGGTGAGACAAGGGCTACTTCAGATGGGATTTCCAATATTTCTCTCTTAGCTTGTATACCGGTGGAAAGGAGAGGGGTCTTAAAACGTGTTGATAGTAAGATTGGGATGTATTTGCAGTCTAGATATAGTTTTTTTAATGTTCGGAGCCGCCACAGATTCATTTTCTTACGACTGCTTTTCTGGATGACAATGACAATGCAAACGATGGTGTTAAGGCGAGGCTGTGCCTTAAGGCTCCTCTGCTTACAATATTCAGCACGTAAATCGCAAACGAGCGCCTTCCCTTACGATGAAAATGCAGAAAATAAGACCACGAGATTTAAACTTACGGCTAATAAATTTAATTTATTTTAAACACTAAAACCGTATCTTTAGCAAAACTGGCGAGACAATGTGTTTTATCATTTAAAAAAGTACTGGAAAATAATTAAAGGTTATCACAGAGGTTACTGATCTACTACTGTACGCTGTGACCAAAAATGAGAGTCCCCCGATCCTCGCAGCCTGGCCTGGCCGTTTTTTTTAAGATAATGGGGTCAAGTTAAGAAATTATGCAAGTTTCTAATCAAATCCAAGGGCGCCTCGATCTCCTAAACATCTTTAGAAGGCCGACGGACCACACTGCACGGTCCGGGTCCGGGCCCTGACCCGGTTCTGGATAATGCCAGCTTAAAGTGAAAAATTCTACTGTACATATTATGTTTCTTATTATGGTATATATGTATAATATAGCGCGACCGCTTCACGAAGCTAGAAAGAAAGTTATCCGCCATTTTTATTTTACCTGCAATTGAATTTGCCATTAAAATCATTATTAATACCGCAGCTGCTAAATAACTTACCTAAAAGCGTTCAGATACAAAAGCACTTGAGCTGTAATGTTTGTATACTGTTGGCCCGATGACCTACTTCAAGAAGAATTGTTACATAGACCGCCAAGGACTGTCATCACACTTTACGTCATAAAGCGCTTTAAAACTTTAGACAAGTTCAACACCTCATATTTTGTACTGTTTATCATGGTAAAAGCAACTCAAAGCAATTCTAAAAATGATCGAAAGGTAAAAATACAAGCTTATACGAGCTGTCGTTTTAACATTTATAACATATATTTAAACAAAACATATATAATCTATTTTAATAAAATAGAAAAGTGTTCTTAGTCTTCACTTAAAAGCTGTTAGAAGCTGCCTTTCTGACAAGAGAGTTCTGTGAGTTCCACAGTCTCAGTGCATTAAAGTCAAAACCAGTTGCTTTTTATTTCCTGTTTTACGACAGAGCAAGGAGGGTGTCCACAGACCACTGTGCACCTGCAGACTGATATGGGGGGTAAAAAGTCTAGAAGTTAGTAAATAAGATTTTAACATATGTTCTAAAACACACCGGACACCTGTACAGTGATGCCAACACAGTGATCTGAGCTCCTTCTTTGAGTTAAATCCTAGCATCTGCATTTTTTACAAGTTGTTGCTATGGCAGAGCATGACCAGAGCATAACAGAAACCACCCATTTTCTAACCGCTTCATCCAATTCAGGGTCAGGGGGTCAGGGGGTCGCGGGGCACGGGGGAGCCAGAGCCTCAGAAAGTAATAAGCAGGAGATACCTGGGACTGGATGGTAGTCCAATGCAGGGAAGACACAGACACTCACCAATTATCCCAGAAGCCAATTAACCTACCAGTAGTTCTTTGAACTGTGGGAGGAAGCCGGAGCACCCAAAGCAAACTCATGCAAACATGGGGAGAACATACAAGCTCCATACAGATAGCACCCCAGGTCCAGAAGTGTACCCAGGGCCTCAGCACTGTGAGCTAGCAATGCTAAACGCTGGGGTACTGTGCATGCTAATTTCTAGGCATCAGGTGATCAATCAGGTAGTGTTTCTCAGATAAAAGGACACCAGTTATTTAGTATGAGATTCAAATTGACCTCAGAACAAAATATAACTTATGTTATATAACTTATATAGAACTTACTACAGCATAACTGTCTTATTTGGCTCTTGTAGAAAATATTAACAGCATGCCTATTAAACATACAGTATCTAGCAATCAGCAATCAAAATAAAAACATTTCCAACCATGGAAACTGCCCAGTTAATGAAGCATTTCAAAGACATTAATCTATTCAATAATTACAGTTTTAAGTAGATAACAGATTTATATTCAGATTACGAAAGCATCATAACAACTGCTGCTTGTGTAAGGAATCCATGAATACCACTGTACATGAGAATTCCACACCTATTTGTAATCAATACACAAAATCCTATTGAATTTCAGGTACTTGTTTATTCAGCATTGCTTGACTCCGCGGACTCCTTGTTGTTTCAATATTCTAGCAATAGGACTAATCGCCAATACAGTGCCGTTGTAATCTATTCCTTCTGCCAGCAGAGGACGGTATTCGCACAGCCAGTTCAGGATAAGATACGGTCCTCGCAGTTCACAGTACAACTGGCCAAAGCCGTATTCGGAATATGCTCTCGATAACCTCGTTTAGTTTAAGTACGGCCATATTTCATATCAACCCACAGATGAATTGCATAAACACTAGAATTCTGGTTGTACTTAAATTGACCTTATACGTTTTGGATTATGTTTAACCTTCTTCAATTTCTTCAACCATATTTTGAGATGATTACGTTTACAGAAGCAAATATTATTCAGTGCTTTTTCTTCACTCCTTTAATCAAACCCACATTTCTATAAGGAGGGCCATTGTGAAACTCCCCAAAGTGAGCTGAATTAATCTTTTATTCTTCACACCTGCGAAGTCATTCCTACATTGTGTAATATGAAGGCCTTTCATTATTCACGTATACTACAACATCTGAAAATAATGGGTCTTGAAATAGTTGAATGAAAGAAAATCCTGAATAACTCCTCCAAATGCGTGTTACACTTTCATCAAGTACACACACTTTGAATGTGATGAACTATAAAAAGTTATTTTAACCATACCCAATGGAGCTCAGGAGTGCGATTGCATACACAATCATGTTTTCAGTGTTTGGACATCAGCCGTACATCAGAACAATCATTTCACTAACACAGCTCCATGTTGAGTGACTTCCCTCCAAGAACACAAAGTCACTTTCCCTTAGCAATTATTGCATGGACTTTGATTATCTGCCTTCTGCATCAAGCCCTGTATTATATACGGTACAAAGCCAAGCTTTGGGATAGTGCTTTGTTTGGATCCTTGTCTTGATCCTTTTGGATCCCAGGCTGCTCATTTGCAAATGAGTTTTGACATTAATTATAGTGACTATAGCAATGAGCTGGCACTGTGGTTCACAGAGCTGGGGTCCTGGGTTCAATTCCTGGGGTGCAGTCTGGATGGAATTGTATGTTCTCCCTTCATTTGTGTGGATTTCTTCCAGGTGCTCCAGTTTCTTCCCACAGTCCAAAGACATACAGTACTAGTAGGTTAAGGTGGAACTACAGTCCCAATTTTGCAGACACAAAATTATTTAATTTCAGTCACAAAATAAAATCATTGACATTATAGAAAAACTTTACAAACTCAAAATTGAGCACAAAATCATGAATTTTGTGAAAGGACTGTAAGTTACGCCATGTTGTAACAAATTCGCATTCAAGTTCCACACAAATTGCGATGTGATGCAGCCCTTCCTGCTCACTAATCACTGTAATGACTAATGCAATGTGATGTAGGAGAGAAAGGGTATAGGTTATGCAGCAAACATTTCACTGCAAAAAACGTTCCATTCCAAGGTTCTTTATGCAGAGTTAACAATGTAGTATTATTTATTGGCAAAAACGTAAAAAAGTTGAGAGTTATATTTCCATTGGATTAAACGAGATGTATTCACAAGCCTGCTCCTTTACAATGTCATAGGGCCACAACAGATTATAGGAAGTTTTGCTGCCTCGTTCTGAATCGCAGAACATGGTAATTCTTTAACCTTGAAATGTAGTCTATTTTGTGATGTAATGATGCAATCTCCCTTTACTGAGAGCCAGCAATCAACGGATGTGTCTGATCGTGAATGGTTTTCCCTGTTGTTTGTTGTATTACTTGGTGTTGCATTTTAAGCTGTGCATGAGGCAGGACCCGGAGGCTGCTGCTTCTGCTGGTGCTTCTGCTGGGATTGAGGAAGAGCTGAGCGCCATGTAAGGCAAAGACACTGCGTTCCACTTTATCAGGTGCCTGGAGTGTAAGAGCTGCAGATAATATTGAGTCACATTAATCCCAACATATTTCAAATATTATGAAAATTAAATAAATTAAATCAAATAACTTTCATTAAAAAAATCAATCACTCTTTACCTTGCTTTTTCAGTTGTTTTTAAGGAAAATTGATGCCGAGAATGTGTGAATACTGCTTTTTGATGGTTCCAAGACCAATGTGACCTGTTCTATTGCCTGCTAATTGTACGTTCCAGGTTGAAAAATTATTTTTAGGAGGTCAAGGTGTATGAATGATAAGAGAAAAACTGAAATAACCACAGCTACGCAAACACCAGTCCACCAAAAAAAAATCATTTAATTAAAATAAGGTAATATTTTTTTTTCATCATCATACGGATGAACTGTGCTAAATGTGTTTCTAAAAAGAAAAAGCAGGACGTGAGTCGTGAGCCAAGATCATGACTCTTTTGCTCTTCTTCACATCAGTTTTCATCTGCGAGGAGGAGAAGGAGGGCGGCTCCTGATGTGCTGACACTTGGGGAAGTGCCTCTGTGCCGGCCTGGGGGCAAAGCGCCGGCCGCAGTGAGGGCAGGGCACGTAGTCGGGGTTTGGATTCGCGGGGGGCTGGGGCAGGTTCACAACTTTCCCTCCTTGCGTGATCACCTGCTGCACCTCCCTGGCCTGTTTGATGCTCCGAATGAAATCCTCGTGCTTCTGCCTCCAGTTGTTCTTTCTCAGCTGGGAACAGGAAATGAAACCAATAAAACAGCTTCCAGAAAAAGTCCAGACTAGCACTGCGTACACAGTCTGGTCGCAAACCATTCACAAGGCAAGAAAATATCAATACAGTAATAACGTAGCTTTCTGGGGCTACCTTTCAGGTCATTGGGTAGAGAGTACAATTTACGTAGTTATGGTTTTGTTTCCTGTGAGTGCTATTTGCTTGATATGTAGATTTTTACAACAGAATTCAGAAGTCACTAAGACACATTTATTCTGTCTGGCAAATGTGCCTTTGCGGCAGTTTTTCAGAAGAGTACTTCATAAAACACTTATTTATTGTTTACATTGATTTATAAGCTGAGTCTGACTCTAGGAGAAAAAAAGGGAAGCTTGGAAAGAGTTTAAGGATAGCCCTTACCACGATTGGCGGTTTAACCTTCTTCTTATGGATGTATGTCTCCAGTTCTGTTCCCTTGGCCCTGTGCTTGAAAGAGTCAAAAACCTTCCTCTTTGAATTCTGAAGCTTCTTGCAGATCTTGCTGTGTTTCTCCAGCCTCTCTACAGCAAACTTCCCGTGACACAGTTCACAGGGCACCAGCTGAGGGTTTCCACTCTGGCTATTCTCATATGGAAATTGCTCAGCGGTAGGGCACATCAGACTTGTAGGGGACAAATATCTGTTTTCCACTGACAGAGTTTGTTCATCCAGACATGTGGTGTTATTTCTGAAGTGGCCCTGCGCGGCCTGTGCCGCTGACACGTCGCTTTCAGGGAGCCTTGCTTTCTTGAGATACTTTCTCCTTCCACAGGGGACGTCTTCTAGCCCACGGCTGCAAGGGCTCACTTGACGTCTCTCCTGATGGGAAAGCGCAGAGGGAAAGTGCGATTCTGCGCATCCGCCATCTTCCATTGGAGAACCATAATCAAGGTTGTCTCCTCTGATAGGAAGGGCTTTCCTTGGAGTGAAGGCTTTTTGCTTCTCCATTCTGCAGGTCAGAAGAGGCACGGCCTTAGAGCGGTGGTTGGCCCATGGTCCTCTGGGGCAAAGCTCGCTCTGCCTCGCCTCTATTTTCCCTTCCGGCCACCTCTCTGGAGTCTTCCATCTCTCTTGGAACCATCCTCAGCTCCTCCTGAGCTCTGAAGAGCTTCGCCTGCATCATGGCCTCCTTCTGGCGAATCTCGTCCTTCATCATGGCCTCCTTCCGGCGCATCTCATCCTGCAGGCTGGCCTCCCTCCGGCGATGCTCCTCCTTCAGCGCGGCCTCTGCCTCGGCCACTTTTCGTAGCTCCTCTTGCAACTGAAAGTGCTCCTTCCCATTGGCATGAGAAGGGCATTGCCCTGGAGGGGTCGCCACCATGGGGAGGACAGTCCTGTCCTTAGGTTTGCGTACTCTTGAGCCCCTCCTGCCCTGCCTCTCGCAGGGCCTCTCATGACCATCCTGAGGCGGGGTGGGGGCAAACAAGGAATCACTCTGTGCGTCCGGGCGGTCCACAGCCCGAACCTCACCAGGGCCGGAGACTTTCCTGTTACCCATAGGCTTCAGGGGGTAAGACCGATCATACCCCACAATGTTCTTCTCGGGGCCCTGTTGGGCTTGGAAGCGATAGCTGTTCCCCATCTTCTTCTCCGCAGCGTATTTGACATATTGGAAACATTTTCTCATCTTCTGTAGAGCTGCCTCCTGCCGCTGATTGTACATGGCGATCATTTTTTTCTCCTTTTCCTGCATCAGTTTCTCTTGGAAGGTGTCCTTCAGAAGCTGTATCTTGGGAGGCGGGCAGTACGTGGAGATCAGATCCTGTTGCCTTAAGGGCGCAGGTCGATTCGAGTCTGTGTCCTTCGGGGAGGGGGACAGAGCACCAGGCTTAGGACTGGGCTCCATTGGCAAATGAGATATGAGCTTTGTTTCCCAGGTATCTGGAAAAGGCAAAAATGGCAAATAAATGATATCCTGCACAGTCTAGTATGGTCTAATAGAAAAGAATAAAAAAAAACAATTCAGGAAATACACAACGTTTTAATATTAAACCTAATGGTGTTGAATGCTGCATGCTGACTCAGTAGGAGACAGATCCTAAACATAAACATTATAATAAACATTTGTTTCCCAAATAACATTCTCAATGTTCAGAATGCTTAAAGTCATGAGCTTTTTTAAAAATGTTTAACTGAAACCTGGAAATGTGCTATTTCATTTCAAAGCTTGTATTATATCTATGATATAAATGTTTTTTTATATAAAATTAACCCATTACGCAACAGGGGTTTGAGCAAAAGTCACTGTGAATAAGGGAATTTATCAATATTAATTAGCCGTTTCACTACATTATAGATAGCTAAAGGATTATGATACAGTATATCGATTTCGCTACAAATTGACAAGCATATTTGATGACACTTACCAAACAAGTTTTAAACAGCGGAGAAATAGTTCACCACGACGATAGCAATGCAATGTTTGACTGCATCTCCCTATGTGATATATCTGTATTTGGGTATATACAGATCACGTAATTCAGGGAGCACTGTTACGTCAGGTCACCAACCATTATTACGACGCTCATATGTCATAGAGCTCCTTAGGATGTTTGTATAATCTTTATCCAAATTTTCATATGGCCGCAGTTACGGCGTTTATTTTACAGTTAATGTAACAGGGTGTCATTATATTTTTCTGTCTTTATGGTGGCAGACCACTTAAATAAATCTGAGTAGGCGGTTTCTACAAGTGGGTCAGATAAAATATTAAATATACAGTAAAAGCTCACACCTATTCATACCCTTTATGTACTGTACAGTGCCTTGCGAAAGTATTCGGCCCCCTTGAACTTTTCAACCTTTTGCCACATTTCAGGCTTCAAACATAAAGATATAATTTTTTTTATTTTATGTGAAGAATCACCAACAAGTGGGGCACAATTGTGAAGTGGAACGAAATCTATTGGATTTTTGAAACTTTTTAAACTAATAAAAAAATGAAAAGTGGGGCGTGCAAAATTATTCGGCCCCTTTACTTTCAGTGCAGCAAACTCACTCCAGAAGTTCAGCGAGGATCTCTGAATGATCCAATGTTGTCCTAAATGACTGATGGTGATAAATAGAATCCACCTGTGTGTAATCAAGTCTCTGTATAAATGCACCTGCTCTGTGATAGTCTCAAGGTTCTGTTGAAAGCGCAGAGAGCATCATGAAGACCAAGGAACACACCAGACAGGTCCGTAATACTGTTGTGGAGAAGTTTAAAGCCGGATTTGGATACAAAAAGATTTCCCAAGCTTCAAACATCCCAAGGAGCACTGTGCAAGCGATCATCTTGAAATGGAAGGAGTATCAGACCACTGCAAATCTACCAAGACCTGGCCGTCCCTCTAAACTTTCAGCTCAGACAAGGAGAAGACTGATCAGAGATGCAGCCAAGAGGCCCATGATCACTCTGGATGAACTGCAGAGAACTACAGCTGAGGTGGGAGAGTCTGTCCATAGGACAACAATCAGTCTTACACTGCACAAATCTGGCCTTTATGGAAGAGTGGCAAGAAGAAAGCCATTTCTCAAAGATATCCATAAAAAGTCTCGTCTAAAGTTTGCCACAAGCCACCTGGGAGACACCCCAAACATGTGGAAGAAGGTGCTCTGGTCAGATGAAACCAAAATCGAACTTTTTGGCCACAATGCAAAACGATATGTTTGGCGTAAAAGCAACACAGCTCATCACCCTCAACACACCATCCCCACTGTCAAACATGGTGGTGGCAGCATCATGGTTTGGGCCTGCTTTTCTTCAGCAGGGACAGGGAAGATGGTTAAAATTGAGGGGAAGATGGATGCAGCCAAATACAGGACCATTCTGGATGAAAACCTGTTGGAGTCTGCAAAAGACCTGAAACTGGGACGGAGATTTATCTTCCAACAAGAGAATGATCCCAAACATACAGCAAAATCTACAAAGGAATGGTTCACAAATAAACGTATCCAGGTGTTTGAATGGCCAAGTCAAAGTCCAGACCTGAATCCAATCGAGAATCTGTGGAAAGAGCTGAAAACTGCTGTTCACAAACGCTCTCCATCCAAACTCACTGAGCTCGAGCTGTTTTGCAAGGAAGAATGGGCAAGAATTTCAGTCTCTCGATGTGCAAAACTGATAGAGACATACCCCAAGCGACTTGCAGCTGTAATCGCAGCAAAAGGTGGCTCTACAAAGTATTAACGCAAGGGGGCCGAATAATTTTGCACGCCCCACTTTTCATTTTTTTATTAGTTAAAAAAGTTTCAAAAATCCAATAGATTTCGTTCCACTTCACAATTGTGTCCCACTTGTAGGTGATTCTTCACATAAAATAAAAAAATTATATCTTTATGTTTGAAGCCTGAAATGTGGCAAAAGGTTGAAAAGTTCAAGGGGGCAGAATGCTTTCGCAAGGCACTGTATATCTACAATTACGTATACTACGTATACAGTTATCGTATACTATAATACGATAACTACCATTACAAAATGTCTCCCTTTTGATTTGAAGTGGTTCTTTTAAATAAGTAAATTGCAATCACTTAGCCTACATCTGAGCTCCTAATTCATCGCGACGACGGACTGAGACTCCAGTCGGATTTGTGAGAAGGGGTGTGCCTGTTTTAAAACCGATTCATACGTCTTAAACACATGGACATAGATAGCAGTCTGTGTTATATAATTTATCTTTTTATTTTATTTAAATTTAAGTATCACATACACATTTTCAAAGTAACTGTACCCCTTTTAATTATGATCCCCATCGCTCACAGCTCCGAAGGTGAGACGAGGGCTACTTCAGATGGGATTTCCAATATTTCTCTCTTAGCTTGTATACCGGTGGAAAGGAGAGGGGTCTTAAAACGTGTTGATAGTAAGATTGGGATGTATTTGCAGTCTAGATATAGTTTTTTTAATGTTCGGAGCCGCCACAGATTCATTTTCTTACGACTGCTTTTCTGGATGACAATGACAATGCAAACGATGGTGTTAAGGCGAGGCTGTGCCTTAAGGCTCCTCTGCTTACAATATTCAGCACGTAAATCGCAAACGAGCGCCTTCCCTTACGATGAAAATGCAGAAAATAAGACCACGAGATTTAAACCTACGGCTTACAAATTTATGCGTAAACACTAAAACCGTATCTTTAGCAAAACTGGCGAGACAATGTGTTTTATCATTTAAAAAAGTACTGGAAAATAATTAAAGGTTATCACAGAGGTTACTGATCTACTACTGTACGCTGTGACCAAAAATGAGAGTCCCCCGATCCTCGCAGCCTTCATGCTTTGGTCTTGGCCTGGCCGTTTTTTTTAAGATAATGGGGTCAAGTTAAGAAATTATGCAAGTTTCTAATCAAATCCAAGGGCGCCTCGATCTCCTAAACATCTTTAGAAGGCCGACGGACCACACTGCACGGTCCGGGTCCGGGCCCTGACCCGGTTCTGGATAATGCCAGCTTAAAGTGAAAAATTCTACTGTACATATTATGTTTCTTATTATGGTATATATGTATAATATAGCGCGACCGCTTCACGAAGCTAGAAAGAAAGTTATCCGCCATTTTTATTTTACCTGCAATTGAATTTGCCATTAAAATCATTATTAATACCGCAGCTGCTAAATAACTTACCTAAAAGCGTTCAGATACAAAAGCACTTGAGCTGTAATGTTTGTATACTGTTGGCCCGATGACCTACTTCAAGAAGAATTGTTACATAGACCGCCAAGGACTGTCATCACACTTTACATCATAAAGCGCTTTAAAACTTTAGACAAGTTCAACACCTCATATTTTGTACTGTTTATCATGGTAAAAGCAACTCAAAGCAATTCTAAAAATGATCGAAAGGTAAAAATACAAGCTTATACGAGCTGTCGTTTTAACATTTATAACATATATTTAAACAAAACATATATAATCTATTTTAATAAAATAGAAAAGTGTTCTTAGTCTTCACTTAAAAGCTGTTAGAAGCTGCCTTTCTGACAAGAGAGTTCTGTGAGTTCCACAGTCTCAGTGCATTAAAGTCAAAACCAGTTGCTTTTTATTTCCTGTTTTACGACAGAGCAAGGAGGGTGTCCACAGACCACTGTGCACCTGCAGACTGATATGGGGGGTAAAAAGTCTAGAAGTTAGTAAATAAGATTTTAACATATGTTCTAAAACACACCGGACACCTGTACAGTGATGCCAACACAGTGATCTGAGCTTCTTCTTTGAGTTAAATCCTAGCATCTGCATTTTTTACAAGTTGTTGCTATGGCAGAGCATGACCAGAGCATAACAGAAACCACCCATTTTCTAACCGCTTCATCCAATTCAGGGTCAGGTGGTCAGGGGGTCGCGGGGCACGGGGGAGCCAGAGCCTCAGAAAGTAATAAGCAGGAGATACCTGGGACTGGATGGTAGTCCAATGCAGGGAAGACACAGACACTCACCAATTATCCCAGAAGCCAATTAACCTACCAGTAGTTCTTTGAAGTGTGGGAGGAAGCCGGAGCACCCAAAGCAAACTCATGCAAACATGGGGAGAACATACAAGCTCCATACAGATAGCACCCCAGGTCCAGAAGTGTACCCAGGGCCTCAGCACTGTGAGCTAGCAATGCTAAACGCTGGGGTACTGTGCATGCTAATTTCTAGGCATCAGGTGATCAATCAGGTAGTGTTTCTCAGATAAAAGGACACCAGTTATTTAGTATGAGATTCAAATTGACCTCAGAACAAAATATAACTTATGTTATATAACTTATATAGAACTTACTACAGCATAACTGTCTTATTTGTGGAAAATATTAACAGCATGCCTATTAAACATACAGTATCTAGCAATCAGCAATCAAAATAAAAACATTTCCAACCATGGAAACTGCCCAGTTAATGAAGCATTTCAAAGACATTAATCTATTCAATAATTACAGTTTTAAGTAGATAACAGATTTATATTCAGATTACGAAAGCATCATAACAACTGCTGCTTGTGTAAGGAATCCATGAATACCACTGTACATGAGAATTCCACACCTATTTGTAATCAATACACAAAATCCTATTGAATTTCAGGTACTTGTTTATTCAGCATTGCTTGACTCCGCGGACTCCTTGTTGTTTCAATATTCTAGCAATAGGACTAATCGCCAATACAGTGCCGTTGTAATCTATTCCTTCTGCCAGCAGAGGACGGTATTCGCACAGCCAGTTCAGGATAAGATACGGTCCTCGCAGTTCACAGTACAACTGGCCAAAGCCGTATTCGGAATATGCTCTCGATAACCTCGTTTAGTTTAAGTACGGCCATATTTCATATCAACCCACAGATGAATTGCATAAACACTAGAATTCTGGTTGTACTTAAATTGACCTTATACGTTTTGGATTATGTTTAACCTTCTTCAATTTCTTCAACCATATTTTGAGATGATTACGTTTACAGAAGCAAATATTATTCAGTGCTTTTTCTTCACTCCTTTAATCAAACCCACATTTCTATAAGGAGGGCCATTGTGAAACTCCCCAAAGTGAGCTGAATTAATCTTTTATTCTTCACACCTGCGAAGTCATTCCTACATTGTGTAATATGAAGGCCTTTCATTATTCACGTATACTACAACATCTGAAAATAATGGGTCTTGAAATAGTTGAATGAAAGAAAATCCTGAATAACTCCTCCAAATGCGTGTTACACTTTCATCAAGTACACACACTTTGAATGTGATGAACTATAAAAAGTTATTTTAACCATACCCAATGGAGCTCAGGAGTGCGATTGCATACACAATCATGTTTTCAGTGTTTGGACATCAGCCGTACATCAGAACAATCATTTCACTAACACAGCTCCATGTTGAGTGACTTCCCTCCAAGAACACAAAGTCACTTTCCCTTAGCAATTATTGCATGGACTTTGATTATCTGCCTTCTGCATCAAGCCCTGTATTATATACGGTACAAAGCCAAGCTTTGGGATAGTGCTTTGTTTGGATCCTTGTCTTGATCCTTTTGGATCCCAGGCTGCTCATTTGCAAATGAGTTTTGACATTAATTATAGTGACTATAGCAATGAGCTGGCACTGTGGTTCACAGAGCTGGGGTCCTGGGTTCAATTCCTGGGGTGCAGTCTGGATGGAATTGTATGTTCTCCCTTCATTTGTGTGGATTTCTTCCAGGTGCTCCAGTTTCTTCCCACAGTCCAAAGACATACAGTACTAGTAGGTTAAGGTGGAACTACAGTCCCAATTTTGCAGACACAAAATTATTTAATTTCAGTCACAAAATAAAATCATTGACATTATAGAAAAACTTTACAAACTCAAAATTGAGCACAAAATCATGAATTTTGTGAAAGGACTGTAAGTTACGCCATGTTGTAACAAATTCGCATTCAAGTTCCACACAAATTGCGATGTGATGCAGCCCTTCCTGCTCACTAATCACTGTAATGACTAATGCAATGTGATGTAGGAGAGAAAGGGTATAGGTTATGCAGCAAACATTTCACTGCAAAAAACGTTCCATTCCAAGGTTCTTTATGCAGAGTTAACAATGTAGTATTATTTATTGGCAAAAACGTAAAAAAGTTGAGAGTTATATTTCCATTGGATTAAACGAGATGTATTCACAAGCCTGCTCCTTTACAATGTCATAGGGCCACAACAGATTATAGGAAGTTTTGCTGCCTCGTTCTGAATCGCAGAACATGCTAATTCTTTAACCTTGAAATGTAGTCTATTTTGTGATGTAATGATGCAATCTCCCTTTACTGAGAGCCAGCAATCAACGGATGTGTCTGATCGTGAATGGTTTTCCCTGTTGTTTGTTGTATTACTTGGTGTTGCATTTTAAGCTGTGCATGAGGCAGGACCCGGAGGCTGCTGCTTCTGCTGGGATTGAGGAAGAGCTGAGCGCCATGTAAGGCAAAGACACTGCGTTCCACTTTATCAGGTGCCTGGAGTGTAAGAGCTGCAGATAATATTGAGTCACATTAATCCCAACATATTTCAAATATTATGAAAATTAAATAAATTAAATCAAATAACTTTCATTAAAAAAATCAATCACTCTTTACCTTGCTTTTTCAGTTGTTTTTAAGGAAAATTGATGCCGAGAATGTGTGAATACTGCTTTTTGATGGTTCCAAGACCAATGTGACCTGTTCTATTGCCTGCTAATTGTACGTTCCAGGTTGAAAAATTATTTTTAGGAGGTCAAGGTGTATGAATGATAAGAGAAAAACTGAAATAACCACAGCTACGCAAACACCAGTCCACCAAAAAAAAATCATTTAATTAAAATAAGGTAACATTTTTTTTTCATCATCATACGGATGAACTGTGCTAAATGTGTTTCTAAAAAGAAAAAGCAGGACGTGAGTCGTGAGCCAAGATCATGACTCTTTTGCTCTTCTTCACATCAGTTTTCATCTGCGAGGAGGAGGAGGAGGGCGGCTCCTGATGTGCTGACACTTGGGGAAGTGCCTCTGTGCCGGCCTGGGGGCAAAGCGCCGGCCGCAGTGAGGGCAGGGCACGTAGTCGGGGTTTGGATTCGCGGGGGGCTGGGGCAGGTTCACAACTTTCCCTCCTTGCGTGATCACCTGCTGCACCTCCCTGGCCTGTTTGATGCTCCGAATGAAATCCTCGTGCTTCTGCCTCCAGTTGTTCTTTCTCAGCTGGGAACAGGAAATGAAACCAATAAAACAGCTTCCAGAAAAAGTCCAGACTAGCACTGCGTACACAGTCTGGTCGCAAACCATTCACAAGGCAAGAAAATATCAATACAGTAATAACGTAGCTTTCTTGGGCTACCTTTCAGGTCATTGGGTAGAGAGTACAATTTACGTAGTTATGGTTTTGTTTCCTGTGAGTGCTATTTGCTTGATATGTAGATTTTTACAACAGAATTCAGAAGTCACTAAGACACATTTATTCTGTCTGGCAAATGTGCCTTTGCGGCAGTTTTTCAGAAGAGTACTTCATAAAACACTTATTTATTGTTTACATTGATTTATAAGCTGAGTCTGACTCTAGGAGAAAAAAAGGGAAGCTTGGAAAGAGTTTAAGGATAGCCCTTACCACGATTGGCGGTTTAACCTTCTTCTTATGGATGTATGTCTCCAGTTCTGTTCCCTTGGCCCTGTGCTTGAAAGAGTCAAAAACCTTCCTCTTTGAATTCTGAAGCTTCTTGCAGATCTTGCTGTGTTTCTCCAGCCTCTCTACAGCAAACTTCCCGTGACACAGTTCACAGGGCACCAGCTGAGGGTTTCCACTCTGGCTATTCTCATATGGAAATTGCTCAGCGGTAGGGCACATCAGACTTGTAGGGGACAAATATCTGTTTTCCACTGACAGAGTTTGTTCATCCAGACATGTGGTGTTATTTCTGAAGTGGCCCTGCGCGGCCTGTGCCGCTGACACGTCGCTTTCAGGGAGCCTTGCTTTCTTGAAATACTTTCTCCTTCCACAGGGGACGTCTTCTAGCCCACGGCTGCAAGGGCTCACTTGACGTCTCTCCTGATGGGAAAGCGCAGAGGGAAAGTGCGATTCTGCGCATCCGCCATCTTCCATTGGAGAACCATAATCAAGGTTGTCTCCTCTGATAGGAAGGGCTTTCCTTGGAGTGAAGGCTTTTTGCTTCTCCATTCTGCAGGTCAGAAGAGGCACGGCCTTAGAGCGGTGGTTGGCCCATGGTCCTCTGGGGCAAAGCTCGCTCTGCCTCGCCTCTATTTTCCCTTCCGGCCACCTCTCTGGAGTCTTCCATCTCTCTTGGAACCATCCTCAGCTCCTCCTGAGCTCTGAAGAGCTTCGCCTGCATCATGGCCTCCTTCTGGCGAATCTCGTCCTTCATCATGGCCTCCTTCCGGCGCATCTCATCCTGCAGGCTGGCCTCCCTCCGGCGATGCTCCTCCTTCAGCGCGGCCTCTGCCTCGGCCACTTTTCGTAGCTCCTCTTGCAACTGAAAGTGCTCCTTTCCATTGGCATGAGAAGGGCATTGCCCTGGAGGGGTCGCCACCATGGGGAGGACAGTCCTGTCCTTAGGTTTGCATACTCTTGAGCCCCTCCTGCCCTGCCTCTCGCAGGGCCTCTCATGACCATCCTGAGGCGGGGTGGGGGCAAACAAGGAATCACTCTGTGCGTCCGGGCGGTCCACAGCCCGAACCTCACCAGGGCCGGAGACTTTCCTGTTACCCATAGGCTTCAGGGGGTAAGACCGATCATACCCCACAATGTTCTTCTCGGGGCCCTGTTGGGCTTGGAAGCGATAGCTGTTCCCCATCTTCTTCTCCGCAGCGTATTTGACATATTGGAAACATTTTCTCATCTTCTGTAGAGCTGCCTCCTGCCGCTGATTGTACATGGCGATCATTTTTTTCTCCTTTTCCTGCATCAGTTTCTCTTGGAAGGTGTCCTTCAGAAGCTGTATCTTGGGAGGCGGGCAGTACGTGGAGATCAGATCCTGTTGCCTTAAGGGTGCGGGTCGATTCGAGTCTGTGTCCTTCGGGGAGGGGGACAGAGCACCAGGCTTAGGACTGGGCTCCATTGGCAAATGAGATATGAGCTTTGTTTCCCAGGTATCTGGAAAAGGCAAAAATGGCAAATAAATGATATCCTGCACAGTCTAGTATGGTCTAATAGAAAAGAATAAAAAAAAACAATTCAGGAAATACACAACTTTTTAATATTAAACCTAATGGTGTTGAATGCTGCATGCTGACTCAGTAGGAGACAGATCCTAAACATAAACATTATAATAAACATTTGTTTCCCAAATAACATTCTCAATGTTCAGAATGCTTAAAGTCATGAGCTTTTTTAAAAATGTTTAACTGAAACCTGGAAATGTGCTATTTCATTTCAAAGCTTGTATTATATCTATGATATAAATGTTTTTTTATATAAAATTAACCCATTACGCAACAGGGGTTTGAGCAAAAGTCACTGTGAATAAGGGAATTTATCAATATTAATTAGCCGTTTCACTACATTATAGATAGCTAAAGGATTATGATACAGTATATCGATTTCGCTACAAATTGACAAGCATATTTGATGACACTTACCAAACAAGTTTTAAACAGCGGAGAAATAGTTCACCACGACGATAGCAATGCAATGTTTGACTGCATCTCCCTATGTGATATATCTGTATTTGGGTATATACAGATCACGTAATTCAGGGAGCACTGTTACGTCAGGTCACCAACCATTATTACGACGCTCATATGTCATAGAGCTCCTTAGGATGTTTGTATAATCTTTATCCAAATTTTCATATGGCCGCAGTTACGGCGTTTATTTTACAGTTAATGTAACAGGGTGTCATTATATTTTTCTGTCTTTATGGTGGCAGACCACTTAAATAAATCTGAGTAGGCGGTTTCTACAAGTGGGTCAGATAAAATATTAAATATACAGTAAAAGCTCACACCTATTCATACCCTTTATGTACTGTACAGTGCCTTGCGAAAGTATTCGGCCCCCTTGAACTTTTCAACCTTTTGCCACATTTCAGGCTTCAAACATAAAGATATAATTTTTTTTATTTTATGTGAAGAATCACCAACAAGTGGGGCACAATTGTGAAGTGGAACGAAATCTATTGGATTTTTGAAACTTTTTAAACTAATAAAAAAATGAAAAGTGGGGCGTGCAAAATTATTCGGCCCCTTTACTTTCAGTGCAGCAAACTCACTCCAGAAGTTCAGCGAGGATCTCTGAATGATCCAATGTTGTCCTAAATGACTGATGGTGATAAATAGAATCCACCTGTGTGTAATCAAGTCTCTGTATAAATGCACCTGCTCTGTGATAGTCTCAAGGTTCTGTTGAAAGCGCAGAGAGCATCATGAAGACCAAGGAACACACCAGACAGGTCCGTAATACTGTTGTGGAGAAGTTTAAAGCCGGATTTGGATACAAAAAGATTTCCCAAGCTTCAAACATCCCAAGGAGCACTGTGCAAGCGATCATCTTGAAATGGAAGGAGTATCAGACCACTGCAAATCTACCAAGACCTGGCCGTCCCTCTAAACTTTCAGCTCAGACAAGGAGAAGACTGATCAGAGATGCAGCCAAGAGGCCCATGATCACTCTGGATGAACTGCAGAGAACTACAGCTGAGGTGGGAGAGTCTGTCCATAGGACAACAATCAGTCTTACACTGCACAAATCTGGCCTTTATGGAAGAGTGGCAAGAAGAAAGCCATTTCTCAAAGATATCCATAAAAAGTCTCGTCTAAAGTTTGCCACAAGCCACCTGGGAGACACCCCAAACATGTGGAAGAAGGTGCTCTGGTCAGATGAAACCAAAATCGAACTTTTTGGCCACAATGCAAAACGATATGTTTGGCGTAAAAGCAACACAGCTCATCACCCTCAACACACCATCCCCACTGTCAAACATGGTGGTGGCAGCATCATGGTTTGGGCCTGCTTTTCTTCAGCAGGGACAGGGAAGATGGTTAAAATTGAGGGGAAGATGGATGCAGCCAAATACAGGACCATTCTGGATGAAAACCTGTTGGAGTCTGCAAAAGACCTGAAACTGGGACGGAGATTTATCTTCCAACAAGAGAATGATCCCAAACATACAGAAAAATCTACAAAGGAATGGTTCACAAATAAACGTATCCAGGTGTTTGAATGGCCAAGTCAAAGTCCAGACCTGAATCCAATCCAGAATCTGTGGAAAGAGCTGAAAACTGCTGTTCACAAACGCTCTCCATCCAAACTCACTGAGCTCGAGCTGTTTTGCAAGGAAGAATGGGCAAGAATTTCAGTCTCTCGATGTGCAAAACTGATAGAGACATACCCCAAGCGACTTGCAGCTGTAATCGCAGCAAAAGGTGGCTCTACAAAGTATTAACGCAAGGGGGCCGAATAATTTTGCACGCCCCACTTTTCATTTTTTTATTAGTTAAAAAAGTTTCAAAAATCCAATAGATTTCGTTCCACTTCACAATTGTGTCCCACTTGTAGGTGATTCTTCACATAAAATAAAAAAATTATATCTTTATGTTTGAAGCCTGAAATGTGGCAAAAGGTTGAAAAGTTCAAGGGGGCAGAATGCTTTCGCAAGGCACTGTATATCTACAATTACGTATACTACGTATACAGTTATCGTATACTATAATACGATAACTACCATTACAAAATGTCTCCCTTTTGATTTGAAGTGGTTCTTTTAAATAAGTAAATTGCAATCACTTAGCCTACATCTGAGCTCCTAATTCATCGCGACGACGGACTGAGACTCCAGTCGGATTTGTGAGAAGGGGTGTGCCTGTTTTAAAACCGATTCATACGTCTTAAACACATGGACATAGATAGCAGTCTGTGTTATATAATTTATCTTTTTATTTTATTTAAATTTAAGTATCACATACACATTTTCAAAGTAACTGTACCCCTTTTAATTATGATCCCCATCGCTCACAGCTCCGAAGGTGAGACGAGGGCTACTTCAGATGGGATTTCCAATATTTCTCTCTTAGCTTGTATACCGGTGGAAAGGAGAGGGGTCTTAAAACATGTTGATAGTAAGATTGGGATGTATTTGCAGTCTAGATATAGTTTTTTTAATGTTCGGAGCCGCCACAGATTCATTTTCTTACGACTGCTTTTCTGGATGACAATGACAATGCAAACGATGGTGTTAAGGCGAGGCTGTGCCTTAAGGCTCCTCTGCTTACAATATTCAGCACGTAAATCGCAAACGAGCGCCTTCCCTTACGATGAAAATGCAGAAAATAAGACCACGAGATTTAAACCTACGGCTTACAAATTTATGCGTAAACACTAAAACCGTATCTTTAGCAAAACTGGCGAGACAATGTGTTTTATCATTTAAAAAAGTACTGGAAAATAATTAAAGGTTATCACGATAAACAGAGGTTACTGATCTACTACTGTACGCTGTGACCAAAAATGAGAGTCCCCCGATCCTCGCAGCCTTCATGCTTTGGTCTTGGCCTGGCCGTTTTTTTTAAGATAATGGGGTCAAGTTAAGAAATTATGCAAGTTTCTAATCAAATCCAAGGGCGCCTCGATCTCCTAAACATCTTTAGAAGGCCGACGGACCACACTGCACGGTCCGGGTCCGGGCCCTGACCCGGTTCTGGATAATGCCAGCTTAAAGTGAAAAATTCTACTGTACATATTATGTTTCTTATTATGGTATATATGTATAATATAGCGCGACCGCTTCACGAAGCTAGAAAGAAAGTTATCCGCCATTTTTATTTTACCTGCAATTGAATTTGCCATTAAAATCATTATTAATACCGCAGCTGCTAAATAACTTACCTAAAAGCGTTCAGATACAAAAGCACTTGAGCTGTAATGTTTGTATACTGTTGGCCCGATGACCTACTTCAAGAAGAATTGTTACATAGACCGCCAAGGACTGTCATCACACTTTACGTCATAAAGCGCTTTAAAACTTTAGACAAGTTCAACACCTCATATTTTGTACTGTTTATCATGGTAAAAGCAACTCAAAGCAATTCTAAAAATGATCGAAAGGTAAAAATACAAGCTTATACGAGCTGTCGTTTTAACATTTATAACATATATTTAAACAAAACATATATAATCTATTTTAATAAAATAGAAAAGTGTTCTTAGTCTTCACTTAAAAGCTGTTAGAAGCTGCCTTTCTGACAAGAGAGTTCTGTGAGTTCCACAGTCTCAGTGCATTAAAGTCAAAACCAGTTGCTTTTTATTTCCTGTTTTACGACAGAGCAAGGAGGGTGTCCACAGACCACTGTGCACCTGCAGACTGATATGGGGGGTAAAAAGTCTAGAAGTTAGTAAATAAGATTTTAACATATGTTCTAAAACACACCGGACACCTGTACAGTGATGCCAACACAGTGATCTGAGCTCCTTCTTTGAGTTAAATCCTAGCATCTGCATTTTTTACAAGTTGTTGCTATGGCAGAGCATGACCAGAGCATAACAGAAACCACCCATTTTCTAACCGCTTCATCCAATTCAGGGTCAGGTGGTCAGGGGGTCGCGGGGCACGGGGGAGCCAGAGCCTCAGAAAGTAATAAGCAGGAGATACCTGGGACTGGATGGTAGTCCAATGCAGGGAAGACACAGACACTCACCAATTATCCCAGAAGCCAATTAACCTACCAGTAGTTCTTTGAAGTGTGGGAGGAAGCCGGAGCACCCAAAGCAAACTCATGCAAACATGGGGAGAACATACAAGCTCCATACAGATAGCACCCCAGGTCCAGAAGTGTACCCAGGGCCTCAGCACTGTGAGCTAGCAATGCTAAACGCTGGGCTACTGTGCATGCTAATTTCTAGGCATCAGGTGATCAATCAGGTAGTGTTTCTCAGATAAAAGGACACCAGTAATTTAGTATGAGATTCAAATTGACCTCAGAACAAAATATAACTTATGTTATATAACTTATATAGAACTTACTACAGCATAACTGTCTTATTTGGCTCTTGTAGAAAATATTAACAGCATGCCTATTAAACATACAGTATCTAGCAATCAGCAATCAAAATAAAAACATTTCCAAACATGGAAACTGCCCAGTTAATGAAGCATTTCAAAGACATTAATCTATTCAATAATTACAGTTTTAAGTAGATAACAGATTTATATTCAGATTACGAAAGCATCATAACAACTGCTGCTTGTGTAAGGAATCCATGAATACCACTGTACATGAGAATTCCACACCTATTTGTAATCAATACACAAAATCCTATTGAATTTCAGGTACTTGTTTATTCAGCATTGCTTGACTCCGCGGACTCCTTGTTGTTTCAATATTCTAGCAATAGGACTAATCGCCAATACAGTGCCGTTGTAATCTATTCCTTCTGCCAGCAGAGGACGGTATTCGCACAGCCAGTTCAGGATAAGATACGGTCCTCGCAGTTCACAGTACAACTGGCCAAAGCCGTATTCGGAATATGCTCTCGATAACCTCGTTTAGTTTAAGTACGGCCATATTTCATATCAACCCACAGATGCATTGCATAAACACTAGAATTCTGGTTGTACTTAAATTGACCTTATACGTTTTGGATTATGTTTAACCTTCTTCAATTTCTTCAACCATATTTTGAGATGATTACGTTTACAGAAGCAAATATTATTCAGTGCTTTTTCTTCACTCCTTTAATCAAACCCACATTTCTATAAGGAGGGCCATTGTGAAACTCCCCAAAGTGAGCTGAATTAATCTTATATTCTTCACACCTGCGAAGTCATTCCTACATTGTGTAATATGAAGGCCTTTCATTATTCACGTATACTACAACATCTGAAAATAATGGGTCTTGAAATAGTTGAATGAAAGAAAATCCTGAATAACTCCTCCAAATGCGTGTTACACTTTCATCAAGTACACACACTTTGAATGTGATGAACTATAAAAAGTTGTTTTAACCATACCCAATGGAGCTCAGGAGTGCGATTGCATACACAATCATGTTTTCAGTGTTTGGACATCAGCCGTACATCAGAACAATCATTTCACTAACACAGCTCCGTGTTGAGTGACTTCCCTCCAAGAACACAAAGTCACTTTCCCTTAGCAATTATTGCATGGACTTTGATTATCTGCCTTCTGCATCAAGCCCTGTATTATATACGGTACAAAGCCAAGCTTTGGGATAGTGCTTTGTTTGGATCCTTGTCTTGATCCTTTTGGATCCCAGGCTGCTCATTTGCAAATGAGTTTTGACATTAATTATAGTGACTATAGCAATGAGCTGGCACTGTGGTTCACAGAGCTGGGGTCCTGGGTTCAATTCCTGGGGTGCAGTCTGGATGGAATTGTATGTTCTCCTTTCATTTGTGTGGATTTCTTCCAGGTGCTCCAGTTTCTTCCCACAGTCCAAAGACATACAGTACTAGTAGGTTAAGGTGGAACTACAGTCCCAATTTTGCAGACACAAAATTATTTAATTTCAGTCACAAAATAAAATCATTGACATTATAGAAAAACTTTACAAACTCAAAATTGAGCACAAAATCATGAATTTTGTGAAAGGACTGTAAGTTACGCCATGTTGTAACAAATTCGCATTCAAGTTCCACACAAATTGCGATGTGATGCAGCCCTTCCTGCTCACTAATCACTGTAATGACTAATGCAATGTGATGTAGGAGAGAAAGGGTATAGGTTATGCAGCAAACATTTCACTGCAAAAAACGTTCCATTCCAAGGTTCTTTATGCAGAGTTAACAATGTAGTATTATTTATTGGCAAAAACGTAAAAAAGTTGAGAGTTATATTTCCATTGGATTAAACGAGATGTATTCACAAGCCTGCTCCTTTACAATGTCATAGGGCCACAACAGATTATAGGAAGTTTTGCTGCCTCGTTCTGAATCGCAGAACATGGTAATTCTTTAACCTTGAAATGTAGTCTATTTTGTGATGTAATGATGCAATGTCCCTTTACTGAGAGCCAGCAATCAACGGATGTGTCTGATCGTGAATGGTTTTCCCTGTTGTTTGTTGTATTACTTGGTGTTGCATTTTAAGCTGTGCATGAGGCAGGACCCGGAGGCTGCTGCTTCTGCTGGTGCTTCTGCTGGGATTGAGGAAGAGCTGAGCGCCATGTAAGGCAAAGACACTGCGTTCCACTTTATCAGGTGCCTGGAGTGTAAGAGCTGCAGATAATATTGAGTCACATTAATCCCAACATATTTCAAATATTATGAAAATTAAATAAATTAAATCAAATAACTTTCATTAAAAAAATCAATCACTCTTTACCTTGCTTTTTCAGTTGTTTTTAAGGAAAATTGATGCCGAGAATGTGTGAATACTGCTTTTTGATGGTTCCAAGACCAATGTGACCTGTTCTATTGCCTGCTAATTGTACGTTCCAGGTTGAAAAATTATTTTTAGGAGGTCAAGGTGTATGAATGATAAGAGAAAAACTGAAATAACCACAGCTACGCAAACACCAGTCCACCAAAAAAAAAATCATTTAATTAAAATAAGGTAATATTTTTTTTTCATCATCATACGGATGAACTGTGCTAAATGTGTTTCTAAAAAGAAAAAGCAGGACGTGAGTCGTGAGCCAAGATCATGACTCTTTTGCTCTTCTTCACATCAGTTTTCATCTGCGAGGAGGAGGAGGAGGGCGGCTCCTGATGTGCTGACACTTGGGGATGTGCCTCTGTGCCGGCCTGGGGGCAAAGCGCCGGCCGCAGTGAGGGCAGGGCACGTAGTCGGGGTTTGGATTCGCGGGGGGCTGGGGCAGGTTCACAACTTTCCCTCCTTGCGTGATCACCTGCTGCACCTCCCTGGCCTGTTTGATGCTCCGAATGAAATCCTCGTGCTTCTGCCTCCAGTTGTTCTTTCTCAGCTGGGAACAGGAAATGAAACCAATAAAACAGCTTCCAGAAAAAGTCCAGACTAGCACTGCGTACACAGTCTGGTCGCAAACCATTCACAAGGCAAGAAAATATCAATACAGTAATAACGTAGCTTTCTGGGGCTACCTTTCAGGTCATTGGGTAGAGAGTACAATTTACGTAGTTATGGTTTTGTTTCCTGTGAGTGCTATTTGCTTGATATGTAGATTTTTACAACAGAATTCAGAAGTCACTAAGACACATTTATTCTGTCTGGCAAATGTGCCTTTGCGGCAGTTTTTCAGAAGAGTACTTCATAAAACACTTATTTATTGTTTACATTGATTTATAAGCTGAGTCTGACTCTAGGAGAAAAAAAGGGAAGCTTGGAAAGAGTTTAAGGATAGCCCTTACCACGATTGGCGGTTTAACCTTCTTCTTATGGATGTATGTCTCCAGTTCTGTTCCCTTGGCCCTGTGCTTGAAAGAGTCAAAAACCTTCCTCTTTGAATTCTGAAGCTTCTTGCAGATCTTGCTGTGTTTCTCCAGCCTCTCTACAGCAAACTTCCCGTGACACAGTTCACAGGGCACCAGCTGAGGGTTTCCACTCTGGCTATTCTCATATGGAAATTGCTCAGCGGTAGGGCACATCAGACTTGTAGGGGACAAATATCTGTTTTCCACTGACAGAGTTTGTTCATCCAGACATGTGGTGTTATTTCTGAAGTGGCCCTGCGCGGCCTGTGCCGCTGACACGTCGCTTTCAGGGAGCCTTGCTTTCTTGAGATACTTTCTCCTTCCACAGGGGACGTCTTCTAGCCCACGGCTGCAAGGGCTCACTTGACGTCTCTCCTGATGGGAAAGCGCAGAGGGAAAGTGCGATTCTGCGCATCCGCCATCTTCCATTGGAGAACCATAATCAAGGTTGTCTCCTCTGATAGGAAGGGCTTTCCTTGGAGTGAAGGCTTTTTGCTTCTCCATTCTGCAGGTCAGAAGAGGCACGGCCTTAGAGCGGTGGGTGGCCCATGGTCCTCTGGGGCAAAGCTCGCTCTGCCTCGCCTCTATTTTCCCTTCCGGCCACCTCTCTGGAGTCTTCCATCTCTCTCGGAACCATCCTCAGCTCCTCCTGAGCTCTGAAGAGCTTCGCCTGTATCATGGCCTCCTTCTGGCGAATCTCGTCCTTCATCATGGCCTCCTTCCGGCGCATCTCATCCTGCAGGCTGGCCTCCCTCCGGCGATGCTCCTCCTTCAGCGCGGCCTCTGCCTCGGCCACTTTTCGTAGCTCCTCTTGCAACTGAAAGTGCTCCTTCCCATTGGCATGAGAAGGGCATTGCCCTGGAGGGGTCGCCACCATGGGGAGGACAGTCCTGTCCTTAGGTTTGCGTACTCTTGAGCCCCTCCTGCCCGGCCTCTCGCAGGGCCTCTCATGACCATCCTGAGGCGGGGTGGGGGCAAACAAGGAATCACTCTGTGCATCCGGGCGGTCCACAGCCCGAACCTCACCAGGGCCGGAGACTTTCCTGTTACCCATAGGCTTCAGGGGGTAAGACCGATCATACCCCACAATGTTCTTCTCGGGGCCCTGTTGGGCTTGGAAGCGATAGCTGTTCCCCATCTTCTTCTCCGCAGCGTATTTGACATATTGGAAACATTTTCTCATCTTCTGTAGAGCTGCCTCCTGCCGCCGATTGTACATGGCGATCATTTTTTTCTCCTTTTCCTGCATCAGTTTCTCTTGGAAGGTGTCCTTCAGAAGCTGTATCTTGGGAGGCGGGCAGTACGTGGAGATCAGATCCTGTTGCCTTAAGGGCGCGGGTCGATTCGAGTCTGTGTCCTTCGGGGAGGGGGACAGAGCACCAGGCTTAGGACTGGGCTCCATTGGCAAATGAGATATGAGCTTTGTTTCCCAGGTATCTGGAAAAGGCAAAAATGGCAAATAAATGATATCCTGCACAGTCTAGTATGGTCTAATAGAAAAGAATAAAAAAAAACAATTCAGGAAATACACAACTTTTGAATATTAAACCTAATGGTGTTGAATGCTGCATGCTGACTCAGTAGGAGACAGATCCTAAACATAAACATTATAATAAACATTTGTTTCCCAAATAACATTCTCAATGTTCAGAATGCTTAAAGTCATGAGCTTTTTTAAAAATGTTTAACTGAAACCTGGAAATGTGCTATTTCATTTCAAAGCTTGTATTATATCTATGATATAAATGTTTTTTTATATAAAATTAACCCATTATGCAACAGGGGTTTGAGCAAAAGTCACTGTGAATAAGGGAATTTATCAATATTAATTAGCCGTTTCACTACATTATAGATAGCTGAAGGATTATGATACTGTATATCGATTTCGCTACAAATTGACAAGCATATTTGATGACACTTACCAAACAAGTTTTAAACAGCGGAGAAATAGTTCACCACGACGATAGCAATGCAATGTTTGACTGCATCTCCCTATGTGATATATCTGTATTTGGGTATATACAGATCACGTAATTCAGGGAGCACTGTTACGTCAGGTCACCAACCATTATTACGACGCTCATATGTCATAGAGCTCCTTAGGATGTTTGTATAATCTTTATCCAAATTTTCATATGGCCGCAGTTACGGCGTTTATTTTACAGTTAATGTAACAGGGTGTCATTATATTTTTCTGTCTTTATGGTGGCAGACCACTTAAATAAATCTGAGTAGGCGGTTTCTACAAGTGGGTCAGATAAAATATTAAATATACAGTAAAAGCTCACACCTATTCATACCCTTTATGTACTGTATATTGTAGCGTTTTGCAGGTTCTTTTTCAGAACTAAAGAACAGTGGAGACGCGATTAACCAAGCACTGGCTTTATTTTACAACCACACCAAAACCAAACACAGGATCTACACACACATGAGGAGACTGACGAACACGTACACACATTTAGGGTGGTAATTACCTAACAACACACTCTACTTTTACAGGACTACACAGGGCACTAGAATTACTAGGACATTATTTACACAGGTAGGTTCAGCCGCTGGTCATCGTGCTGACCCTCAGACTCTTCCCGGCTACCACTCCCAGCATGCCCAGCGGTACTACGAGCGCCTAGGGGCGCTTCCTCCTCACCACCAGGCGAGGGCATTACACTGCCCCCTCCTGAAGCGTCTGGCGTTTCGCCGACGTCGAACACCCCCCTCAGGCTGTACTCGTATTCGGCCAACTGCTGCGGAACCCTGCGTGAGCGGTGACGGCTGGCGATCCACGGACGCCCCACTATCGGCCGGCTCCGGCCCCGGCTGCTCCTCTGGAGCCTCCCCACACGGCTCCTCCTCCCGGGCCCGGTAGGGGGCCAGGCGGTCTCGGTGCAGGACCACCACTCTCCCCCGTGTTCGCAACCGGACGCGGTAGCAGACCTCGCCCACCACCCCGAGTACCTCAGCGGGCCCCTCCCACGACGGCGCCAGCTTAGGACTGAGGCCTTTGCGGCGCTGCGGGTTGTACACCCAAACCGAGTCCCCGGGCTGGAAGGCAGGCCCCCTGCAGCGCAGGTCGTAGTACCGCTTCTGCCGGACCCCCGCCTGTGTCAGGTGGGTCCGTTCAAAGCTGTGCACCCGCTGCATCCGCTGCCGCAGGTCCCACTCGTAGTCCGGTCCAGCCGGCGGTGCCGACCCGTCTCCGGGCGGCGGGCCGAAGACCAGGTCCACCGGTGTTCGCATTTCCCGGCCCAGCATGAGCGAGGCCGGGGTGCACCCGGTGGATTCCTGGACCGCGGTCCGATACGCCCAGAGCGCAAGGGGGAGGTGGCGGTCCCAGTCCCGTTGGTGCCGGGACACCAGGGTGGCCAGCTGGGTGGCGAGCGTCCGATTAAACCGCTCTACCAACCCGTCGCTCTGGGGATGCAGCGGGGTGGTCCGCGTCTTAGTAATCCCCAGGCGCTGGCACACTCTGGCGAAGACCTGGGACTCGAAGTTACGCCCCTGGTCACTGTGTAACTCCTCCGGCACCCCCAGCCTGGCAAACATCCCCTCCAGCAGTGCATCGGCCACCGTGGGGGCACTCTGGTCCGGGAGGGCGTAGGCCTCCGGCCACTTCGTAAAGTAATCCATAGCCACCAAGACGTAGCGGTTCCCGGCCTCGGTGCGCGGAAACGGGCCCAAAACGTCCACTCCCACCCGCTCCATAGGAGCCCCCACCTGGTGTTGTTGGAGGGGGGCCCGAGAGCGCTCGGGGGGACCCTTCTGCGCCACGCACACCGCACACGTTCGGCAGTACCGCTCCACGTCCCGGTGGCAAAGACCCCAATAAAAATGGCCTCGGAGACGCTGCAGGGTTTTTTTACCGCCGAAGTGCCCCACACCCGGTTGGCCGTGCACCGCTCGGAGCACCGCCCCGCGGAGCGACCGAGGCACCACCAGCTGCCACCGTACCTCGCCACTGGAGGGTACCCGCCACCCCCGGCGCAGCACCCCGTCCTTTACCTCCAAGGCCTCCCACAGGGCGCAGAGGGCCTTGACGGACTTCGGGTGCGGGGCGAGCTCCTCTCGTGTAGGCCGCACTCCTGCTGCCCTCCAGCGGAGCACCAGGCCCACGTCAGGATCAGCTGCCTGACGCTGCGCCAGGTCTGGCAGGCCCACCCCCAGCGGCCCCTCCCGGGCCGTGGCCGCGGCGCTCACCCCCGCCACGGTGCGGACAGCCTCCTCACGCTGCTCCCGCCGGGCGCAGTGATGGCAGTCCGCGGCCTCGCAGGGGCGCCGCGAGAGAGCGTCGGCATTGAGATGGCGAGACCCCGCACGGTGCACGACAGTGAAGTCGTACTCCTGCAGGATCTCTATCCATCGCGCCATCTGTCCCTCTGGCTCCTTAAAGTGGAGCAGCCAGGTGAGGGACGCATGGTCGGTCCTCAACCGGAACCGGGTCCCGAACAGGTACGGCCTGAAATGGTGGACCGCCGCCATCACCGCCAGCAGCTCGCGACGGGTCACGCAGTAGTTCCGCTCAGGCCTAGTCAGAGCCCGACTATAGTAGGCCACTACGCGCTCCCCATCCGGCCCCTCCTGCGCCAACACCGCCCCCACCCCCGAGTCACTCGCGTTGGTGTCGAGAATATACGGCAACCGCGGGTCGGGGTAGGCCAGCACGGGGGCCCCCACCAGAGCTTCGCGCAACCGGCCAAAGGCAGTCTCACAGCCCGAGTCCCAGTCAAAACGGCGGCCCTTGTCGGTGAGGCGGTGCAGCGGGGCGGCGATGCTGGCAAAGTCCCGGACGAACCTCCGATAGTACGAGGCCAACCCCAGAAAGCTGCGGAGCTCCGCGACGGTGCGTGGAGTCGGCCAGCCCCTCACTGCGGCGACCTTACCTGGGTCCGTAGCCACCCCTCGCGGTCCAACAACATGTCCCAGGAAGGTCACCTCCCGCCACAGGAGCTCGCACTTGCGTGGGTTGAGCCTCAGGCCAGCACTGCCTGGAGGTTCGTCAAGGCCTGGTCGAAACTCCGTGCATGAACCAGCAGATCGTCCAGATATAACACGCACTGGTTCCGCGGGACCGATGCCAGCACCCTCTCCATCAGCCTCTCGAACGTCGCCGGGGCATTGCACAGGCCAAAAGGCATGACAGTAAACTGCCAGAGGCCCTGGCCGATGGAAAAGGCCGTCTTCGGGCGAGCATCGGGAGCAAGCGGTACCTGCCAGTAGCCGCAGCGGAGGTCCAGGGAGCTGAACCAGGTCGACCCGGTGATGTAGTCCAGGGCGTCATCTATCCTCGGCAGGGGGTAGGAATCTTTCCGGGTGACCTCATTCAGCTTGCGGTAGTTGACGCAGAACCTCCACGAGCCGTCTTTTTTTTTAACCAGTACGGCTGGCGCCGACCACGGGCTTGCGGAGGGCTCAATCACCCCCGCTGCGGCCATCTCCTGGATCTTTTCCTCGGCGGCGGTCCGCTTGGCGTGGACCATGCGTCCTGGTGGGATGCGGATGGGCCGAGCGTCGCCGGTGTTGATCTCGTGTTGGACCAGGGCAGTGCGGGTGCAGTCCTCATCCCTCGCCGCAAAGAGGTCTTCGTTCTGGGCGAGTAGCTCCTGGAGCCGCTGCCGCTGGTCCTGATTGAGGCCCTCGCAGCTCCGCTGGAAGAGGTCCTCAACGGCACGCTTCGCTTCCACGCAACGCTCGGCCCCCGCCGCCGCCTTGTCTGGCCCCCCGGCCGACTCAGGGGCAGGATCCGGCACGCTCGCTCCCCGGCTCGCAGGCCTGGTCTGCCCCGGCGACTGACGCCACCGCCGCCGCCGCTGCCTCTTGTTCCCCCGGCTCCGGCAAGCCCGCGTCCCTCGGCCTTCGCCGGACCTGCCCTCCACCAGGTGCAGTCGCTCCCCCTGCCACACCAACTCCTGCCGGTCCAAGTCCAACCTGGCCCCCACTCGATACAGTAGGTCCAGCCCCAGAATGCAGTCCTCCTGGATGGGTGCAAGGTAGCAGGGGTGGCGCACCGTCGCTGCACCCAGACGGAAGGCAAGCACCCGTTTCCCCCGGACTGCAGCGAGCTGTCCCGTCACGGTCCTCAGCCGCAGGCTGGAGGCCTCCCATCCTGGGGGGTTGGTGCCCTCGGTGTCGGGGAGGACGCCCGGCCGAAGTAGGGTCACTGATGAACCGGTGTCGAGTAGGGCCAGGCAGGGTTGGTCCTCAATCCGGCAGTGGAGGTACAGGCCCCGGCTACAGCCGACTCGCCCCACGGTGGCGTGAGGGGCGCCGGTTTATACAGCGCTCTCCGGAGCGGGGGTTGAGGTGTTCAAGGGCGGCCTTCCCCGTGCTGAGCCGCCCCGTTCCCGTTTCCCGACGCCGATCGGGGAGAGCGAGGTTCGGGTGCCCGGCAGAACCGGGCTCGGTGTCCTCTTTTCCCGCAGCGGTCGCAAATCAGCGTGCGGGGCTGTTCCCCCGGCGGTCGCTGCACGGGCTGGCTCCTCTTCCCCCTCGCTGGATTCCTCCGTCGCCGCCTCGGTCAGCCGGCAGGGCGCACTGCGTCTGCTGGCGCTGCCAGTCACCCCGAACACTACCTCAGCCCGTGTAGCAAGGGCCAAGGCCTGCTCCAGCGATGTTGGCGCGGCCAGCTGCACGTGGCGCCGCAGCTCCTCGGGCGAGAGGGCCTTGAGAAAGGCCTGGAGAGCCATCTCCCGCTGCGCCTCCCGGGGGAAAGTTGGGTATCCTCGGCGGGCGAGGAACATGACATCCGCGGCGACCGGGCCCAGTCGCTCTCCTGGTCGGCGCCGCCGCAGGGCCAGCCTCTCCCGCATCAAGTCCGGCGCCTCCTCTACACCGAAGCGCAGCTGGAGGGCTGCTGCCAGCGCCGTGTAGTCGCCTCTGTCCTCCTCCGGGACGTCCAGGAGCACCTGGCAGGCCGCTCCTTCCAGCGCCGCCGCCAGGTGGCTGGCCATCTCCGCCCGGCTCCAGCCATTCGTCCGGGCCGCGAGCTGGAACTGCGCCTCATAGGTCTCCCAAGGCGCCTCACCATCGTAGCGACCTGGTCGCACCCGCGCCGATGGGTGTGGGAATCGCTGATCGGCTCCGGCAGGGAGGGCATCCTCTCTCCGGGGCGGCCGCCCCAATTCTACTGGCGGGACCACTACTGGGTAGCCCTGGTAAGGGCTGTGGCCACCTGTCGCACCCAGGAGTTGCTCAGGCTCCCTATGTGCGCCGCCGATGGGTTCTGCGTCTTCCAGCGTCAGCCGGCGCTTTATGGAATCGGGTAGTGTCTGCCACAAGTTGTTCATTCTGCCCGCTTCTGACACCAATGTAACGCAACGGGGGCTCAGGCGGGCACCCTTGCCGCATTTGGTCGGCCCCTGGACCCTCCGGGGCTCGAACCCGGGACTTCCGCGTCTCTCTGCAGCGACCCAGCCCCGTGAGCTAAAGAGAGATCTCTCTTTAGCTCACGGGGCTAGGTCGCTGCAGAGAGACGCGGAAGTCCCGGGTTCGAGCCTCCAGTCGGGATGGGGCCGACCAGATGCGGCAAGGGCGCCCGCCTGAGCCCCCGTTGCGTTACATTGGTGTCAGAAGCAGGGCGGGATAGCCCTTCGCCGGGGACGGCGATTTAAGCGGGGGAGAGTGTAACGCTTACGGCCGACAAGCACTGTGTGTAAGAGCCGGCGTACCAGAGCGGGTGACGTCACCGCCCTTCCCTGTGATAGCAGGACCACAGCTACTGGGCTGTGGAGAGATCTCTCTTTAGCTCACGGGGCTGGGTCGCTGCAGAGAGACGCGGAAGTCCCGGATTCGAGCCCCGGAGGGTGCAGGGGCCGAACAAATACGGCAAGGGCGCCCGCCTGAGCCCCCGTTGCGTTACAATATCTACAATTACGTATACTACGTATACAGTTATCGTATACTATAATACGATAACTACCATTACAAAATGTCTCCCTTTTGATTTGAAGTGGTTCTTTTAAATAAGTAAATTGCAATCACTTAGCCTACATCTGAGCTCCTAATTCATCGCGACGACGGACTGAGACTCCAGTCGGATTTGTGAGAAGGGGTGTGCCTGTTTTAAAACCGATTCATACGTCTTAAACACATGGACATAGATAGCAGTCTGTGTTATATAATTTATCTTTTTATTTTATTTAAATTTAAGTATCACATACACATTTTCAAAGTAACTGTATCCCTTTTAATTAAGATCCCCATCGCTCACAGCTCCGAAGGTGAGACGAGGGCTACTTCAGATGGGATTGCCAATATTTCTCTCTTAGCTTGTATACCGGTGGAAAGGAGAGGGGTCTTAAAACGTGTTGATAGTAAGACTGGGATGTATTTGCAGTCTAGATATAGTTTTTTTAATGTTCGGAGCCGCCACAGATTCATTTTCTTACGACTGCTTTTCTGGATGACAATGACAATGCAAACGATGGTGTTAAGGCGAGGCTGTGCCTTAAGGCTCCTCTGCTTACAATATTCAGCGCGTAAATCGCAAACGAGCGCCTTCCCTTACGATGAAAATGCAGAAAATAAGACCACGAGATTTAAACCTACGGCTTACAAATTTATGCGTAAACACTAAAACCGTATCTTTAGCAAAACTGGCGAGACAATGTGTTTTATCATTTAAAAAAGTACTGGAAAATAATTAAAGGTTATCACGATAAACAGAGGTTACTGATCTACTACTGTACGCTGTGACCAAAAATGAGAGTCCCCCGATCCTCGCAGCCTTCATGCTTTGGTCTTGGCCTGGCCGTTTTTTTTAAGATAATGGGGTCAAGTTAAGAAATTATGCAAGTTTCTAATCAAATCCAAGGGCGCCTCGATCTCCTAAACATCTTTAGAAGGCCGACGGACCACACTGCACGGTCCGGGTCCGGGCCCTGACCCGGTTCTGGATAATGCCAGCTTAAAGTGAAAAATTCTACTGTACATATTATGTTTCTTATTATGGTATATATGTATAATATAGCGCGACCGCTTCACGAAGCTAGAAAGAAAGTTATCCGCCATTTTTATTTTACCTGCAATTGAATTTGCCATTAAAATCATTATTAATACCGCAGCTGCTAAATAACTTACCTAAAAGCGTTCAGATACAAAAGCACTTGAGCTGTAATGTTTGTATACTGTTGGCCCGATGACCTACTTCAAGAAGAATTGTTACATAGACCGCCAAGGACTGTCATCACACTTTACGTCATAAAGCGCTTTAAAACTTTAGACAAGTTCAACACCTCATATTTTGTACTGTTTATCATGGTAAAAGCAACTCAAAGCAATTCTAAAAATGATCGAAAGGTAAAAATACAAGCTTATACGAGCTGTCGTTTTAACATTTATAACATATATTTAAACAAAACATATATAATCTATTTTAATAAAATAGAAAAGTGTTCTTAGTCTTCACTTAAAAGCTGTTAGAAGCTGCCTTTCTGACAAGAGAGTTCTGTGAGTTCCACAGTCTCAGTGCATTAAAGTCAAAACCAGTTGCTTTTTATTTCCTGTTTTACGACAGAGCAAGGAGGGTGTCCACAGACCACTGTGCACCTGCAGACTGATATGGGGGGTAAAAAGTCTAGAAGTTAGTAAATAAGATTTTAACATATGTTCTAAAACACACCGGACACCTGTACAGTGATGCCAACACAGTGATCTGAGCTCCTTCTTTGAGTTAAATCCTAGCATCTGCATTTTTTACAAGTTGTTGCTATGGCAGAGCATGACCAGAGCATAACAGAAACCACCCATTTTCTAACCGCTTCATCCAATTCAGGGTCAGGGGGTCAGGGGGTCGCGGGGCACGGGGGAGCCAGAGCCTCAGAAAGTAATAAGCAGGAGATACCTGGGACTGGATGGTAGTCCAATGCAGGGAAGACACAGACACTCACCAATTATCCCAGAAGCCAATTAACCTACCAGTAGTTCTTTGAAGTGTGGGAGGAAGCCGGAGCACCCAAAGCAAACTCATGCAAACATGGGGAGAACATACAAGCTCCATACAGATAGCACCCCAGGTCCAGAAGTGTACCCAGGGCCTCAGCACTGTGAGCTAGCAATGCTAAACGCTGGGCTACTGTGCATGCTAATTTCTAGGCATCAGGTGATCAATCAGGTAGTGTTTCTCAGATAAAAGGACACCAGTTATTTAGTATGAGATTCAAATTGACCTCAGAACAAAATATAACTTATGTTATATAACTTATATAGAACTTACTACAGCATAACTGTCTTATTTGTGGAAAATATTAACAGTATGCCTATTAAACATACAGTATCTAGCAATCAGCAATCAAAATAAAAACATTTCCAAACATGGAAACTGCCCAGTTAATGAAGCATTTCAAAGACATTAATCTATTCAATAATTACAGTTTTAAGTAGATAACAGATTTATATTCAGATTACGAAAGTATCATAACAACGGCTGCTTGTGTAAGGAATCCATGAATACCACTGTACATGAGAAATTCACACCTATTTGTAATCAATACACAAAATCCTATTGAATTTCAGGTACTTGTTTATTCAGCATTGCTTGACTCCGCGGACTCCTTGTTGTTTCAATATTCTAGCAATAGGACTAATCGCCAATACAGTGCCGTTGTAATCTATTCCTTCTGCCAGCAGAGGACGGTATTCGCACAGTCAGTTCAGGATAAGATACGGTCCTCGCAGTTCACAGTACAACTGGCCACAGCCGTACTCGGAATATGCTCTCGATAACCTCGTTTAGTTTAAGAACGGCCGTATTTCATATCAACCCACAGATGCATTGCATAAACACGAGAATTCTGGTTGTATTTAAATTGACCTTATACGTTTTGGATTATGTTTAACCTTCTTCAATTTCTTTAACCATATTTTGAGATGATTACGTTTACAGAAGCAAATATTATTCAGTGCTTTTTCTTCACTCCTTTAATCAAACCCACATTTCTTTAAGGAGGGCCATTGTGAAACTCCCCAAAGTGAGCTGAATTAATCTTTTATTCTTCACACCTGCGAAGTCATTCCTTCATTGTGTAATATGAAGGCCTTTCATTATTCACGTATACTACAACATCTGAAAATAATGGGTCTTGAAATAGTTGAATGAAAGAAAATCCTGAATAACTCCTCCAAATGCGTGTTACACTTTCATCAGGTACACACACTTTGAATGTGATGAACTATAAAAAGTTATTTTAACCATACCCAATGGAGCTCGGGAGTGCGATTGCATACACAATCATGTTTTCAGTGTTTGGACATCAGCCGTACATCAGAACAATCATTTCACTAACACAGCTCCATGTTGAGTGACTTCCCTCCAAAAACACAAAGTCACTTTCCCTTAGCAATTATTGCATGGACTTAGATTATCTGCCTTCTGCATCAAGCCCTGTATTATATACGGTACAAAGCCAAGCTTTGGGATAGTGCTTTGTTTGGATCCTTGTCTTGATCCTTTAGGATCCCAGGCTGCTCATTTGCAAAAGAGTTTTGACATTAATTATAGTGACTATAGCAATGAGGTGGCACTGTGGTTCACAGAGCTGGGGTCCTGGGTTCAATTCCTGGGGTGCAGTCTGGATGGAATTGTATGTTCTCCTTTCATTTGTGTGGATTTCTTCCAGGTGCTCCAGTTTCTTCCCACAGTCCAAAGACATACAGTACTAGTAGGTTAAGGTGGAACTACAGTCCCAATTTTGCAGACACAAAATTATTTAATTTCAGTCACAAAATAAAATCATTGACATTATAGAAAAACTTTACAAACTCAAAATTGAGCACAAAATCATGAATTTTGTGAAAGGACTGTAAGTTACGCCATGTTGTAACAAATTCGCATTCAAGTTCCACACAAATTGCGATGTGATGCAGCCCTTCCTGCTCACTAATCACTGTAATGACTAATGCAATGTGATGTAGGAGAGAAAGGGTATAGGTTATGCAGCAAACATTTCACTGCAAAAAATGTTCCATTCCAAGGTTCTTTATGCAGAGTTAACAATGTAGTATTATTTATTGGCAAAAACGTAAAAAAGTTGAGAGTTATATTTCCATTGGATTAAACGAGATGTATTCACAAGCCTGCTCCTTTACAATGTCACAGGGCCACAACAGATTATAGGAAGTTTTGCTGCCTCGTTCTGAATCGCAGAACATGGTAATTCTTTAACCTTGAAATGTAGTCTATTTTGTGATGTAATGATGCAATGTCCCTTTACTGAGAGCCAGCAATCAACGGATGTGTCTGATCGTGAATGGTTTTCCCTGTTGTTTGTTGTATTACTTGGTGTTGCATTTTAAGCTGTGCATGAGGCAGGACCCGGAGGCTGCTGCTTCTGCTGGTGCTACTGCTGGGATTGAGGAAGAGCTGAGCGCCATGTAAGGCAAAGACACTGCGTTCCACTTTATCAGGTGCCTGGAGTGTAAGAGCTGCAGATAATATTGAGTCACATTAATCCCAACATATTTCAAATATTATGAAAATTAAATAAATTAAATCAAATAACTTTCATTAAAAAAATCAATCACTCTTTACCTTGCTTTTCCAGTTGTTTTTAAGGAAAAGTGATGCCGAGAATGTGTGAATACTGCTTTTTGATGGTTCCAAGACCAATGTGACCTGTTCTATTGCCTGCTAATTGTACGTTCCAGGTTGAAAAATTATTTTTAGGAGGTCAAGGTGTATGAATGATAAGAGAAAAACTGAAATAACCACAGCTACGCAAACACCAGTCCACCAAAAAAAAATCATTTAATTAAAATAAGGTAACATTTTTTTTTCATCATCATACGGATGAACTGTGCTAAATGTGTTTCTAAAAAGAAAAAGCAGGACGTGAGTCGTGAGCCAAGATCATGACTCTTTTGCTCTTCTTCACATCAGTTTTCATCTGCGAGGAGGAGGAGGAGGGCGGCTCCTGATGTGCTGACACTTGGGGAAGTGCCTCTGTGCCGGCCTGGGGGCAAAGCGCCGGCCGCAGTGAGGGCAGGGCACGTAGTCGGGGTTTGGATTCGCGGGGGGCTGGGGCAGGTTCACAACTTTCCCTCCTTGCGTGATCACCTGCTGCACCTCCCTGGCCTGTTTGATGCTCCGAATGAAATCCTCGTGCTTCTGCCTCCAGTTGTTCTTTCTCAGCTGGGAACAGGAAATGAAACCAATAAAACAGCTTCCAGAAAAAGTCCAGACTAGCACTGCGTACACAGTCTGGTCGCAAACCATTCACAAGGCAAGAAAATATCAATACAGTAATAACGTAGCTTTCTGGGGCTACCTTTCAGGTCATTGGGTAGAGAGTACAATTTACGTAGTTATGGTTTTGTTTCCTGTGAGTGCTATTTGCTTGATATGTAGATTTTTACAACAGAATTCAGAAGTCACTAAGACACATTTATTCTGTCTGGCAAATGTGCCTTTGCGGCAGTTTTTCAGAAGAGTACTTCATAAAACACTTATTTATTGTTTACATTGATTTATAAGCTGAGTCTGACTCTAGGAGAAAAAAAGGGAAGCTTGGAAAGAGTTTAAGGATAGCCCTTACCACGATTGGCGGTTTAACCTTCTTCTTATGGATGTATGTCTCCAGTTCTGTTCCCTTGGCCCTGTGCTTGAAAGAGTCAAAAACCTTCCTCTTTGAATTCTGAAGCTTCTTGCAGATCTTGCTGTGTTTCTCCAGCCTCTCTACAGCAAACTTCCCGTGACACAGTTCACAGGGCACCAGCTGAGGGTTTCCACTCTGGCTATTCTCATATGGAAATTGCTCAGCGGTAGGGCACATCAGACTTGTAGGGGACAAATATCTGTTTTCCTCTGACAGAGTTTGTTCATCCAGACATGTGGTGTTATTTCTGAAGTGGCCCTGCGCGGCCTGTGCCGCTGACACGTCGCTTTCAGGGAGCCTTGCTTTCTTGAGATACTTTCTCCTTCCACAGGGGACGTCTTCTAGCCCACGGCTGCAAGGGCTCACTTGACGTCTCTCCTGATGGGAAAGCGCAGAGGGAAAGTGCGATTCTGCGCATCCGCCATCTTCCATTGGAGAACCATAATCAAGGTTGTCTCCTCTGATAGGAAGGGCTTTCCTTGGAGTGAAGGCTTTTTGCTTCTCCATTCTGCAGGTCAGAAGAGGCACGGCCTTAGAGCGGTGGTTGGCCCATGGTCCTCTGGGGCAAAGCTCGCTCTGCCTCGCCTCTATTTTCCCTTCCGGCCACCTCTCTGGAGTCTTCCATCTCGCTCGGAACCATCCTCAGCTCCTCCTGAGCTCTGAAGAGCTTCGCCTGCATCATGGCCTCCTTCTGGCGAATCTCGTCCTTCATCATGGCCTCCTTCCGGCGCATCTCATCCTGCAGGCTGGCCTCCCTCCGGCGATGCTCCTCCTTCAGCGCGGCCTCTGCCTCGGCCACTTTTCGTAGCTCCTCTTGCAACTGAAAGTGCTCCTTCCCATTGGCATGAGAAGGGCATTGCCCTGGAGGGGTCGCCACCATGGGGAGGACAGTCCTGTCCTTAGGTTTGCGTACTCTTGAGCCCCTCCTGCCCGGCCTCTCGCAGGGCCTCTCATGACCATCCTGAGGCGGGGTGGGGGCAAACAAGGAATCACTCTGTGCGTCCGGGCGGTCCACAGCCCGAACCTCACCAGGGCCGGAGACTTTCCTGTTACCCATAGGCTTCAGGGGGTAAGACCGAGCATACCCCACAATGTTCTTCTCGGGGCCCTGTTGGGCTTGGAAGCGATAGCTGTTCCCCATCTTCTTCTCCGCAGCGTATTTGACATATTGGAAACATTTTCTCATCTTCTGTAGAGCTGCCTCCTGCCGCCGATTGTACATGGCGATCATTTTTTTCTCCTTTTCCTGCATCAGTTTCTCTTGGAAGGTGTCCTTCAGAAGCTGTATCTTGGGAGGCGGGCAGTACGTGGAGATCAGATCCTGTCGCCTTAAGGGCGCGGGTCGATTCGAGTCTGTGTCCTTCGGGGAGGGGGACAGAGCACCAGGCTTAGGACTGGGCTCCATTGGCAAATGAGATATGAGCTTTGTTTCCCAGGTATCTGGAAAAGGCAAAAATGGCAAATAAATGATATCCTGCACAGTCTAGTATGGTCTAATAGAAAAGAATAAAAAAAAACAATTCAGGAAATACACAACTTTTTAATATTAAACCTAATGGTGTTGAATGCTGCATGCTGACTCAGTAGGAGACAGATCCTAAACATAAACATTATAATAAACATTTGTTTCCCAAATAACATTCTCAATGTTCAGAATGCTTAAAGTCATGAGCTTTTTTAAAAATGTTTAACTGAAACCTGGAAATGTGCTATTTCATTTCAAAGCTTGTATTATATCTATGATATAAATGTTTTTTTATATAAAATTAACCCATTATGCAACAGGGGTTTGAGCAAAAGTCACTGTGAATAAGGGAATTTATCAATATTAATTAGCCGTTTCACTACATTATAGATAGCTGAAGGATTATGATACAGTATATCGATTTCGCTACAAATTGACAAGCATATTTGATGACACTTACCAAACAAGTTTTAAACAGCGGAGAAATAGTTCACCACGACGATAGCAATGCAATGTTTGACTGCATCTCCCTATGTGATATATCTGTATTTGGGTATATACAGATCACGTAATTCAGGGAGCACTGTTACGTCAGGTCACCAACCATTATTACGACGCTCATATGTCATAGAGCTCCTTAGGATGTTTGTATAATCTTTATCCAAATTTTCATATGGCCGCAGTTACGGCGTTTATTTTACAGTTAATGTAACAGGGTGTCATTATATTTTTCTGTCTTTATGGTGGCAGACCACTTAAATAAATCTGAGTAGGCGGTTTCTACAAGTGGGTCAGATAAAATATTAAATATACAGTAAAAGCTCACACCTATTCATACCCTTTATGTACTGTATATCTACAATTACGTATACTACGTATACAGTTATCGTATACTATAATACGATAACTACCATTACAAAATGTCTCCCTTTTGATTTGAAGTGGTTCTTTTAAATAAGTAAATTGCAATCACTTAGCCTACATCTGAGCTCCTAATTCATCGCGACGACGGACTGAGACTCCAGTCGGATTTGTGAGAAGGGGTGTGCCTGTTTTAAAACCGATTCATACGTCTTAAACACATGGACATAGATAGCAGTCTGTGTTATATAATTTATCTTTTTATTTTATTTAAATTTAAGTATCACATACACATTTTCAAAGTAACTGTACCCCTTTTAATTATGATCCCCATCGCTCACAGCTCCGAAGGTGAGACGAGGGCTACTTCAGATGGGATTTCCAATATTTCTCTCTTAGCTTGTATACCGGGTCTTAAAACGTGTTGATAGTAAGATTGGGATGTATTTGCAGTCTAGATATAGTTTTTTTAATGTTCGGAGCCGCCACAGATTCATTTTCTTACGACTGCTTTTCTGGATGACAATGACAATGCAAACGATGGTGTTAAGGCGAGGCTGTGCCTTAAGGCTCCTCTGCTTACAATATTCAGCGCGTAAATCGCAAACGAGCGCCTTCCCTTACGATGAAAATGCAGAAAATAAGACCACGAGATTTAAACCTACGGCTTACAAATTTATGCGTAAACACTAAAACCGTATCTTTAGCAAAACTGGCGAGACAATGTGTTTTATCATTTAAAAAAGTACTGGAAAATAATTAAAGGTTATCACGATAAACAGAGGTTACTGATCTACTACTGTACGCTGTGACCAAAAATGAGAGTCCCCCGATCCTCGCAGCCTTCATGCTTTGGTCTTGGCCTGGCCGTTTTTTTTAAGATAATGGGGTCAAGTTAAGAAATTATGCAAGTTTCTAATCAAATCCAAGGGCGCCCCGATCTCCTAAACATCTTTAGAAGGCCGACGGACCACACTGCACGGTCCGGGTCCGGGCCCTGACCCGGTTCTGGATAATGCCAGCTTAAAGTGAAAAATTCTACTGTACATATTATGTTTCTTATTATGGTATATATGTATAATATAGCGCGACCGCTTCACGAAGCTAGAAAGAAAGTTATCCGCCATTTTTATTTTACCTGCAATTGAATTTGCCATTAAAATCATTATTAATACCGCAGCTGCTAAATAACTTACCTAAAAGCGTTCAGATACAAAAGCACTTGAGCTGTAATGTTTATATACTGTTGGCCCGATGACCTACTTCAAGAAGAATTGTTACATAGACCGCCAAGGACTGTCATCACACTTTACGTCATAAAGCGCTTTAAAACTTTTGACAAGTTCAACACCTCATATTTTGTACTGTTTATCATGGTAAAAGCAACTCAAAGCAATTCTAAAAATGATCGAAAGGTAAAAATACAAGCTTATACGAGCTGTCGTTTTAACATTTATAACATATATTTAAACAAAACATATATAATCTATTTTAATAAAATAGAAAAGTGTTCTTAGTCTTCACTTAAAAGCTGTTAGAAGCTGCCTTTCTGACAAGAGAGTTCTGTGAGTTCCACAGTCTCAGTGCATTAAAGTCAAAACCAGTTGCTTTTTATTTCCTGTTTTACGACAGAGCAAGGAGGGTGTCCACAGACCACTGTGCACCTGCAGACTGATATGGGGGGTAAAAAGTCTAGAAGTTAGTAAATAAGATTTTAACATATGTTCTAAAACACACCGGACACCTGTACAGTGATGCCAACACAGTGATCTGAGCTCCTTCTTTGAGTTAAATCCTAGCATCTGCATTTTTTACAAGTTGTTGCTATGGCAGAGCATGACCAGAGCATAACAGAAACCACCCATTTTCTAACCGCTTCATCCAATTCAGGGTCAGGTGGTCAGGGGGTCGGGGGGTCACGGGGGAGCCAGAGCCTCAGAAAGTAATAAGCAGGAGATACCTGGGACTGGATGGTAGTCCAATGCAGGGAAGACACAGACACTCACCAATTATCCCAGAAGCCAATTAACCTACCAGTAGTTCTTTGAACTGTGGGAGGAAGCCGGAGCACCCAAAGCAAACTCATGCAAACATGGGGAGAACATACAAGCACCATACAGATAGCACCCCAGGTCCAGAAGTGTACCCAGGGCCTCAGCACTGTGAGCTAGCAATGCTAAACACTGGGCTACTGTGCATGCTAATTTCTAGGCATCAGGTGATCAATCAGGTAGTGTTTCTCAGATAAAAGGACACCAGTAATTTAGTATGAGATTCAAATTAACCTCAGAACAAAATATAACTTATGTTATATAACTTATATAGAACTTACTACAGCATAACTGTCTTATTTGTAGAAAATATTAACAGCATACCTATTAAACATACAGTATCTAGCAATCAGCAATCAAAATAAAAACATTTCCAAACATGGAAACTGCCCAGTTAATGAAGCATTTCAAAGACATTAATCTATTCAATAATTACAGTTTCAAGTAGATAACAGATTTATATTCAGATTACGAAAGTATCATAACAACGGCTGCTTGTGTAAGGAATCCATGAATACCATTGTACATGAGAATTCCACACCTATTTGTAATCAATACACAAAATCCTATTGAATTTCAGGTACTTGTTTATTCAGCATTGCTTGACTCCGCGGACTCCTTGTTGTTTCAATATTCTAGCAATAGGACTAATCGCCAATACAGTGCCGTTGTAATCTATTCCTTCTGCCAGCAGAGGACGGTATCCGCACAGTCAGTTCAGGACAAGATACGGTCCTCGCAGTTCACAGTACAACTGGCCACAGCCGTACTCGGAATATGCTCTCGATAACCTCGTTTAGTTTAAGAACGGCCGTATTTCATATCAACCCACAGATGCATTGCATAAACACTAGAATTCTGGTTGTATTTAAATTGACCTTATACGTTTTGGATTATGTTTAACCTTCTTCAATTTCTTTAACCATATTTTGAGATGATTACGTTTACAGAAGCAAATATTATTCAGTGCTTTTTCTTCACTCCTTTAATCAAACCCACATTTCTTTAAGGAGGGCCATTGTGAAACTCCCCAAAGTGAGCTGAATTAATCTTTTATTCTTCACACCTGCGAAGTCATTCCTTCATTGTGTAATATGAAGGCCTTTCATTATTCACGTATACTACAACATCTGAAAATAATGGGTCTTGAAATAGTTGAATGAAAGAAAATCCTGAATAACTCCTCCAAATGCGTGTTACACTTTCATCAGGTACACACACTTTGAATGTGATGAACTATAAAAAGTTATTTTAACCATACCCAATGGAGCTCGGGAGTGCGATTGCATACACAATCATGTTTTCAGTGTTTGGACATCAGCCGTACATCAGAACAATCATTTCACTAACACAGCTCCATGTTGAGTGACTTCCCTCCAAGAACACAAAGTCACTTTCCCTTAGCAATTATTGCATGGACTTTGATTATCTGCCTTCTGCATCAAGCCCTGTATGATATACTGTACAAAGCCAAGCTTTGGGATAGTGCTTTGTTTGGATCCTTGTCTTGATCCTTTTGGATCCCAGGCTGCTCATTTGCAAATGAGTTTTGACATTAATTATAGTGACTATAGCAATGAGGTGGCACTGTGGTTCACAGAGCTGGGGTCCTGGGTTCAATTCCTGGGGTGCAGTCTGGATGGAATTGTATGTTCTCCCTTCATTTGTGTGGATTTCTTCCAGGTGCTCCAGTTTCTTCCCACAGTCCAAAGACATACAGTACTAGTAGGTTAAGGTGGAACTACAGTCCCAATTTTGCAGACACAAAATTATTTAATTTCAGTCACAAAATAAAATCATTGACATTATAGAAAAACTTTACAAACTCAAAATTGAGCACAAAATCATGAATTTTGTGAAAGGACTGTAAGTTACGCCATGTTGTAACAAATTCGCATTCAAGTTCCACACAAATTGCGATGTGATGCAGCCCTTCCTGCTCACTAATCACTGTAATGACTAATGCAATGTGATGTAGGAGAGAAAGGGTATAGGTTATGCAGCAAACATTTCACTGCAAAAAACGTTCCATTCCAAGGTTCTTTATGCAGAGTTAACAATGTAGTATTATTTATTGGCAAAAACGTAAAAAAGTTGAGAGTTATATTTCCATTGGATTAAACGACATGTATTCACAAGCCTGCTCCTTTACAATGTCACAGGGCCACAACAGATTATAGGAAGTTTTGCTGCCTCGTTCTGAATCGCAGAACATGGTAATTCTTTAACCTTGAAATGTAGTCTATTTTGTGATGTAATGATGCAATGTCCCTTTACTGAGAGCCAGCAATCAACGGATGTGTCTGATCGTGAATGGTTTTCCCTGTTGTTTGTTGTATTACTTGGTGTTGCATTTTAAGCTGTGCATGAGGCAGGACCCGGAGGCTGCTGCTTCTGCTGGTGCTTCTGCTGGGATTGAGGAAGAGCTGAGCGCCATGTAAGGCAAAGACACTGCGTTCCACTTTATCAGGTGCCTGGAGTGTAAGAGCTGCAGATAATATTGAGTCACATTAATCCCAACATATTTCAAATATTATGAAAATTAAATAAATTAAATCAAATAACTTTCATTAAAAAAATCAATCACTCTTTACCTTGCTTTTTCAGTTGTTTTTAAGGAAAATTGATGCCGAGAATGTGTGAATACTGCTTTTTGATGGTTCCAAGACCAATGTGACCTGTTCTATTGCCTGCTAATTGTACGTTCCAGGTTGAAAAATTATTTTTAGGAGGTCAAGGTGTATGAATGATAAGAGAAAAACTGAAATAACCACAGCTACGCAAACACCAGTCCACCAAAAAAAAATCATTTAATTAAAATAAGGTAACATTTTTTTTTCATCATCATACGGATGAACTGTGCTAAATGTGTTTCTAAAAAGAAAAAGCAGGACGTGAGTCGTGAGCCAAGATCATGACTCTTTTGCTCTTCTTCACATCAGTTTTCATCTGCGAGGAGGAGGAGGAGGGCGGCTCCTGATGTGCTGACACTTGGGGAAGTGCCTCTGTGCCGGCCTGGGGGCAAAGCGCCGGCCGCAGTGAGGGCAGGGCACGTAGTCGGGGTTTGGATTCGCGGGGGGCTGGGGCAGGTTCACAACTTTCCCTCCTTGCGTGATCACCTGCTGCACCTCCCTGGCCTGTTTGATGCTCCGAATGAAATCCTCGTGCTTCTGCCTCCAGTTGTTCTTTCTCAGCTGGGAACAGGAAATGAAACCAATAAAACAGCTTCCAGAAAAAGTCCAGACTAGCACTGCGTACACAGTCTGGTCGCAAACCATTCACAAGGCAAGAAAATATCAATACAGTAATAACGTAGCTTTCTGGGGCTACCTTTCAGGTCATTGGGTAGAGAGTACAATTTACGTAGTTATGGTTTTGTTTCCTGTGAGTGCTATTTGCTTGATATGTAGATTTTTACAACAGAATTCAGAAGTCACTAAGACACATTTATTCTGTCTGGCAAATGTGCCTTTGCGGCAGTTTTTCAGAAGAGTACTTCATAAAACACTTATTTATTGTTTACATTGATTTATAAGCTGAGTCTGACTCTAGGAGAAAAAAAGGGAAGCTTGGAAAGAGTTTAAGGATAGCCCTTACCACGATTGGCGGTTTAACCTTCTTCTTATGGATGTATGTCTCCAGTTCTGTTCCCTTGGCCCTGTGCTTGAAAGAGTCAAAAACCTTCCTCTTTGAATTCTGAAGCTTCTTGCAGATCTTGCTGTGTTTCTCCAGCCTCTCTACAGCAAACTTCCCGTGACACAGTTCACAGGGCACCAGCTGAGGGTTTCCACTCTGGCTATTCTCATATGGAAATTGCTCAGCGGTAGGGCACATCAGACTTGTAGGGGACAAATATCTGTTTTCCACTGACAGAGTTTGTTCATCCAGACATGTGGTGTTATTTCTGAAGTGGCCCTGCGCGGCCTGTGCCGCTGACACGTCGCTTTCAGGGAGCCTTGCTTTCTTGAGATACTTTCTCCTTCCACAGGGGACGTCTTCTAGCCCACGGCTGCAAGGGCTCACTTGACGTCTCTCCTGATGGGAAAGCGCAGAGGGAAAGTGCGATTCTGCGCATCCGCCATCTTCCATTGGAGAACCATAATCAAGGTTGTCTCCTCTGATAGGAAGGGCTTTCCTTGGAGTGAAGGCTTTTTGCTTCTCCATTCTGCAGGTCAGAAGAGGCACGGCCTTAGAGCGGTGGTTGGCCCATGGTCCTCTGGGGCAAAGCTCGCTCTGCCTCGCCTCTATTTTCCCTTCCGGCCACCTCTCTGGAGTCTTCCATCTCTCTCGGAACCATCCTCAGCTCCTCCTGAGCTCTGAAGAGCTTCGCCTGCATCATGGCCTCCTTCTGGCGAATCTCGTCCTTCATCATGGCCTCCTTCCGGCGCATCTCATCCTGCAGGCTGGCCTCCCTCCGGCGATGCTCCTCCTTCAGCGCGGCCTCTGCCTCGGCCACTTTTCGTAGCTCCTCTTGCAACTGAAAGTGCTCCTTCCCATTGGCATGAGAAGGGCATTGCCCTGGAGGGGTCGCCACCATGGGGAGGACAGTCCTGTCCTTAGGTTTGCGTACTCTTGAGCCCCTCCTGCCCGGCCTCTCGCAGGGCCTCTCATGACCATCCTGAGGCGGGGTGGGGGCAAACAAGGAATCACTCTGTGCGTCCGGGCGGTCCACAGCCCGAACCTCACCAGGGCCGGAGACTTTCCTGTTACCCATAGGCTTCAGGGGGTAAGACCGATCATACCCCACAATGTTCTTCTCGGGGCCCTGTTGGGCTTGGAAGCGATAGCTGTTCCCCATCTTCTTCTCCGCAGCGTATTTGACATATTGGAAACATTTTCTCATCTTCTGTAGAGCTGCCTCCTGCCGCCGATTGTACATGGCGATCATTTTTTTCTCCTTTTCCTGCATCAGTTTCTCTTGGAAGGTGTCCTTCAGAAGCTGTATCTTGGGAGGCGGGCAGTACGTGGAAATCAGATCCTGTTGCCTTAAGGGCGCGGGTCGATTCGAGTCTGTGTCCTTCGGGGAGGGGGACAGAACACCAGGCTTAGGACTGGGCTCCATTGGCAAATGAGATATGAGCTTTGTTTCCCAGGTATCTGGAAAAGGCAAAAATGGCAAATAAATGATATCCTGCACAGTCTAGTATGGTCTAATAGAAAAGAATAAAAAAAAACAATTCAGGAAATACACAACTTTTTAATATTAAACCTAATGGTGTTGAATGCTGCATGCTGACTCAGTAGGAGACAGATCCTAAACATAAACATTATAATAAACATTTGTTTCCCAAATAACATTCTCAATGTTCAGAATGCTTAAAGTCATGAGCTTTTTTAAAAATGTTTAACTGAAACCTGGAAATGTGCTATTTCATTTCAAAGCTTGTATTATATCTTGTATGATATAAATGTTTTTTTATATAAAATTAACCCATTATGCAACAGGGGTTTGAGCAAAAGTCACTGTGAATAAGGGAATTTATCAATATTAATTAGCCGTTTCACTACATTATAGATAGCTGAAGGATTATGATACAGTATATCGATTTCGCTACAAATTGACAAGCATATTTGATGACACTTACCAAACAAGTTTTAAACAGCGGAGAAATAGTTCACCACGACAATAGCAATGCAATGTTTGACTGCATCTCCCTATGTGATATATCTGTATTTGGGTATATACAGATCACGTAATTCAGGGAGCACTGTTACGTCAGGTCACCAACCATTATTACGACGCTCATATGTCATAGAGCTCCTTAGGATGTTTGTATAATCTTTATCCAAATTTTCATATGGCCGCAGTTACGGCGATTATTTTACAGTTAATGTAACAGGGTGTCATTATATTTTTCTGTCTTTATGGTGGCAGACCACTTAAATAAATCTGAGTAGGCGGTTTCTACAAGTGGGTCAGATAAAATATTAAATATACAGTAAAAGCTCACACCTATTCATACCCTTTATGTACTGTATATCTACAATTACGTATACTACGTATACAGTTATCGTATACTATTGTAACGCAACGGGGGCTCAGGCGGGCGCCCTTGCCGCATTAGGTCGGCCCCTGCACCGTCCGGGGCTCGAACCCGGGACTTCCGCGTCTCTCTGCAGCGACCTAGCCCCGTGAGCTAAAGAGAGATCTCTCCACAGCCCAGTAGCTGTGGTCCTGCTATCACAGGGAAGGGCGGTGACGTCACCCGCTCTGGTACGCCGGCTCTTACACAGTGCCTGTCGGCCGTAAGCGTTACACTCTCCCCCGCTTAAATCGCCGTTCCCGGCGAAGGGCTATCCCGCCCCGCTTCTGACACCAATGTAACGCAACGGGGGCTCAGGCGGGCACCCTTGCCGCATTAGGTCGGCCCCTGCACCGTCCGGGGCTCAAACCCGGGACTTCCGCGTCTCTCTGCAGCGACCTAGCCCCGTGAGCTAAAGAGAGATCTCTCCACAGCCCAGTAGCTGTGGTCCTGCTATCACAGGGAAGGGCGGTGACGTCACCCGCTCTGGTACGCCGGCTCTTACACAGTGCCTGTCGGCCGTAAGCGTTACACTATAATACGATAACTACCATTACAAAATGTCTCCCTTTTGATTTGAAGTGGTTCTTTTAAATAAGTAAATTGCAATCACTTAGCCTACATCTGAGCTCCTAATTCATCGCGACGATGGACTGAGACTCCAGTTGGATTTGTGAGAAGTAAAGGGGTGTGCCTGTTTTAAAACCGATTCATACGTCTTAAACACATGGACATAGATAGCAGTCTGTGTTATATAATTTATCTTTTTATTTTATTTAAATTTAAGTATCACATACACATTTTCAAAGTAACTGTACCCCTTTTAATTATGATCCCCATCGCTCACAGCTCCGAAGGTGAGACGAGGGCTACTTCAGATGGGATTTCCAATATTTCTCTCTTAGCTTGTATACCGGTGGAAAGGAGAGGGGTCTTAAAACGTGTTGATAGTTTTTTTAATGTTCGGAGCCGCCACAGATTCATTTTCTTACGACTGCTTTTCTGGATGACAATGACAATGCAAACGATGGTGTTAAGGCGAGGCTGTGCCTTAAGGCTCCTCTGCTTACAATATTCAGCGCGTAAATCGCAAACGAGCGCCTTCCCTTACGATGAAAATGCAGAAAATAAGACCACGAGATTTAAACCTACGGCTTACAAATTTATGCGTAAACACTAAAACCGTATCTTTAGCAAAACTGGCGAGACAATGTGTTTTATCATTTAAAAAAGTACTGGAAAATAATTAAAGGTTATCACGATAAACAGAGGTTACTGATCTACTACTGTACGCTGTGACCAAAAATGAGAGTCCCCCGATCCTCGCAGCCTTCATGCTTTGGTCTTGGCCTGGCCGTTTTTTTTTTAAGATAATGGGGTCAAGTTAAGAAATTATGCAAGTTTCTAATCAAATCCAAGGGCGCCTCGATCTCCTAAACATCTTTAGGCCGGCGGACCACACTGCACGGTCCGGGTCCGGGCCCTGACCCGGTTCTGGATAATGCCAGCTTAAAGTGAAAAATTCTACTGTACATATTATGTTTCTTATTATGGTATATATGTATAATATAGCGCGACCGCTTCACGAAGCTAGAAAGAAAGTTATCCGCCATTTTTATTTTACCTGCAATTGAATTTGCCATTAAAATCACGATTAATACCGCAGCTGCAAAATAACTTACCTAAAAGCGTTCAGATACAAAAGCACTTGAGCTGTAATGTTTATATACTGTTGGCCCGATGACCTACTTCAAGAAGAATTGTTACACAGACCGCCAAGGACTGTCATCACACTTTACGTCATAAAGCGCTTTAAAACTTTTGACAAGTTCAACACCTCATATTTTGTACTGTTTATCATGGTAAAAGCAACTCAAAGCAATTCTAAAAATGATCGAAAGGTAAAAATACAAGCTTATACGAGCTGTCGTTTTAACATTTATAACATATATTTAAACAAAACATATATAATCTATTTTAATAAAATAGAAAAGTGTTCTTAGTCTTCACTTAAAAGCTGTTAGAAGCTGCCTTTCTGACAAGAGAGTTCTGTGAGTTCCACAGTCTCAGTGCATTAAAGTCAAAACCAGTTGCTTTTTATTTCCTGTTTTACGACAGAGCAAGGAGGGTGTCCACAGACCACTGTGCACCTGCAGGCTGATATGGGGGGTAAAAAGTCTAGAAGTGAGTAAATAAGATTTTAGCACATGTTCTAAAACAAACCGGACACCTGTACAGCGATGCCAACACAGTGATCTGAGCTCCTTCTTTGAGTTAAATCCTAGCATCTGCATTTTTTACAAGTTGTTGCTATGGCAGAGCATGACCAGAGCATAACAGAAACCACCCATTTTCTAACCGCTTCATCCAATTCAGGGTCAGGGGGTCAGGGGGTCGCGGGGCACGGGGGAGCCAGAGCCTCAGAAAGTAATAAGCAGGAGATACCTGGGACTGGATGGTAGTCCAATGCAGGGAAGACACAGACACTCACCAATTATCCCAGAAGCCAATTAACCTACCAGTAGTTCTTTGAAGTGTGGGAGGAAGCCGGAGCACCATAAGCAAACTCATGCAAACATGGGGAGAACATACAAGCTCCATACAGATAGCACCCCAGGTCCAGAAGTGTACCCAGGGCCTCAGCACTGTGAGCTAGCAATGCTAAACGCTGGGCTACTGTGCATGCTAATTTCTAGGCATCAGGTGATCAATCAGGTAGTGTTTCTCAGATAAAAGGACACCAGTAATTTAGTATGAGATTCAAATTGACCTCAGAACAAAAAACTGTATAACTTATGTTATATAACTTATGTATAACTTACTACAGCATAACTGTCTTATTTGGCTCTTGTAGAAAATATTAACAGCATGCCTATTAAACATACAGTATCTAGCAATCAGCAATCAAAATAAAAACATTTCCAAACATGGAAACTGCCCAGTTAATGAAGCATTTCAAAGACATTAATCTATTCAATAATTACAGTTTTAAGTAGATAACAGATTTATATTCAGATTACGAAAGTATCATAACAACGGCTGCTTGTGTAAGGAATCCATGAATACCACTGTACATGAGAATTCCACACCTATTTGTAATCAATACACAAAATCCTATTGAATTTCAGGTACTTGTTTATTCAGCATTGCTTGACTCCGCGGACTCCTTGTTGTTTCAATATTCTAGCAATAGGACTAATCGCCAATACAGTGCCGTTGTAATCTATTCCTTCTGCCAGCAGAGGACGGTATTCGCACAGTCAGTTCAGGATAAGATACGGTCCTCGCAGTTCACAGTACAACTGGCCACAGCCGTACTCGGAATATGCTCTCGATAACCTCGTTTAGTTTAAGTACGGCCGTATTTCATATCAACCCACAGATGCATTGCATAAACACTAGAATTCTGGTTGTACTTAAATTGACCTTATACGTTTTGGATTATGTTTAACCTTCTTCAATTTCTTCAACCATATTTTGAGATGATTACGTTTACAGAAGCAAATATTATTCAGTGCTTTTTCTTCACTCCTTTAATCAAACCCACATTTCTATAAGGAGGGCCATTGTGAAACTCCCCAAAGTGAGCTGAATTAATCTTTTATTCTTCACACCTGCGAAGTCATTCCTTCATTGTGTAATATGAAGGCCTTTCATTATTCACGTATACTACAACATCTGAAAATAATGGGTCTTGAAATAGTTGAATGAAAGAAAATCCTGAATAACTCCTCCAAATGCGTGTTACACTTTCATCAAGTACACACACTTTGAATGTGATGAACTATAAAAAGTTATTTTAACCATACCCAATGGAGCTCAGGAGTGCGATTGCATACACAATCATGTTTTCAGTGTTTGGACATCAGCCGTACATCAGAACAATCATTTCACTAACACAGCTCCGTGTTGAGTGACTTCCCTCCAAGAACACAAAGTCACTTTCCCTTAGCAATTATTGCATGGACTTTGATTATCTGCCTTCTGCATCAAGCCCTGTATTATATACGGTACAAAGCCAAGCTTTGGGATAGTGCTTTGTTTGGATCCTTGTCTTGATCCTTTTGGATCCCAGGCTGCTCATTTGCAAATGAGTTTTGACATTAATTATAGTGACTATAGCAATGAGCTGGCACTGTGGTTCACAGAGCTGGGGTCCTGGGTTCAATTCCTGGGGTGCAGTCTGGATGGAATTGTATGTTCTCCCTTCATTTGTGTGGATTTCTTCCAGGTGCTCCAGTTTCTTCCCACAGTCCAAAGACATACAGTACTAGTAGGTTAAGGTGGAACTACAGTCCCAATTTTGCAGACACAAAATTATTTAATTTCAGTCACAAAATAAAATCATTGACATTATAGAAAAACTTTACAAACTCAAAATTGAGCACAAAATCATGCATTTTGTGAAAGGACTGTAAGTTACGCCATGTTGTAACAAATTCGCATTCAAGTTCCACACAAATTGCGATGTGATGCAGCCCTTCCTGCTCACTAATCACTGTAATGACTAATGCAATGTGATGTAGGAGAGAAAGGGTATAGGTTATGCAGCAAACATTTCACTGCAAAAAACGTTCCATTCCAAGGTTCTTTATGCAGAGTTAACAATGTAGTATTATTTATTGGCAAAAACGTAAAAAAGTTGAGAGTTATATTTCCATTGGATTAAACGACATGTATTCACAAGCCTGCTCCTTTACAATGTCATAGGGCCACAACAGATTATAGGAAGTTTTGCTGCCTCGTTCTGAATCGCAGAACATGGTAATTCTTTAACCTTGAAATGTAGTCTATTTTGTGATGTAATGATGCAATGTCCCTTTACTGAGAGCCAGCAATCAACGGATGTGTCTGATCGTGAATGGTTTTCCCTGTTGTTTGTTGTATTACTTGGTGTTGCATTTTAAGCTGTGCATGAGGCAGGACCCGGAGGCTGCTGCTTCTGCTGGTGCTTCTGCTGGGATTGAGGAAGAGCTGAGCGCCATGTAAGGCAAAGACACTGCGTTCCACTTTATCAGGTGCCTGGAGTGTAAGAGCTGCAGATAATATTGAGTCACATTAATCCCAACATATTTCAAATATTATGAAAATTAAATAAATTAAATCAAATAACTTTCATTAAAAAAATCAATCACTCTTTACCTTGCTTTTTCAGTTGTTTTTAAGGAAAATTGATGCCGAGAATGTGTGAATACTGCTTTTTGATGGTTCCAAGACCAATGTGACCTGTTCTATTGCCTGCTAATTGTACGTTCCAGGTTGAAAAATTATTTTTAGGAGGTCAAGGTGTATGAATGATAAGAGAAAAACTGAAATAACCACAGCTACGCAAACACCAGTCCACCAAAAAAAAATCATTTAATTAAAATAAGGTAACATTTTTTTTTCATCATCATACGGATGAACTGTGCTAAATGTGTTTCTAAAAAGAAAAAGCAGGACATGAGTCGTGAGCCAAGATCATGACTCTTTTGCTCTTCTTCACATCAGTTTTCATCTGCGAGGAGGAGGAGGAGGGCGGCTCCTGATGTGCTGACACTTGGGGATGTGCCTCTGTGCCGGCCTGGGGGCAAAGCGCCGGCCGCAGTGAGGGCAGGGCACGTAGTCGGGGTTTGGATTCGCGGGGGGCTGGGGCAGGTTCACAACTTTCCCTCCTTGCGTGATCACCTGCTGCACCTCCCTGGCCTGTTTGATGCTCCGAATGAAATCCTCGTGCTTCTGCCTCCAGTTGTTCTTTCTCAGCTGGGAACAGGAAATGAAACCAATAAAACAGCTTCCAGAAAAAGTCCAGACTAGCACTGCGAACACAGTCTGGTCGCAAACCATTCACAAGGCAAGAAAATATCAATACAGTAATAACGTAGCTTTCTGGGGCCACCTTTCAGGTTATTGGGTAGAGAGTACAATTTACGTAGTTATGGTTTTGTTTCCTGTGAGTGCTATTTGCTTGATATGTAGATTTTTACAACAGAATTCAGAAGTCACTAAGACACATTTATTCTGTCTGGCAAATGTGCCTTTGCGGCAGTTTTTCAGAAGAGTACTTCATAAAACACTTATTTATTGTTTACATTGATTTATAAGCTGAGTCTGACTCTAGGAGAAAAAAAGGGAAGCTTGGAAAGAGTTTAAGGATAGCCCTTACCACGATTGGCGGTTTAACCTTCTTCTTATGGATGTATGTCTCCAGTTCTGTTCCCTTGGCCCTGTGCTTGAAAGAGTCAAAAACCTTCCTCTTTGAATTCTGAAGCTTCTTGCAGATCTTGCTGTGTTTCTCCAGCCTCTCTACAGCAAACTTCCCGTGACACAGTTCACAGGGCACCAGCTGAGGGTTTCCACTCTGGCTATTCTCATATGGAAATTGCTCAGCGGTAGGGCACATCAGACTTGTAGGGGACAAATATCTGTTTTCCACTGACAGAGTTTGTTCATCCAGACATGTGGTGTTATTTCTGAAGTGGCCCTGCGCGGCCTGTGCCGCTGACACGTCGCTTTCAGGGAGCCTTGCTTTCTTGAGATACTTTCTCCTTCCACAGGGGACGTCTTCTAGCCCACGGCTGCAAGGGCTCACTTGACGTCTCTCCTGATGGGAAAGCGCAGAGGGAAAGTGCGATTCTGCGCATCCGCCATCTTCCATTGGAGAACCATAATCAAGGTTGTCTCCTCTGATAGGAAGGGCTTTCCTTGGAGTGAAGGCTTTTTGCTTCTCCATTCTGCAGGTCAGAAGAGGCACGGCCTTAGAGCGGTGGTTGGCCCATGGTCCTCTGGGGCAAAGCTCGCTCTGCCTCGCCTCTATTTTCCCTTCCGGCCACCTCTCTGGAGTCTTCCATCTCTCTCGGAACCATCCTCAGCTCCTCCTGAGCTCTGAAGAGCTTCGCCTGCATCATGGCCTCCTTCTGGCGAATCTCGTCCTTCATCATGGCCTCCTTCCGGCGCATCTCATCCTGCAGGCTGGTCTCCCTCCGGCGATGCTCCTCCTTCAGCGCGGCCTCTGCCTCGGCCACTTTTCGTAGCTCCTCTTGCAACTGAAAGTGCTCCTTCCCATTGGCATGAGAAGGGCATTGCCCTGGAGGGGTCGCCACCATGGGGAGGACAGTCCTGTCCTTAGGTTTGCGTACTCTTGAGCCCCTCCTGCCCGGCCTCTCGCAGGGCCTCTCATGACCATCCTGAGGCGGGGTGGGGGCAAACAAGGAATCACTCTGTGCGTCCGGGCGGTCCACAGCCCGAACCTCACCAGGGCCGGAGACTTTCCTGTTACCCATAGGCTTCAGGGGGTAAGACCGATCATACCCCACAATGTTCTTCTCGGGGCCCTGTTGGGCTTGGAAGCGATAGCTGTTCCCCATCTTCTTCTCCGCAGCGTATTTGACATATTGGAAACATTTTCTCATCTTCTGTAGAGCTGCCTCCTGCCGCCGATTGTACATGGCGATCATTTTTTTCTCCTTTTCCTGCATCAGCTTCTCTTGGAAGGTGTCCTTCAGAAGCTGTATCTTGGGAGGCGGGCAGTACGTGGAGATCAGATCCTGTTGCCTTAAGGGCGCGGGTCGATTCGAGTCTGTGTCCTTCGGGGAGGGGGACAGAGCACCAGGCTTAGGACTGGGCTCCATTGGCAAATGAGATATGAGCTTTGTTTCCCAGGTATCTGGAAAAGGCAAAAATGGCAAATAAATGATATCCTGCACAGTCTAGTATGGTCTAATAGAAAAGAATAAAAAAAAACAATTCAGGAAATACACAACTTTTTAATATTAAACCTAATGGTGTTGAATGCTGCATGCTGACTCAGTAGGAGACAGATCCTAAACATAAACATTATAATAAACATTTGTTTCCCAAATAACATTCTCAATGTTCAGAATGCTTAAAGTCATGAGCTTTTTTAAAAATGTTTAACTGAAACCTGGAAATGTGCTATTTCATTTCAAAGCTTGTATTATATCTATGATATAAATGTTTTTTTATATAAAATTAACCCATTATGCAACAGGGGTTTGAGCAAAAGTCACTGTGAATAAGGGAATTGATCAATATTAATTAGCCGTTTCACTACATTATAGATAGCTGAAGGATTATGATACAGTATATCGATTTCGCTACAAATTGACAAGCATATTTGATGACACTTACCAAACAAGTTTTAAACAGCGGAGAAATAGTTCACCACGACGATAGCAATGCAATGTTTGACTGCATCTCCCTATGTGATATATCTGTATTTGGGTATATACAGATCACGTAATTCAGGGAGCACTGTTACGTCAGGTCACCAACCATTATTACGACGCTCATATGTCATAGAGCTCCTTAGGATGTTTGTATAATCTTTATCCAAATTTTCATATGGCCGCAGTTACGGCGTTTATTTTACAGTTAATGTAATAGGGTGTCATTATATTTTTCTGTCTTTATGGTGGCAGACCACTTAAATAAATCTGAGTAGGCGGTTTCTACAAGTGGGTCAGATAAAATATTAAATATACAGTAAAAGCTCACACCTATTCATACCCTTTATGTACTGTATATCTACAATTACGTATACTACGTATACAGTTATCGTATACTATAATACGATAACTACCATTACAAAATGTCTCCCTTTTGATTTGAAGTGGTTCTTTTAAATAAGTAAATTGCAATCACTTAGCCTACATCTGAGCTCCTAATTCATCGCGACGACGGACTGAGACTCCAGTCGGATTTGTGAGAAGGGGTGTGCCTGTTTTAAAACCGATTCATACGTCTTAAACACATGGACATAGATAGCAGTCTGTGTTATATAATTTATCTTTTTATTTTATTTAAATTTAAGTATCACATACACATTTTCAAAGTAACTGTACCCCTTTTAATTATGATCCCCATCGCTCACAGCTCCGAAGGTGAGACGAGGGCTACTTCAGATGGGATTTCCAATATTTCTCTCTTAGCTTGTATACCGGTGGAAAGGAGAGGGGTCTTAAAACGTGTTGATAGTAAGATTGGGATGTATTTGCAGTCTAGATATAGTTTTTTTAATGTTCGGAGCCGCCACAGATTCATTTTCTTACGACTGCTTTTCTGGATGACAATGACAATGCAAACGATGGTGTTAAGGCGAGACTGTGCCTTAAGGCTCCTCTGCTTACAATATTCAGCGCGTAAATCGCAAACGAGCGCCTTCCCTTACGATGAAAATGCAGAAAATAAGACCACGAGATTTAAACCTACGGCTTACAAATTTATGCGTAAACACTAAAACCGTATCTTTAGCAAAACTGGCGAGACAATGTGTTTTATCATTTAAAAAAGTACTGGAAAATAATTAAAGGTTATCACGATAAACAGAGGTTACTGATCTACTACTGTACGCTGTGACCAAAAATGAGAGTCCCCCGATCCTCGCAGCCTTCATGCTTTGGTCTTGGCCTGGCCGTTTTTTTTAAGATAATGGGGTCAAGTTAAGAAATTATGCAAGTTTCTAATCAAATCCAAGGGCGCCCCGATCTCCTAAACATCTTTAGAAGGCCGACGGACCACACTGCACGGTCCGGGTCCGGGCCCTGACCCGGTTCTGGATAATGCCAGCTTAAAGTGAAAAATTCTACTGTACATATTATGTTTCTTATTATGGTATATATGTATAATATAGCGCGACCGCTTCACGAAGCTAGAAAGAAAGTTATCCGCCATTTTTATTTTACCTGCAATTGAATTTGCCATTAAAATCATTATTAATACCGCAGCTGCTAAATAACTTACCTAAAAGCGTTCAGATACAAAAGCACTTGAGCTGTAATGTTTGTATACTGTTGGCCCGATGACCTACTTCAAGAAGAATTGTTACATAGACCGCCAAGGACTGTCATCACACTTTACGTCATAAAGCGCTTTAAAACTTTAGACAAGTTCAACACCTCATATTTTGTACTGTTTATCATGGTAAAAGCAACTCAAAGCAATTCTAAAAATGATCGAAAGGTAAAAATACAAGCTTATACGAGCTGTCGTTTTAACATTTATAACATATATTTAAACAAAACATATATAATCTATTTTAATAAAATAGAAAAGTGTTCTTAGTCTTCACTTAAAAGCTGTTAGAAGCTGCCTTTCTGACAAGAGAGTTCTGTGAGTTCCACAGTCTCAGTGCATTAAAGTCAAAACCAGTTGCTTTTTATTTCCTGTTTTACGACAGAGCAAGGAGGGTGTCCACAGACCACTGTGCACCTGCAGACTGATATGGGGGGTAAAAAGTCTAGAAGTTAGTAAATAAGATTTTAACATATGTTCTAAAACACACCGGACACCTGTACAGTGATGCCAACACAGTGATCTGAGCTCCTTCTTTGAGTTAAATCCTAGCATCTGCATTTTTTACAAGTTGTTGCTATGGCAGAGCATGACCAGAGCATAACAGAAACCACCCATTTTCTAACCGCTTCATCCAATTCAGGGTCAGGTGGTCAGGGGGTCGCGGGGCACGGGGGAGCCAGAGCCTCAGAAAGTAATAAGCAGGAGATACCTGGGACTGGATGGTAGTCCAATGCAGGGAAGACACAGACACTCACCAATTATCCCAGAAGCCAATTAACCTACCAGTAGTTCTTTGAAGTGTGGGAGGAAGCCGGAGCACCCAAAGCAAACTCATGCAAACATGGGGAGAACATACAAGCTCCATACAGATAGCACCCCAGGTCCAGAAGTGTACCCAGGGCCTCAGCACTGTGAGCTAGCAATGCTAAACGCTGGGCTACTGTGCATGCTAATTTCTAGGCATCAGGTGATCAATCAGGTAGTGTTTCTCAGATAAAAGGACACCAGTTATTTAGTATGAGATTCAAATTGACCTCAGAACAAAATATAACTTATGTTATATAACTTATATAGAACTTACTACAGCATAACTGTCTTATTTGGCTCTTGTAGAAAATATTAACAGCATGCCTATTAAACATACAGTATCTAGCAATCAGCAATCAAAATAAAAACATTTCCAACCATGGAAACTGCCCAGTTAATGAAGCATTTCAAAGACATTAATCTATTCAATAATTACAGTTTTAAGTAGATAACAGATTTATATTCAGATTACGAAAGCATCATAACAACTGCTGCTTGTGTAAGGAATCCATGAATACCACTGTACATGAGAATTCCACACCTATTTGTAATCAATACACAAAATCCTATTGAATTTCAGGTACTTGTTTATTCAGCATTGCTTGACTCCGCGGACTCCTTGTTGTTTCAATATTCTAGCAATAGGACTAATCGCCAATACAGTGCCGTTGTAATCTATTCCTTCTGCCAGCAGAGGACGGTATTCGCACAGCCAGTTCAGGATAAGATACGGTCCTCGCAGTTCACAGTACAACTGGCCAAAGCCGTATTCGGAATATGCTCTCGATAACCTCGTTTAGTTTAAGTACGGCCATATTTCATATCAACCCACAGATGCATTGCATAAACACTAGAATTCTGGTTGTACTTAAATTGACCTTATACGTTTTGGATTATGTTTAACCTTCTTCAATTTCTTCAACCATATTTTGAGATGATTACGTTTACAGAAGCAAATATTATTCAGTGCTTTTTCTTCACTCCTTTAATCAAACCCACATTTCTATAAGGAGGGCCATTGTGAAACTCCCCAAAGTGAGCTGAATTAATCTTTTATTCTTCACACCTGCGAAGTCATTCCTACATTGTGTAATATGAAGGCCTTTCATTATTCACGTATGCTACAACATCTGAAAATAATGGGTCTTGAAATAGTTGAATGAAAGAAAATCCTGAATAACTCCTCCAAATGCGTGTTACACTTTCATCAAGTACACACACTTTGAATGTGATGAACTATAAAAAGTTATTTTAACCATACCCAATGGAGCTCAGGAGTGCGATTGCATACACAATCATGTTTTCAGTGTTTGGACATCAGCCGTACATCAGAACAATCATTTCACTAACACAGCTCCATGTAGAGTGACTTCCCTCCAAGAACACAAAGTCACTTTCCCTTAGCAATTATTGCATGGACTTTGATTATCTGCCTTCTGCATCAAGCCCTGTATTATATACGGTACAAAGCCAAGCTTTGGGATAGTGCTTTGTTTGGATCCTTGTCTTGATCCTTTTGGATCCCAGGCTGCTCATTTGCAAATGAGTTTTGACATTAATTATAGTGACTATAGCAATGAGCTGGCACTGTGGTTCACAGAGCTGGGGTCCTGGGTTCAATTCCTGGGGTGCAGTCTGGATGGAATTGTATGTTCTCCCTTCATTTGTGTGGATTTCTTCCAGGTGCTCCAGTTTCTTCCCACAGTCCAAAGACATACAGTACTAGTAGGTTAAGGTGGAACTACAGTCCCAATTTTGCAGACACAAAATTATTTAATTTCAGTCACAAAATAAAATCATTGACATTATAGAAAAACTTTACAAACTCAAAATTGAGCACAAAATCATGAATTTTGTGAAAGGACTGTAAGTTACGCCATGTTGTAACAAATTCGCATTCAAGTTCCACACAAATTGCGATGTGATGCAGCCCTTCCTGCTCACTAATCACTGTAATGACTAATGCAATGTGATGTAGGAGAGAAAGGGTATAGGTTATGCAGCAAACATTTCACTGCAAAAAACGTTCCATTCCAAGGTTCTTTATGCAGAGTTAACAATGTAGTATTATTTATTGGCAAAAACGTAAAAAAGTTGAGAGCAATATTTCCATTGGATTAAACGAGATGTATTCACAAGCCTGCTCCTTTACAATGTCACAGGGCCACAACAGATTATAGGAAGTTTTGCTGCCTCGTTCTGAATCGCAGAACATGGTAATTCTTTAACCTTGAAATGTAGTCTATTTTGTGATGTAATGATGCAATGTCCCTTTACTGAGAGCCAGCAATCAACGGATGTGTCTGATCGTGAATGGTTTTCCCTGTTGTTTGTTGTATTACTTGGTGTTGCATTTTAAGCTGTGCATGAGGCAGGACCCGGAGGCTGCTGCTTCTGCTGGTGCTTCTGCTGGGATTGAGGAAGAGCTGAGCGCCATGTAAGGCAAAGACACTGCGTTCCACTTTATCAGGTGCCTGGAGTGTAAGAGCTGCAGATAATATTGAGTCACATTAATCCCAACATATTTCAAATATTATGAAAATTAAATAAATTAAATCAAATAACTTTCATTAAAAAAATCATTCACTCTTTACCTTGCTTTTTCAGTTGTTTTTAAGGAAAATTGATGCCGAGAATGTGTGAATACTGCTTTTTGATGGTTCCAAGACCAATGTGACCTGTTCTATTGCCTGCTAATTGTACGTTCCAGGTTGAAAAATTATTTTTAGGAGGTCAAGGTGTATGAATGATAAGAGAAAAACTGAAATAACCACAGCTACGCAAACACCAGTCCACCAAAAAAAAATCATTTAATTAAAATAAGGTAACATTTTTTTTTCATCATCATACGGATGAACTGTGCTAAATGTGTTTCTAAAAAGAAAAAGCAGGACGTGAGTCGTGAGCCAAGATCATGACTCTTTTGCTCTTCTTCACATCAGTTTTCATCTGCGAGGAGGAGGAGGAGGGCGGCTCCTGATGTGCTGACACTTGGGGAAGTGCCTCTGTGCCGGCCTGGGGGCAAAGCGCCGGCCGCAGTGAGGGCAGGGCACGTAGTCGGGGCTTGGATTCGCGGGGGGCAGGGGCAGGTTCACAACTTTCCCTCCTTGCGTGATCACCTGCTGCACCTCCCTGGCCTGTTTGATGCTCCGAATGAAATCCTCGTGCTTCTGCCTCCAGTTGTTCTTTCTCAGCTGGGAACAGGAAATGAAACCAATAAAACAGCTTCCAGAAAAAGTCCAGACTAGCACTGCGTACACAGTCTGGTCGCAAACCATTCACAAGGCAAGAAAATATCAATACAGTAATAACGTAGCTTTCTGGGGCCACCTTTCAGGTCATTGGGTAGAGAGTACAATTTACGTAGTTATGGTTTTGTTTCCTGTGAGTGCTATTTGCTTGATATGTAGATTTTTACAACAGAATTCAGAAGTCACTAAGACACATTTATTCTGTCTGGCAAATGTGCCTTTGCGGCAGTTTTTCAGAAGAGTACTTCATAAAACACTTATTTATTGTTTACATTGATTTATAAGCTGAGTCTGACTCTAGGAGAAAAAAAGGGAAGCTTGGAAAGAGTTTAAGGATAGCCCTTACCACGATTGGCGGTTTAACCTTCTTCTTATGGATGTATGTCTCCAGTTCTGTTCCCTTGGCCCTGTGCTTGAAAGAGTCAAAAACCTTCCTCTTTGAATTCTGAAGCTTCTTGCAGATCTTGCTGTGTTTCTCCAGCCTCTCTACAGCAAACTTCCCGTGACACAGTTCACAGGGCACCAGCTGAGGGTTTCCACTCTGGCTATTCTCATATGGAAATTGCTCAGCGGTAGGGCACATCAGACTTGTAATGGACAAATATCTGTTTTCCACTGACAGAGTTTGTTCATCCAGACATGTGGTGTTATTTCTGAAGTGGCCCTGCGCGGCCTGTGCCGCTGACACGTCGCTTTCAGGGAGCCTTGCTTTCTTGAGATACTTTCTCCTTCCACAGGGGACGTCTTCTAGCCCACGGCTGCAAGGGCTCACTTGACGTCTCTCCTGATGGGAAAGCGCAGAGGGAAAGTGCGATTCTGCGCATCCGCCATCTTCCATTGGAGAACCATAATCAAGGTTGTCTCCTCTGATAGGAAGGGCTTTCCTTGGAGTGAAGGCTTTTTGCTTCTCCATTCTGCAGGTCAGAAGAGGCACGGCCTTAGAGCGGTGGTTGGCCCATGGTCCTCTGGGGCAAAGCTCGCTCTGCCTCGCCTCTATTTTCCCTTCCGGCCACCTCTCTGGAGTCTTCCATCTCTCTCGGAACCATCCTCAGCTCCTCCTGAGCTCTGAAGAGCTTCGCCTGCATCATGGCCTCCTTCTGGCGAATCTCGTCCTTCATCATGGCCTCCTTCCGGCGCATCTCATCCTGCAGGCTGGCCTCCCTCCGGCGATGCTCCTCCTTCAGCGCGGCCTCTGCCTCGGCCACTTTTCGTAGCTCCTCTTGCAACTGAAAGTGCTCCTTCCCATTGGCATGAGAAGGGCATTGCCCTGGAGGGGTCGCCACCATGGGGAGGACAGTCCTGTCCTTAGGTTTGCGTACTCTTGAGCCCCTCCTGCCCGGCCTCTCGCAGGGCCTCTCATGACCATCCTGAGGCGGGGTGGGGGCAAACAAGGAATCACTCTGTGCGTCCGGGCGGTCCACAGCCCGAACCTCACCAGGGCCGGAGACTTTCCTGTTACCCATAGGCTTCAGGGGGTAAGACCGATCATACCCCACAATGTTCTTCTCGGGGCCCTGTTGGGCTTGGAAGCGATAGCTGTTCCCCATCTTCTTCTCCGCAGCGTATTTGACATATTGGAAACATTTTCTCATCTTCTGTAGAGCTGCCTCCTGCCGCCGATTGTACATGGCGATCATTTTTTTCTCCTTTTCCTGCATCAGTTTCTCTTGAAAGGTGTCCTTCAGAAGCTGTATCTTGGGAGGCGGGCAGTACGTGGAGATCAGATCCTGTTGTCTTAAGGGCGCGGGTCGATTCGAGTCTGTGTCCTTCGGGGAGGGGGACAGAGCACCAGGCTTAGGACTGGGCTCCATTGGCAAATGAGATATGAGCTTTGTTTCCCAGGTATCTGGAAAAGGCAAAAATGGCAAATAAATGATATCCTGCACAGTCTAGTATGGTCTAATAGAAAAGAATAAAAAAAAACAATTCAGGAAATACACAACTTTTTAATATTAAACCTAATGGTGTTGAATGCTGCATGCTGACTCAGTAGGAGACAGATCCTAAACATAAACATTATAATAAACATTTGTTTCCCAAATAACATTCTCAATGTTCAGAATGCTTAAAGTCATGAGCTTTTTTAAAAATGTTTAACTGAAACCTGGAAATGTGCTATTTCATTTCAAAGCTTGTATTATATCTATGATATAAATGTTTTTTTATATAAAATTAACCCATTATGCAACAGGGGTTTGAGCAAAAGTCACTGTGAATAAGGGAATTGATCAATATTAATTAGCCGTTTCACTACATTATAGATAGCTGAAGGATTATGATACAGTATATCGATTTCGCTACAAATTGACAAGCATATTTGATGACACTTACCAAACAAGTTTTAAACAGCGGAGAAATAGTTCACCACGACGATAGCAATGCAATGTTTGACTGCATCTCCCTATGTGATATATCTGTATTTGGGTATATACAGATCACGTAATTCAGGGAGCACTGTTACGTCAGGTCACCAACCATTATTACGACGCTCATATGTCATAGAGCTCCTTAGGATGTTTGTATAATCTTTATCCAAATTTTCATATGGCCGCAGTTACGGCGTTTATTTTACAGTTAATGTAACAGGGTGTCATTATATTTTTCTGTCTTTATGGTGGCAGACCACTTAAATAAATCTGAGTAGGCGGTTTCTACAAGTGGGTCAGATAAAATATTAAATATACAGTAAAAGCTCACACCTATTCATACCCTTTATGTACTGTATATCTACAATTACGTATACTACGTATACAGTTATCGTATACTATAATACGATAACTACCATTACAAAATGTCTCCCTTTTGATTTGAAGTGGTTCTTTTAAATAAGTAAATTGCAATCACTTAGCCTACATCTGAGCTCCTAATTCATCGCGACGACGGACTGAGACTCCAGTCGGATTTGTGAGAAGGGGTGTGCCTGTTTTAAAACCGATTCATACGTCTTAAACACATGGACATAGATAGCAGTCTGTGTTATATAATTTATCTTTTTATTTTATTTAAATTTAAGTATCACATACACATTTTCAAAGTAACTGTACCCCTTTTAATTATGATCCCCATCGCTCACAGCTCCGAAGGTGAGACGAGGGCTACTTCAGATGGGATTTCCAATATTTCTCTCTTAGCTTGTATACCGGTGGAAAAGAGAGGGGTCTTAAAACGTGTTGATAGTAAGATTGGGATGTATTTGCAGTCTAGATATAGTTTTTTTAATGTTCGGAGCCGCCACAGATTCATTTTCTTACGACTGCTTTTCTGGATGACAATGACAATGCAAACGATGGTGTTAAGGCGAGGCTGTGCCTTAAGGCTCCTCTGCTTACAATATTCAGCGCGTAAATTGCAAACGAGCGCCTTCCCTTACGATGAAAATGCAGAAAATAAGACCACGAGATTTAAACCTACGGCTTACAAATTTATGCGTAAACACTAAAACCGTATCTTTAGCAAAACTGGCGAGACAATGTGTTTTATCATTTAAAAAAGTACTGGAAAATAATTAAAGGTTATCACGATAAACAGAGGTTACTGATCTACTACTGTACGCTGTGACCAAAAATGAGAGTCCCCCGATCCTTGCAGCCTTCATGCTTTGGTCTTGGCCTGGCCGTTTTTTTTAAGATAATGGGGTCAAGTTAAGAAATTATGCAAGTTTCTAATCAAATCCAAGGGCGCCTCGATCTCCTAAACATCTTTAGAAGGCCGGCAGACCACACTGCACGGTCCGGGTCCGTTCCCTGACCCGGTTCTGGATAATCCCAGCTTAAAGTGAAAAATTCTACTGTACATATTATGTTTCTTATTATGGTATATATGTATAATATAGCGCGACCGCTTCACGAAGCTAGAAAGAAAGTTATCCGCCATTTTTATTTTACCTGCAATTGAATTTGCCATTAAAATCATTATTAATACCGCAGCTGCTAAATAACTTACCTAAAAGCGTTCAGATACAAAAGCACTTGAGCTGTAATGTTTGTATACTGTTGGCCCGATGACCTACTTCAAGAAGAATTGTTACATAGACCGCCAAGGACTGTCATCACACTTTACGTCATAAAGCGCTTTAAAACTTTAGACAAGTTCAACACCTCATATTTTGTACTGTTTATCATGGTAAAAGCAACTCAAAGCAATTATAAAAATGATCGAAAGGTAAAAATACAAGCTTATACGAGCTGTCGTTTTAACATTTATAACATATATTTAAACAAAACATATATAATCTATTTTAATAAAATAGAAAAGTGTTCTTAGTCTTCACTTAAAAGCTGTTAGAAGCTGCCTTTCTGACAAGAGAGTTCTGTGAGTTCCACAGTCTCAGTGCATTAAAGTCAAAACCAGTTGCTTTTTATTTCCTGTTTTACGACAGAGCAAGGAGGGTGTCCACAGACCACTGTGCACCTGCAGACTGATATGGGGGGTAAAAAGTCTAGAAGTTAGTAAATAAGATTTTAGCACATGTTCTAAAACAAACCAGACACCTGTACAGTGATGCCAACACAGTGATCTGAGCTCCTTCTTTGAGTTAAATCCTAGCATCTGCATTTTTTACAAGTTGTTGCTATGGCAGAGCATGACCAGAGCATAACAGAAACCACCCATTTTCTAACCGCTTCATCCAATTCAGGGTCAGGGGGTCAGGGGGTCGCGGGGCACGGGGGAGCCAGAGCCTCAGAAAGTAATAAGCAGGAGATACCTGGGACTGGATGGTAGTCCAATGCAGGGAAGACACAGACACTCACCAATTATCCCAGAAGCCAATTAACCTACCAGTAGTTCTTTGAACTGTGGGAGGAAGCCGGAGCACCCAAAGCAAACTCATGCAAACATGGGGAGAACATACAAGCTCCATACAGATAGCACCCCAGGTCCAGAAGTGTACCCAGGGCCTCAGCACTGTGAGCTAGCAATGCTAAACGCTGGGCTACTGTGCATGCTAATTTCTAGGCATCAGGTGATCAATCAGGTAGTGTTTCTCAGATAAAAGGACACCAGTTATTTAGTATGAGATTCAAATTGACCTCAGAACAAAATATAACTTATGTTATATAACTTATATAGAACTTAGTACAGCATAACTGTCTTATTTGGCTCTTGTAGAAAATATTAACAGCATGCCTATTAAACATACAGTATCTAGCAATCAGCAATCAAAATAAAAACATTTCCAAACATGGAAACTGCCCAGTTAATGAAGCATTTCAAAGACATTAATCTATTCAATAATTACAGTTTTAAGTAGATAACAGATTTATATTCAGATTACGAAAGCATCATAACAACTGCTGCTTGTGTAAGGAATCCATGAATACCACTGTACATGAGAATTCCACACCTATTTGTAATCAATACACAAAATCCTATTGAATTTCAGGTACTTGTTTATTCAGCATTGCTTGACTCCGCGGACTCCTTGTTGTTTCAATATTCTAGCAATAGGACTAATCGCCAATACAGTGCCGTTGTAATCTATTCCTTCTGCCAGCAGAGGACGGTATTCGCACAGCCAGTTCAGGATAAGATACGGTCCTCGCAGTTCACAGTACAACTGGCCAAAGCCGTATTCGGAATATGCTCTCGATAACCTCGTTTAGTTTAAGTACGGCCATATTTCATATCAACCCACAGATGCATTGCATAAACACTAGAATTCTGGTTGTACTTAAATTGACCTTATACGTTTTGGATTATGTTTAACCTTCTTCAATTTCTTCAACCATATTTTGAGATGATTACGTTTACAGAAGCAAATATTATTCAGTGCTTTTTCTTCACTCCTTTAATCAAACCCACATTTCTATAAGGAGGGCCATTGTGAAACTCCCCAAAGTGAGCTGAATTAATCTTTTATTCTTCACACCTGCGAAGTCATTCCTTCATTGTGTAATATGAAGGCCTTTCATTATTCACGTATACTACAACATCTGAAAATAATGGGTCTTGAAATAGTTGAATGAAAGAAAATCCTGAATAACTCCTCCAAATGCGTGTTACACTTTCATCAAGTACACACACTTTGAATGTGATGAACTATAAAAAGTTATTTTAACCATACCCAATGGAGCACAGGAGTGCGATTGCATACACAATCATGTTTTCAGTGTTTGGACATCAGCCGTACATCAGAACAATCATTTCACTAACACAGCTCCGTGTTGAGTGACTTCCCTCCAAGAACACAAAGTCACTTTCCCTTAGCAATTATTGCATGGACTTTGATTATCTGCCTTCTGCATCAAGCCCTGTATTATATACGGTACAAAGCCAAGCTTTGGGATAGTGCTTTGTTTGGATCCTTGTCTTGATCCTTTTGGATCCCAGGCTGCTCATTTGCAAATGAGTTTTGACATTAATTATAGTGACTATAGCAATGAGGTGGCACTGTGGTTCACAGATCTGGGGTCCTGGGTTCAATTCCTGGGGTGCAGTCTGGATGGAATTGTATGTTCTCCCTTCATTTGTGTGGATTTCTTCCAGGTGCTCCAGTTTCTTCCCACAGTCCAAAGACATACAGTACTAGTAGGTTAAGGTGGAACTACAGTCCCAATTTTGCAGACACAAAAGTATTTAATTTCAGTCACAAAATAAAATCATTGACATTATAGAAAAACTTTACAAACTCAAAATTGAGCACAAAATCATGAATTTTGTGAAAGGACTGTAAGTTACGCCATGTTGTAACAAATTCGCATTCAAGTTCCACACAAATTGTGATGTGATGCAGCCCTTCCTGCTCACTAATCACTGTAATGACTAATGCAATGTGATGTAGGAGAGAAAGGGTATAGGTTATGCAGCAAACATTTCACTGCAAAAAACGTTCCATTCCAAGGTTCTTTATGCAGAGTTAACAATGTAGTATTATTTATTGGCAAAAACGTAAAAAAGTTGAGAGCAATATTTCCATTGGATTAAACGAGATGTATTCACAAGCCTGCTCCTTTACAATGTCACAGGGCCACAACAGATTATAGGAAGTTTTGCTGCCTCGTTCTGAATCGCAGAACATGGTAATTCTTTAACCTTGAAATGTAGTCTATTTTGTGATGTAATGATGCAATGTCCCTTTACTGAGAGCCAGCAATCAACGGATGTGTCTGATCGTGAATGGTTTTCCCTGTTGTTTGTTGTATTACTTGGTGTTGCATTTTAAGCTGTGCATGAGGCAGGACCCGGAGGCTGCTGCTTCTGCTGGTGCTTCTGCTGGGATTGAGGAAGAGCTGAGCGCCATGTAAGGCAAAGACACTGCGTTCCACTTTATCAGGTGCCTGGAGTGTAAGAGCTGCAGATAATATTGAGTCACATTAATCCCAACATATTTCAAATATTATGAAAATTAAATAAATTAAATCAAATAACTTTCATTAAAAAAATCAATCACTCTTTACCTTGCTTTTTCAGTTGTTTTTAAGGAAAAGTGATGCCGAGAATGTGTGAATACTGCTTTTTGATGGTTCCAAGACCAATGTGACCTGTTCTATTGCCTGCTAATTGTACGTTCCAGGTTGAAAAATTATTTTTAGGAGGTCAAGGTGTATGAATGATAAGAGAAAAACTGAAATAACCACAGCTACGCAAACACCAGTCCACCAAAAAAAAATCATTTAATTAAAATAAGGTAACATTTTTTTTTCATCATCATACGGATGAACTGTGCTAAATGTGTTTCTAAAAAGAAAAAGCAGGACATGAGTCGTGAGCCAAGATCATGACTCTTTTGCTCTTCTTCACATCAGTTTTCATCTGCGAGGAGGAGGAGGAGGGCGGCTCCTGATGTGCTGACACTTGGGGATGTGCCTCTGTGCCGGCCTGGGGGCAAAGCGCCGGCCGCAGTGAGGGCAGGGCACGTAGTCGGGGTTTGGATTCGCGGGGGGCTGGGGCAGGTTCACAACTTTCCCTCCTTGCGTGATCACCTGCTGCACCTCCCTGGCCTGTTTGATGCTCCGAATGAAATCCTCGTGCTTCTGCCTCCAGTTGTTCTTTCTCAGCTGGGAACAGGAAATGAAACCAATAAAACAGCTTCCAGAAAAAGTCCAGACTAGCACTGCGAACACAGTCTGGTCGCAAACCATTCACAAGGCAAGAAAATATCAATACAGTAATAACGTAGCTTTCTGGGGCCACCTTTCAGGTTATTGGGTAGAGAGTACAATTTACGTAGTTATGGTTTTGTTTCCTGTGAGTGCTATTTGCTTGATATGTAGATTTTTACAACAGAATTCAGAAGTCACTAAGACACATTTATTCTGTCTGGCAAATGTGCCTTTGCGGCAGTTTTTCAGAAGAGTACTTCATAAAACACTTATTTATTGTTTACATTGATTTATAAGCTGAGTCTGACTCTAGGAGAAAAAAAGGGAAGCTTGGAAAGAGTTTAAGGATAGCCCTTACCACGATTGGCGGTTTAACCTTCTTCTTATGGATGTATGTCTCCAGTTCTGTTCCCTTGGCCCTGTGCTTGAAAGAGTCAAAAACCTTCCTCTTTGAATTCTGAAGCTTCTTGCAGATCTTGCTGTGTTTCTCCAGCCTCTCTACAGCAAACTTCCCGTGACACAGTTCACAGGGCACCAGCTGAGGGTTTCCACTCTGGCTATTCTCATATGGAAATTGCTCAGCGGTAGGGCACATCAGACTTGTAGGGGACAAATATCTGTTTTCCACTGACAGAGTTTGTTCATCCAGACATGTGGTGTTATTTCTGAAGTGGCCCTGCGCGGCCTGTGCCGCTGACACGTCGCTTTCAGGGAGCCTTGCTTTCTTGAGATACTTTCTCCTTCCACAGGGGACGTCTTCTAGCCCACGGCTGCAAGGGCTCACTTGACGTCTCTCCTGATGGGAAAGCGCAGAGGGAAAGTGCGATTCTGCGCATCCGCCATCTTCCATTGGAGAACCATAATCAAGGTTGTCTCCTCTGATAGGAAGGGCTTTCCTTGGAGTGAAGGCTTTTTGCTTCTCCATTCTGCAGGTCAGAAGAGGCACGGCCTTAGAGCGGTGGTTGGCCCATGGTCCTCTGGGGCAAAGCTCGCTCTGCCTCGCCTCTATTTTCCCTTCCGGCCACCTCTCTGGAGTCTTCCATCTCTCTCGGAACCATCCTCAGCTCCTCCTGAGCTCTGAAGAGCTTCGCCTGCATCATGGCCTCCTTCTGGCGAATCTCGTCCTTCATCATGGCCTCCTTCCGGCGCATCTCATCCTGCAGGCTGGCCTCCCTCCGGCGATGCTCCTCCTTCAGCGCGGCCTCTGCCTCGGCCACTTTTCGTAGCTCCTCTTGCAACTGAAAGTGCTCCTTCCCATTGGCATGAGAAGGGCATTGCCCTGGAGGGGTCGCCACCATGGGGAGGACAGTCCTGTCCTTAGGTTTGCGTACTCTTGAGCCCCTCCTGCCCGGCCTCTCGCAGGGCCTCTCATGACCATCCTGAGGCGGGGTGGGGGCAAACAAGGAATCACTCTGTGCGTCCGGGCGGTCCACAGCCCGAACCTCACCAGGGCCGGAGACTTTCCTGTTACCCATAGGCTTCAGGGGGTAAGACCGATCATACCCCACAATGTTCTTCTCGGGGCCCTGTTGGGCTTGGAAGCGATAGCTGTTCCCCATCTTCTTCTCCGCAGCGTATTTGACATATTGGAAACATTTTCTCATCTTCTGTAGAGCTGCCTCCTGCCGCCGATTGTACATGGCGATCATTTTTTTCTCCTTTTCCTGCATCAGTTTCTCTTGAAAGGTGTCCTTCAGAAGCTGTATCTTGGGAGGCGGGCAGTACGTGGAGATCAGATCCTGTTGTCTTAAGGGCGCGGGTCGATTCGAGTCTGTGTCCTTCGGGGAGGGGGACAGAGCACCAGGCTTAGGACTGGGCTCCATTGGCAAATGAGATATGAGCTTTGTTTCCCAGGTATCTGGAAAAGGCAAAAATGGCAAATAAATGATATCCTGCACAGTCTAGTATGGTCTAATAGAAAAGAATAAAAAAAAACAATTCAGGAAATACACAACTTTTTAATATTAAACCTAATGGTGTTGAATGCTGCATGCTGACTCAGTAGGAGACAGATCCTAAACATAAACATTATAATAAACATTTGTTTCCCAAATAACATTCTCAATGTTCAGAATGCTTAAAGTCATGAGCTTTTTTAAAAATGTTTAACTGAAACCTGGAAATGTGCTATTTCATTTCAAAGCTTGTATTATATCTATGATATAAATGTTTTTTTATATAAAATTAACCCATTATGCAACAGGGGTTTGAGCAAAAGTCACTGTGAATAAGGGAATTGATCAATATTAATTAGCCGTTTCACTACATTATAGATAGCTGAAGGATTATGATACAGTATATCGATTTCGCTACAAATTGACAAGCATATTTGATGACACTTACCAAACAAGTTTTAAACAGCGGAGAAATAGTTCACCACGACGATAGCAATGCAATGTTTGACTGCATCTCCCTATGTGATATATCTGTATTTGGGTATATACAGATCACGTAATTCAGGGAGCACTGTTACGTCAGGTCACCAACCATTATTACGACGCTCATATGTCATAGAGCTCCTTAGGATGTTTGTATAATCTTTATCCAAATTTTCATATGGCCGCAGTTACGGCGTTTATTTTACAGTTAATGTAACAGGGTGTCATTATATTTTTCTGTCTTTATGGTGGCAGACCACTTAAATAAATCTGAGTAGGCGGTTTCTACAAGTGGGTCAGATAAAATATTAAATATACAGTAAAAGCTCACACCTATTCATACCCTTTATGTACTGTATATCTACAATTACGTATACTACGTATACAGTTATCGTATACTATAATACGATAACTACCATTACAAAATGTCTCCCTTTTGATTTGAAGTGGTTCTTTTAAATAAGTAAATTGCAATCACTTAGCCTACATCTGAGCTCCTAATTCATCGCGACGACGGACTGAGACTCCAGTCGGATTTGTGAGAAGGGGTGTGCCTGTTTTAAAACCGATTCATACGTCTTAAACACATGGACATAGATAGCAGTCTGTGTTATATAATTTATCTTTTTATTTTATTTAAATTTAAGTATCACATACACATTTTCAAAGTAACTGTACCCCTTTTAATTATGATCCCCATCGCTCACAGCTCCGAAGGTGAGACGAGGGCTACTTCAGATGGGATTTCCAATATTTCTCTCTTAGCTTGTATACCGGTGGAAAAGAGAGGGGTCTTAAAACGTGTTGATAGTAAGATTGGGATGTATTTGCAGTCTAGATATAGTTTTTTTAATGTTCGGAGCCGCCACAGATTCATTTTCTTACGACTGCTTTTCTGGATGACAATGACAATGCAAACGATGGTGTTAAGGCGAGGCTGTGCCTTAAGGCTCCTCTGCTTACAATATTCAGCGCGTAAATTGCAAACGAGCGCCTTCCCTTACGATGAAAATGCAGAAAATAAAACCACGAGATTTAAACCTACGGCTTACAAATTTATGCGTAAACACTAAAACCGTATCTTTAGCAAAACTGGCGAGACAATGTGTTTTATCATTTAAAAAAGTACTGGAAAATAATTAAAGGTTATCACGATAAACAGAGGTTACTGATCTACTACTGTACGCTGTGACCAAAAATGAGAGTCCCCCGATCCTTGCAGCCTTCATGCTTTGGTCTTGGCCTGGCCGTTTTTTTTAAGATAATGGGGTCAAGTTAAGAAATTATGCAAGTTTCTAATCAAATCCAAGGGCGCCTCGATCTCCTAAACATCTTTAGAAGGCCGGCAGACCACACTGCACGGTCCGGGTCCGTTCCCTGACCCGGTTCTGGATAATCCCAGCTTAAAGTGAAAAATTCTACTGTACATATTATGTTTCTTATTATGGTATATATGTATAATATAGCGCGACCGCTTCACGAAGCTAGAAAGAAAGTTATCCGCCATTTTTATTTTACCTGCAATTGAATTTGCCATTAAAATCATTATTAATACCGCAGCTGCTAAATAACTTACCTAAAAGCGTTCAGATACAAAAGCACTTGAGCTGTAATGTTTGTATACTGTTGGCCCGATGACCTACTTCAAGAAGAATTGTTACATAGACCGCCAAGGACTGTCATCACACTTTACGTCATAAAGCGCTTTAAAACTTTAGACAAGTTCAACACCTCATATTTTGTACTGTTTATCATGGTAAAAGCAACTCAAAGCAATTATAAAAATGATCGAAAGGTAAAAATACAAGCTTATACGAGCTGTCGTTTTAACATTTATAACATATATTTAAACAAAACATATATAATCTATTTTAATAAAATAGAAAAGTGTTCTTAGTCTTCACTTAAAAGCTGTTAGAAGCTGCCTTTCTGACAAGAGAGTTCTGTGAGTTCCACAGTCTCAGTGCATTAAAGTCAAAACCAGTTGCTTTTTATTTCCTGTTTTACGACAGAGCAAGGAGGGTGTCCACAGACCACTGTGCACCTGCAGACTGATATGGGGGGTAAAAAGTCTAGAAGTTAGTAAATAAGATTTTAGCACATGTTCTAAAACAAACCGGACACCTGTACAGTGATGCCAACACAGTGATCTGAGCTCCTTCTTTGAGTTAAATCCTAGCATCTGCATTTTTTACAAGTTGTTGCTATGGCAGAGCATGACCAGAGCATAACAGAAACCACCCATTTTCTAACCGCTTCATCCAATTCAGGGTCAGGGGGTCAGGGGGTCGCGGGGCACGGGGGAGCCAGAGCCTCAGAAAGTAATAAGCAGGAGATACCTGGGACTGGATGGTAGTCCAATGCAGGGAAGACACAGACACTCACCAATTATCCCAGAAGCCAATTAACCTACCAGTAGTTCTTTGAAGTGTGGGAGGAAGCCGGAGCACCCAAAGCAAACTCATGCAAACATGGGGAGAACATACAAGCTCCATACAGATAGCACCCCAGGTCCAGAAGTGTACCCAGGGCCTCAGCACTGTGAGCTAGCAATGCTAAACGCTGGGCTACTGTGCATGCTAATTTCTAGGCATCAGGTGATCAATCAGGTAGTGTTTCTCAGATAAAAGGACACCAGTTATTTAGTATGAGATTCAAATTGACCTCAGAACAAAATATAACTTATGTTATATAACTTATATAGAACTTAGTACAGCATAACTGTCTTATTTGGCTCTTGTAGAAAATATTAACAGCATGCCTATTAAACATACAGTATCTAGCAATCAGCAATCAAAATAAAAACATTTCCAAACATGGAAACTGCCCAGTTAATGAAGCATTTCAAAGACATTAATCTATTCAATAATTACAGTTTTAAGTAGATAGATTTATATTCAGATTACGAAAGCATCATAACAACTGCTGCTTGTGTAAGGAATCCATGAATACCACTGTACATGAGAATTCCACACCTATTTGTAATCAATACACAAAATCCTATTGAATTTCAGGTACTTGTTTATTCAGCATTGCTTGACTCCGCGGACTCCTTGTTGTTTCAATATTCTAGCAATAGGACTAATCGCCAATACAGTGCCGTTGTAATCTATTCCTTCTGCCAGCAGAGGACGGTATTCGCACAGCCAGTTCAGGATAAGATACGGTCCTCGCAGTTCACAGTACAACTGGCCAAAGCCGTATTCGGAATATGCTCTCGATAACCTCGTTTAGTTTAAGTACGGCCATATTTCATATCAACCCACAGATGCATTGCATAAACACTAGAATTCTGGTTGTACTTAAATTGACCTTATACGTTTTGGATTATGTTTAACCTTCTTCAATTTCTTCAACCATATTTTGAGATGATTACGTTTACAGAAGCAAATATTATTCAGTGCTTTTTCTTCACTCCTTTAATCAAACCCACATTTCTATAAGGAGGGCCATTGTGAAACTCCCCAAAGTGAGCTGAATTAATCTTTTATTCTTCACACCTGCGAAGTCATTCCTTCATTGTGTAATATGAAGGCCTTTCATTATTCACGTATACTACAACATCTGAAAATAATGGGTCTTGAAATAGTTGAATGAAAGAAAATCCTGAATAACTCCTCCAAATGCGTGTTACACTTTCATCAAGTACACACACTTTGAATGTGATGAACTATAAAAAGTTATTTTAACCATACCCAATGGAGCACAGGAGTGCGATTGCATACACAATCATGTTTTCAGTGTTTGGACATCAGCCGTACATCAGAACAATCATTTCACTAACACAGCTCCGTGTTGAGTGACTTCCCTCCAAGAACACAAAGTCACTTTCCCTTAGCAATTATTGCATGGACTTTGATTATCTGCCTTCTGCATCAAGCCCTGTATTATATACGGTACAAAGCCAAGCTTTGGGATAGTGCTTTGTTTGGATCCTTGTCTTGATCCTTTTGGATCCCAGGCTGCTCATTTGCAAATGAGTTTTGACATTAATTATAGTGACTATAGCAATGAGGTGGCACTGTGGTTCACAGATCTGGGGTCCTGGGTTCAATTCCTGGGGTGCAGTCTGGATGGAATTGTATGTTCTCCCTTCATTTGTGTGGATTTCTTCCAGGTGCTCCAGTTTCTTCCCACAGTCCAAAGACATACAGTACTAGTAGGTTAAGGTGGAACTACAGTCCCAATTTTGCAGACACAAAAGTATTTAATTTCAGTCACAAAATAAAATCATTGACATTATAGAAAAACTTTACAAACTCAAAATTGAGCACAAAATCATGAATTTTGTGAAAGGACTGTAAGTTACGCCATGTTGTAACAAATTCGCATTCAAGTTCCACACAAATTGTGATGTGATGCAGCCCTTCCTGCTCACTAATCACTGTAATGACTAATGCAATGTGATGTAGGAGAGAAAGGGTATAGGTTATGCAGCAAACATTTCACTGCAAAAAACGTTCCATTCCAAGGTTCTTTATGCAGAGTTAACAATGTAGTATTATTTATTGGCAAAAACGTAAAAAAGTTGAGAGCAATATTTCCATTGGATTAAACGAGATGTATTCACAAGCCTGCTCCTTTACAATGTCACAGGGCCACAACAGATTATAGGAAGTTTTGCTGCCTCGTTCTGAATCGCAGAACATGGTAATTCTTTAACCTTGAAATGTAGTCTATTTTGTGATGTAATGATGCAATGTCCCTTTACTGAGAGCCAGCAATCAACGGATGTGTCTGATCGTGAATGGTTTTCCCTGTTGTTTGTTGTATTACTTGGTGTTGCATTTTAAGCTGTGCATGAGGCAGGACCCGGAGGCTGCTGCTTCTGCTGGTGCTTCTGCTGGGATTGAGGAAGAGCTGAGCGCCATGTAAGGCAAAGACACTGCGTTCCACTTTATCAGGTGCCTGGAGTGTAAGAGCTGCAGATAATATTGAGTCACATTAATCCCAACATATTTCAAATATTATGAAAATTAAATAAATTAAATCAAATAACTTTCATTAAAAAAATCAATCACTCTTTACCTTGCTTTTTCAGTTGTTTTTAAGGAAAAGTGATGCCGAGAATGTGTGAATACTGCTTTTTGATGGTTCCAAGACCAATGTGACCTGTTCTATTGCCTGCTAATTGTACGTTCCAGGTTGAAAAATTATTTTTAGGAGGTCAAGGTGTATGAATGATAAGAGAAAAACTGAAATAACCACAGCTACGCAAACACCAGTCCACCAAAAAAAAAATCATTTAATTAAAATAAGGTAACATTTTTTTTTCATCATCATACGGATGAACTGTGCTAAATGTGTTTCTAAAAAGAAAAAGCAGGACATGAGTCGTGAGCCAAGATCATGACTCTTTTGCTCTTCTTCACATCAGTTTTCATCTGCGAGGAGGAGGAGGAGGGCGGCTCCTGATGTGCTGACACTTGGGGATGTGCCTCTGTGCCGGCCTGGGGGCAAAGCGCCGGCCGCAGTGAGGGCAGGGCACGTAGTCGGGGTTTGGATTCGCGGGGGGCTGGGGCAGGTTCACAACTTTCCCTCCTTGCGTGATCACCTGCTGCACCTCCCTGGCCTGTTTGATGCTCCGAATGAAATCCTCGTGCTTCTGCCTCCAGTTGTTCTTTCTCAGCTGGGAACAGGAAATGAAACCAATAAAACAGCTTCCAGAAAAAGTCCAGACTAGCACTGCGTACACAGTCTGGTCGCAAACCATTCACAAGGCAAGAAAATATCAATACAGTAATAACGTAGCTTTCTGGGGCTACCTTTCAGGTCATTGGGTAGAGAGTACAATTTACGTAGTTATGGTTTTGTTTCCTGTGAGTGCTATTTGCTTGATATGTAGATTTTTACAACAGAATTCAGAAGTCACTAAGACACATTTATTCTGTCTGGCAAATGTGCCTTTGCGGCAGTTTTTCAGAAGAGTACTTCATAAAACACTTATTTATTGTTTACATTGATTTATAAGCTGAGTCTGACTCTAGGAGAAAAAAAGGGAAGCTTGGAAAGAGTTTAAGGATAGCCCTTACCACGATTGGCGGTTTAACCTTCTTCTTATGGATGTATGTCTCCAGTTCTGTTCCCTTGGCCCTGTGCTTGAAAGAGTCAAAAACCTTCCTCTTTGAATTCTGAAGCTTCTTGCAGATCTTGCTGTGTTTCTCCAGCCTCTCTACAGCAAACTTCCCGTGACACAGTTCACAGGGCACCAGCTGAGGGTTTCCACTCTGGCTATTCTCATATGGAAATTGCTCAGCGGTAGGGCACATCAGACTTGTAGGGGACAAATATCTGTTTTCCACTGACAGAGTTTGTTCATCCAGACATGTGGTGTTATTTCTGAAGTGGCCCTGCGCGGCCTGTGCCGCTGACACGTCGCTTTCAGGGAGCCTTGCTTTCTTGAGATACTTTCTCCTTCCACAGGGGACGTCTTCTAGCCCACGGCTGCAAGGGCTCACTTGACGTCTCTCCTGATGGGAAAGCGCAGAGGGAAAGTGCGATTCTGCGCATCCGCCATCTTCCATTGGAGAACCATAATCAAGGTTGTCTCCTCTGATAGGAAGGGCTTTCCTTGGAGTGAAGGCTTTTTGCTTCTCCATTCTGCAGGTCAGAAGAGGCACGGCCTTAGAGCGGTGGTTGGCCCATGGTCCTCTGGGGCAAAGCTCGCTCTGCCTCGCCTCTATTTTCCCTTCCGGCCACCTCTCTGGAGTCTTCCATCTCTCTCGGAACCATCCTCAGCTCCTCCTGAGCTCTGAAGAGCTTCGCCTGCATCATGGCCTCCTTCTGGCGAATCTCGTCCTTCATCATGGCCTCCTTCCGGCGCATCTCATCCTGCAGGCTGGTCTCCCTCCGGCGATGCTCCTCCTTCAGCGCGGCCTCTGCCTCGGCCACTTTTCGTAGCTCCTCTTGCAACTGAAAGTGCTCCTTCCCATTGGCATGAGAAGGGCATTGCCCTGGAGGGGTCGCCACCATGGGGAGGACAGTCCTGTCCTTAGGTTTGCGTACTCTTGAGCCCCTCCTGCCCGGCCTCTCGCAGGGCCTCTCATGACCATCCTGAGGCGGGGTGGGGGCAAACAAGGAATCACTCTGTGCGTCCGGGCGGTCCACAGCCCGAACCTCACCAGGGCCGGAGACTTTCCTGTTACCCATAGGCTTCAGGGGGTAAGACCGATCATACCCCACAATGTTCTTCTCGGGGCCCTGTTGGGCTTGGAAGCGATAGCTGTTCCCCATCTTCTTCTCCGCAGCGTATTTGACATATTGGAAACATTTTCTCATCTTCTGTAGAGCTGCCTCCTGCCGCTGATTGTACATGGCGATCATTTTTTTCTCCTTTTCCTGCATCAGTTTCTCTTGGAAGGTGTCCTTCAGAAGCTGTATCTTGGGAGGCGGGCAGTACGTGGAGATCAGATCCTGTTGCCTTAAGGGCGCGGGTCGATTCGAGTCTGTGTCCTTCGGGGAGGGGGACAGAGCACCAGGCTTAGGACTGGGCTCCATTGGCAAATGAGATATGAGCTTTGTTTCCCAGGTATCTGGAAAAGGCAAAAATGGCAAATAAATGATATCCTGCACAGTCTAGTATGGTCTAATAGAAAAGAATAAAAAAAAACAATTCAGGAAATACACAACTTTTTAATATTAAACCTAATGGTGTTGAATGCTGCATGCTGACTCAGTAGGAGACAGATCCTAAACATAAACATTATAATAAACATTTGTTTCCCAAATAACATTCTCAATGTTCAGAATGCTTAAAGTCATGAGCTTTTTTAAAAATGTTTGAAACCTGGAAATGTGCTATTTCATTTCAAAGCTTGTATTATATCTATGATATAAATGTTTTTTTATATAAAATTAACCCATTATGCAACAGGGGTTTGAGCAAAAGTCACTGTGAATAAGGGAATTTATCAATATTAATTAGCCGTTTCACTACATTATAGATAGCTGAAGGATTATGATACAGTATATCGATTTCGCTACAAATTGACAAGCATATTTGATGACACTTACCAAACAAGTTTTAAACAGCGGAGAAATAGTTCACCACGACGATAGCAATGCAATGTTTGACTGCATCTCCCTATGTGATATATCTGTATTTGGGTATATACAGATCACGTAATTCAGGGAGCACTGTTACGTCAGGTCACCAACCATTATTACGACGCTCATATGTCATAGAGCTCCTTAGGATGTTTGTATAATCTTTATCCAAATGTTCATATGGCCGCAGTTACGGCGTTTATTTTACAGTTAATGTAACAGGGTGTCATTATATTTTTCTGTCTTTATGGTGGCAGACCACTTAAATAAATCTGAGTAGGCGGTTTCTACAAGTGGGTCAGATAAAATATTAAATATACAGTAAAAGCTCACACCTATTCATACCCTTTATGTACTGTATATCTACAATTACGTATACTACGTATACAGTTATCGTATACTATAATACGATAACTACCATTACAAAATGTCTCCCTTTTGATTTGAAGTGGTTCTTTTAAATAAGTAAATTGCAATCACTTAGCCTACATCTGAGCTCCTAATTCATCGCTACGACGGACTGAGACTCCAGTTGGATTTGTGAGAAGTAAAGGGGTGTGCCTGTTTTAAAACCGATTCATACGTCTTAAACACATGGACATAGATAGCAGTCTGTGTTATATAATTTATCTTTTTATTTTATTTAAATTTAAGTATCACATACACATTTTCAAAGTAACTGTACCCCTTTTAATTATGATCCCCATCGCTCACAGCTCCGAAGGTGAGACGAGGGCTACTTCAGATGGGATTTCCAATATTTCTCTCTTAGCTTGTATACCGGTGGAAAGGAGAGGGGTCTTAAAACGTGTTGATAGTAAGATTGGGATGTATTTGCAGTCTAGATATAGTTTTTTTAATGTTCGGAGCCGCCACAGATTCATTTTCTTACGACTGCTTTTCTGGATGACAATGACAATGCAAACGATGGTGTTAAGGCGATGCTGTGCCTTAAGGCTCCTCTGCTTACAATATTCAGCGCGTAAATCGCAAACGAGCGCCTTCCCTTACGATGAAAATGCAGAAAATAAAACCACGAGATTTAAACCTACGGCTTACAAATTTATGCGTAAACACTAAAACCGTATCTTTAGCAAAACTGGCGAGACAATGTGTTTTATCATTTAAAAAAGTACTGGAAAATAATTAAAGGTTATCACGATAAACAGAGGTTACTGATCTACTACTGTACGCTGTGACCAAAAATGAGAGTCCCCCGATCCTCGCAGCCTTCATGCTTTGGTCTTGGCCTGGCCGTTTTTTTTAAGATAATGGGGTCAAGTTAAGAAATTATGCAAGTTTCTAATCAAATCCAAGGGCGCCTCGATCTCCTAAACATCTTTAGAAGGCCGACGGACCACACTGCACGGTCCGGGTCCGGGCCCTGACCCGGTTCTGGATAATGCCAGCTTAAAGTGAAAAATTCTACTGTACATATTATGTTTCTTATTATGGTATATATGTATAATATAGCGCGACCGCTTCACGAAGCTAGAAAGAAAGTTATCCGCCATTTTTATTTTACCTGCAATTGAATTTGCCATTAAAATCATTATTAATACCGCAGCTGCTAAATAACTTACCTAAAAGCGTTCAGATACAAAAGCACTTGAGCTGTAATGTTTGTATACTGTTGGCCCGATGACCTACTTCAAGAAGAATTGTTACATAGACCGCCAAGGACTGTCATCACACTTTACGTCATAAAGCGCTTTAAAACTTTAGACAAGTTCAACACCTCATATTTTGTACTGTTTATCATGGTAAAAGCAACTCAAAGCAATTCTAAAAATGATCGAAAGGTAAAAATACAAGCTTATACGAGCTGTCGTTTTAACATTTATAACATATATTTAAACAAAACATATATAATCTATTTTAATAAAATAGAAAAGTGTTCTTAGTCTTCACTTAAAAGCTGTTAGAAGCTGCCTTTCTGACAAGAGAGTTCTGTGAGTTCCACAGTCTCAGTGCATTAAAGTCAAAACCAGTTGCTTTTTATTTCCTGTTTTACGACAGAGCAAGGAGGGTGTCCACAGACCACTGTGCACCTGCAGACTGATATGGGGGGTAAAAAGTCTAGAAGTTAGTAAATAAGATTTTAACATATGTTCTAAAACACACCGGACACCTGTAGAGTGATGCCAACACAGTGATCTGAGCTCCTTCTTTGAGTTAAATCCTAGCATCTGCATTTTTTACAAGTTGTTGCTATGGCAGAGCATGACCAGAGCATAACAGAAACCACCCATTTTCTAACCGCTTCATCCAATTCAGGGTCAGGGGGTCAGGGGGTCGCGGGGCACGGGGGAGCCAGAGCCTCAGAAAGTAATAAGCAGGAGATACCTGGGACTGGATGGTAGTCCAATGCAGGGAAGACACAGACACTCACCAATTATCCCAGAAGCCAATTAACCTACCAGTAGTTCTTTGAACTGTGGGAGGAAGCCGGAGCACCCAAAGCAAACTCATGCAAACATGGGGAGAACATACAAGCTCCATACAGATAGCACCCCAGGTCCAGAAGTGTACCCAGGGCCTCAGCACTGTGAGCTAGCAATGCTAAACGCTGGGCTACTGTGCATGCTAATTTCTAGGCATCAGGTGATCAATCAGGTAGTGTTTCTCAGATAAAAGGACACCAGTTATTTAGTATGAGATTCAAATTGACCTCAGAACAAAATATAACTTATGTTATATAACTTATATAGAACTTAGTACAGCATAACTGTCTTATTTGGCTCTTGTAGAAAATATTAACAGCATGCCTATTAAACATACAGTATCTAGCAATCAGCAATCAAAATAAAAACATTTCCAAACATGGAAACTGCCCAGTTAATGAAGCATTTCAAAGACATTAATCTATTCAATAATTACAGTTTTAAGTAGATAACAGATTTATATTCAGATTACGAAAGCATCATAACAACTGCTGCTTGTGTAAGGAATCCATGAATACCACTGTACATGAGAATTCCACACCTATTTGTAATCAATACACAAAATCCTATTGAATTTCAGGTACTTGTTTATTCAGCATTGCTTGACTCCGCGGACTCCTTGTTGTTTCAATATTCTAGCAATAGGACTAATCGCCAATACAGTGCCGTTGTAATCTATTCCTTCTGCCAGCAGAGGACGGTATTCGCACAGCCAGTTCAGGATAAGATACGGTCCTCGCAGTTCACAGTACAACTGGCCAAAGCCGTATTCGGAATATGCTCTCGATAACCTCGTTTAGTTTAAGTACGGCCATATTTCATATCAACCCACAGATGCATTGCATAAACACTAGAATTCTGGTTGTACTTAAATTGACCTTATACGTTTTGGATTATGTTTAACCTTCTTCAATTTCTTCAACCATATTTTGAGATGATAACGTTTACAGAAGCAAATATTATTCAGTGCTTTTTCTTCACTCCTTTAATCAAACCCACATTTCTATAAGGAGGGCCATTGTGAAACTCCCCAAAGTGAGCTGAATTAATCTTTTATTCTTCACACCTGCGAAGTCATTCCTTCATTGTGTAATATGAAGGCCTTTCATTATTCACGTATACTACAACATCTGAAAATAATGGGTCTTGAAATAGTTGAATGAAAGAAAATCCTGAATAACTCCTCCAAATGCGTGTTACACTTTCATCAAGTACACACACTTTGAATGTGATGAACTATAAAAAGTTATTTTAACCATACCCAATGGAGCTCAGGAGTGCGATTGCATACACAATCATGTTTTCAGTGTTTGGACATCAGCCGTACATCAGAACAATCATTTCACTAACACAGCTCCGTGTTGAGTGACTTCCCTCCAAGAACACAAAGTCACTTTCCCTTAGCAATTATTGCATGGACTTTGATTATCTGCCTTCTGCATCAAGCCCTGTATTATATACGGTACAAAGCCAAGCTTTGGGATAGTGCTTTGTTTGGATCCTTGTCTTGATCCTTTTGGATCCCAGGCTGCTCATTTGCAAATGAGTTTTGACATTAATTATAGTGACTATAGCAATGAGCTGGCACTGTGGTTCACAGAGCTGGGGTCCTGGGTTCAATTCCTGGGGTGCAGTCTGGATGGAATTGTATGTTCTCCCTTCATTTGTGTGGATTTCTTCCAGGTGCTCCAGTTTCTTCCCACAGTCCAAAGACATACAGTACTAGTAGGTTAAGGTGGAACTACAGTCCCAATTTTGCAGACACAAAAGTATTTAATTTCAGTCACAAAATAAAATCATTGACATTATAGAAAAACTTTACAAACTCAAAATTGAGCACAAAATCATGAATTTTGTGAAAGGACTGTAAGTTACGCCATGTTGTAACAAATTCGCATTCAAGTTCCACACAAATTGCGATGTGATGCAGCCCTTCCTGCTCACTAATCACTGTAATGACTAATGCAATGTGATGTAGGAGAGAAAGGGTATAGGTTATGCAGCAAACATTTCACTGCAAAAAACGTTCCATTCCAAGGTTCTTTATGCAGAGTTAACAATGTAGTATTATTTATTGGCAAAAACGTAAAAAAGTTGAGAGTTATATTTCCATTGGATTAAACGACATGTATTCACAAGCCTGCTCCTTTACAATGTCATAGGGCCACAACAGATTATAGGAAGTTTTGCTGCCTCGTTCTGAATCGCAGAACATGGTAATTCTTTAACCTTGAAATGTAGTCTATTTTGTGATGTAATGATGCAATGTCCCTTTACTGAGAGCCAGCAATCAACGGATGTGTCTGATCGTGAATGGTTTTCCCTGTTGTTTGTTGTATTACTTGGTGTTGCATTTTAAGCTGTGCATGAGGCAGGACCCGGAGGCTGCTGCTTCTGCTGGTGCTTCTGCTGGGATTGAGGAAGAGCTGAGCGCCATGTAAGGCAAAGACACTGCGTTCCACTTTATCAGGTGCCTGGAGTGTAAGAGCTGCAGATAATATTGAGTCACATTAATCCCAACATATTTCAAATATTATGAAAATTAAATAAATTAAATCAAATAACTTTCATTAAAAAAATCAATCACTCTTTACCTTGCTTTTTCAGTTGTTTTTAAGGAAAATTGATGCCGAGAATGTGTGAATACTGCTTTTTGATGGTTCCAAGACCAATGTGACCTGTTCTATTGCCTCCTAATTGTACGTTCCAGGTTGAAAAATTATTTTTAGGAGGTCAAGGTGTATGAATGATAAGAGAAAAACTGAAATAACCACAGCTACGCAAACACCAGTCCACCCAAAAAAAATCATTTAATTAAAATAAGGTAACATTTTTTTTTCATCATCATACGGATGAACTGTGCTAAATGTGTTTCTAAAAAGAAAAAGCAGGACGTGAGTCGTGAGCCAAGATCATGACTCTTTTGCTCTTCTTCACATCAGTTTTCATCTGCGAGGAGGAGGAGGAGGGCGGCTCCTGATGTGCTGACACTTGGGGAAGTGCCTCTGTGCCGGCCTGGGGGCAAAGCGCCAGCCGCAGTGAGGGCAGGGCACGTAGTCGGGGTTTGGATTCGCGGGGGGCTGGGGCAGGTTCACAACTTTCCCTCCTTGCGTGATCACCTTCTGCACCTCCCTGGCCTGTTTGATGCTCCGAATGAAATCCTCGTGCTTCTGCCTCCAGTTGTTCTTTCTCAGCTGGGAACAGGAAATGAAACCAATAAAACAGCTTCCAGAAAACATCCAGACTAGCACTGCGTACACAGTCTGGTCGCAAACCATTCACAAGGCAAGAAAATATCAATACAGTAATAACGTAGCTTTCTGGGGCTACCTTTCAGGTCATTGGGTAGAGAGTACAATTTACGTAGTTATGGTTTTGTTTCCTGTGAGTGCTATTTGCTTGATATGTAGATTTTTACAACAGAATTCAGAAGTCACTAAGACACATTTATTCTGTCTGGCAAATGTGCCTTTGCGGCAGTTTTTCAGAAGAGTACTTCATAAAACACTTATTTATTGTCTACATTGATTTATAAGCTGAGTCTGACTCTAGGAGAAAACAAGGGAAGCTTGGAAAGAGTTTAAGGATAGCCCTTACCACGATTGGCGGTCTAACCTTCTTCTTATGGATGTATGTCTCCAGTTCTGTTCCCTTGGCCCTGTGCTTGAAAGAGTCAAAAACCTTCCTCTTTGAATTCTGAAGCTTCTTGCAGATCTTGCTGTGTTTCTCCAGCCTCTCTACAGCAAACTTCCCGTGACACAGTTCACAGGGCACCAGCTGAGGGTTTCCACTCTGGCTATTCTCATATGGAAATTGCTCAGCGGTAGGGCACATCAGACTTGTAGGGGACAAATATCTGTTTTCCACTGACAGAGTTTGTTCATCCAGACATGTGGTGTTATTTCTGAAGTGGCCCTGCGCGGCCTGTGCCGCTGACACGTCGCTTTCAGGGAGCCTTGCTTTCTTGAGATACTTTCTCCTTCCACAGGGGACGTCTTCTAGCCCACGGCTGCAAGGGCTCACTTGACGTCTCTCCTGATGGGAAAGCGCAGAGGGAAAGTGCGATTCTGCGCATCCGCCATCTTCCATTGGAGAACCATAATCAAGGTTGTCTCCTCTGATAGGAAGGGCTTTCCTTGGAGTGAAGGCTTTTTGCTTCTCCATTCTGCAGGTCAGAAGAGGCACGGCCTTAGAGCGGTGGTTGGCCCATGGTCCTCTGGGGCAAAGCTCGCTCTGCCTCGCCTCTATTTTCCCTTCCGGCCACCTCTCTGGAGTCTTCCATCTCTCGGAACCATCCTCAGCTCCTCCTGAGCTCTGAAGAGCTTCGCCTGCATCATGGCCTCCTTCTGGCGAATCTCGTCCTTCATCATGGCCTCCTTCCGGCGCATCTCATCCTGCAGGCTGGCCTCCCTCCGGCGATGCTCCTCCTTCAGCGCGGCCTCTGCCTCGGCCACTTTTCGTAGCTCCTCTTGCAACTGAAAGTGCTCCTTCCCATTGGCATGAGAAGGGCATTGCCCTGGAGGGGTCGCCACCATGGGGAGGACAGTCCTGTCCTTAGGTTTGCGTACTCTTGAGCCCCTCCTGCCCGGCCTCTCGCAGGGCCTCTCATGACCATCCTGAGGCGGGGTGGGGGCAAACAAGGAATCACTCTGTGCGTCCGGGAGGTCCACAGCCCGAACCTCACCAGGGCCGGAGACTTTCCTGTTACCCATAGGCTTCAGGGGGTAAGACCGATCATACCCCACAATGTTCTTCTCGGGGCCCTGTTGGGCTTGGAAGCGATAGCTGTTCCCCATCTTCTTCTCCGCAGCGTATTTGACATATTGGAAACATTTTCACATCTTCTGTAGAGCTGCCTCCTGCCGCCGATTGTACATGGCGATCATTTTTTTCTCCTTTTCCTGCATCAGTTTCTCTTGGAAGGTGTCCTTCAGAAGCTGTATCTTGGGAGGCGGGCAGTACGTGGAGATCAGATCCTGTTGCCTTAAGGGCGCGGGTCGATTCGAGTCTGTGTCCTTCGGGGAGGGGGACAGAGCACCAGGCTTAGGACTGGGCTCCATTGGCAAATGAGATATGAGCTTTGTTTCCCAGGTATCTGGAAAAGGCAAAAATGGCAAATAAATGATATCCTGCACAGTCTAGTATGGTCTAATAGAAAAGAATAAAAAAAAACAATTCAGGAAATACACAACTTTTTAATATTAAACCTAATGGTGTTGAATGCTGCATGCTGACTCAGTAGGAGACAGATCCTAAACATAAACATTATAATAAACATTTGTTTCCCAAATAACATTCTCAATGTTCAGAATGCTTAAAGTCATGAGCTTTTTTAAAAATGTTTAACTGAAACCTGGAAATGTGCTATTTCATTTCAAAGCTTGTATTATATCTATGATATAAATGTTTTTTTATATAAAATTAACCCATTATGCAACAGGGGTTTGAGCAAAAGTCACTGTGAATAAGGGAATTTATCAATATTAATTAGCCGTTTCACTACATTATAGATAGCTGAAGGATTATGATACAGTATATCGATTTCGCTACAAATTGACAAGCATATTTGATGACACTTACCAAACAAGTTTTAAACAGCGGAGAAATAGTTCACCACGACGATAGCAATGCAATGTTTGACTGCATCTCCCTATGTGATATATCTGTATTTGGGTATATACAGATCACGTAATTCAGGGAGCACTGTTACGTCAGGTCACCAACCATTATTACGACGCTCATATGTCATAGAGCTCCTTAGGATGTTTGTATAATCTTTATCCAAATTTTCATATGGCCGCAGTTACGGCGTTTATTTTACAGTTAATGTAACAGGGTGTCATTATATTTTTCTGTCTTTATGGTGGCAGACCACTTAAATAAATCTGAGTAGGCGGTTTCTACAAGTGGGTCAGAAAAAATATTAAATATACAGTAAAAGCTCACACCTATTCATACCCTTTATGTACTGTATATCTACAATTACGTATACTGTATAATACGATAACTACCATTACAAAATGGCTCCCTTTTGATTTGAAGTGGTTCTTTTAAATAAGTAAATTGCAATCACTTAGCCTACATCTGAGCTCCTAATTCATCGCGACGACGGACTGAGACTCCAGTTGGATTTGTGAGAAGTAAAGGGGTGTGCCTGTTTTAAAACCGATTCATACGTCTTAAACACATGGACATAGATAGCAGTCTGTGTTATATAATTTATCTTTTTATTTTATTTAAATTTAAGTATCACATACACATTTTCAAAGTAACTGTACCCCTTTTAATTATGATCCCCATCGCTCACAGCTCCGAAGGTGAGACGAGGGCTACTTCAGATGGGATTTCCAATATTTCTCTCTTAGCTTGTATACCGGTGGAAAGGAGAGGGCTCTTAAAACGTGTTGATAGTAAGATTGGGATGTATTTGCAGTCTAGATATAGTTTTTTTAATGTTCGGAGCCGCCACAGATTCATTTTCTTACGACTGCTTTTCTGGATGACAATGACAATGCAAACGATGGTGTTAAGGCGAGGCTGTGCCTTAAGGCTCCTCTGCTTACAATGTTCAGCGCGTAAATCGCAAACGAGCGCCTTCCCTTACGATGAAAATGCAGAAAATAAGACCACGAGATTTAAACCTACGGCTTACAAATTTATGCGTAAACACTAAAACCGTATCTTTAGCAAAACTGGCGAGACAATGTGTTTTATCATTTAAAAAAGTACTGGAAAATAATTAAAGGTTATCACGATAAACAGAGGTTACTGATCTACTACTGTACGCTGTGACCAAAAATGAGAGTCCCCCGATCCTCGCAGCCTTCATGCTTTGGTCTTGGCCTGGCCGTTTTTTTTTAAGATAATGGGGTCAAGTTAAGAAATTATGCAAGTTTCTAATCAAATCCAACGGCGCCTCCATCTCCTAAACATCTTTAGAAGGCCGACGGACCACACTGCACGGTCCGGGTCCGGGCCCTGACCCGGTTCTGGATAATGCCAGCTTAAAGTGAAAAATTCTACTGTACATATTATGTTTCTTATTATGGTATATATGTATAATATAGCGCGACCGCTTCACGAAGCTAGAAAGAAAGTTATCCGCCATTTTTATTTTACCTGCAATTGAATTTGCCATTAAAATCATTATTAATACCGCAGCTGCTAAATTACTTACCTAAAAGCGTTCAGATACAAAAGCACTTGAGCTGTAATGTTTATATACTGTTGGCCCGATGACCTACTTCAAGAAGAATTGTTACATAGACCGCCAAGGACTGTCATCACACTTTACGTCATAAAGCGCTTTAAAACGTTTGACAAGTTCAACACCTCATATTTTGTACTGTTTATCGTGGTAAAAGCAACTCAAAGCAATTATAAAAATGATCGAAAGGTAAAAATACAAGCTTATACGAGCTGTCATTTTAACATTTATAACATATATTTAAACAAAATATATATAATCTATTTGAATAAAATAGAAAAGTGTTCTTAGTCTTCCCTTAAAAGCTGTTAGAAGCTGCCTTTCTGACAAGAGAGTTCTGTGAGTTCCACAGTCTCAGTGCATTAAAGTCAAAACCAGTTGCTTTTTATTTCCTGTTTTACGACAGAGCAAGGAGGGTGTCCACAGACCACTGTGCACCTGCAGGCTGATATGGGGGGTAAAAAGTCTAGAAGTGAGTAAATAAGATTTTAGCACATGTTCTAAAACAAACCGGACACCTGTACAGCGATGCCAACACAGTGATCTGAGCTCCTTCTTTGAGTTAAATCCTAGCATCTGCATTTTTTACAAGTTGTTGCTATGGCAGAGCATGACCAGAGCATAACAGAAACCACCCATTTTCTAACCGCTTCATCCAATTCAGGGTCAGGGGGTCAGGGGGTCGCGGGGCACGGGGGAGCCAGAGCCTCAGAAAGTAATAAGCAGGAGATACCTGGGACTGGATGGTAGTCCAATGCAGGGAAGACACAGACACTCACCAATTATTCCAGAAGCCAATTAACCTACCAGTAGTTCTTTGAAGTGTGGGAGGAAGCCGGAGCACCCAAAGCAAACTCATGCAAACATGGGGAGAACATACAAGCTCCATACAGATAGCACCCCAGGTCCAGAAGTGTACCCAGGGCCTCAGCACTGTGAGCTAGCAATGCTAAACGCTGGGCTACTGTGCATGCTAATTTCTAGGCATCAGGTGATCAATCAGGTAGTGTTTCTCAGATAAAAGGACACCAGTAATTTAGTATGAGATTCAAATTGACCTCAGAACAAAAAACTGTATAACTTATGTTATATAACTTATGTATAACTTACTACAGCATAACTGTCTTATTTGGCTCTTGTAGAAAATATTAACAGCATGCCTATTAAACATACAGTATCTAGCAATCAGCAATCAAAATAAAAACATTTCCAAACATGGAAACTGCCCAGTTAATGAAGCATTTCAAAGACATTAATCTATTCAATAATTACAGTTTTAAGTAGATAACAGATTTATATTCAGATTACGAAAGTATCATAACAACGGCTGCTTGTGTAAGGAATCCATGAATACCACTGTACATGAGAATTCCACACCTATTTGTAATCAATACACAAAATCCTATTGAATTTCAGGTACTTGTTTATTCAGCATTGCTTGACTCCGCGGACTCCTTGTTGTTTCAATATTCTAGCAATAGGACTAATCGCCAATACAGTGCCGTTGTAATCTATTCCTTCTGCCAGCAGAGGACGGTATTCGCACAGCCCGTTCAGGATAAGATACGGTCCTCGCAGTTCACGGTACAACTGGCCAAAGCCGTATTCGGAATATGCTCTCGATAACCTCGTTTAGTTTAAGTACGGCCGTATTTCATATCAACCCACAGATGCATTGCATAAACACTAGAATTCTGGTTGTACTTAAATTGACCTTATACGTTTTGGATTATGTTTAACCTTCTTCAATTTCTTCAACCATATTTTGAGATGATTACGTTTACAGAAGCAAATATTATTCAGTGCTTTTTCTTCACTCCTTTAATCAAACCCACATTTCTATAAGGAGGGCCATTGTGAAACTCCCCAAAGTGAGCTGAATTAATCTTTTATTCTTCACACCTGCGAAGTCATTCCTTCATTGTGTAATATGAAGGCCTTTCATTATTCACGTATACTACAACATCTGAAAATAATGGGTCTTGAAATAGTTGAATGAAAGAAAATCCTGAATAACTCCTCCAAATGCGTGTTACACTTTCATCAAGTACACACACTTTGAATGTGATGAACTATAAAAAGTTATTTTAACCATACCCAATGGAGCTCGGGAGTGCGATTGCATACACAATCATGTTTTCAGTGTTTGGACATCAGCCGTACATCAGAACAATCATTTCACTAACACAGCTCCGTGTTGAGTGATATATCTGTATTTGGGTATATACAGATCATGTAATTCAGGGAGCACTGTTACGTCAGGTCACCAACCATTATTACGACGCTCATATGTCATAGAGCTCCTTAGGATGTTTGTATAATTTGTATCCAAATTTTCATATGGCCGCAGTTACGGCATTTATTTTACAGTTAATGTAACAGGGTGTCATTATATTTTTCTGTCTTTATGGTGGCAGACCACTTAACTAAATCTGAGTAGGTGGTTTCTACAAGTGGGTCAGATAAAATATTAAATATACAGTAAAAGCTCACACCTATTCATACCCTTTATGTACTGTATATCTACAATTACGTATACTGTATAATACGATAACTACCATTACAAAATGGCTCCCTTTTGATTTGAAGTGGTTCTTTTAAATAAGTAAATTGCAATCACTTAGCCTACATCTGAGCTCCTAATTCATCGCGACGACGGACTGAGACTCCAGTTGGATTTGTGAGAAGTAAAGGGGTGTGCCTGTTTTAAAACCGATTCATACGTCTTAAACACATGGACATAGATAGCAGTCTGTGTTATATAATTTATCTTTTTATTTTATTTAAATTTAAGTATCACATACACATTTTCAAAGTAACTGTACCCCTTTTAATTATGATCCCCATCGCTCACAGCTCCGAAGGTGAGACGAGGGCTACTTCAGATGGGATTTCCAATATTTCTCTCTTAGCTTGTATACCGGTGGAAAGGAGAGGGCTCTTAAAACGTGTTGATAGTAAGATTGGGATGTATTTGCAGTCTAGATATAGTTTTTTTAATGTTCGGGGCCGCCACAGATTCATTTTCTTACGACTGCTTTTCTGGATGACAATGACAATGCAAACGATGGTGTCAAGACGATGCTGTGCCTTAAGGCTCCTCTGCTTACAATGTTCAGCGCGTAAATCGCAAACGAGCGCCTTCCCTTACGATGAAAATGCAGAAAATAAGACCACGAGATTTAAACCTACGGCTTACAAATTTATGCGTAAACACTAAAACCGTATCTTTAGCAAAACTGGCGAGACAATGTGTTTTATCATTTAAAAAAGTACTGGAAAATAATTAAAGGTTATCACGATAAACAGAGGTTACTGATCTACTACTGTACACTGTGACCAAAAATGAGAGTCCCCCGATCCTCGCAGCCTTCATGCTTTGGTCTTGGCCTGGCCGTTTTTTTTTTAAGATAATGGGGTCAAGTTAAGAAATTATGCAAGTTTCTAATCAAATCCAAGGGCACCTCCATCTCCTAAACATCTTTAGAAGGCCAACGGACCACACTGCACGGTCCGGGTCCGGGCCCTGACCCGGTTCTGAATAATGCCAGCTTAAAGTGAAAAATTCTACTGTACATATTATGTTTCTTATTATGGTATATATGTATAATATAGCGCGACCGCTTCACGAAGCTAGAAAGAAAGTTATCCGCCATTTTTATTTTACCTGCAATTGAATTTGCCATTAAAATCATTATTAATACCGCAGCTGCTAAATTACTTACCTAAAAGCGTTCAGATACAAAAGCACTTGAGCTGTAATGTTTATATACTGTTGGCCCGATGACCTACTTCAAGAAGAATTGTTACATAGACCGCCAAGGACTGTCATCACACTTTACGTCATAAAGCGCTTTAAAACGTTTGACAAGTTCAACACCTCATATTTTGTACTGTTTATCGTGGTAAAAGCAACTCAAAGCAATTATAAAAATGATCGAAAGGTAAAAATACAAGCTTATACGAGCTGTCATTTTAACATTTATAACATATATGTAAACAAAATATATATAATCTATTTGAATAAAATAGAAAAGTGTTCTTAGTCTTCACTTAAAAGCTGTTAGAAGCTGCCTTTCTGACAAGAGAGTTCTGTGAGTTCCACAGTCTCAGTGCATTAAAGTCAAAACCAGTTGCTTTTTATTTCCTGTTTTACGACAGAGCAAGGAGGGTGTCCACAGACCACTGTGCACCTGCAGGCTGATATGGGGGGTAAAAAGTCTAGAAGTGAGTAAATAAGATTTTAGCACATGTTCTAAAACAAACCGGACACCTGTACAGCGATGCCAACACAGTGATCTGAGCTCCTTCTTTGAGTTAAATCCTAGCATCTGCATTTTTTACAAGTTGTTGCTATGGCAGAGCATGACCAGAGCATAACAGAAACCACCCATTTTCTAACCGCTTCATCCAATTCAGGGTCAGGGGGTCAGGGGGTCGCGGGGCACGGGGGAGCCAGAGCCTCAGAAAGTAATAAGCAGGAGATACCTGGGACTGGATGGTAGTCCAATGCAGGGAAGACACAGACACTCACCAATTATTCCAGAAGCCAATTAACCTACCAGTAGTTCTTTGAAGTGTGGGAGGAAGCCGGAGCACCCAAAGCAAACTCATGCAAACATGGGGAGAACATACAAGCTCCATACAGATAGCACCCCAGGTCCAGAAGTGTACCCAGGGCCTCAGCACTGTGAGCTAGCAATGCTAAACGCTGGGCTACTGTGCATGCTAATTTCTAGGCATCAGGTGATCAATCAGGTAGTGTTTCTCAGATAAAAGGACACCAGTAATTTAGTATGAGATTCAAATTGACCTCAGAACAAAAAACTGTATAACTTATGTTATATAACTTATGTATAACTTACTACAGCATAACTGTCTTATTTGGCTCTTGTAGAAAATATTAACAGCATGCCTATTAAACATACAGTATCTAGCAATCAGCAATCAAAATAAAAACATTTCCAAACATGGAAACTGCCCAGTTAATGAAGCATTTCAAAGACATTAATCTATTCAATAATTACAGTTTTAAGTAGATAACAGATTTATATTCAGATTACGAAAGTATCATAACAACGGCTGCTTGTGTAAGGAATCCATGAATACCACTGTAATAATAATTATAATAATAATTGCTTACACTTATATAGCGCTTTTCTGGACACTCCACTCAAAGCGCTTTACAGGTAATGGGGTCTCCCCTCCACCACCACCAATGTGCAGCATCCACCTGGATGATGTACATGAGAATTCCACACCTATTTTTAATCAATACACAAAATCCTATTGAATTTCAGGTACTTGTTTATTCAGCATTGCTTGACTCCGCGGACTCCTTGTTGTTTCAATATTCTAGCAATAGGACTAATCGCCAATACAGTGCCGTTGTAATCTATTCCTTCTGCCAGCAGAGGACGGTATTCGCACAGCCCGTTCAGGATAAGATACGGTCCTCGCAGTTCACGGTACAACTGGCCAAAGCCGTATTCGGAATATGCTCTCGATAACCTCGTTTAGTTTAAGTACGGCCGTATTTCATATCAACCCACAGATGCATTGCATAAACACTAGAATTCTGGTTGTACTTAAATTGACCTTATACGTTTTGGATTATGTTTAACCTTCTTCAATTTCTTCAACCATATTTTGAGATGATTACGTTTACAGAAGCAAATATTATTCAGTGCTTTTTCTTCACTCCTTTAATCAAACCCACATTTCTATAAGGAGGGCCATTGTGAAACTCCCCAAAGTGAGCTGAATTAATCTTTTATTCTTCACACCTGCGAAGTCATTCCTTCATTGTGTAATATGAAGGCCTTTCATTATTCACGTATACTACAACATCTGAAAATAATGGGTCTTGAAATAGTTGAATGAAAGAAAATCCTGAATAACTCCTCCAAATGCGTGTTACACTTTCATCAAGTACACACACTTTGAATGTGATGAACTATAAAAAGTTATTTTAACCATACCCAATGGAGCTCGGGAGTGCGATTGCATACACAATCATGTTTTCAGTGTTTGGACATCAGCCGTACATCAGAACAATCATTTCACTAACACAGTTCCGTGTTGAGTGATATATCTGTATTTGGGTATATACAGATCATGTAATTCAGGGAGCACTGTTACGTCAGGTCACCAACCATTATTACGACGCTCATATGTCATAGAGCTCCTTAGGATGTTTGTATAATTTGTATCCAAATTTTCATATGGCCGCAGTTACGGCGTTTATTTTACAGTTAATGTAACAGGGTGTCATTATATTTTTCTGTCTTTATGGTGGCAGACCACTTAACTAAATCTGAGTAGGTGGTTTCTACAAGTGGGTCAGATAAAATATTAAATATACAGTAAAAGCTCACACCTATTCATACCCTTTATGTACTGTATATCTACAATTACGTATACTGTATAATACGATAACTACCATTACAAAATGGCTCCCTTTTGATTTGAAGTGGTTCTTTTAAATAAGTAAATTGCAATCACTTAGCCTACATCTGAGCTCCTAATTCATCGCGACGACGGACTGAGACTCCAGTTGGATTTGTGAGAAGTAAAGGGGTGTGCCTGTTTTAAAACCGATTCATACGTCTTAAACACATGGACATAGATAGCAGTCTGTGTTATATAATTTATCTTTTTATTTTATTTAAATTTAAGTATCACATACACATTTTCAAAGTAACTGTACCCCTTTTAATTATGATCCCCATCGCTCACAGCTCCGAAGGTGAGACGAGGGCTACTTCAGATGGGATTTCCAATATTTCTCTCTTAGCTTGTATACCGGTGGAAAGGAGAGGGCTCTTAAAACGTGTTGATAGTAAGATTGGGATGTATTTGCAGTCTAGATATAGTTTTTTTAATGTTCGGGGCCGCCACAGATTCATTTTCTTACGACTGCTTTTCTGGATGACAATGACAATGCAAACGATGGTGTCAAGACGATGCTGTGCCTTAAGGCTCCTCTGCTTACAATGTTCAGCGCGTAAATCGCAAACGAGCGCCTTCCCTTACGATGAAAATGCAGAAAATAAGACCACGAGATTTAAACCTACGGCTTACAAATTTATGCGTAAACACTAAAACCGTATCTTTAGCAAAACTGGCGAGACAATGTGTTTTATCATTTAAAAAAGTACTGGAAAATAATTAAAGGTTATCACGATAAACAGAGGTTACTGATCTACTACTGTACGCTGTGACCAAAAATGAGAGTCCCCCGATCCTCGCAGCCTTCATGCTTTGGTCTTGGCCTGGCCGTTTTTTTTTTAAGATAATGGGGTCAAGTTAAGAAATTATGCAAGTTTCTAATCAAATCCAAGGGCACCTCCATCTCCTAAACATCTTTAGAAGGCCAACGGACCACACTGCACGGTCCGGGTCCGGGCCCTGACCCGGTTCTGAATAATGCCAGCTTAAAGTGAAAAATTCTACTGTACATATTATGTTTCTTATTATGGTATATATGTATAATATAGCGCGACCGCTTCACGAAGCTAGAAAGAAAGTTATCCGCCATTTTTATTTTACCTGCAATTGAATTTGCCATTAAAATCATTATTAATACCGCAGCTGCTAAATTACTTACCTAAAAGCGTTCAGATACAAAAGCACTTGAGCTGTAATGTTTATATACTGTTGGCCCGATGACCTACTTCAAGAAGAATTGTTACATAGACCGCCAAGGACTGTCATCACACTTTACGTCATAAAGCGCTTTAAAACTTTTGACAAGTTCAACACCTCATATTTTGTACTGTTTATCGTGGTAAAAGCAACTCAAAGCAATTATAAAAATGATCGAAAGGTAAAATTACAAGCTTATACGAGCTGTCATTTTAACATTTATAACATATATTTAAACAAAATATATATAATCTATTTGAATAAAATAGAAAAGTGTTCTTAGTCTTCACTTAAAAGCTGTTAGAAGCTGCCTTTCTGACAAGAGAGTTCTGTGAGTTCCACAGTCTCAGTGCATTAAAGTCAAAACCAGTTGCTTTTTATTTCCTGTTTTACGACAGAGCAAGGAGGGTGTCCACAGACCACTGTGCACCTGCAGGCTGATATGGGGGGTAAAAAGTCTAGAAGTGAGTAAATAAGATTTTAGCACATGTTCTAAAACAAACCGGACACCTGTACAGCGATGCCAACACAGTGATCTGAGCTCCTTCTTTGAGTTAAATCCTAGCATCTGCATTTTTTACAAGTTGTTGCTATGGCAGAGCATGACCAGAGCATAACAGAAACCACCCATTTTCTAACCGCTTCATCCAATTCAGGGTAAGGGGGTCAGGGGGTCGCGGGGCACGGGGGAGCCAGAGCCTCAGAAAGTAATAAGCAGGAGATACCTGGGACTGGATGGTAGTCCAATGCAGGGAAGACACAGACACTCACCAATTATTCCAGAAGCCAATTAACCTACCAGTAGTTCTTTGAAGTGTGGGAGGAAGCCGGAGCACCCAAAGCAAACTCATGCAAACATGGGGAGAACATACAAGCTCCATACAGATAGCACCCCAGGTCCAGAAGTGTACCCAGGGCCTCAGCACTGTGAGCTAGCAATGCTAAACGCTGGGCTACTGTGCATGCTAATTTCTAGGCATCAGGTGATCAATCAGGTAGTGTTTCTCAGATAAAAGGACACCAGTAATTTAGTATGAGATTCAAATTGACCTCAGAACAAAAAACTGTATAACTTATGTTATATAACTTATGTATAACTTACTACAGCATAACTGTCTTATTTGGCTCTTGTAGAAAATATTAACAGCATGCCTATTAAACATACAGTATCTAGCAATCAGCAATCAAAATAAAAACATTTCCAAACATGGAAACTGCCCAGTTAATGAAGCATTTCAAAGACATTAATCTATTCAATAATTACAGTTTTAAGTAGATAACAGATTTATATTCAGATTACGAAAGTATCATAACAACGGCTGCTTGTGTAAGGAATCCATGAATACCACTGTACATGAGAATTCCACACCTATTTGTAATCATTACACAAAATCCTATTGAATTTCAGGTACTTGTTTATTCAGCATTGCTTGACTCCGCGGACTCCTTGTTGTTTCAATATTCTAGCAATAGGACTAATCGCCAATACAGTGCCGTTGTAATCTATTCCTTCTGCCAGCAGAGGACGGTATTCGCACAGCCCGTTCAGGATAAGATACGGTCCTCGCAGTTCACAGTACAACTGGCCACAGCCGTACTCGGAATATGCTCTCGATAACCTCGTTTAGTTTAAGTACGGCCGTATTTCATATCAACCCACAGATGCATTGCATAAACACTAGAATTCTGGTTGTACTTAAATTGACCTTATACGTTTTGGATTATGTTTAACCTTCTTCAATTTCTTCAACCATATTTTGAGATGATTACGTTTACAGAAGCAAATATTATTCAGTGCTTTTTCTTCACTCCTTTAATCAAACCCACATTTCTATAAGGAGGGCCATTGTGAAACTCCCCAAAGTGAGCTGAATTAATCTTTTATTCTTCACACCTTCGAAGTCATTCCCTCATTGTGTAATATGAAGGCCTTTCATTATTCACGTATACTACAACATCTGAAAATAATGGGTCTTGAAATAGTTGAATGAAAGAAAATCCTGAATAACTCCTCCAAATGCGTGTTACACTTTCATCAAGTACACACACTTTGAATGTGATGAACTATAAAAAGTTATTTTAACCATACCCAATGGAGCTCGGGAGTGCGATTGCATACACAATCATGTTTTCAGTGTTTGGACATCAGCCGTACATCAGAACAATCATTTCACTAACACAGCTCCGTGTTGAGTGATATATCTGTATTTGGGTATATACAGATCATGTAATTCAGGGAGCACTGTTACGTCAGGTCACCAACCATTATTACGACGCTCATATGTCATAGAGCTCCTTAGGATGTTTGTATAATTTGTATCCAAATTTTCATATGGCCGCAGTTACGGCGTTTATTTTACAGTTAATGTAACAGGGTGTCATTATATTTTTCTGTCTTTATGGTGGCAGACCACTTAAATAAATCTGAGTAGGCGGTTTCTACAAATGGGTCAGATAAAATATTAAATATACAGTAAAAGCTCACACCTATTCATACCCTTTATGTACTGTATATCTACAATTACGTATACTGTATAATACGATAACTACCATTACAAAATGGCTCCCTTTTGATTTGAAGTGGTTCTTTTAAATAAGTAAATTGCAATCACTTAGCCTACATCTGAGTTCCTAATTCATCGCGACGACGGACTGAGACTCCAGTTGGATTTGTGAGAAGTAAAGGGGTGTGCCTGTTTTAAAACCGATTCATACGTCTTAAACACATGGACATAGATAGTTGTCTGTGTTATATAATTTATCTTTTTATTTTATTTAAATTTAAGTATCACATACACATTTTCAAAGTAACTGTACCCCTTTTAATTATGATCCCCATCGCTCACAGCTCCGAAGGTGAGACGAGGGCTACTTCAGATGGGATTTCCAATATTTCTCTCTTAGCTTGTATACCGGTGGAAAGGAGAGGGCTCTTAAAACGTGTTGATAGTAAGATTGGGATGTATTTGCAGTCTAGATATAGTTTTTTTAATGTTCGGAGCCGCCACAGATTCATTTTCTTACGACTGCTTTTCTGGATGACAATGACAATGCAAACGATGGTGTTAAGGCGAGGCTGTGCCTTAAGGCTCCTCTGCTTACAATGTTCAGCGCGTAAATCGCAAACGAGCGCCTTCCCTTACGATGAAAATGCAGAAAATAAGACCACGAGATTTAAACCTACGGCTTACAAATTTATGCGTAAACACTAAAACCGTATCTTTAGCAAAACTGGCGAGACAATGTGTTTTATCATTTAAAAAAGTACTAGAAAATAATTAAAGGTTATCACGATAAACAGAGGTTACTGATCTACTACTGTACGCTGTGACCAAAAATGAGAGTCCCCCGATCCTTGCAGCCTTCATGCTTTGGTCTTGGCCTGGCCGTTTTTTTTTTAAGATAATGGGGTCAAGTTAAGAAATTATGCAAGTTTCTAATCAAATCCAAGGGCGCCTCCATCTCCTTCTCAGATAAAAGGAAACCAGTAATTTAGTATGAGATTCAAATTGACCTCAGAACAAAAAACTGTATAACTTATGTTATATAACTTATGTATAACTTACTACAGCATAACTGTCTTATTTGGCTCTTGTAGAAAATATTAACAGCATGCCTATTAAACATACAGTATCTAGCAATCAGCAATCAAAATAAAAACATTTCCAAACATGGAAACTGCCCAGTTAATGAAGCATTTCAAAGACATTAATCTATTCAATAATTACTGTTTTAAGTAGATAACAGATTTATATTCAGATTACGAAAGTATCATAACAACGGCTGCTTGTGTAAGGAATCCATGAATACCACTGTACATGAGAATTCCACACCTATTTGTAATCAATACACAAAATCCTATTGAATTTCAGGTACTTGTTTATTCAGCATTGCTTGACTCCGCGGACTCCTTGTTGTTTCAATATTCTAGCAATAGGACTAATCGCCAATACAGTGCCGTTGTAATCTATTCCTTCTGCCAGCAGAGGACGGTATTCGCACAGCCCGTTCAGGATAAGATACGGTCCTCGCAGTTCACAGTACAACTGGCCACAGCCGTACTCGGAATATGCTCTCGATAACCTCGTTTAGTTTAAGTACGGCCGTATTTCATATCAACCCACAGATGCATTGCATAAACACTAGAATTCTGGTTGTACTTAAATTGACCTTATACGTTTTGGATTATGTTTAACCTTCTTCAATTTCTTCAACCATATTTTGAGATGATTACGTTTACAGAAGCAAATATTATTCAGTGCTTTTTCTTCACTCCTTTAATCAAACCCACATTTCTATAAGGAGGGCCATTGTGAAACTCCCCAAAGTGAGCTGAATTAATCTTTTATTCTTCACACCTGCGAAGTCATTCCTTCATTGTGTAATATGAAGGCCTTTCATTATTCACGTATACTACAACATCTGAAAATAATGGGTCTTGAAATAGTTGAATGAAAGAAAATCCTGAATAATTCCTCCAAATGCGTGTTACACTTTCATCAAGTACACACACTTTGAATGTGATGAACTATTAAAAGTTATTTTAACCATACCCAATGGAGCTCGGGAGTGCGATTGCATACACAATCATGTTTTCAGTGTTTGGACATCAGCCGTACATCAGAACAATCATTTCACTAACACAGCTCCGTGTTGAGTGATATATCTGTATTTGGGTATATACAGATCATGTAATTCAGGGAGCACTGTTACGTCAGGTCACCAACCATTATTACGACGCTCATATGTCATAGAGCTCCTTAGGATGTTTGTATAATTTGTATCCAAATTTTCATATGGCCGCAGTTACGGCGTTTATTTTAAAGTTAATGTAACAGGGTGTCATTATATTTTTCTGTCTTTATGGTGGCAGACCACTTAACTAAATCTGAGTAGGCGGTTTCTACAAGTGGGTCAGATAAAATATTAAATATACAGTAAAAGCTCACACCTATTCATACCCTTTATGTACTGTATATCTACAATTACGTATACTGTATAATACGATAACTACCATTACAAAATGGCTCCCTTTTGATTTGAAGTGGTTCGATTAAATAAGTAAATTGCAATCACTTAGCCTACATCTGAGCTCCTAATTCATCGCGACGACGGACTGAGACTCCAGTTGGATTTGTGAGAAGTAAAGGGGTGTGCCTGTTTTAAAACCGATTCATACGTCTTAAACACATGGACATAGATAGCAGTCTGTGTTATATAATTTATCTTTTTATTTTATTTAAATTTAAGTATCACATACACATTTTCAAAGTAACTGTACCCCTTTTAATTATGATCCCCATCGCTCACAGCTCCGAAGGTGAGACGAGGGCTACTTCAGATGGGATTTCCAATATTTCTCTCTTAGCTTGTATACCGGTGGAAAGGAGAGGGCTCTTAAAACGTGTTGATAGTAAGATTGGGATGTATTTGCAGTCTAGATATAGTTTTTTTAATGTTCGGAGCCGCCACAGATTCATTTTCTTACGACTGCTTTTCTGGATGACAATGACAATGCAAACGATGGTGTCAAGGCGAGGCTGTGCCTTAAGGCTCCTCTGCTTACAATGTTCAGCGCGTAAATCGCAAACGAGCGCCTTCCCTTACGATGAAAATGCAGAAAATAAGACCACGAGATTTAAACCTACGGCTTACAAATTTATGCGTAAACACTAAAACCGTATCTTTAGCAAAACTGGCGAGACAATGTGTTTTATCATTTAAAAAAGTACTGGAAAATAATTAAAGGTTATCACGATAAACAGAGGTTACTGATCTACTACTGTACGCTGTGACCAAAAATGAGAGTCCCCCGATCCTCGCAGCCTTCATGCTTTGGTCTTGGCCTGGCCGTTTTTTTTTTAAGATAATGGGGTCAAGTTAAGAAATTATGCAAGTTTCTAATCAAATCCAAGGGCGCCTCCATCTCCTAAACATCTTTAGAAGGCCGACGGACCACACTGCACGGTCCGGGTCCGGGCCCTGACCCGGTTCTGGATAATGCCAGCTTAAAGTGAAAAATTCTACTGTACATATTATGTTTCTTATTATGGTATATATGTATAATATAGAGCGACCGCTTCACGAAGCTAGAAAGAAAGTTATCCGCCATTTTTATTTTACCTGCAATTGAATTTGCCATTAAAATCATTATTAATACCGCAGCTGCTAAATTACTTACCTAAAAGCGTTCAGATACAAAAGCACTTGAGCTGTAATGTTTATATACTGTTGGCCCGATGACCTACTTCAAGAAGAATTGTTACATAGACCGCCAAGGACTGTCATCACACTTTACGTCATAAAGCGCTTTAAAACGTTTGACAAGTTCAACACCTCATATTTTGTACTGTTAATCGTGGTAAAAGCAACTCAAAGCAATTATAAAAATGATCGAAAGGTAAAAATACAAGCTTATACGAGCTGTCATTTTAACATTTATAACATATATTTAAACAAAATATATATAATCTATTTGAATAAAATAGAAAAGTGTTCTTAGTCTTCACTTAAAAGCTGTTAGAAGCTGCCTTTCTGACAAGAGAGTTCTGTGAGTTCCACAGTCTCAGTGCATTAAAGTCAAAACCAGTTGCTTTTTATTTCCTGTTTTACGACAGAGCAAGGAGGGTGTCCACAGACCACTGTGCACCTGCAGACTGATATGGGGGGTAAAAAGTCTAGAAGTGAGTAAATAAGATTTTAGCACATGTTCTAAAACAAACCGGACACCTGTACAGCGATGCCAACACAGTGATCTGAGCTCCTTCTTTGAGTTAAATCCTAGCATCTGCATTTTTTACAAGTTGTTGCTATGGCAGAGCATGACCAGAGCATAACAGAAACCACCCATTTTCTAACCGCTTCATCCAATTCAGGGTCAGGGGGTCAGGGGGTCGCGGGGCACGGGGGAGCCAGAGCCTCAGAAAGTAATAAGCAGGAGATACCTGGGACTGGATGGTAGTCCAATGCAGGGAAGACACAGACACTCACCAATTATCCCAGAAGCCAATTAACCTACCAGTAGTTCTTTGAAGTGTGGGAGGAAGCCGGAGCACCCAAAGCAAACTCATGCAAACATGGGGAGAACATACAAGCTCCATACAGATAGCACCCCAGGTCCAGAAGTGTACCCAGGGCCTCAGCACTGTGAGCTAGCAATGCTAAACGCTGGGCTACTGTGCATGCTAATTTCTAGGCATCAGGTGATCAATCAGGTAGTGTTTCTCAGATAAAAGGACACCAGTAATTTAGTATGAGATTCAAATTGACCTCAGAACAAAAAACTGTATAACTTATGTTATATAACTTATGTATAACTTACTACAGCATAACTGTCTTATTTGGCTCTTGTAGAAAATATTAACAGCATGCCTATTAAACATACAGTATCTAGCAATCAGCAATCAAAATAAAAACATTTCCAAACATGGAAACTGCCCAGTTAATGAAGCATTTCAAAGACATTAATCTATTCAATAATTACAGTTTTAAGTAGATAACAGATTTATATTCAGATTACGAAAGTATCATAACAACGGCTGCTTGTGTAAGGAATCCATGAATACCACTGTACATGAGAATTCCACACCTATTTGTAATCAATACACAAAATCCTATTGAATTTCAGGTACTTGTTTATTCAGCATTGCTTGACTCCGCGGACTCCTTGTTGTTTCAATATTCTAGCAATAGGACTAATCGCCAATACAGTGCCGTTGTAATCTATTCCTTCTGCCAGCAGAGGACGGTATTCGCACAGCCCGTTCAGGATAAGATACGGTCCTCGCAGTTCACGGTACAACTGGCCAAAGCCGTATTCGGAATATGCTCTCGATAACCTCGTTTAGTTTAAGTACGGCCGTATTTCATATCAACCCACAGATGCATTGCATAAACACTAGAATTCTGGTTGTACTTAAATTGACCTTATACGTTTTGGATTATGTTTAACCTTCTTCAATTTCTTCAACCATATTTTGAGATGATTACGTTTACAGAAGCAAATATTATTCAGTGCTTTTTCTTCACTCCTTTAATCAAACCCACATTTCTATAAGGAGGGCCATTGTGAAACTCCCCAAAGTGAGCTGAATTAATCTTTTATTCTTCACACCTGCGAAGTCATTCCTTCATTGTGTAATATGAAGGCCTTTCATTATTCACGTATACTACAACATCTGAAAATAATGGGTCTTGAAATAGTTGAATGAAAGAAAATCCTGAATAACTCCTCCAAATGCGTGTTACACTTTCATCAAGTACACACACTTTGAATGTGATGAACTATTAAAAGTTATTTTAACCATACCCAATGGAGCTCGGGAGTGCGATTGCATACACAATCATGTTTTCAGTGTTTGGACATCAGCCGTACATCAGAACAATCATTTCACTAACACAGCTCCATGTTGAGTGACTTCCCTCCAAAAACACAAAGTCACTTTCCCTTAGCAATTATTGCATGGACTTATCTGCCTTCTGCATCAAGCCCTGTATGATATACTGTACAAAGCCAAGCTTTGGGATAGTGCTTTGTTTGGATCCTTGTCTTGATCCTTTTGGATCCCAGGCTGCTCATTTGGAAATGTGTTTTGACATTAATTATAGTGACTATAGCAATGAGAATTGTATGTTCTCCCTTCATTTGTGTGGATTTCTTCCAGGTGCTCCAGTTTCTTCCCACAGTCCAAAGACATACAGTACTAGTAGGTTAAGGTGAAACTACAGTCCCAATTTTGCAGACACAAAAGTATTTAATTTCAGTCACAAAATAAAATCATTGACATTATAGAAAAACTTTACAAACTCAAAATTGAGCACAAAATCATGAATTTTGTGAAAGTACTGTAAGTTACGCCATGTTGTAACAAATTCTCATTCAAGTTCCACACAAATTGCGATGTGATGCAGCCCTTCCTGCTCACTAATCACTGTAATGACTAATGCAATGTGATGTAGGAGAGAAAAGGTATAGGTTATGCAGCAAACATTTCACTGCAAAAAACGTTCCATTCCAAGGTTCTTTATGCAGAGTTAACAATGTAATATTATTTATTGGCAAAAACGTAAAAAAGTTGAGAGCAATATTTCCATTGGATTAAACGAGATGTATTCACAAGCCTGCTCCTTTACAATGTCACAGGGCCATATCAGATTACAGGAAGTTTTGCTGCCTCGTTCTGAATCGCAGAACATGGTAATTCTTTAACCTTGAAATGTAGTCTATTTTGTGATGTAAATTGGAGGTTTTACAAGTTATTGTGTGTTCCCCTTTAGATGGCTTCTGGGAAAACTGGCCTCAACACTGTATTGGATAAGGCACTTAGAAAACAGATTCATGCGTGGACCACAGCAATGTCCCTTTACTGAGAGCCAGCAATCAACGGATGTGTCTGATCGTGAATGGTTTTCCCTGTTGTTTGTTGTATTACTCGGTGTTGCATTTTAAGCTGTGCATGAGGCAGGACCCGGAGGCTGCTGCTTCTGCTGGGATTGAGGAAGAGCTGAGCGCCATGTAAGGCAAAGACACTGCGTTCCACTTTATCAGGTGTCTGGAGTGTAAGAGCTGCAGATAATATTGAGTCACATTAATCCCAACATATTTCAAATATTATGAAAATTAAATAAATTAAATCAAATAACTTTAATTAAAAAAATCAATCACACTTTACCTTGCTTTTTCAGTTGTTTTAAAGGAAAATTGATGCAGAGAATGTGTGAATACTACTTTTTGATAGTTCCAAGGCCAATGTGACCTGTTCTATTGCCTGCTAATTGTACGTTCCAGGTTGAACAGAATTCAGAAGTCACTAAGACCCATTTATTCTGTCTGGCAAATGTGCCTTTGCGGCAGTTTTTCAGAAGAGTACTTCATAAAACACTTATTTATTGTTTACATTGATTTATAAGCTGAGTCTGACTCTAGGAGAAAACAAGGGAAGCTTGGAAAGAGTTTAAGGATAGCCCTTACCACGATTGGCGGTCTAACCTTCTTCTTATGGATGTATGTCTCCAGTTCTGTTCCCTTGGCCCTGTGCTTGAAAGAGTCAAAAACCTTCCTCTTTGAATTCTGAAGCTTCTTGCAGATCTTGCTGTGTTTCTCCAGCCTCTCTACAGCAAACTTCCTGTCACACAGTTCACAGGGCACCAGCTGACGGTTTCCACTCTGGCTATTCTCATATGGAAATTGATCAGCGGTAGGGCACATCAGACTTGTAGGGGACTGGTGTAACAGAAGAGATAAGGTTCTTGATCCCGAGATGAAGTAAAACAAATGAGTTTATTGCATGCAAGGAACAATAAAGCCGAAGTCTTGTTTCCCGCAAGAAACAACAAAACCGAAGTATTGTTCGCCGTACTGTTACAAACTTTTGGGTTATATAGTGTTTTCTTCTCCGTTTCTGACGTCACTCGGTCTGATGGTAAAGAGGGGGCCAGTTTACGATGTTCTGGACAAATGGTCAGTTTAAGATTACACCCAGGGGGGTTCCTAGCTTGCATCTGCAGTTCTTATCAGTTAATCCCCTTTCATGCCATAAACCCCAGCTTGTGACTTAGAAGTCTAAACCCCCTACAGAAAGGATTAAATTCAAACCCCCGTCTTCACATCATTCTTCAATGTCAAGTGGCAAATGTTGAATGGTGATGTTATGTGAATCTTAGGAAATGGTCATTTTTCAATCGAGTCTATGTTTCTCAGAATTTGAGACAGAGAGGTCAATCTCTGCAATCCGAGCTGAGGGCATTTCTTGGAATGGAAAGGTAAGAGCAACTTTGGTAAGAGTTCTTTGTTATTCTCTTAAGACTCTTCGCCAGATTTTACGATGAAAAATGTAAATAATAATAACAAACATTATTTGATATAGTGCCTTGAAAGGTGGCTTCTTTACAGAATGACAAAACCAACTACAATAAATAATACACAAGATATGCATGATGACAATACACAGTTAGAGGAGATAGTAGATGGTCATTGTCAGTGTATCCTGAAGGTAGTTTTCCAATTTTTTGGAACGGGGTAAAAGAGGTCACCTCTACTAGAATTTTTGTCCTAACCAAAAATGTAACAAAGTATAATAATAATATTAAAAAGAATAATAATAAACTTTATTTATAGAGCACCTTTCATACAAATAGTGCTTTGGTGCTTTAAAAACCAAGCGTAAAAATACAATATTAAAATTGAGAGATATACTTTCAGTTGTAAAGGAAAATACAGCAATACAGTAAAGCAACATACATGTCAATTAAAGAAATAAAAATTAGGAAAGTCGTAATAAAATAAGAAATAAGAACAGCTGGATGGCTTCTGGTCGCTGGTCAGGATCGACAGCCAGCATGTCCTGGAGCAGTGTCCTTAGCTCCGTGCTTATGGCTCTATTTACTTTCAGGGGGATGTGGAACTGCAGCCAGGGGTTCTCATGCAGGGCCTCTCCAACAGGCCCTGACAGACATATGCTCCTGTATCGGAAACACACTTTAGTTCAATTCTAAAATATTTCTCATAGGACTGAAGGAACCTTTGCCTGTTAAGAGTTAACAATTAGGTCCTCAAGAACTGTTTTACGGTTTTCTACACTCCTGGCTGGCCAAGGTCTCTTTAAGGTCTCTTAAGTGGAGGTGTAACTCATGTATCCTACATGTGATTTAGCAACATGAAAGGGAATAGCTTCTTATCGGATTATGGTCTTGGTTAACTGCCTAAGGCTGACCTAAGTGCCTAACTTTCTGACTTTGTTTATACCTTATATGTTAAGAAGCTTCTTCTGACCAATCAGAAATGTATGCTTTATGTATGAACATTTTGCTCATCAAAGTGAGTGAGAGACAAGGTTAACAGAAATTAGCCACGGCAGTAAATGACAGCATATTTTTTGGTTCTTAAATGGTCTCTACCTGGCACACCTGCAGTGCAAACTGACACACACTGTTTAGAGAAACAGCTACTCTATTACTAATATTAATGAAACATTTCTTATTCTATGGAACAAAAACAAACAGTAAAACTAAAACACAGATCTCTTAGCTTCCTATTTCATGAACCAGATGACTGAATGACCAAGCCTAACTAGTAGCCAGAACCCCAGTTAACCCTCCGTAACACAAAGTTTAACTACACGACAGGAACTCTTTCAAACTGAGTGAAAATCATAAATGGATCCATAACTTTACACCAATTTACTATGTTGTGCCAATACCTGCATTTACATTTAGAACGAATGATGTCATAGAACCAGCATCACACCAGTTCCAGGTGTCTCCAAGGAGACAAAAGAACTTCAGTTGTGTTTGCTAAAATACACACTTTGAAACATACTGTAACACTTAGTTAACATGTCTGGTTTAGTTGAAGAATCGGCTAAGGTAAGTTTCAGGGTTAAATGGTGGGATGGCACCTGTGCTTTTTTCCCCCAACCACTAGAATATGATTCGCACCAAACCCAAAAGAAATACTGCACAGTTCAGGAACTTCATCAACCTAGCAACTGTAAAATAAGCTTACAAACAACTGAATTGAAATGCCAAAAAGTTCAGAGAAAGGCACAAACTATGTTTACTTGGGGTTTACAAAATTAAAGCTAACTAAAACTGTAATGATAAACAATCATGCTGCCAATGGACAGAGAAATATCATGTTTTTTGAATAATGTATTATTTGTTATATAGGAACCCAGTATAAGGGAATCCCTTGCGATCCTGTCTGCAGAGATAAAGGTAAGTATTTTTTTCTCTTTAGCTCTGTCACTCCAAGAAATATAATGAACATAAATATATTTGCCAATCTTTTCATAGTAATCTAAACAACTCTGCGTGTATCTGACATTTGTAATATTTATCTACCGCAGTATAACTCTTCTGGCAAGGCGATTGGTATTGTACCTTGAAAGAAAACTGATTGGAAATGTCATGTACTCTATGGTTTCTATTGATGTCAAGTGGCAAATGTTGACTGGTGATGTTATGTGAATCTTAGGAAATGGTCATTTTTCAATCGAGTCTATGTTTCTCAGAATTTGAGACAGAGAGGTCAATCTCTGCAATCCGAGCTGAGGGCATTTCTTGGAATGGAAAGGTAAGAGCAACGTGTTCTTTGTTATTCTCTTAAGACTCTTCGCCAGATTTTATGATGAAAAATGTAAATAATAATAACAAACATTATTTATATAGTGCCTTGAAAGGTGGCTTCTTTACAGAATGACAAAACCAACTACAATAAATAATACACAAGATATGCATGATGACAATACACAGTTAAAGGAGACAGTAGATGGTCATGGTCAGTGTATTCTGAAGGTAGTTTTCCAATTTTTTGGAACGGGGTAAAAGAGGTCACCTCTACTAGAATCTTTGTCCTAACCAAAAATGTAACAAAGTATAATAATAATATTAAAAATAATAATAATAAACTTTATTTATAGAGCACCTTTCATACAAATAGTGCTTTGGTGCTTTAAAAACCAAGCGTAAAAGTAAAATATTAAAATTGAGAGATATACTTTCAGTTGTCAAGGAAAATACAGCAATACAGTAAAGCAACATACATGTCAACTAAATAAATAAAAATTAGGAAAGTCGTAATAAAATAAGAACAATTAAAGAGAACTAAAAAAAGAAACAGAAATAGAAAGAACAAAGAACCATTTTAACTAAAAGCAACATTTTCAAATGTTTTTTAAAACAATGTACCGAGCTTGACTGCCTAATAAAAAGTTGAAGTGAGTTTCATAATTTAGAAGCATAAAAACAAAAAGCAGCCTCTCCACTCTTTCTGCATTTCACATGTGGTATTTGCAATAGGCCAGTATGTGCAGATCTCAGGTCACGTATAGGAACATATGAAGACAGACATTCATTAAGGTACAGACGTGCTAGGTCGCTTAAAGCTTTAAAAACAAGTAAAAGAACTTTCAAATTTATCTTAGATAATACAGGTGACCAGTGAAGTTTTTTCAAAACAGGAATGATATTCTCTTTCTTGTATTTGTTAGGATCTGTGCTACTGCATTTCGAACAAGTAGTAAGGGATTTATTGTTTTCTTGGGAAGCCCACAAAACAGAGCATTATAATCATATCCACATCAATGTGAGCAATGGAGAAGTCAAATTAACGTGTCTAAATATCATCTAGTTCTATCCCAGGGAAGAGGGCTGTTGCCTACACAGACGACAAGACACAAAACGCTCAACTGTGCAAAACACGCATAAGGACATCAGTCAGGAGGAACAAGGTAAAGTGTTTTTTCTTCTTCACCATGGTCATGTAGTTTCACTCCAAGCACTGTCATATGAAATAACTGTGGAAACGACCTCCCCAACATTTTGGGTTGTTGCATTTTGCTTCAATGAATTTTAACCTTTTCTTTTAGACATTAAGAGGAAGGACACATTCACCCTTGGTAGAGATTCAGTTGTTCTATGAGATGTCAAGGTGAGAATTAACCACTTCAGGGATAAGTCAATCCACATAACTGAAAAGGGGGCAATGAACAGGATATGGGGATTTTGCTAGTTATAAAGTACAATAATCATCATTACATGATCTAAGACTACTGAAGTATAAGCTGTGTCCCTGACTGATTAATTAGCAAATTCATCTTTGTAGAGTGCAGCTACTATCTATTCAGTGGCATTTCCTTAAAACAACTGTATTCCCACATTCGGAATATGGAGTGAGATCATGTAGAGAATGTTGGACTTGTAATAACTAATTGAAGGATAATAATAATCAACGAAAGTGCTTAAAAGTATCAACAAATGCCTTCAAAGTACTTGACACGTACTTTGCTTTCAAAAGTGAAACATAATTAATGCTTACGTAAGATTTCTCTTGACTTCTCAGGAGTATACTAACTCCAAGGACAAGTAACATCACAAACCATTATTTAAGTGCTGATGTTGGAGCTGCAATACTACTACCAAGACAAAAAATGATACAGGTAACACTGCTTTCAGATTTCTAAGAATTGCTAAAATAGTATGTTTACAGAGCATTCAGAGTTGAGAATATGACAAGTTCCTACCATCTCAAACACTGCCAATCTAGAACAAAAAGAAAGTACTTGAACGCCTGCAGTAATCGAACACAAACCAGAACATATCAGTGCATGACAAGGAAATGTAGTCACAAAATGATTCTACCCTTTCAAGTCCCAAAAAGGACCGGGGAACTTACCGGAGGCGATACCTGGATTTCAAACAGAGTACAATGTAGCCACTGTAGGGGAGAAGATCACAGAGAGCTCTTCTCAGATTGCTCAGAGTCAGCCCCAGCACCCTTTCCTGACTGAAGCAGACAAAGTGGTCAAACAGGTAGGTAGAAATGAGTAAGGAACAGAGAGTATGGTTATTCTTGCATTGTTTTGTTCATCTGTCAAAGAAAAGAGTGCTTCTGACTTTTGTCAATGTTCATCTTTATTTTAGGAGAAGAACAAACGGTGGTATCACACTTTGCTCAAGTGTATGATACCATGTGTATACAGCAGACATCACCAAAGGAACAGGAGACACCTGAGTAGAGAACAAGAATATGAAAAGACTGATGAAAAAAAGCACCAGGAGAAATCCATTGAATATGCACAATCTCGTCCAGTATTTCAATGAAAAGTTTCAGTGTTGTTTTTAGTGTCGTCGTATTGCATACATTTAAAACAATGTGTCTTGTTAAATGAACAATTTCATTTACTTTAGTAAAAAGTGTTGTTTACTGTAGTCCTAGCATGGATGCAATTGTTAGAAAAAACTTGAATGAAAAACTGAATGTTTCATACAATATGGGTTTGTGTTAACCCACACACCTAAGTGAAATGTTTGATTACGTTTACAAGACATAACACATAGTTCAGTTGAGTGTGAAAGGGATCAACAGAGAAAGTCACAAACAAAACATTTGTGAAGGACTTGATGAATGTTTTTTCTTTAGAAATGACAAAAAATAAAGAATTTTTCAACAAGATGTCTTTCTATAACGAGTTTCATTTGAGATAGTCTTTTCTTAGAAGTGCAAGAGTGGTATTCCCTACAACTTATTCCCCAATTTGATCATTCTCAGAAATTAGGAGACGGAAACCACACCTACTGTAATATTAGACCTTGTAACAAGGCAACTAGGTTTCAATGGCTTAAAAAGTGCAGAAAGAGGCTCATGTATAATGACCTCCAGTGTCCCACAGGTTTCCCAAATCATTTCTTAGAGTATGGAAAAAGAGGAAATAAAGTGTCTACAGAAAGCGTATACCCCCTTGAACTTTGTTCAGTTTGTTGCGCCAGTGCCAGAGTTTCATGCAATTAAATGAGGACCTCTTTCTCACACCACATATGTTATACTTTCAATGGGAATAAAGGAAATATTACAATTGTATACATTTTCACCCACATGGTAATATTTGGTAGAAGCCCTTTTCACAGCAATTTCAGCTGTGAATCTGTTGGTAATGGGCTCCACCACCTCTGCACCAACAAGATTTGATAATATTTGAGAATTTCAGAAGTCTGTCTGGTTTAGCTTAAGAATCAGCTAAGGTAAGTTTCAGGAAGAGCATCTGATTTCTTTCAATAAAGCAGAACATAGAAAAAACACACAATACAAAATCATGAGAGTTTGTATCCATATGACACTTTGACTCGAATACTTTTATCAGACCTACACAGAGTATATACTGTACACACTTTTTCAGCCCAGGTTTATACATTTGATACATTTGGAACTGCCATTTGTAGGTGTTTTTGTGTCTTAGCTCAACACTGTGAAACCTGTAGTTACAAACATGGAGGATGAAGACATGAAGACATATATTGTACCTCTGACCGGCCTACCTTCCAAGAGGTGAAAGATGAAACTTTTCCTTTATCGTCAACTCAGTGAATGTCTTTAAACTTTCGAAAACTGTAACAAAGAATAAGTTAAAAAACGTATTTTCATTGGACCCACAGAAAAGTCAAAGTTGTCCATAGAAATGCCCGTCTAAATCAGAAATCTACAGCACAAAGGCAGTGGCCTTTCGGGACATAAAAATGAAATCAGACTTTACTCAGACGATTTGCCCTTGGTCACGGACATCTTGCTAACAGTCACTACAAAGATGTTTTCTCTCGTGCCATGGCTTGCCTGACTTGCTTCTTCAGCTGGATGGCTTCTGGTCGCTGGTCAGGATCGACAGCCAGCATGTCCTGGAGCAGTGTCCTTAGCTCCGTGCTTATGGCTCTATTTACTTTCAGGGGGATGTGGAACTGCAGCCAGGGGTTCTCATGCAGGGCCTCTCCAACAGGCCCTGACAGACATATGCTCCTGTATCGGAAACACACTTTAGTTCAATTCTAAAATATTTCTCATAGGACTGAAGGAACCTTTGCCTGTTAAGAGTTAACAATTAGGTGCTCAAGAACTGTTTTACGGTTTTCTACACTCCTGGCTGGCCAAGGTCTCTTTAAGGTCTCTTAAGTGGAGGTGTAACTCATGTATCCTACATGTGATTTAGCAACATGAAAGGGAATAGCTTCTTATCGGATTATGGTCTTGGTTAACTGCCTAAGGCTGACCTAAGTGCCTAACTTTCTGACTTTGTTTATACCTTATATGTTAAGAAGCTTCTTCTGACCAATCAGAAATGTATGCTTTATGTATGAACATTTTGCTCATCAAAGTGAGTGAGAGACAAGGTTAACAGAAATTAGCCACGGCAGTAAATGACAGCATATTTTTGGGTTCTTAAATGGTCTCTACCTGGCACACCTGCAGTGCAAACTGACACACACTGTTTAGAGAAACAGCTACTCTATTACTAATATTAATGAAACATTTCTGATTCTATGGAACAAAAACAAACAGTAAAACTAAAACACAGATCTCTTAGCTTCCTATTTCATGAACCAGATGACTGAATGACCAAGCCTAACTAGTAGCCAGAACCCCAGTTAACCCTCCGTAACACAAAGTTTAACTACACGACAGGAACTCTTTCAAACTGAGTGAAAATCATAAATGGATCCATAACTTTACACCAATTTACTATGTTGTGCCAATACCTGCATTTACATTTAGAACGAATGATGTCATAGAACCAGCATCACACCAGTTCCAGGTGTCTCCAAGGAGACAAAAGAACTTCAGTTGTGTTTGCTAAAATACACACTTTGAAACATACTGTAACACTTAGTTAACATGTCTGGTTTAGTTGAAGAATCGGCTAAGGTAAGTTTCAGGGTTAAATGGTGGGATGGCACCTGTGCTTTTTTCCCCCAACCACTAGAATATGATTCGCACCAAACCCAAAAGAAATACTGCACAGTTCAGGAACTTCATCAACCTAGCAACTGTAAAATAAGCTTACAAACAACTGAATTGAAATGCCAAAAAGTTCAGAGAAAGGCACAAACTATGTTTACTTGGGGTTTACAAAATTAAAGCTAACTAAAACTGTAATGATAAACAATCATGCTGCCAATGGACAGAGAAATATCATGTTTTTTGAATAATGTATTATTTGTTATATAGGAACCCAGTATAAGGGAATCCCTTGCGATCCTGTCTGCAGAGATAAAGGTAAGTATTTTTTTCTCTTTAGCTCTGTCACTCCAAGAAATATAATGAACATAAATATATTTGCCAATCTTTTCATAGTAATCCAAACAACTCTGCGTGTATCTGACATTTGTAATATTTATCTACCGCAGTATAACTCTTCTGGCAAGGCGATTGGTATTGTACCTTGAAAGAAAACTGATTGGAAATGTCATGTACTCTATGGTTTCTATTGATGTCAAGTGGCAAATGTTGACTGGTGATGTTATGTGAATCTTAGGAAATGGTCATTTTTCAATCGAGTCTATGTTTCTCAGAATTTGAGACAGAGAGGTCAATCTCTGCAATCCGAGCTGAGGGCATTTCTTGGAATGGAAAGGTAAGAGCAACGTGTTCTTTGTTATTCTCTTAAGACTCTTCGCCAGATTTTATGATGAAAAATGTAAATAATAATAACAAACATTATTTATATAGTGCCTTGAAAGGTGGCTTCTTTACAGAATGACAAAACCAACTACAATAAATAATACACAAGATATGCATGATGACAATACACAGTTAAAGGAGACAGTAGATGGTCATGGTCAGTGTATTCTGAAGGTAGTTTTCCAATTTTTTGGAACGGGGTAAAAGAGGTCACCTCTACTAGAATCTTTGTCCTAACCAAAAATGTAACAAAGTATAATAATAATATTAAAAATAATAATAATAAACTTTATTTATAGAGCACCTTTCATACAAATAGTGCTTTGGTGCTTTAAAAACCAAGCGTAAAAGTAAAATATTAAAATTGAGAGATATACTTTCAGTTGTCAAGGAAAATACAGCAATACAGTAAAGCAACATACATGTCAACTAAATAAATAAAAATTAGGAAAGTCGTAATAAAATAAGAACAATTAAAGAGAACTAAAAAAAGAAACAGAAATAGAAAGAACAAAGAACCATTTTAACTAAAAGCAACATTTTCAAATGTTTTTTAAAACAATGTACCGAGCTTGACTGCCTAATAAAAAGTTGAAGTGAGTTTCATAATTTAGAAGCATAAAAACAAAAAGCAGCCTCTCCACTCTTTCTGCATTTCACATGTGGTATTTGCAATAGGCCAGTATGTGCAGATCTCAGGTCACGTATAGGAACATATGAAGACAGACATTCATTAAGGTACAGACGTGCTAGGTCGCTTAAAGCTTTAAAAACAAGTAAAAGAACTTTCAAATTTATCTTAGATAATACAGGTGACCAGTGAAGTTTTTTCAAAACAGGAATGATATTCTCTTTCTTGTATTTGTTAGGATCTGTGCTACTGCATTTCGAACAAGTAGTAAGGGATTTATTGTTTTCTTGGGAAGCCCACAAAACAGAGCATTATAATCATATCCACATCAATGTGAGCAATGGAGAAGTCAAATTAACGTGTCTAAATATCATCTAGTTCTATCCCAGGGAAGAGGGCTGTTGCCTACACAGACGACAAGACACAAAACGCTCAACTGTGCAAAACACGCATAAGGACATCAGTCAGGAGGAACAAGGTAAAGTGTTTTTTCTTCTTCACCATGGTCATGTAGTTTCACTCCAAGCACTGTCATATGAAATAACTGTGGAAACGACCTCCCCAACATTTTGGGTTGTTGCATTTTGCTTCAATGAATTTTAACCTTTTCTTTTAGACATTAAGAGGAAGGACACATTCACCCTTGGTAGAGATTCAGTTGTTCTATGAGATGTCAAGGTGAGAATTAACCACTTCAGGGATAAGTCAATCCACATAACTGAAAAGGGGGCAATGAACAGGATATGGGGATTTTGCTAGTTATAAAGTACAATAATCATCATTACATGATCTAAGACTACTGAAGTATAAGCTGTGTCCCTGACTGATTAATTAGCAAATTCATCTTTGTAGAGTGCAGCTACTATCTATTCAGTGGCATTTCCTTAAAACAACTGTATTCCCACATTCTGAATATGGAGTGAGATCATGTAGAGAATGTTGGACTTGTAATAACTAATTGAAGGATAATAATAATCAACGAAAGTGCTTAAAAGTATCAACAAATGCCTTCAAAGTACTTGACACGTACTTTGCTTTCAAAAGTGAAACATAATTAATGCTTACGTAAGATTTCTCTTGACTTCTCAGGAGTATACTAACTCCAAGGACAAGTAACATCACAAACCATTATTTAAGTGCTGATGTTGGAGCTGCAATACTACTACCAAGACAAAAAATGATACAGGTAACACTGCTTTCAGATTTCTAAGAATTGCTAAAATAGTATGTTTACAGAGCATTCAGAGTTGAGAATATGACAAGTTCCTACCATCTCAAACACTGCCAATCTAGAACAAAAAGAAAGTACTTGAACGCCTGCAGTAATCGAACACAAACCAGAACATATCAGTGCATGACAAGGAAATGTAGTCACAAAATGATTCTACCCTTTCAAGTCCCAAAAAGGACCGGGGAACTTACCGGAGGCGATACCTGGATTTCAAACAGAGTACAATGTAGCCACTGTAGGGGAGAAGATCACAGAGAGCTCTTCTCAGATTGCTCAGAGTCAGCCCCAGCACCCTTTCCTGACTGAAGCAGACAAAGTGGTCAAACAGGTAGGTAGAAATGAGTAAGGAACAGAGAGTATGGTTATTCTTGCATTGTTTTGTTCATCTGTCAAAGAAAAGAGTGCTTCTGACTTTTGTCAATGTTCATCTTTATTTTAGGAGAAGAACAAACGGTGGTATCACACTTTGCTCAAGTGTATGATACCATGTGTATACAGCAGACATCACCAAAGGAACAGGAGACACCTGAGTAGAGAACAAGAATATGAAAAGACTGATGAAAAAAAGCACCAGGAGAAATCCATTGAATATGCACAATCTCGTCCAGTATTTCAATGAAAAGTTTCAGTGTTGTTTTTAGTGTCGTCGTATTGCATACATTTAAAACAATGTGTCTTGTTAAATGAACAATTTCATTTACTTTAGTAAAAAGTGTTGTTTACTGTAGTCCTAGCATGGATGCAATTGTTAGAAAAAACTTGAATGAAAAACTGAATGTTTCATACAATATGGGTTTGTGTTAACCCACACACCTAAGTGAAATGTTTGATTACGTTTACAAGACATAACACATAGTTCAGTTGAGTGTGAAAGGGATCAACAGAGAAAGTCACAAACAAAACATTTGTGAAGGACTTGATGAATGTTTTTTCTTTAGAAATGAAAAAAATAAAGAATTTTTCAACAAGATGTCTTTCTATAACGAGTTTCATTTGAGATAGTCTTTTCTTAGAAGTGCAAGAGTGGTATTCCCTACAACTTATTCCCCAATTTGATCATTCTCAGAAATTAGGAGACGGAAACCACACCTACTGTAATATTAGACCTTGTAACAAGGCAACTAGGTTTCAATGGCTTAAAAGGTGCAGAAAGAGGCTCATGTATAATGACCTCCAGTGTCCCACAGGTTTCCCAAATCATTTCTTAGAGTATGGAAAAAGAGGAAATAAAGTGTCTACAGAAAGCGTATACCCCCTTGAACTTTGTTCAGTTTGTTGCGCCAGTGCCAGAGTTTCATGCAATTAAATGAGGACCTCTTTCTCACACCACATATGTTATACTTTCAATGGGAATAAAGGAAATATTACAATTGTATACATTTTCACCCACATGGTAATATTTGGTAGAAGCCCTTTTCACAGCAATTTCAGCTGTGAATCTGTTGGTAATGGGCTCCACCACCTCTGCACCAACAAGATTTGATAATATTTGAGAATTTCAGAAGTCTGTCTGGTTTAGCTGAAGAATCAGCTAAGGTAAGTTTCAGGAAGAGCATCTGATTTCTTTCAATAAAGCAGAACATAGAAAAAACACACAATACAAAATCATGAGAGTTTGTATCCATATGACACTTTGACTCGAATACTTTTATCAGACCTACACAGAGTATATACTGTACACACTTTTTCAGCCCAGGTTTATACATTTGATACATTTGGAACTGCCATTTGTAGGTGTTTTTGTGTCTTAGCTCAACACTGTGAAACCTGTAGTTACAAACATGGAGGATGAAGACATGAAGACATATATTGTACCTCTGACCGGCCTACCTTCCAAGAGGTGAAAGATGAAACTTTTCCTTTATCGTCAACTCAGTGAATGTCTTTAAACTTTCGAAAACTGTAACAAAGAATAAGTTAAAAAACGTATTTTCATTGGACCCACAGAAAAGTCAAAGTTGTCCATAGAAATGCCCGTCTAAATCAGAAATCTACAGCACAAAGGCAGTGGCCTTTCGGGACATAAAAATGAAATCAGACTTTACTCAGACGATTTGCCCTTGGTCACGGACATCTTGCTAACAGTCACTACAAAGATGTTTTCTCTCGTGCCATGGCTTGCCTGACTTGCTTCTTCAGCTGGATGGCTTCTGGTCGCTGGTCAGGATCGACAGCCAGCATGTCCTGGAGCAGTGTCCTTAGCTCCGTGCTTATGGCTCTATTTACTTTCAGGGGGATGTGGAACTGCAGCCAGGGGTTCTCATGCAGGGCCTCTCCAACAGGCCCTGACAGACATATGCTCCTGTATCGGAAACACACTTTAGTTCAATTCTAAAATATTTCTCATAGGACTGAAGGAACCTTTGCCTGTTAAGAGTTAACAATTAGGTGCTCAAGAACTGTTTTACGGTTTTCTACACTCCTGGCTGGCCAAGGTCTCTTTAAGGTCTCTTAAGTGGAGGTGTAACTCATGTATCCTACATGTGATTTAGCAACATGAAAGGGAATAGCTTCTTATCGGATTATGGTCTTGGTTAACTGCCTAAGGCTGACCTAAGTGCCTAACTTTCTGACTTTCTTTATACCTTATATGTTAAGAAGCTTCTTCTGACCAATCAGAAATGTATGCTTTATGTATGAACATTTTGCTCATCAAAGTGAGTGAGAGACAAGGTTAACAGAAATTAGCCACGGCAGTAAATGACAGCATATTTTTGGGTTCTTAAATGGTCTCTACCTGGCACACCTGCAGTGCAAACTGACACACACTGTTTAGAGAAACAGCTACTCTATTACTAATATTAATGAAACATTTCTGATTCTATGGAACAAAAACAAACAGTAAAACTAAAACACAGATCTCTTAGCTTCCTATTTCATGAACCAGATGACTGAATGACCAAGCCTAACTAGTAGCCAGAACCCCAGTTAACCCTCCGTAACACAAACACAAAGTTTAACCACACGACAGGAACTCTTTCAAACTGAGTGAAAATCATAAATGGATCCATAACTTTACATCAATTTACTATGTTGTGCCAATACCTGCATTTACATTTAGAACGAATGATGTCATAGAACCAGCATCACACCAGTTCCAGGTGTCTCCAAGGAGACAACAGAACTTCAGTTGTGTTTGCTAAAATACACACTTTGAAACATACTGTAACACTTAGTTAACATGTCTGGTTTAGTTGAAGAATCGGCTAAGGTAAGTTTCAGGGTTAATGGTGGGATGGCACCTGTGCTTTTTTCCCCCAACCGCTAGAATATGATTCGCACCAAACCCAAAAGAAATACTGCACAGTTCAGGAACTTCATCAACCTAGCAACTGTAAAATAAGCTTACAAACAACTGAATTGAAATGCCAAAAAGTTCAGAGAAAGGCACAAACTATGTTTACTTGGGGTTTACAAAATTAAAGCTAACTAAAACTGTAATGATAAACAATCATGCTGCCAATGGACAGAGAAATATCATGTTTTTTGAATAATGTATTATTTGTTACATAGGAACCCAGTATAAGGGAATCCCTCGCGATCCTGTCTGCAGAGATAAAGGTAAGTATTGTTTTCTCTTTAGCTCTGTCACTCCAAGAAATATAATGAACATAAATATATTTGCCAATCTTTTCATAGTAATCCAAACAACTCTGCGTGTATCTGACATTTGTAATATTTATCTACCGCAGTATAACTCTTCTGGCAAGGCGATTGGTATTGTACCTTGAAAGAAAACTGATTGGACATGTCATGTACTCTATGGTTGCTATTGATGTCAAGTGGCAAATGTTGACTGGTGATGTTATGTGAATCTTAGGAAATGGTCATTTTTCAATCGAGTCTATGTTTCTCAGAATTTGAGACAGAGAGGTCAATCTCTGCAATCCGAGCTGAGGGCATTTCTTGGAATGGAAAGGTAAGAGCAACTTGTTCTTTGATATTCTCTTAAGACTCTTCGCCAGATTTAACGATGAAAAATGTAAATAATAATAACAAACATTATTTTATATAGTGCCTTGAAAGGTGGCTTCTTTACAGAATGACAAAACCAACTACAATAAATAACACACAAGATATGCATGATGACAATACACAGTTAAAGGAGACAGTAGATGGTCATGGTCAGTGTATTCTGAAGGTAGTTTTCCAATTTTTTGGAACGGGGTAAAAGAGGTCACCTCTACTAGAATCTTTGTCCTAACCAAAAATGTAACAAAGTATAATAATAATATTAAAAATAATAATAATAAACTTTATTTATAGAGCACCTTTCATACAAATAGTGCTTTGGTGCTTTAAAAACCAAGCGTAAAAGTAAAATATTAAAATTGAGAGATATACTTTCAGTTGTCAAGGAAAATACAGCAATACAGTAAAGCAACATACATGTCAACTAAATAAATAAAAATTAGGAAAGTCGTAATAAAATAAGAACAATTAAAGAGAACTAAAAAAAGAAACAGAAATAGAAAGAACAAAGAACCACTTTAACTAAAAGCAACATTTTCAAATGTTTTTTAAAACAATGTACCGAGCTTGACTGCCTAATAAAAAGTGGAAGTGAGTTTCATAATTTAGAAGCATAAAAACAAAAAGCAGCCTCTCCACTCTTTCTGCATTTCACATGTGGTATTTGCAGTAGGCCAGTATGTGCAGATCTCAGGTCACGTATAGGAACATAGGAAGACAGACATTCAGGAAGGTACAGACGTGCTACGTCGCTTAAAGCTTAAAAATCAAGTAAAATAACTTTCAAATTTATCCTAGATAATACAGGTGAAAAGTGAAGTTTTTTCAAAATAGGAATGATATTCTCTTTCTTGTATTGGTTAGGATCTGTGCTACTGCATTTCGAACAAGTAGTAAGGGATTTATTGTTTTCTTGGGAAGCCCACAAAACAGAGCATTATAATCATATCCACATCAATGTGAGCAATGGAGAAGTCAAATTAACGTGTCTAAATATCATCTAGTTCTATCCCAGGGAAGAGGGCTGTTGCCTACACAGACGACAAGACACAAAACACTCAACTGTGCAAAACACGCATAAGGACATCAGTCAGGAGGAACAAGGTAAAGTGTTTTTTCTTCTTCACCATGGTCATGTAGTTTCACTCCAAGCACTGTCATATGAAATAACTGTGGAAACGACCTCCCCAACATTTTGGGTTGTTGCATTTTGCTTCAATGAATTTTAACCTTTTCTTTTAGACATTAAGAGGAAGGACACATTCACCCTTGGTAGAGATTCAGTTGTTCTATGAGATGTCAAGGTGAGAATTAACCACTTCAGGGATAAGTCAATCCACATAACTGAAAAAGGGGCAATGAACAGGATATGGGGATTTTGCTAGTTATAAAGTACAATAATCATCATTACATGATCTAAGACTACTGAAGTATAAGCTGTGTCCCTGACTGATTAATTAGCAAATTCATCTTTGTAGAGTGCAGCTACTATCTATTCAGTGGCATTTCCTTAAAACAATTGTATTCCCACATCTGAATATGGAGTGAGATCATGTAGAGAATGTTGGACTTGTAATAACTAATTGAAGGATAATAATAATCAACGAAAGTGCTTAAAAGTATCAACAAATGCCTTCAAAGTACTTGACACGTACTTTGCTTTCAAAAGTGAAACAATTAATGCTTACGTAAGATTTCTCTTGACTTCTCAGGAGTATACTAACTCCAAGGACAAGTAACATCACAAACCATTATTTAAGTGCTGATGTTGGAGCTGCAATACTACTACCAAGACAAAAAATGATACAGGTAACACTGCTTTCAGATTTCTAAGAATTGCTAAAATAGTATGTTTACAGAGCATTCAGAGTTGAGAATATGACAAGTTCCTACCATCTCAAACACTGCCAATCTAGAACAAAAAGAAAGTACTTGAACGCCTGCAGTAATCGAACACAAACCAGAACATATCAGTGCATGACAAGGAAATGTAGTCACAAAATGATTCTGCCCTTTCAAGTCCCAAAAAGGACCGAGGAACTTACCGGAGGCGATACCTGGATTTCAAACAGAGTACAATGTAGCCACTGTAGGGGAGAAGATCACAGAGAGCTCTTCTCAGATTGCTCAGAGTCAGCCCCAGCACCCTGTCCTGACTGAAGCAGACAAAGTGGTCAAACAGGTAGGTAGAAATGAGTAAGGAACAGAGAGTATGGTTATTCTTGCATTGTTTTGTTCGTCTGTCAAAGAAAAGAGTGCTTCTGACTTTTGTCAATGTTCATCTTTATTTTAGGAGAAGAACAAACGGTGGTATCACACTTTGCTCAAGTGTATGATACCATGTGTGTACAGCAGACATCACCAAAGGAACAGGAGACACCTGAGTAGAGAACAAGAACATGAAAAGACTGATGAAAAAAAGCACCAGGAGAAATCCATTGAATATGCACAATCTCGTCCAGTATTTCAATGAAAAGTTTCAGTGTTGTTTTTAGTGTCGTCGTATTGCATACATTTAAAACAATGTGTCTTGTTTAATGAACAATTTCATTTACTTTAGTAAAAAGTGTTGTTTACTGTAGTCCTAGCATGGATGCAATTGTTAGAAAAAACTTGAATGAAAAACTGAATGTTTCATACAATATGGGTTTGTGTTAACCCACACACCTAAGTGAAATGTTTGATTACGTTTACAAGACATAACACATAGTTCAGTTGAGTGTGAAAGGGAACAACAGAGAAAGTCACAAACAAAACATTTGTGAAGGACTTGATGAATGTTTTTTCTTTAGAAATGACAAAAAATAAAGAATTTTTCAACAAGATGTCTTTCTATAGCGAGTTTCATTTGAGATAGTCTTTTCTTAGAAGTGCAAGAGTGGTATTCCCTACAACTTATTCCCCAATTTGATCATTCTCAGAAATTAGGAGACGGAAACCACACCTACTGTAATATTAGACCTTGTAACAAGGCAACTAGGTTTCAATGGCTTAAAAGGTGCAGAAAGAGGCTCATGTATAATGACCTCCAGTGTCCCACAGGTTTCCCAAATCATTTCTTAGAGTATGGAAAAAGAGGAAATAAAGTGTCTACAGAAAGCGTATACCCCCTTGAACTTTGTTCAGTTTGTTGCGCCAGTGCCAGAGTTTCATGCAATTAAATGAGGACCTCTTTCTCACACCACATATGTTATACTTTCAAAGGGAAAAAAGGAAATATTACAATTGTATACATTTTCACCCACATGTTAATATTTGGTAGAAGCCCTTTTCACAGCAATTTCAGCTGTGAGTCTGTTGGTAATGGGCTCCACCACCTCTGAACCAACAAGATTTGATAATATTTGAGAATTTCAGAAGTCTGCCTGGTTTAGCTGAAGAATCAGCTAAGGTAAGTTTCAGGAAGAGCATCTGATTTCTTTCAATAAAGCAGAACAGAGAAAAAACACACAATACAAAATCATGAGAATTTGTATCCATATGACACTTTGACTCGAATACTTTTATCAGACCTACACAGAGTATATACTGTACACACTTTTTCAGCCCAGGTTTATACATTTGATACATTTGGAACTGCCATTTGTAGGTGTTTTTGTGTCTTAGCTCAACACTGTGAAACCTGTAGTTACAAACATGGAGGATGAAGACATATATTGTACCTCTGACCGGCCTACCTTCCAAGAGGTGAAAGATGAAACTTTTCCTTTATCGTCAACTCAGTGAATGTCTTTAAACTTTCGAAAATTGTAACAAAGAATAAGTTAAAAAACTTATTTTCATTGGACCCACAGAAAAGTCAAAGTTGTCCATAGAAATGCCCGTCTAAATCAGAAATCTACAGCACAAAGGCAGTGGCCTTTCGGGACATAAAAATGAAATCAGACTTTACTCAGACGATTTGCCCTTGGTCACGGACATCTTGCTATCAGTCACTACAAAGATGTTTTCTCTCGTGCCATGGCTTGCCTGACTTGCTTCTTCAGCTGGATGGCTTCTGGTCGCTGGTCAGGATCGACAGCCAGCATGTCCTGGAGCAGTGTCCTTAGCTCCGTGCTTATGGCTCTATTTACTTTCAGGGGGATGTGGAACTGCAGCCAGGGGTTCTCATCCAGGGCCTCTCCAACAGGCCCTGACAGACATATGCTCCTGTATCGGAAACACACTTTAGTTCAATTCTAAAATATTTCTCATAGGACTGAAGGAACCTTTGCCTGTTAAGAGTTAACAATTAGGTCCTCAAGAACTGTTTTACGGTTTTCTACACTCCTGGCTGGCCAAGGTCTCTTTAAGGTCTCTTAAGTGGAGGTGTAACTCATGTATCCTACATGTGATTTAGCAACATGAAAGGGAATAGCTTCTTATCGGATTATGGGCTTGGTTAACTGCCTAAGGCTGACCTAAGTGCCTAACTTTCTGACTTTGTTTATACCTTATATGTTAAGAAGCTTCTTCTGACCAATCAGAAATGTATGCTTTATGTATGAACATTTTGCTCATCAAAGTGAGTGAGAGACAAGGTTAACAGAAATTAGCCACGGCAGTAAATGACAGCATATTTTTGGGTTCTTAAATGGTCTCTACCTGGCACACCTGCAGTGCAAACTGACACACACTGTTTAGAGAAACAGCTACTCTATTACTAATATTAATGAAACATTTCTTATTCTATGGAACAAAAACAAACAGTAAAACTAAAACACAGATCTCTTAGCTTCCTATTTCATGAACCAGATGACTGAATGACCAAGCCTAACTAGTAGCCAGAACCCCAGTTAACCCTACGTAACACAAAGTTTAACTACACGACAGGAACTCTTTCAAACTGAGTGAAAATCATAAATGGATCCATAACTTTACACCAATTTACTATGTTGTGCCAATACCTGCATTTACATTTAGAACGAATGATGTCATAGAACCAGCATCACACCAGTTCCAGGTGTCTCCAAGGAGACAAAAGAACTTCAGTTGTGTTTGCTAAAATACACACTTTGAAACATACTGTAACACTTAGTTAACATGTCTGGTTTAGTTGAAGAATCGGCTAAGGTAAGTTTCAGGGTTTAATGGTGGGATGGCACCTGTGCTTTTTTCCCCCAACCACTAGAATATGATTCGCACCAAACCCAAAAGAAATACTGCACAGTTCAGGAACTTCATCAACCTAGCAACTGTAAAATAAGCTTACAAACAACTGAATTGAAAAGCCAAAAAGTTCAGAGAAAGGCACAAACTATGTTTACTTGGGGTTTACAAAATTAAAGCTAACTAAAACTGTAATGATAAACAATCATGCTGCCAATGGACAGAGAAATATCATGTTTTTTGAATAATGTATTATTTGTTATATAGGAACCCAGTATAAGGGAATCCCTTGCGATCCTGTCTGCAGAGATAAAGGTAAGTATTTTTTTCTCTTTAGCTCGGTCACTCCAAGAAATATAATGAACATAAATATATTTGCCAATCTTTTCATAGTAATCCAAACAACTCTGCGTGTATCTGACATTTGTAATATTTATCTACCGCAGTATAACTCTTCTGTCAAGGCGATTGGTATTGTACCTTGAAAGAAAACTGATTGGAAATGTCATGTACTCTATGGTTTCTATTGATGTCAAGTGGCAAATGTTGACTGGTGATGTTATGTGAATCTTAGGAAATGGTCATTTTTCAATCGAGTCTATGTTTCTCAGAATTTGAGACAGAGAGGTCAATCTCTGCAATCCGAGCTGAGGGCATTTCTTGGAATGGAAAGGTAAGAGCAACGTGTTCTTTGTTATTCTCTTAAGACTCTTCGCCAGATTTTACGATGAAAAATGTAAATAATAATAACAAACATTATTTTATATAGTGCCTTGAAAGGTGGCTTCTTTACAGAATGACAAAACCAACTACAATAAATAATACACAAGATATGCATGATGACAATACACAGTTAAAGGAGACAGTAGATGGTCATGGTCAGTGTATTCTGAAGGTAGTTTTCCAATTTTTTGGAACGGGGTAAAAGAGGTCACCTCTACTAGAATCTTTGTCCTAACCAAAAATGTAACAAAGTATAATAATAATATTAAAAATAATAATAATAAACTTTATTTATAGAGCACCTTTCATACAAATAGTGCTTTGGTGCTTTAAAAACCAAGCGTAAAAGTAAAATATTAAAATTGAGAGATATACTTTCAGTTGTCAAGGAAAATACAGCAATACAGTAAAGCAACATACATGTCAACTAAATAAATAAAAATTAGGAAAGTCGTAATAAAATAAGAACAATTAAAGAGAACTAAAAAAAGAAACAGAAATAGAAAGAACAAAGAACCACTTTAACTAAAAGCAACATTTTCAAATGTTTTTTAAAACAATGTACCGAGCTTGACTGCCTAATAAAAAGTGGAAGTGAGTTTCATAATTTAGAAGCATAAAAACAAAAAGCAGCCTCTCCACTCTTTCTGCATTTCACATGTGGTATTTGCAGTAGGCCAGTATGTGCAGATCTCAGGTCACGTATAGGAACATAGGAAGACAGACATTCAGGAAGGTACAGACGTGCTACGTCGCTTAAAGCTTAAAAATCAAGTAAAATAACTTTCAAATTTATCCTAGATAATACAGGTGAAAAGTGAAGTTTTTTCAAAATAGGAATGATATTCTCTTTCTTGTATTGGTTAGGATCTGTGCTACTGCATTTCGAACAAGTAGTAAGGGATTTATTGTTTTCTTGGGAAGCCCACAAAACAGAGCATTATAATCATATCCACATCAATGTGAGCAATGGAGAAGTCAAATTAACGTGTCTAAATATCATCTAGTTCTATCCCAGGGAAGAGGGCTGTTGCCTACACAGACGACAAGACACAAAACACTCAACTGTGCAAAACACGCATAAGGACATCAGTCAGGAGGAACAAGGTAAAGTGTTTTTTCTTCTTCACCATGGTCATGTAGTTTCACTCCAAGCACTGTCATATGAAATAACTGTGGAAACGACCTCCCCAACATTTTGGGTTGTTGCATTTTGCTTCAATGAATTTTAACCTTTTCTTTTAGACATTAAGAGGAAGGACACATTCACCCTTGGTAGAGATTCAGTTGTTCTATGAGATGTCAAGGTGAGAATTAACCACTTCAGGGATAAGTCAATCCACATAACTGAAAAGGGGGCAATGAACAGGATATGGGGATTTTGCTAGTTATAAAGTACAATAATCATCATTACATGATCTAAGACTACTGAAGTATAAGCTGTGTCCCTGACTGATTAATTAGCAAATTCATCTTTGTAGAGTGCAGCTACTATCTATTCAGTGGCATTTCCTTAAAACAACTGTATTCCCACATTCGGAATATGGAGTGAGATCATGTAGAGAATGTTGGACTTGTAATAACTAATTGAAGGATAATAATAATCAACGAAAGTGCTTAAAAGTATCAACAAATGCCTTCAAAGTACTTGACACGTACTTTGCTTTCAAAAGTGAAACATAATTAATGCTTACGTAAGATTTCTCTTGACTTCTCAGGAGTATACTAACTCCAAGGACAAGTAACATCACAAACCATTATTTAAGTGCTGATGTTGGAGTTGCAATACTACTACCAAGACAAAAAATGATACAGGTAACACTGCTTTCAGATTTCTAAGAATTGCTAAAATAGTATGTTTACAGAGCATTCAGAGTTGAGAATATGACAAGTTCCTACCATCTCAAACACTGCCAATCTAGAACAAAAAGAAAGTACTTGAACGCCTGCAGTAATCGAACACAAACCAGAACATATCAGTGCATGACAAGGAAATGTAGTCACAAAATGATTCTACCCTTTCAAGTCCCAAAAAGGACCGAGGAACTTACCGGAGGCGATACCTGGATTTCAAACAGAGTACAATGTAGCCACTGTAGGGGAGAAGATCACAGAGAGCTCTTCTCAGATTGCTCAGAGTCAGCCCCAGCACCCTGTCCTGATTGAAGCAGACAAAGTGGTCAAACAGGTAGGTAGAAATGAGTAAGGAACAGAGAGTATGGTTATTCTTGCATTGTTTTGTTCGTCTGTCAAAGAAAAGAGTGCTTCTGACTTTTGTCAATGTTCATCTTTATTTTAGGAGAAGAACAAACGGTGGTATCACACTTTGCTCAAGTGTATGATACCATGTGTATACAGCAGACATCACCAAAGGAACAGGAGACACCTGAGTAGAGAACAAGAATATGAAAAGACTGATGAAAAAAAGCACCAGGAGAAATCCATTGAATATGCACAATCTCGTCCAGTATTTCAATGAAAAGTTTCAGTGTTGTTTTTAGTGTCGTCGTATTGCATACATTTAAAACAATGTGTCTTGTTAAATGAACAATTTCATTTACTTTAGTAAAAAGTGTTGTTTACTGTAGTCCTAGCATGGATGCAATTGTTAGAAAAAACTTGAATGAAAAACTGAATGTTTCATACAATATGGGTTTGTGTTAACCCACACACCTAAGTGAAATGTTTGATTACGTTTACAAGACATAACACATAGTTCAGTTGAGTGTGAAAGGGAACAACAGAGAAAGTCACAAACAAAACATTTGTGAAGGACTTGATGAATGTTTTTTCTTTAGAAATGACAAAAAATAAAGAATTTTTCAACAAGATGTCTTTCTATAGCGAGTTTCATTTGAGATAGTCTTTTCTTAGAAGTGCAAGAGTGGTATTCCCTACAACTTATTCCCCAATTTGATCATTCTCAGAAATTAGGAGACGGAAACCACACCTACTGTAATATTAGACCTTGTAACAAGGCAACTAGGTTTCAATGGCTTAAAAGGTGCAGAAAGAGGCTCATGTATAATGACCTCCAGTGTCCCACAGGTTTCCCAAATCATTTCTTAAGAGTATGGAAAAAGAGGAAATAAAGTGTCTACAGAAAGCGTATACCCCCTTGAACTTTGTTCAGTTTGTTGCGCCAGTGCCAGAGTTTCATGCAATTAAATGAGGACCTCTTTCTCACACCACATATGTTATACTTTCAAAGGGAAAAAAGGAAATATTACAATTGTATACATTTTCACCCACATGTTAATATTTGGTAGAAGCCCTTTTCACAGCAATTTCAGCTGTGAGTCTGTTGGTAATGGGCTCCACCACCTCTGAACCAACAAGATTTGATAATATTTGAGAATTTCAGAAGTCTGTCTGGTTTAGCTGAAGAATCAGCTAAGGTAAGTTTCAGGAAGAGCATCTGATTTCTTTCAATAAAGCAGAACAGAGAAAAAACACACAATACAAAATCATGAGAATTTGTATCCATATGACACTTTGACTCGAATACTTTTATCAGACCTACACAGAGTATATACTGTACACACTTTTTCAGCCCAGGTTTATACATTTGATACATTTGGAACTGCCATTTGTAGGTGTTTTTGTGTCTTAGCTCAACACTGTGAAACCTGTAGTTACAAACATGGAGGATGAAGACATATATTGTACCTCTGACCGGCCTACCTTCCAAGAGGTGAAAGATGAAACTTTTCCTTTATCGTCAACTCAGTGAATGTCTTTAAACTTTCGAAAACTGTAACAAAGAATAAGTTAAAAAACTTATTTTCATTGGACCCACAGAAAAGTCAAAGTTGTCCATAGAAATGCCCGTCTAAATCAGAAATCTACAGCACAAAGGCAGTGGCCTTTCGGGACATAAAAATGAAATCAGACTTTACTCAGACGATTTGCCCTTGGTCACGGACATCTTGCTATCAGTCACTACAAAGATGTTTTCTCTCGTGCCATGGCTTGCCTGACTTGCTTCTTCAGCTGGATGGCTTCTGGTCGCTGGTCAGGATCGACAGCCAGCATGTCCTGGAGCAGTGTCCTTAGCTCCGTGCTTATGGCTCTATTTACTTTCAGGGGGATGTGGAACTGCAGCCAGGGGTTCTCATGCAGGGCCTCTCCAACAGGCCCTGACAGACATATGCTCCTGTATCGGAAACACACTTTAGTTCAATTCTAAAATATTTCTCATAGGACTGAAGGAACCTTTGCCTGTTAAGAGTTAACAATTAGGTCCTCAAGAACTGTTTTACGGTTTTCTACACTCCTGGCTGGCCAAGGTCTCTTTAAGGTCTCTTAAGTGGAGGTGTAACTCATGTATCCTACATGTGATTTAGCAACATGAAAGGGAATAGCTTCTTATCAGATTATGGTCTTGGTTAACTGCCTAAGGCAGACCTAAGTGCCTAACTTTCTGACTTTGTTTATACCTTATATGTTAAGAAGCTTCTTCTGACCAATCAGAAATGTATGCTTTATGTATGAACATTTTGCTCATCAAAGTGAGTGAGAGACAAGGTTAACAGAAATTAGCCACGGCAGTAAATGACAGCATATTTTTGGGTTCTTAAATGGTCTCTACCTGGCACACCTGCAGTGCAAACTGACACACACTGTTTAGAGAAACAGCTACTCTATTACTAATATTAATGAAACATTTCTTATTCTATGGAACAAAAACAAACAGTAAAACTAAAACACAGATCTCTTAGCTTCCTATTTCATGAACCAGATGACTGAATGACCAAGCCTAACTAGTAGCCAGAACCCCAGTTAACCCTCCGTAACACAAAGTTTAACTACACGACAGGAACTCTTTCAAACTGAGTGAAAATCATAAATGGATCCATAACTTTACATCAATTTACTATGTTGTGCCAATACCTGCATTTACATTTAGAACGAATGATGTCATAGAACCAGCATCACACCAGTTCCAGGTGTCTCCAAGGAGACAACAGAACTTCAGTTGTGTTTGCTAAAATACACACTTTGAAACATACTGTAACACTTAGTTAACATGTCTGGTTTAGTTGAAGAATCGGCTAAGGTAAGTTTCAGGGTTAAATGGTGGGATGGCACCTGTGCTTTTTTCCCCCAACCACTAGAATATGATTCGCACCAAACCCAAAAGAAATACTGCACAGTTCAGGAACTTCATCAACCTAGCAACTGTAAAATAAGCTTACAAACAACTGAATTGAAATGCCAAAAAGTTCAGAGAAAGGCACAAACTATGTTTACTTGGGGTTTACAAAATTAAAGCTAACTAAAACTGTAATGATAAACAATCATGCTGCCAATGGACAGAGAAATATCATGTTTTTTGAATAATGTATTATTTGTTATATAGGAACCCAGTATAAGGGAATCCCTTGCGATCCTGTCTGCAGAGATAAAGGTAAGTATTTTTTTCTCTTTAGCTCTGTCACTCCAAGAAATATAATGAACATAAATATATTTGCCAATCTTTTCATAGTAATCCAAACAACTCTGCGTGTATCTGACATTTGTAATATTTATCTACCGCAGTATAACTCTTCTGGCAAGACGATTGGTATTGTACCTTGAAAGAAAACTGATTGGAAATGTCATGTACTCTATGGTTTCTATTGATGTCAAGTGGCAAATGTTGACTGGTGATGTTATGTGAATCTTAGGAAATGGTTGTTTTTCAATCGAGTCTATGTTTCTCAGAATTTGAGACAGAGAGGTCAATCTCTGCAATCCGAGCTGAGGGCATTTCTTGGAATGGAAAGGTAAGAGCAACGTGTTCTTTGTTATTCTCTTAAGACTCTTCGCCAGATTTTACGATGAAAAATGTAAATAATAATAACAAACATTATTTATATAGTGCCTTGAAAGGTGGCTTCTTTACAGAATGACAAAACCAACTACAATAAATAATACACAAGATATGCATGATGACAATACACAGTTAAAGGAGACAGTAGATGGTCATGGTCAGTGTATTCTGAAGGTAGTTTTCCAATTTTTTGGAACGGGGTAAAAGAGGTCACCTCTACTAGAATCTTTGTCCTAACCAAAAATGTAACAAAGTATAATAATAATATTAAAAATAATAATAATAAACTTTATTTATAGAGCACCTTTCATACAAATAGTGCTTTGGTGCTTTAAAAACCAAGCGTAAAAGTAAAATATTAAAATTGAGAGATATACTTTCAGTTGTCAAGGAAAATACAGCAATACAGTAAAGCAACATACATGTCAACTAAATAAATAAAAATTAGGAAAGTCGTAATAAAATAAGAACAATTAAAGAGAACTAAAAAAAGAAACAGAAATAGAAAGAACAAAGAACCACTTTAACTAAAAGCAACATTTTCAAATGTTTTTTAAAACAATGTACCGAGCTTGACTGCCTAATAAAAAGTGGAAGTGAGTTTCATAATTTAGAAGCATAAAAACAAAAAGCAGCCTCTCCACTCTTTCTGCATTTCACATGTGGTATTTGCAGTAGGCCAGTATGTGCAGATCTCAGGTCACGTATAGGAACATAGGAAGACAGACATTCAGGAAGGTACAGACGTGCTACGTCGCTTAAAGCTTGAAAATCAAGTAAAATAACTTTCAAATTTATCCTAGATAATACAGGTGAAAAGTGAAGTTTTTTCAAAATAGGAATGATATTCTCTTTCTTGTATTGGTTAGGATCTGTGCTACTGCATTTCGAACAAGTAGTAAGGGATTTATTGTTTTCTTGGGAAGCCCACAAAACAGAGCATTATAATCATATCCACATCAATGTGAGCAATGGAGAAGTCAAATTAACGTGTCTAAATATCATCTAGTTCTATCCCAGGGAAGAGGGCTGTTGCCTACACAGACGACAAGACACAAAACACTCAACTGTGCAAAACACGCATAAGGACATCAGTCAGGAGGAACAAGGTAAAGTGTTTTTTCTTCTTCACCATGGTCATGTAGTTTCACTCCAAGCACTGTCATATGAAATAACTGTGGAAACGACCTCCCCAACATTTTGGGTTGTTGCATTTTGCTTCAATGAATTTTAACCTTTTCTTTTAGACATTAAGAGGAAGGACACATTCACCCTTGGTAGAGATTCAGTTGTTCTATGAGATGTCAAGGTGAGAATTAACCACTTCAGGGATAAGTCAATCCACATAACTGAAAAGGGGGCAATGAACAGGATATGGGGATTTTGCTAGTTATAAAGTACAATAATCATCATTACATGATCTAAGACTACTGAAGTATAAGCTGTGTCCCTGACTGATTAATTAGCAAATTCATCTTTGTAGAGTGCAGCTACTATCTATTCAGTGGCATTTCCTTAAAACAACTGTATTCCCACATTCGGAATATGGAGTGAGATCATGTAGAGAATGTTGGACTTGTAATAACTAATTGAAGGATAATAATAATCAACGAAAGTGCTTAAAAGTATCAACAAATGCCTTCAAAGTACTTGACACGTACTTTGCTTTCAAAAGTGAAACATAATTAATGCTTACGTAAGATTTCTCTTGACTTCTCAGGAGTATACTAACTCCAAGGACAAGTAACATCACAAACCATTATTTAAGTGCTGATGTTGGAGCTGCAATACTACTACCAAGACAAAAAATGATACAGGTAACACTGCTTTCAGATTTCTAAGAATTGCTAAAATAGTATGTTTACAGAGCATTCAGAGTTGAGAATATGACAAGTTCCTACCATCTCAAACACTGCCAATCTAGAACAAAAAGAAAGTACTTGAACGCCTGCAGTAATCGAACACAAACCAGAACATATCAGTGCATGACAAGGAAATGTAGTCACAAAATGATTCTACCCTTTCAAGTCCCAAAAAGGACCGAGGAACTTACCGGAGGCGATACCTGGATTTCAAACAGAGTACAATGTAGCCACTGTAGGGGAGAAGATCACAGAGAGCTCTTCTCAGATTGCTCAGAGTCAGCCCCAGCACCCTGTCCTGATTGAAGCAGACAAAGTGGTCAAACAGGTAGGTAGAAATGAGTAAGGAACAGAGAGTATGGTTATTCTTGCATTGTTTTGTTCGTCTGTCAAAGAAAAGAGTGCTTCTGACTTTTGTCAATGTTCATCTTTATTTTAGGAGAAGAACAAACGGTGGTATCACACTTTGCTCAAGTGTATGATACCATGTGTATACAGCAGACATCACCAAAGGAACAGGAGACACCTGAGTAGAGAACAAGAATATGAAAAGACTGATGAAAAAAAGCACCAGGAGAAATCCATTGAATATGCACAATCTCGTCCAGTATTTCAATGAAAAGTTTCAGTGTTGTTTTTAGTGTCGTCGTATTGCATACATTTAAAACAATGTGTCTTGTTAAATGAACAATTTCATTTACTTTAGTAAAAAGTGTTGTTTACTGTAGTCCTAGCATGGATGCAATTGTTAGAAAAAACTTGAATGAAAAACTGAATGTTTCATACAATATGGGTTTGTGTTAACCCACACACCTAAGTGAAATGTTTGATTACGTTTACAAGACATAACACATAGTTCAGTTGAGTGTGAAAGGGAACAACAGAGAAAGTCACAAACAAAACATTTGTGAAGGACTTGATGAATGTTTTTTCTTTAGAAATGACAAAAAATAAAGAATTTTTCAACAAGATGTCTTTCTATAGCGAGTTTCATTTGAGATAGTCTTTTCTTAGAAGTGCAAGAGTGGTATTCCCTACAACTTATTCCCCAATTTGATCATTCTCAGAAATTAGGAGACGGAAACCACACCTACTGTAATATTAGACCTTGTAACAAGGCAACTAGGTTTCAATGGCTTAAAAGGTGCAGAAAGAGGCTCATGTATAATGACCTCCAGTGTCCCACAGGTTTCCCAAATCATTTCTTAGAGTATGGAAAAAGAGGAAATAAAGTGTCTACAGAAAGCGTATACCCCCTTGAACTTTGTTCAGTTTGTTGCGCCAGTGCCAGAGTTTCATGCAATTAAATGAGGACCTCTTTCTCACACCACATATGTTATACTTTCAAAGGGAAAAAAGGAAATATTACAATTGTATACATTTTCACCCACATGTTAATATTTGGTAGAAGCCCTTTTCACAGCAATTTCAGCTGTGAGTCTGTTGGTAATGGGCTCCACCACCTCTGAACCAACAAGATTTGATAATATTTGAGAATTTCAGAAGTCTGTCTGGTTTAGCTGAAGAATCAGCTAAGGTAAGTTTCAGGAAGAGCATCTGATTTCTTTCAATAAAGCAGAACAGAGAAAAAACACACAATACAAAATCATGAGAATTTGTATCCATATGACACTTTGACTCGAATACTTTTATCAGACCTACACAGAGTATATACTGTACACACTTTTTCAGCCCAGGTTTATACATTTGATACATTTGGAACTGCCATTTGTAGGTGTTTTTGTGTCTTAGCTCAACACTGTGAAACCTGTAGTTACAAACATGGAGGATGAAGACATATATTGTACCTCTGACCGGCCTACCTTCCAAGAGGTGAAAGATGAAACTTTTCCTTTATCGTCAACTCAGTGAATGTCTTTAAACTTTCGAAAACTGTAACAAAGAATAAGTTAAAAAACTTATTTTCATTGGACCCACAGAAAAGTCAAAGTTGTCCATAGAAATGCCCGTCTAAATCAGAAATCTACAGCACAAAGGCAGTGGCCTTTCGGGACATAAAAATGAAATCAGACTTTACTCAGACGATTTGCCCTTGGTCACGGACATCTTGCTATCAGTCACTACAAAGATGTTTTCTCTCGTGCCATGGCTTGCCTGACTTGCTTCTTCAGCTGGATGGCTTCTGGTCGCTGGTCAGGATCGACAGCCAGCATGTCCTGGAGCAGTGTCCTGAGCTCCGTGCTTATGGCTCTATTTACTTTCAGGGGGATGTGGAACTGCAGCCAGGGGTTCTCATCCAGGGCCTCTCCAACAGGCCCTGACAGACATATGCTCCTGTATCGGAAACACACTTTAGTTCAATTCTAAAATATTTCTCATAGGACTGAAGGAACCTTTGCCTGTTAAGAGTTAACAATTAGGTGCTCAAGAACTGTTTTACGGTTTTCTACACTCCTGGCTGGCCAAGGTCTCTTTAAGGTCTCTTAAGTGGAGGTGTAACTCATGTATCCTACATGTGATTTAGCAACATGAAAGGGAATAGCTTCTTATCGGATTATGGTCTTGGTTAACTGCCTAAGGCTGACCTAAGTGCCTAACTTTCTGACTTTCTTTATACCTTATATGTTAAGAAGCTTCTTCTGACCAATCAGAAATGTATGCTTTATGTATGAACATTTTGCTCATCAAAGTGAGTGAGAGACAAGGTTAACAGAAATTAGCCACGGCAGTAAATGACAGCATATTTTTGGGTTCTTAAATGGTCTCTACCTGGCACACCTGCAGTGCAAACTGACACACACTGTTTAGAGAAACAGCTACTCTATTACTAATATTAATGAAACATTTCTGATTCTATGGAACAAAAACAAACAGTAAAACTAAAACACAGATCTCTTAGCTTCCTATTTCATGAACCAGATGACTGAATGACCAAGCCTAACTAGTAGCCAGAACCCCAGTTAACCCTCCGTAACACAAAGTTTAACTACACGACAGGAACTCTTTCAAACTGAGTGAAAATCATAAATGGATCCATAACTTTACACCAATTTACTATGTTGTGCCAATACCTGCATTTACATTTAGAACGAATGATGTCATAGAACCAGCATCACACCAGTTCCAGGTGTCTCCAAGGAGACAAAAGAACTTCAGTTGTGTTTGCTAAAATACACACTTTGAAACATACTGTAACACTTAGTTAACATGTCTGGTTTAGTTGAAGAATCGGCTAAGGTAAGTTTCAGGGTTAAATGGTGGGATGGCACCTGTGCTTTTTTCCCCCAACCACTAGAATATGATTCGCACCAAACCCAAAAGAAATACTGCACAGTTCAGGAACTTCATCAACCTAGCAACTGTAAAATAAGCTTACAAACAACTGAATTGAAAAGCCAAAAAGTTCAGAGAAAGGCACAAACTATGTTTACTTGGGGTTTACAAAATTAAAGCTAACTAAAACTGTAATGATAAACAATCATGCTGCCAATGGACAGAGAAATATCATGTTTTTTGAATAATGTATTATTTGTTATATAGGAACCCAGTATAAGGGAATCCCTTGCGATCCTGTCTGCAGAGATAAAGGTAAGTATTTTTTTCTCTTTAGCTCGGTCACTCCAAGAAATATAATGAACATAAATATATTTGCCAATCTTTTCATAGTAATCCAAACAACTCTGCGTGTATCTGACATTTGTAATATTTATCTACCGCAGTATAACTCTTCTGGCAAGGCGATTGGTATTGTACCTTGAAAGAAAACTGATTGGAAATGTCATGTACTCTATGGTTTCTATTGATGTCAAGTGGCAAATGTTGACTGGTGATGTTATGTGAATCTTAGGAAATGGTCATTTTTCAATCGAGTCTTTGTTTCTCAGAATTTGAGACAGAGAGGTCAATCTCTGCAATCCGAGCTGAGGGCATTTCTTGGAATGGAAAGGTAAGAGCAACGTGTTCTTTGTTATTCTCTTAAGACTCTTCGCCAGATTTTACGATGAAAAATGTAAATAATAATAACAAACATTATTTTATATAGTGCCTTGAAAGGTGGCTTCTTTACAGAATGACAAAACCAACTACAATAAATAACACACAAGATATGCATGATGACAATACACAGTTAAAGGAGACAGTAGATGGTCATGGTCAGTGTATTCTGAAGGTAGTTTTCCAATTTTTTGGAACGGGGTAAAAGAGGTCACCTCTACTAGAATCTTTGTCCTAACCAAAAATGTAACAAAGTATAATAATAATATTAAAAATAATAATAATAAACTTTATTTATAGAGCACCTTTCATACAAATAGTGCTTTGGTGCTTTAAAAACCAAGCGTAAAAGTAAAATATTAAAATTGAGAGATATACTTTCAGTTGTCAAGGAAAATACAGCAATACAGTAAAGCAACATACATGTCAACTAAATAAATAAAAATTAGGAAAGTCGTAATAAAATAAGAACAATTAAAGAGAACTAAAAAAAGAAACAGAAATAGAAAGAACAAAGAACCACTTTAACTAAAAGCAACATTTTCAAATGTTTTTTAAAACAATGTACCGAGCTTGACTGCCTAATAAAAAGTGGAAGTGAGTTTCATAATTTAGAAGCATAAAAACAAAAAGCAGCCTCTCCACTCTTTCTGCATTTCACATGTGGTATTTGCAGTAGGCCAGTATGTGCAGATCTCAGGTCACGTATAGGAACATAGGAAGACAGACATTCAGGAAGGTACAGACGTGCTACGTCGCTTAAAGCTTAAAAATCAAGTAAAATAACTTTCAAATTTATCCTAGATAATACAGGTGAAAAGTGAAGTTTTTTCAAAATAGGAATGATATTCTCTTTCTTGTATTGGTTAGGATCTGTGCTACTGCATTTCGAACAAGTAGTAAGGGATTTATTGTTTTCTTGGGAAGCCCACAAAACAGAGCATTATAATCATATCCACATCAATGTGAGCAATGGAGAAGTCAAATTAACGTGTCTAAATATCATCTAGTTCTATCCCAGGGAAGAGGGCTGTTGCCTACACAGACGACAAGACACAAAACACTCAACTGTGCAAAACACGCATAAGGACATCAGTCAGGAGGAACAAGGTAAAGTGTTTTTTCTTCTTCACCATGGTCATGTAGTTTCACTCCAAGCACTGTCATATGAAATAACTGTGGAAACGACCTCCCCAACATTTTGGGTTGTTGCATTTTGCTTCAATGAATTTTAACCTTTTCTTTTAGACATTAAGAGGAAGGACACATTCACCCTTGGTAGAGATTCAGTTGTTCTATGAGATGTCAAGGTGAGAATTAACCACTTCAGGGATAAGTCAATCCACATAACTGAAAAGGGGGCAATGAACAGGATATGGGGATTTTGCTAGTTATAAAGTACAATAATCATCATTACATGATCTAAGACTACTGAAGTATAAGCTGTGTCCCTGACTGATTAATTAGCAAATTCATCTTTGTAGAGTGCAGCTACTATCTATTCAGTGGCATTTCCTTAAAACAACTGTATTCCCACATTCGGAATATGGAGTGAGATCATGTAGAGAATGTTGGACTTGTAATAACTAATTGAAGGATAATAATAATCAACGAAAGTGCTTAAAAGTATCAACAAATGCCTTCAAAGTACTTGACACGTACTTTGCTTTCAAAAGTGAAACATAATTAATGCTTACGTAAGATTTCTCTTGACTTCTCAGGAGTATACTAACTCCAAGGACAAGTAACATCACAAACCATTATTTAAGTGCTGATGTTGGAGCTGCAATACTACTACCAAGACAAAAAATGATACAGGTAACACTGCTTTCAGATTTCTAAGAATTGCTAAAATAGTATGTTTACAGAGCATTCAGAGTTGAGAATATGACAAGTTCCTACCATCTCAAACACTGCCAATCTAGAACAAAAAGAAAGTACTTGAACGCCTGCAGTAATCGAACACAAACCAGAACATATCAGTGCATGACAAGGAAATGTAGTCACAAAATGATTCTACCCTTTCAAGTCCCAAAAAGGACCGAGGAACTTACCGGAGGCGATACCTGGATTTCAAACAGAGTACAATGTAGCCACTGTAGGGGAGAAGATCACAGAGAGCTCTTCTCAGATTGCTCAGAGTCAGCCCCAGCACCCTGTCCTGATTGAAGCAGACAAAGTGGTCAAACAGGTAGGTAGAAATGAGTAAGGAACAGAGAGTATGGTTATTCTTGCATTGTTTTGTTCGTCTGTCAAAGAAAAGAGTGCTTCTGACTTTTGTCAATGTTCATCTTTATTTTAGGAGAAGAACAAACGGTGGTATCACACTTTGCTCAAGTGTATGATACCATGTGTATACAGCAGACATCACCAAAGGAACAGGAGACACCTGAGTAGAGAACAAGAATATGAAAAGACTGATGAAAAAAAGCACCAGGAGAAATCCATTGAATATGCACAATCTCGTCCAGTATTTCAATGAAAAGTTTCAGTGTTGTTTTTAGTGTCGTCGTATTGCATACATTTAAAACAATGTGTCTTGTTAAATGAACAATTTCATTTACTTTAGTAAAAAGTGTTGTTTACTGTAGTCCTAGCATGGATGCAATTGTTAGAAAAAACTTGAATGAAAAACTGAATGTTTCATACAATATGGGTTTGTGTTAACCCACACACCTAAGTGAAATGTTTGATTACGTTTACAAGACATAACACATAGTTCAGTTGAGTGTGAAAGGGAACAACAGAGAAAGTCACAAACAAAACATTTGTGAAGGACTTGATGAATGTTTTTTCTTTAGAAATGACAAAAAATAAAGAATTTTTCAACAAGATGTCTTTCTATAGCGAGTTTCATTTGAGATAGTCTTTTCTTAGAAGTGCAAGAGTGGTATTCCCTACAACTTATTCCCCAATTTGATCATTCTCAGAAATTAGGAGACGGAAACCACACCTACTGTAATATTAGACCTTGTAACAAGGCAACTAGGTTTCAATGGCTTAAAAGGTGCAGAAAGAGGCTCATGTATAATGACCTCCAGTGTCCCACAGGTTTCCCAAATCATTTCTTAGAGTATGGAAAAAGAGGAAATAAAGTGTCTACAGAAAGCGTATACCCCCTTGAACTTTGTTCAGTTTGTTGCGCCAGTGCCAGAGTTTCATGCAATTAAATGAGGACCTCTTTCTCACACCACATATGTTATACTTTCAAAGGGAAAAAAGGAAATATTACAATTGTATACATTTTCACCCACATGTTAATATTTGGTAGAAGCCCTTTTCACAGCAATTTCAGCTGTGAGTCTGTTGGTAATGGGCTCCACCACCTCTGAACCAACAAGATTTGATAATATTTGAGAATTTCAGAAGTCTGTCTGGTTTAGCTGAAGAATCAGCTAAGGTAAGTTTCAGGAAGAGCATCTGATTTCTTTCAATAAAGCAGAACAGAGAAAAAACACACAATACAAAATCATGAGAATTTGTATCCATATGACACTTTGACTCGAATACTTTTATCAGACCTACACAGAGTATATACTGTACACACTTTTTCAGCCCAGGTTTATACATTTGATACATTTGGAACTGCCATTTGTAGGTGTTTTTGTGTCTTAGCTCAACACTGTGAAACCTGTAGTTACAAACATGGAGGATGAAGACATATATTGTACCTCTGACCGGCCTACCTTCCAAGAGGTGAAAGATGAAACTTTTCCTTTATCGTCAACTCAGTGAATGTCTTTAAACTTTCGAAAACTGTAACAAAGAATAAGTTAAAAAACTTATTTTCATTGGACCCACAGAAAAGTCAAAGTTGTCCATAGAAATGCCCGTCTAAATCAGAAATCTACAGCACAAAGGCAGTGGCCTTTCGGGACATAAAAATGAAATCAGACTTTACTCAGACGATTTGCCCTTGGTCACGGACATCTTGCTATCAGTCACTACAAAGATGTTTTCTCTCGTGCCATGGCTTGCCTGACTTGCTTCTTCAGCTGGATGGCTTCTGGTCGCTGGTCAGGATCGACAGCCAGCATGTCCTGGAGCAGTGTCCTGAGCTCCGTGCTTATGGCTCTATTTACTTTCAGGGGGATGTGGAACTGCAGCCAGGGGTTCTCATCCAGGGCCTCTCCAACAGGCCCTGACAGACATATGCTCCTGTATCGGAAACACACTTTAGTTCAATTCTAAAATATTTCTCATAGGACTGAAGGAACCTTTGCCTGTTAAGAGTTAACAATTAGGTCCTCAAGAACTGTTTTACGGTTTTCTACACTCCTGGCTGGCCAAGGTCTCTTTAAGGTCTCTTAAGTGGAGGTGTAACTCATGTATCCTACATGTGATTTAGCAACATGAAAGGGAATAGCTTCTTATCGGATTATGGGCTTGGTTAACTGCCTAAGGCTGACCTAAGTGCCTAACTTTCTGACTTTGTTTATACCTTATATGTTAAGAAGCTTCTTCTGACCAATCAGAAATGTATGCTTTATGTATGAACATTTTGCTCATCAAAGTGAGTGAGAGACAAGGTTAACAGAAATTAGCCACGGCAGTAAATGACAGCATATTTTTGGGTTCTTAAATGGTCTCTACCTGGCACACCTGCAGTGCAAACTGACACACACTGTTTAGAGAAACAGCTACTCTATTACTAATATTAATGAAACATTTCTGATTCTATGGAACAAAAACAAACAGTAAAACTAAAACACAGATCTCTTAGCTTCCTATTTCATGAACCAGATGACTGAATGACCAAGCCTAACTAGTAGCCAGAACCCCAGTTAACCCTCCGTAACACAAAGTTTAACTACACGACAGGAACTCTTTCAAACTGAGTGAAAATCATAAATGGATCCATAACTTTACACCAATTTACTATGTTGTGCCAATACCTGCATTTACATTTAGAACGAATGATGTCATAGAACCAGCATCACACCAGTTCCAGGTGTCTCCAAGGAGACAAAAGAACTTCAGTTGTGTTTGCTAAAATACACACTTTGAAACATACTGTAACACTTAGTTAACATGTCTGGTTTAGTTGAAGAATCGGCTAAGGTAAGTTTCAGGGTTAAATGGTGGGATGGCACCTGTGCTTTTTTCCCCCAACCACTAGAATATGATTCGCACCAAACCCAAAAGAAATACTGCACAGTTCAGGAACTTCATCAACCTAGCAACTGTAAAATAAGCTTACAAACAACTGAATTGAAAAGCCAAAAAGTTCAGAGAAAGGCACAAACTATGTTTACTTGGGGTTTACAAAATTAAAGCTAACTAAAACTGTAATGATAAACAATCATGCTGCCAATGGACAGAGAAATATCATGTTTTTTGAATAATGTATTATTTGTTATATAGGAACCCAGTATAAGGGAATCCCTTGCGATCCTGTCTGCAGAGATAAAGGTAAGTATTTTTTTCTCTTTAGCTCGGTCACTCCAAGAAATATAATGAACATAAATATATTTGCCAATCTTTTCATAGTAATCCAAACAACTCTGCGTGTATCTGACATTTGTAATATTTATCTACCGCAGTATAACTCTTCTGGCAAGGCGATTGGTATTGTACCTTGAAAGAAAACTGATTGGAAATGTCATGTACTCTATGGTTTCTATTGATGTCAAGTGGCAAATGTTGACTGGTGATGTTATGTGAATCTTAGGAAATGGTCATTTTTCAATCGAGTCTTTGTTTCTCAGAATTTGAGACAGAGAGGTCAATCTCTGCAATCCGAGCTGAGGGCATTTCTTGGAATGGAAAGGTAAGAGCAACGTGTTCTTTGTTATTCTCTTAAGACTCTTCGCCAGATTTTACGATGAAAAATGTAAATAATAATAACAAACATTATTTTATATAGTGCCTTGAAAGGTGGCTTCTTTACAGAATGACAAAACCAACTACAATAAATAACACACAAGATATGCATGATGACAATACACAGTTAAAGGAGACAGTAGATGGTCATGGTCAGTGTATTCTGAAGGTAGTTTTCCAATTTTTTGGAACGGGGTAAAAGAGGTCACCTCTACTAGAATCTTTGTCCTAACCAAAAATGTAACAAAGTATAATAATAATATTAAAAATAATAATAATAAACTTTATTTATAGAGCACCTTTCATACAAATAGTGCTTTGGTGCTTTAAAAACCAAGCGTAAAAGTAAAATATTAAAATTGAGAGATATACTTTCAGTTGTCAAGGAAAATACAGCAATACAGTAAAGCAACATACATGTCAACTAAATAAATAAAAATTAGGAAAGTCGTAATAAAATAAGAACAATTAAAGAGAACTAAAAAAAGAAACAGAAATAGAAAGAACAAAGAACCACTTTAACTAAAAGCAACATTTTCAAATGTTTTTTAAAACAATGTACCGAGCTTGACTGCCTAATAAAAAGTGGAAGTGAGTTTCATAATTTAGAAGCATAAAAACAAAAAGCAGCCTCTCCACTCTTTCTGCATTTCACATGTGGTATTTGCAGTAGGCCAGTATGTGCAGATCTCAGGTCACGTATAGGAACATAGGAAGACAGACATTCAGGAAGGTACAGACGTGCTACGTCGCTTAAAGCTTAAAAATCAAGTAAAATAACTTTCAAATTTATCCTAGATAATACAGGTGAAAAGTGAAGTTTTTTCAAAATAGGAATGATATTCTCTTTCTTGTATTGGTTAGGATCTGTGCTACTGCATTTCGAACAAGTAGTAAGGGATTTATTGTTTTCTTGGGAAGCCCACAAAACAGAGCATTATAATCATATCCACATCAATGTGAGCAATGGAGAAGTCAAATTAACGTGTCTAAATATCATCTAGTTCTATCCCAGGGAAGAGGGCTGTTGCCTACACAGACGACAAGACACAAAACACTCAACTGTGCAAAACACGCATAAGGACATCAGTCAGGAGGAACAAGGTAAAGTGTTTTTTCTTCTTCACCATGGTCATGTAGTTTCACTCCAAGCACTGTCATATGAAATAACTGTGGAAACGACCTCCCCAACATTTTGGGTTGTTGCATTTTGCTTCAATGAATTTTAACCTTTTCTTTTAGACATTAAGAGGAAGGACACATTCACCCTTGGTAGAGATTCAGTTGTTCTATGAGATGTCAAGGTGAGAATTAACCACTTCAGGGATAAGTCAATCCACATAACTGAAAAGGGGGCAATGAACAGGATATGGGGATTTTGCTAGTTATAAAGTACAATAATCATCATTACATGATCTAAGACTACTGAAGTATAAGCTGTGTCCCTGACTGATTAATTAGCAAATTCATCTTTGTAGAGTGCAGCTACTATCTATTCAGTGGCATTTCCTTAAAACAACTGTATTCCCACATTCGGAATATGGAGTGAGATCATGTAGAGAATGTTGGACTTGTAATAACTAATTGAAGGATAATAATAATCAACGAAAGTGCTTAAAAGTATCAACAAATGCCTTCAAAGTACTTGACACGTACTTTGCTTTCAAAAGTGAAACATAATTAATGCTTACGTAAGATTTCTCTTGACTTCTCAGGAGTATACTAACTCCAAGGACAAGTAACATCACAAACCATTATTTAAGTGCTGATGTTGGAGTTGCAATACTACTACCAAGACAAAAAATGATACAGGTAACACTGCTTTCAGATTTCTAAGAATTGCTAAAATAGTATGTTTACAGAGCATTCAGAGTTGAGAATATGACAAGTTCCTACCATCTCAAACACTGCCAATCTAGAACAAAAAGAAAGTACTTGAACGCCTGCAGTAATCGAACACAAACCAGAACATATCAGTGCATGACAAGGAAATGTAGTCACAAAATGATTCTACCCTTTCAAGTCCCAAAAAGGACCGAGGAACTTACCGGAGGCGATACCTGGATTTCAAACAGAGTACAATGTAGCCACTGTAGGGGAGAAGATCACAGAGAGCTCTTCTCAGATTGCTCAGAGTCAGCCCCAGCACCCTGTCCTGACTGAAGCAGACAAAGTGGTCAAACAGGTAGGTAGAAATGAGTAAGGAACAGAGAGTATGGTTATTCTTGCATTGTTTTGTTCGTCTGTCAAAGAAAAGAGTGCTTCTGACTTTTGTCAATGTTCATCTTTATTTTAGGAGAAGAACAAACGGTGGTATCACACTTTGCTCAAGTGTATGATACCATGTGTGTACAGCAGACATCACCAAAGGAACAGGAGACACCTGAGTAGAGAACAAGAACATGAAAAGACTGATGAAAAAAAGCACCAGGAGAAATCCATTGAATATGCACAATCTCGTCCAGTATTTCAATGAAAAGTTTCAGTGTTGTTTTTAGTGTCGTCGTATTGCATACATTTAAAACAATGTGTCTTGTTTAATGAACAATTTCATTTACTTTAGTAAAAAGTGTTGTTTACTGTAGTCCTAGCATGGATGCAATTGTTAGAAAAAACTTGAATGAAAAACTGAATGTTTCATACAATATGGGTTTGTGTTAACCCACACACCTAAGTGAAATGTTTGATTACGTTTACAAGACATAACACATAGTTCAGTTGAGTGTGAAAGGGAACAACAGAGAAAGTCACAAACAAAACATTTGTGAAGGACTTGATGAATGTTTTTTCTTTAGAAATGACAAAAAATAAAGAATTTTTCAACAAGATGTCTTTCTATAGCGAGTTTCATTTGAGATAGTCTTTTCTTAGAAGTGCAAGAGTGGTATTCCCTACAACTTATTCCCCAATTTGATCATTCTCAGAAATTAGGAGACGGAAACCACACCTACTGTAATATTAGACCTTGTAACAAGGCAACTAGGTTTCAATGGCTTAAAAGGTGCAGAAAGAGGCTCATGTATAATGACCTCCAGTGTCTCACAGGTTTCCCAAATCATTTCTTAGAGTATGGAAAAAGAGGAAATAAAGTGTCTACAGAAAGCGTATACCCCCTTGAACTTTGTTCAGTTTGTTGCGCCAGTGCCAGAGTTTCATGCAATTAAATGAGGACCTCTTTCTCACACCACATATGTTATACTTTCAAAGGGAAAAAAGGAAATATTACAATTGTATACATTTTCACCCACATGTTAATATTTGGTAGAAGCCCTTTTCACAGCAATTTCAGCTGTGAGTCTGTTGGTAATGGGCTCCACCACCTCTGAACCAACAAGATTTGATAATATTTGAGAATTTCAGAAGTCTGCCTGGTTTAGCTGAAGAATCAGCTAAGGTAAGTTTCAGGAAGAGCATCTGATTTCTTTCAATAAAGCAGAACAGAGAAAAAACACACAATACAAAATCATGAGAATTTGTATCCATATGACACTTTGACTCGAATACTTTTATCAGACCTACACAGAGTATATACTGTACACACTTTTTCAGCCCAGGTTTATACATTTGATACATTTGGAACTGCCATTTGTAGGTGTTTTTGTGTCTTAGCTCAACACTGTGAAACCTGTAGTTACAAACATGGAGGATGAAGACATATATTGTACCTCTGACCGGCCTACCTTCCAAGAGGTGAAAGATGAAACTTTTCCTTTATCGTCAACTCAGTGAATGTCTTTAAACTTTCGAAAATTGTAACAAAGAATAAGTTAAAAAACTTATTTTCATTGGACCCACAGAAAAGTCAAAGTTGTCCATAGAAATGCCCGTCTAAATCAGAAATCTACAGCACAAAGGCAGTGGCCTTTCGGGACATAAAAATGAAATCAGACTTTACTCAGACGATTTGCCCTTGGTCACGGACATCTTGCTATCAGTCACTACAAAGATGTTTTCTCTCGTGCCATGGCTTGCCTGACTTGCTTCTTCAGCTGGATGGCTTCTGGTCGCTGGTCAGGATCGACAGCCAGCATGTCCTGGAGCAGTGTCCTGAGCTCCGTGCTTATGGCTCTATTTACTTTCAGGGGGATGTGGAACTGCAGCCAGGGGTTCTCATCCAGGGCCTCTCCAACAGGCCCTGACAGACATATGCTCCTGTATCGGAAACACACTTTAGTTCAATTCTAAAATATTTCTCATAGGACTGAAGGAACCTTTGCCTGTTAAGAGTTAACAATTAGGTCCTCAAGAACTGTTTTACGGTTTTCTACACTCCTGGCTGGCCAAGGTCTCTTTAAGGTCTCTTAAGTGGAGGTGTAACTCATGTATCCTACATGTGATTTAGCAACATGAAAGGGAATAGCTTCTTATCGGATTATGGGCTTGGTTAACTGCCTAAGGCTGACCTAAGTGCCTAACTTTCTGACTTTGTTTATACCTTATATGTTAAGAAGCTTCTTCTGACCAATCAGAAATGTATGCTTTATGTATGAACATTTTGCTCATCAAAGTGAGTGAGAGACAAGGTTAACAGAAATTAGCCACGGCAGTAAATGACAGCATATTTTTGGGTTCTTAAATGGTCTCTACCTGGCACACCTGCAGTGCAAACTGACACACACTGTTTAGAGAAACAGCTACTCTATTACTAATATTAATGAAACATTTCTGATTCTATGGAACAAAAACAAACAGTAAAACTAAAACACAGATCTCTTAGCTTCCTATTTCATGAACCAGATGACTGAATGACCAAGCCTAACTAGTAGCCAGAACCCCAGTTAACCCTCCGTAACACAAAGTTTAACTACACGACAGGAACTCTTTCAAACTGAGTGAAAATCATAAATGGATCCATAACTTTACACCAATTTACTATGTTGTGCCAATACCTGCATTTACATTTAGAACGAATGATGTCATAGAACCAGCATCACACCAGTTCCAGGTGTCTCCAAGGAGACAAAAGAACTTCAGTTGTGTTTGCTAAAATACACACTTTGAAACATACTGTAACACTTAGTTAACATGTCTGGTTTAGTTGAAGAATCGGCTAAGGTAAGTTTCAGGGTTAAATGGTGGGATGGCACCTGTGCTTTTTTCCCCCAACCACTAGAATATGATTCGCACCAAACCCAAAAGAAATACTGCACAGTTCAGGAACTTCATCAACCTAGCAACTGTAAAATAAGCTTACAAACAACTGAATTGAAAAGCCAAAAAGTTCAGAGAAAGGCACAAACTATGTTTACTTGGGGTTTACAAAATTAAAGCTAACTAAAACTGTAATGATAAACAATCATGCTGCCAATGGACAGAGAAATATCATGTTTTTTGAATAATGTATTATTTGTTATATAGGAACCCAGTATAAGGGAATCCCTTGCGATCCTGTCTGCAGAGATAAAGGTAAGTATTTTTTTCTCTTTAGCTCGGTCACTCCAAGAAATATAATGAACATAAATATATTTGCCAATCTTTTCATAGTAATCCAAACAACTCTGCGTGTATCTGACATTTGTAATATTTATCTACCGCAGTATAACTCTTCTGGCAAGGCGATTGGTATTGTACCTTGAAAGAAAACTGATTGGAAATGTCATGTACTCTATGGTTTCTATTGATGTCAAGTGGCAAATGTTGACTGGTGATGTTATGTGAATCTTAGGAAATGGTCATTTTTCAATCGAGTCTTTGTTTCTCAGAATTTGAGACAGAGAGGTCAATCTCTGCAATCCGAGCTGAGGGCATTTCTTGGAATGGAAAGGTAAGAGCAACGTGTTCTTTGTTATTCTCTTAAGACTCTTCGCCAGATTTTACGATGAAAAATGTAAATAATAATAACAAACATTATTTTATATAGTGCCTTGAAAGGTGGCTTCTTTACAGAATGACAAAACCAACTACAATAAATAACACACAAGATATGCATGATGACAATACACAGTTAAAGGAGACAGTAGATGGTCATGGTCAGTGTATTCTGAAGGTAGTTTTCCAATTTTTTGGAACGGGGTAAAAGAGGTCACCTCTACTAGAATCTTTGTCCTAACCAAAAATGTAACAAAGTATAATAATAATATTAAAAATAATAATAATAAACTTTATTTATAGAGCACCTTTCATACAAATAGTGCTTTGGTGCTTTAAAAACCAAGCGTAAAAGTAAAATATTAAAATTGAGAGATATACTTTCAGTTGTCAAGGAAAATACAGCAATACAGTAAAGCAACATACATGTCAACTAAATAAATAAAAATTAGGAAAGTCGTAATAAAATAAGAACAATTAAAGAGAACTAAAAAAAGAAACAGAAATAGAAAGAACAAAGAACCACTTTAACTAAAAGCAACATTTTCAAATGTTTTTTAAAACAATGTACCGAGCTTGACTGCCTAATAAAAAGTGGAAGTGAGTTTCATAATTTAGAAGCATAAAAACAAAAAGCAGCCTCTCCACTCTTTCTGCATTTCACATGTGGTATTTGCAGTAGGCCAGTATGTGCAGATCTCAGGTCACGTATAGGAACATAGGAAGACAGACATTCAGGAAGGTACAGACGTGCTACGTCGCTTAAAGCTTAAAAATCAAGTAAAATAACTTTCAAATTTATCCTAGATAATACAGGTGAAAAGTGAAGTTTTTTCAAAATAGGAATGATATTCTCTTTCTTGTATTGGTTAGGATCTGTGCTACTGCATTTCGAACAAGTAGTAAGGGATTTATTGTTTTCTTGGGAAGCCCACAAAACAGAGCATTATAATCATATCCACATCAATGTGAGCAATGGAGAAGTCAAATTAACGTGTCTAAATATCATCTAGTTCTATCCCAGGGAAGAGGGCTGTTGCCTACACAGACGACAAGACACAAAACACTCAACTGTGCAAAACACGCATAAGGACATCAGTCAGGAGGAACAAGGTAAAGTGTTTTTTCTTCTTCACCATGGTCATGTAGTTTCACTCCAAGCACTGTCATATGAAATAACTGTGGAAACGACCTCCCCAACATTTTGGGTTGTTGCATTTTGCTTCAATGAATTTTAACCTTTTCTTTTAGACATTAAGAGGAAGGACACATTCACCCTTGGTAGAGATTCAGTTGTTCTATGAGATGTCAAGGTGAGAATTAACCACTTCAGGGATAAGTCAATCCACATAACTGAAAAGGGGGCAATGAACAGGATATGGGGATTTTGCTAGTTATAAAGTACAATAATCATCATTACATGATCTAAGACTACTGAAGTATAAGCTGTGTCCCTGACTGATTAATTAGCAAATTCATCTTTGTAGAGTGCAGCTACTATCTATTCAGTGGCATTTCCTTAAAACAACTGTATTCCCACATTCGGAATATGGAGTGAGATCATGTAGAGAATGTTGGACTTGTAATAACTAATTGAAGGATAATAATAATCAACGAAAGTGCTTAAAAGTATCAACAAATGCCTTCAAAGTACTTGACACGTACTTTGCTTTCAAAAGTGAAACATAATTAATGCTTACGTAAGATTTCTCTTGACTTCTCAGGAGTATACTAACTCCAAGGACAAGTAACATCACAAACCATTATTTAAGTGCTGATGTTGGAGCTGCAATACTACTACCAAGACAAAAAATGATACAGGTAACACTGCTTTCAGATTTCTAAGAATTGCTAAAATAGTATGTTTACAGAGCATTCAGAGTTGAGAATATGACAAGTTCCTACCATCTCAAACACTGCCAATCTAGAACAAAAAGAAAGTACTTGAACGCCTGCAGTAATCGAACACAAACCAGAACATATCAGTGCATGACAAGGAAATGTAGTCACAAAATGATTCTACCCTTTCAAGTCCCAAAAAGGACCGAGGAACTTACCGGAGGCGATACCTGGATTTCAAACAGAGTACAATGTAGCCACTGTAGGGGAGAAGATCACAGAGAGCTCTTCTCAGATTGCTCAGAGTCAGCCCCAGCACCCTGTCCTGATTGAAGCAGACAAAGTGGTCAAACAGGTAGGTAGAAATGAGTAAGGAACAGAGAGTATGGTTATTCTTGCATTGTTTTGTTCGTCTGTCAAAGAAAAGAGTGCTTCTGACTTTTGTCAATGTTCATCTTTATTTTAGGAGAAGAACAAACGGTGGTATCACACTTTGCTCAAGTGTATGATACCATGTGTATACAGCAGACATCACCAAAGGAACAGGAGACACCTGAGTAGAGAACAAGAATATGAAAAGACTGATGAAAAAAAGCACCAGGAGAAATCCATTGAATATGCACAATCTCGTCCAGTATTTCAATGAAAAGTTTCAGTGTTGTTTTTAGTGTCGTCGTATTGCATACATTTAAAACAATGTGTCTTGTTAAATGAACAATTTCATTTACTTTAGTAAAAAGTGTTGTTTACTGTAGTCCTAGCATGGATGCAATTGTTAGAAAAAACTTGAATGAAAAACTGAATGTTTCATACAATATGGGTTTGTGTTAACCCACACACCTAAGTGAAATGTTTGATTACGTTTACAAGACATAACACATAGTTCAGTTGAGTGTGAAAGGGAACAACAGAGAAAGTCACAAACAAAACATTTGTGAAGGACTTGATGAATGTTTTTTCTTTAGAAATGACAAAAAATAAAGAATTTTTCAACAAGATGTCTTTCTATAGCGAGTTTCATTTGAGATAGTCTTTTCTTAGAAGTGCAAGAGTGGTATTCCCTACAACTTATTCCCCAATTTGATCATTCTCAGAAATTAGGAGACGGAAACCACACCTACTGTAATATTAGACCTTGTAACAAGGCAACTAGGTTTCAATGGCTTAAAAGGTGCAGAAAGAGGCTCATGTATAATGACCTCCAGTGTCCCACAGGTTTCCCAAATCATTTCTTAGAGTATGGAAAAAGAGGAAATAAAGTGTCTACAGAAAGCGTATACCCCCTTGAACTTTGTTCAGTTTGTTGCGCCAGTGCCAGAGTTTCATGCAATTAAATGAGGACCTCTTTCTCACACCACATATGTTATACTTTCAAAGGGAAAAAAGGAAATATTACAATTGTATACATTTTCACCCACATGTTAATATTTGGTAGAAGCCCTTTTCACAGCAATTTCAGCTGTGAGTCTGTTGGTAATGGGCTCCACCACCTCTGAACCAACAAGATTTGATAATATTTGAGAATTTCAGAAGTCTGTCTGGTTTAGCTGAAGAATCAGCTAAGGTAAGTTTCAGGAAGAGCATCTGATTTCTTTCAATAAAGCAGAACAGAGAAAAAACACACAATACAAAATCATGAGAATTTGTATCCATATGACACTTTGACTCGAATACTTTTATCAGACCTACACAGAGTATATACTGTACACACTTTTTCAGCCCAGGTTTATACATTTGATACATTTGGAACTGCCATTTGTAGTTGTTTTTGTGTCTTAGCTCAACACTGTGAAACCTGTAGTTACAAACATGGAGGATGAAGACATATATTGTACCTCTGACCGGCCTACCTTCCAAGAGGTGAAAGATGAAACTTTTCCTTTATCGTCAACTCAGTGAATGTCTTTAAACTTTCGAAAACTGTAACAAAGAATAAGTTAAAAAACTTATTTTCATTGGACCCACAGAAAAGTCAAAGTTGTCCATAGAAATGCCCGTCTAAATCAGAAATCTACAGCACAAAGGCAGTGGCCTTTCGGGACATAAAAATGAAATCAGACTTTACTCAGACGATTTGCCCTTGGTCACGGACATCTTGCTATCAGTCACTACAAAGATGTTTTCTCTCGTGCCATGGCTTGCCTGACTTGCTTCTTCAGCTGGATGGCTTCTGGTCGCTGGTCAGGATCGACAGCCAGCATGTCCTGGAGCAGTGTCCTTAGCTCCGTGCTTATGGCTCTATTTACTTTCAGGGGGATGTGGAACTGCAGCCAGGGGTTCTCATCCAGGGCCTCTCCAACAGGCCCTGACAGACATATGCTCCTGTATCGGAAACACACTTTAGTTCAATTCTAAAATATTTCTCATAGGACTGAAGGAACCTTTGCCTGTTAAGAGTTAACAATTAGGTCCTCAAGAACTGTTTTACGGTTTTCTACACTCCTGGCTGGCCAAGGTCTCTTTAAGGTCTCTTAAGTGGAGGTGTAACTCATGTATCCTACATGTGATTTAGCAACATGAAAGGGAATAGCTTCTTATCAGATTATGGTCTTGGTTAACTGCCTAAGGCTGACCTAAGTGCCTAACTTTCTGACTTTGTTTATACCTTATATGTTAAGAAGCTTCTTCTGACCAATCAGAAATGTATGCTTTATGTATGAACATTTTGCTCATCAAAGTGAGTGAGAGACAAGGTTAACAGAAATTAGCCACGGCAGTAAATGACAGCATATTTTTGGGTTCTTAAATGGTCTCTACCTGGCACACCTGCAGTGCAAACTGACACACACTGTTTAGAGAAACAGCTACTCTATTACTAATATTAATGAAACATTTCTTATTCTATGGAACAAAAACAAACAGTAAAACTAAAACACAGATCTCTTAGCTTCCTATTTCATGAACCAGATGACTGAATGACCAAGCCTAACTAGTAGCCAGAACCCCAGTTAACCCTCCGTAACACAAAGTTTAACTACACGACAGGAACTCTTTCAAACTGAGTGAAAATCATAAATGGATCCATAACTTTACATCAATTTACTATGTTGTGCCAATACCTGCATTTACATTTAGAACGAATGATGTCATAGAACCAGCATCACACCAGTTCCAGGTGTCTCCAAGGAGACAACAGAACTTCAGTTGTGTTTGCTAAAATACACACTTTGAAACATACTGTAACACTTAGTTAACATGTCTGGTTTAGTTGAAGAATCGGCTAAGGTAAGTTTCAGGGTTAAATGGTGGGATGGCACCTGTGCTTTTTTCCCCCAACCACTAGAATATGATTCGCACCAAACCCAAAAGAAATACTGCACAGTTCAGGAACTTCATCAACCTAGCAACTGTAAAATAAGCTTACAAACAACTGAATTGAAATGCCAAAAAGTTCAGAGAAAGGCACAAACTATGTTTACTTGGGGTTTACAAAATTAAAGCTAACTAAAACTGTAATGATAAACAATCATGCTGCCAATGGACAGAGAAATATCATGTTTTTTGAATAATGTATTATTTGTTATATAGGAACCCAGTATAAGGGAATCCCTTGCGATCCTGTCTGCAGAGATAAAGGTAAGTATTTTTTTCTCTTTAGCTCTGTCACTCCAAGAAATATAATGAACATAAATATATTTGCCAATCTTTTCATAGTAATCCAAACAACTCTGCGTGTATCTGACATTTGTAATATTTATCTACCGCAGTATAACTCTTCTGGCAAGACGATTGGTATTGTACCTTGAAAGAAAACTGATTGGAAATGTCATGTACTCTATGGTTTCTATTGATGTCAAGTGGCAAATGTTGACTGGTGATGTTATGTGAATCTTAGGAAATGGTTGTTTTTCAATCGAGTCTATGTTTCTCAGAATTTGAGACAGAGAGGTCAATCTCTGCAATCCGAGCTGAGGGCATTTCTTGGAATGGAAAGGTAAGAGCAACGTGTTCTTTGTTATTCTCTTAAGACTCTTCGCCAGATTTTACGATGAAAAATGTAAATAATAATAACAAACATTATTTTATATAGTGCCTTGAAAGGTGGCTTCTTTACAGAATGACAAAACCAACTACAATAAATAATACACAAGATATGCATGATGACAATACACAGTTAAAGGAGACAGTAGATGGTCATGGTCAGTGTATTCTGAAGGTAGTTTTCCAATTTTTTGGAACGGGGTAAAAGAGGTCACCTCTACTAGAATCTTTGTCCTAACCAAAAATGTAACAAAGTATAATAATAATATTAAAAATAATAATAATAAACTTTATTTATAGAGCACCTTTCATACAAATAGTGCTTTGGTGCTTTAAAAACCAAGCGTAAAAGTAAAATATTAAAATTGAGAGATATACTTTCAGTTGTCAAGGAAAATACAGCAATACAGTAAAGCAACATACATGTCAACTAAATAAATAAAAATTAGGAAAGTCGTAATAAAATAAGAACAATTAAAGAGAACTAAAAAAAGAAACAGAAATAGAAAGAACAAAGAACCACTTTAACTAAAAGCAACATTTTCAAATGTTTTTTAAAACAATGTACCGAGCTTGACTGCCTAATAAAAAGTGGAAGTGAGTTACATAATTTGGAAGCATAAAAACAAAAAGCAGCCTCTCCACTCTTTCTGCATTTCACATGTGGTATTTGCAGTAGGCCAGTATGTGCAGATCTCAGGTCACGTATAGGAACATAGGAAGACAGACATTCAGGAAGGTACAGACGTGCTAGGTCGCTTAAAGCTTAAAAATCAAGTAAAATAACTTTCAAATTTATCCTAGATAATACAGGTGAAAAGTGAAGTTTTTTCAAAATAGGAATGATATTCTCTTTCTTGTATTGGTTAGGATCTGTGCTACTGCATTTCGAACAAGTAGTAAGGGATTTATTGTTTTCTTGGGAAGCCCACAAAACAGAGCATTATAATCATATCCACATCAATGTGAGCAATGGAGAAGTCAAATTAACGTGTCTAAATATCATCTAGTTCTATCCCAGGGAAGAGGGCTGTTGCCTACACAGACGACAAGACACAAAACACTCAACTGTGCAAAACACGCATAAGGACATCAGTCAGGAGGAACAAGGTAAAGTGTTTTTTCTTCTTCACCATGGTCATGTAGTTTCACTCCAAGCACTGTCATATGAAATAACTGTGGAAACGACCTCCCCAACATTTTGGGTTGTTGCATTTTGCTTCAATGAATTTTAACCTTTTCTTTTAGACATTAAGAGGAAGGACACATTCACCCTTGGTAGATTCAGTTGTTCTATGAGATGTCAAGGTGAGAATTAACCACTTCAGGGATAAGTCAATCCACATAACTGAAAAGGGGGCAATGAACAGGATATGGGGATTTTGCTAGTTATAAAGTACAATAATCATCATTACATGATCTAAGACTACTGAAGTATAAGCTGTGTCCCTGACTGATTAATTAGCAAATTCATCTTTGTAGAGTGCAGCTACTATCTATTCAGTGGCATTTCCTTAAAACAACTGTATTCCCACATTCGGAATATGGAGTGAGATCATGTAGAGAATGTTGGACTTGTAATAACTAATTGAAGGATAATAATAATCAACGAAAGTGCTTAAAAGTATCAACAAATGCCTTCAAAGTACTTGACACGTACTTTGCTTTCAAAAGTGAAACATAATTAATGCTTACGTAAGATTTCTCTTGACTTCTCAGGAGTATACTAACTCCAAGGACAAGTAACATCACAAACCATTATTTAAGTGCTGATGTTGGAGCTGCAATACTACTACCAAGACAAAAAATGATACAGGTAACACTGCTTTCAGATTTCTAAGAATTGCTAAAATAGTATGTTTACAGAGCATTCAGAGTTGAGAATATGACAAGTTCCTACCATCTCAAACACTGCCAATCTAGAACAAAAAGAAAGTACTTGAACGCCTGCAGTAATCGAACACAAACCAGAACATATCAGTGCATGACAAGGAAATGTAGTCACAAAATGATTCTACCCTTTCAAGTCCCAAAAAGGACCGAGGAACTTACCGGAGGCGATACCTGGATTTCAAACAGAGTACAATGTAGCCACTGTAGGGGAGAAGATCACAGAGAGCTCTTCTCAGATTGCTCAGAGTCAGCCCCAGCACCCTGTCCTGACTGAAGCAGACAAAGTGGTCAAACAGGTAGGTAGAAATGAGTAAGGAACAGAGAGTATGGTTATTCTTGCATTGTTTTGTTCGTCTGTCAAAGAAAAGAGTGCTTCTGACTTTTGTCAATGTTCATCTTTATTTTAGGAGAAGAACAAACGGTGGTATCACACTTTGCTCAAGTGTATGATACCATGTGTATACAGCAGACATCACCAAAGGAACAGGAGACACCTGAGTAGAGAACAAGAATATGAAAAGACTGATGAAAAAAAGCACCAGGAGAAATCCATTGAATATGCACAATCTCGTCCAGTATTTCAATGAAAAGTTTCAGTGTTGTTTTTAGTGTCGTCGTATTGCATACATTTAAAACAATGTGTCTTGTTAAATGAACAATTTCATTTACTTTAGTAAAAAGTGTTGTTTACTGTAGTCCTAGCATGGATGCAATTGTTAGAAAAAACTTGAATGAAAAACTGAATGTTTCATACAATATGGGTTTGTGTTAACCCACACACCTAAGTGAAATGTTTGATTACGTTTACAAGACATAACACATAGTTCAGTTGAGTGTGAAAGGGAACAACAGAGAAAGTCACAAACAAAACATTTGTGAAGGACTTGATGAATGTTTTTTCTTTAGAAATGACAAAAAATAAAGAATTTTTCAACAAGATGTCTTTCTATAGCGAGTTTCATTTGAGATAGTCTTTTCTTAGAAGTGCAAGAGTGGTATTCCCTACAACTTATTCCCCAATTTGATCATTCTCAGAAATTAGGAGACGGAAACCACACCTACTGTAATATTAGACCTTGTAACAAGGCAACTAGGTTTCAATGGCTTAAAAGGTGCAGAAAGAGGCTCATGTATAATGACCTCCAGTGTCCCACAGGTTTCCCAAATCATTTCTTAGAGTATGGAAAAAGAGGAAATAAAGTGTCTACAGAAAGCGTATACCCCCTTGAACTTTGTTCAGTTTGTTGCGCCAGTGCCAGAGTTTCATGCAATTAAATGAGGACCTCTTTCTCACACCACATATGTTATACTTTCAAAGGGAAAAAAGGAAATATTACAATTGTATACATTTTCACCCACATGTTAATATTTGGTAGAAGCCCTTTTCACAGCAATTTCAGCTGTGAGTCTGTTGGTAATGGGCTCCACCACCTCTGAACCAACAAGATTTGATAATATTTGAGAATTTCAGAAGTCTGTCTGGTTTAGCTGAAGAATCAGCTAAGGTAAGTTTCAGGAAGAGCATCTGATTTCTTTCAATAAAGCAGAACAGAGAAAAAACACACAATACAAAATCATGAGAATTTGTATCCATATGACACTTTGACTCGAATACTTTTATCAGACCTACACAGAGTATATACTGTACACACTTTTTCAGCCCAGGTTTATACATTTGATACATTTGGAACTGCCATTTGTAGGTGTTTTTGTGTCTTAGCTCAACACTGTGAAACCTGTAGTTACAAACATGGAGGATGAAGACATATATTGTACCTCTGACCGGCCTACCTTCCAAGAGGTGAAAGATGAAACTTTTCCTTTATCGTCAACTCAGTGAATGTCTTTAAACTTTCGAAAACTGTAACAAAGAATAAGTTAAAAAACTTATTTTCATTGGACCCACAGAAAAGTCAAAGTTGTCCATAGAAATGCCCGTCTAAATCAGAAATCTACAGCACAAAGGCAGTGGCCTTTCGGGACATAAAAATGAAATCAGACTTTACTCAGACGATTTGCCCTTGGTCACGGACATCTTGCTATCAGTCACTACAAAGATGTTTTCTCTCGTGCCATGGCTTGCCTGACTTGCTTCTTCAGCTGGATGGCTTCTGGTCGCTGGTCAGGATCGACAGCCAGCATGTCCTGGAGCAGTGTCCTTAGCTCCGTGCTTATGGCTCTATTTACTTTCAGGGGGATGTGGAACTGCAGCCAGGGGTTCTCATCCAGGGCCTCTCCAACAGGCCCTGACAGACATATGCTCCTGTATCGGAAACACACTTTAGTTCAATTCTAAAATATTTCTCATAGGACTGAAGGAACCTTTGCCTGTTAAGAGTTAACAATTAGGTCCTCAAGAACTGTTTTACGGTTTTCTACACTCCTGGCTGGCCAAGGTCTCTTTAAGGTCTCTTAAGTGGAGGTGTAACTCATGTATCCTACATGTGATTTAGCAACATGAAAGGGAATAGCTTCTTATCAGATTATGGTCTTGGTTAACTGCCTAAGGCTGACCTAAGTGCCTAACTTTCTGACTTTGTTTATACCTTATATGTTAAGAAGCTTCTTCTGACCAATCAGAAATGTATGCTTTATGTATGAACATTTTGCTCATCAAAGTGAGTGAGAGACAAGGTTAACAGAAATTAGCCACGGCAGTAAATGACAGCATATTTTTGGGTTCTTAAATGGTCTCTACCTGGCACACCTGCAGTGCAAACTGACACACACTGTTTAGAGAAACAGCTACTCTATTACTAATATTAATGAAACATTTCTTATTCTATGGAACAAAAACAAACAGTAAAACTAAAACACAGATCTCTTAGCTTCCTATTTCATGAACCAGATGACTGAATGACCAAGCCTAACTAGTAGCCAGAACCCCAGTTAACCCTCCGTAACACAAAGTTTAACTACACGACAGGAACTCTTTCAAACTGAGTGAAAATCATAAATGGATCCATAACTTTACACCAATTTACTATGTTGTGCCAATACCTGCATTTACATTTAGAACAAATGATGTCATAGAACCAGCATCACACCAGTTCCAGGTGTCTCCAAGGAGACAAAAGAACTTCAGTTGTGTTTGCTAAAATACACACTTTGAAACATACTGTAACACTTAGTTAACATGTCTGGTTTAGTTGAAGAATCGGCTAAGGTAAGTTTCAGGGTTAAATGGTGGGATGGCACCTGTGCTTTTTTCCCCCAACCACTAGAATATGATTCGCACCAAACCCAAAAGAAATACTGCACAGTTCAGGAACTTCATCAACCTAGCAACTGTAAAATAAGCTTACAAACAACTGAATTGAAATGCCAAAAAGTTCAGAGAAAGGCACAAACTATGTTTACTTGGGGTTTACAAAATTAAAGCTAACTAAAACTGTAATGATAAACAATCATGCTGCCAATGGACAGAGAAATATCATGTTTTTTGAATAATGTATTATTTGTTATATAGGAACCCAGTATAAGGGAATCCCTTGCGATCCTGTCTGCAGAGATAAAGGTAAGTATTTTTTTCTCTTTAGCTCGGTCACTCCAAGAAATATAATGAACATAAATATATTTGCCAATCTTTTCATAGTAATCCAAACAACTCTGCGTGTATCTGACATTTGTAATATTTATCTACCGCAGTATAACTCTTCTGGCAAGGCGATTGGTATTGTACCTTGAAAGAAAACTGATTGGAAATGTCATGTACTCTATGGTTTCTATTGATGTCAAGTGGCAAATGTTGACTGGTGATGTTATGTGAATCTTAGGAAATGGTTGTTTTTCAATCGAGTCTATGTTTCTCAGAATTTGAGACAGAGAGGTCAATCTCTGCAATCCGAGCTGAGGGCATTTCTTGGAATGGAAAGGTAAGAGCAACGTGTTCTTTGTTATTCTCTTAAGACTCTTCGCCAGATTTTACGATGAAAAATGTAAATAATAATAACAAACATTATTTTATATAGTGCCTTGAAAGGTGGCTTCTTTACAGAATGACAAAACCAACTACAATAAATAATACACAAGATATGCATGATGACAATACACAGTTAAAGGAGACAGTAGATGGTCATGGTCAGTGTATTCTGAAGGTAGTTTTCCAATTTTTTGGAACGGGGTAAAAGAGGTCACCTCTACTAGAATCTTTGTCCTAACCAAAAATGTAACAAAGTATAATAATAATATTAAAAATAATAATAATAAACTTTATTTATAGAGCACCTTTCATACAAATAGTGCTTTGGTGCTTTAAAAACCAAGCGTAAAAGTAAAATATTAAAATTGAGAGATATACTTTCAGTTGTCAAGGAAAATACAGCAATACAGTAAAGCAACATACATGTCAATTAAATAAATAAAAATTAGGAAAGTCGTAATAAAATAAGAACAATTAAAGAGAATTAAAAAAAGAAACAGAAATAGAAAGAACAAAGAACCACTTTAACTAAAAGCAACATTTTCAAATGTTTTTTAAAACAATGTACCGAGCTTGACTGCCTAATAAAAAGTGGAAGTGAGTTTCATAATTTAGAAGCATAAAAACAAAAAGCAGCCTCTCCACTCTTTCTGCATTTCACATGTGGTATTTGCAGTAGGCCAGTATGTGCAGATCTCAGGTCACGTATAGGAACATAGGAAGACAGACATTCAGGAAGGTACAGACGTGCTAGGTCGCTTAAAGCTTAAAAATCAAGTAAAATAACTTTCAAATTTATCCTAGATAATACAGGTGAAAAGTGAAGTTTTTTCAAAATAGGAATGATATTCTCTTTCTTGTATTGGTTAGGATCTGTGCTACTGCATTTCGAACAAGTAGTAAGGGATTTATTGTTTTCTTGGGAAGCCCACAAAACAGAGCATTATAATCATATCCACATCAATGTGAGCAATGGAGAAGTCAAATTAACGTGTCTAAATATCATCTAGTTCTATCCCAGGGAAGAGGGCTGTTGCCTACACAGACGACAAGACACAAAACACTCAACTGTGCAAAACACGCATAAGGACATCAGTCAGGAGGAACAAGGTAAAGTGTTTTTTCTTCTTCACCATGGTCATGTAGTTTCACTCCAAGCACTGTCATATGAAATAACTGTGGAAACGACCTCCCCAACATTTTGGGTTGTTGCATTTTGCTTCAATGAATTTTAACCTTTTCTTTTAGACATTAAGAGGAAGGACACATTCACCCTTGGTAGAGATTCAGTTGTTCTATGAGATGTCAAGGTGAGAATTAACCACTTCAGGGATAAGTCAATCCACATGACTGAAAAAGGGGCAATGAACAGGATATGGGGATTTTGCTAGTTATAAAGTACAATAATCATCATTACATGATCTAAGACTACTGAAGTATAAGCTGTGTCCCTGACTGATTAATTAGCAAATTCATCTTTGTAGAGTGCAGCTACTATCTATTCAGTGGCATTTCCTTAAAACAACTGTATTCCCACATTCGGAATATGGAGTGAGATCATGTAGAGAATGTTGGACTTGTAATAACTAATTGAAGGATAATAATAATCAACGAAAGTGCTTAAAAGTATCAACAAATGCCTTCAAAGTACTTGACACGTACTTTGCTTTCAAAAGTGAAACATAATTAATGCTTACGTAAGATTTCTCTTGACTTCTCAGGAGTATACTAACTCCAAGGACAAGTAACATCACAAACCATTATTTAAGTGCTGATGTTGGAGCTGCAATACTACTACCAAGACAAAAAATGATACAGGTAACACTGCTTTCAGATTTCTAAGAATTGCTAAAATAGTATGTTTACAGAGCATTCAGAGTTGAGAATATGACAAGTTCCTACCATCTCAAACACTGCCAATCTAGAACAAAAAGAAAGTACTTGAACGCCTGCAGTAATCGAACACAAACCAGAACATATCAGTGCATGACAAGGAAATGTAGTCACAAAATGATTCTACCCTTTCAAGTCCCAAAAAGGACCGAGGAACTTACCGGAGGCAATACCTGGATTTCAAACAGAGTACAATGTAGCCACTGTAGGGGAGAAGATCACAGAGAGCTCTTCTCAGATTGCTCAGAGTCAGCCCCAGCACCCTGTCCTGACTGAAGCAGACAAAGTGGTCAAACAGGTAGGTAGAAATGAGTAAGGAACAGAGAGTATGGTTATTCTTGCATTGTTTTGTTCGTCTGTCAAAGAAAAGAGTGCTTCTGACTTTTGTCAATGTTCATCTTTATTTTAGGAGAAGAACAAACGGTGGTATCACACTTTGCTCAAGTGTATGATACCATGTGTATACAGCAGACATCACCAAAGGAACAGGAGACACCTGAGTAGAGAACAAGAATATGAAAAGACTGATGAAAAAAAGCACCAGGAGAAATCCATTGAATATGCACAATCTCGTCCAGTATTTCAATGAAAAGTTTCAGTGTTGTTTTTAGTGTCGTCGTATTGCATACATTTAAAACAATGTGTCTTGTTAAATGAACAATTTCATTTACTTTAGTAAAAAGTGTTGTTTACTGTAGTCCTAGCATGGATGCAATTGTTAGAAAAAACTTGAATGAAAAACTGAATGTTTCATACAATATGGGTTTGTGTTAACCCACACACCTAAGTGAAATGTTTGATTACGTTTACAAGACATAACACATAGTTCAGTTGAGTGTGAAAAGGAACAACAGAGAAAGTCACAAACAAAACATTTGTGAAGGACTTGATGAATGTTTTTTCTTTAGAAATGACAAAAAATAAAGAATTTTTCAACAAGATGTCTTTCTATAGCGAGTTTCATTTGAGATAGTCTTTTCTTAGAAGTGCAAGAGTGGTATTCCCTACAACTTATTCCCCAATTTGATCATTCTCAGAAATTAGGAGACGGAAACCACACCTACTGTAATATTAGACCTTGTTACAAGGCAACTAGGTTTCAATGGCTTAAAAGGTGCAGAAAGAGGCTCATGTATAATGACCTCCAGTGTCCCACAGGTTTCCCAAATCATTTCTTAGAGTATGGAAAAAGAGGAAATAAAGTGTCTACAGAAAGCGTATACCCCCTTGAACTTTGTTCAGTTTGTTGCGCCAGTGCCAGAGTTTCATGCAATTAAACGAGGACCTCTTTCTCACACCACATATGTTATACTTTCAAAGGGAAAAAAGGAAATATTACAATTGTATACATTTTCACCCACATGTTAATATTTGGTAGAAGCCCTTTTCACAGCAATTTCAGCTGTGAGTCTGTTGGTAATGGGCTCCACCACCTCTGAACCAACAAGATTTGATAATATTTGAGAATTTCAGAAGTCTGTCTGGTTTAGCTGAAGAATCAGCTAAGGTAAGTTTCAGGAAGAGCATCTGATTTCTTTCAATAAAGCAGAACAGAGAAAAAACACACAATACAAAATCATGTGAATTTGTATCCATATGACACTTTGACTCGAATACTTTTATCAGACCTACACAGAGTATATACTGTACACACTTTTTCAGCCCAGGTTTATACATTTGATACATTTGGAACTGCCATTTGTAGGTGTTTTTGTGTCTTAGCTCAACACTGTGAAACCTGTAGTTACAAAAATGGAGGATGAAGACATATATTGTACCTCTGACCGGCCTACCTTCCAAGAGGTGAAAGATGAAACTTTTCCTTTATCGTCAACTCAGTGAATGTCTTTAAACTTTCGAAAACTGTAACAAAGAATAAGTTAAAAAACTTATTTTCATTGGACCCACAGAAAAGTCAAAGTTGTCCATAGAAATGCCCGTCTAAATCAGAAATCTACAGCACAAAGGCAGTGGCCTTTCGGGACATAAAAATGAAATCAGACTTTACTCAGACGATTTGCCCTTGGTCACGGACATCTTGCTATCAGTCACTACAAAGATGTTTTCTCTCGTGCCATGGCTTGCCTGACTTGCTTCTTCAGCTGGATGGCTTCTGGTCGCTGGTCAGGATCGACAGCCAGCATGTCCTGGAGCAGTGTCCTTAGCTCCGTGCTTATGGCTCTATTTACTTTCAGGGGGATGTGGAACTGCAGCCAGGGGTTCTCATCCAGGGCCTCTCCAACAGGCCCTGACAGACATATGCTCCTGTATCGGAAACACACTTTAGTTCAATTCTAAAATATTTCTCATAGGACTGAAGGAACCTTTGCCTGTTAAGAGTTAACAATTAGGTCCTCAAGAACTGTTTTACGGTTTTCTACACTCCTGGCTGGCCAAGGTCTCTTTAAGGTCTCTTAAGTGGAGGTGTAACTCATGTATCCTACATGTGATTTAGCAACATGAAAGGGAATAGCTTCTTATCGGATTATGGTCTTGGTTAACTGCCTAAGGCTGACCTAAGTGCCTAACTTTCTGACTTTGTTTATACCTTATATGTTAAGAAGCTTCTTCTGACCAATCAGAAATGTATGCTTTATGTATGAACATTTTGCTCATCAAAGTGAGTGAGAGACAAGGTTAACAGAAATTAGCCACGGCAGTAAATGACAGCATATTTTTGGGTTCTTAAATGGTCTCTACCTGGCACACCTGCAGTGCAAACTGACACACACTGTTTAGAGAAACAGCTACTCTATTACTAATATTAATGAAACATTTCTGATTCTATGGAACAAAAACAAACAGTAAAACTAAAACACAGATCTCTTAGCTTCCTATTTCATGAACCAGATGACTGAATGACCAAGCCTAACTAGTAGCCAGAACCCCAGTTAACCCTCCGTAACACAAAGTTTAACTACACGACAGGAACTCTTTCAAACTGAGTGAAAATCATAAATGGATCCATAACTTTACACCAATTTACTATGTTGTGCCAATACCTGCATTTACATTTAGAACGAATGATGTCATAGAACCAGCATCACACCAGTTCCAGGTGTCTCCAAGGAGACAAAAGAACTTCAGTTGTGTTTGCTAAAATACACACTTTGAAACATACTGTAAAACTTAGTTAACATGTCTGGTTTAGTTGAAGAATCGGCTAAGGTAAGTTTCAGGGTTAAATGGTGGGATGGCACCTGTGCTTTTTTCCCCCAACCACTAGAATATGATTCGCACCAAACCCAAAAGAAATACTGCACGGTTCAGGAACTTCATCAACCTAGCAACTGTAAAATAAGCTTACAAACAACTGAATTGAAAAGCCAAAAAGTTCAGAGAAAGGCACAAACTATGTTTACTTGGGGTTTACAAAATTAAAGCTAACTAAAACTGTAATGATAAACAATCATGCTGCCAATGGACAGAGAAATATCATGTTTTTTGAATAATGTATTATTTGTTATATAGGAACCCAGTATAAGGGAATCCCTTGCGATCCTGTCTGCAGAGATAAAGGTAAGTATTTTTTTCTCTTTAGCTCGGTCACTCCAAGAAATATAATGAACATAAATATATTTGCCAATCTTTTCATAGTAATCCAAACAACTCTGCGTGTATCTGACATTTGTAATATTTATCTACCGCAGTATAACTCTTCTGGCAAGGCGATTGGTATTGTACCTTGAAAGAAAACTGATTGGAAATGTCATGTACTCTATGGTTTCTATTGATGTCAAGTGGCAAATGTTGACTGGTGATGTTATGTGAATCTTAGGAAATGGTCATTTTTCAATCGAGTCTATGTTTCTCAGAATTTGAGACAGAGAGGTCAATCTCTGCAATCCGAGCTGAGGGCATTTCTTGGAATGGAAAGGTAAGAGCAACGTGTTCTTTGTTATTCTCTTAAGACTCTTCGCCAGATTTTACGATGAAAAATGTAAATAATAATAACAAACATTATTTTATATAGTGCCTTGAAAGGTGGCTTCTTTACAGAATGACAAAACCAACTACAATAAATAATACACAAGATATGCATGATGACAATACACAGTTAAAGGAGACAGTAGATGGTCATGGTCAGTGTATTCTGAAGGTAGTTTTCCAATTTTTTGGAACGGGGTAAAAGAGGTCACCTCTACTAGAATCTTTGTCCTAACCAAAAATGTAACAAAGTATAATAATAATATTAAAAATAATAATAATAAACTTTATTTATAGAGCACCTTTCATACAAATAGTGCTTTGGTGCTTTAAAAACCAAGCGTAAAAGTAAAATATTAAAATTGAGAGATATACTTTCAGTTGTCAAGGAAAATACAGCAATACAGTAAAGCAACATACATGTCAATTAAATAAATAAAAATTAGGAAAGTCGTAATAAAATAAGAACAATTAAAGAGAATTAAAAAAAGAAACAGAAATAGAAAGAACAAAGAACCACTTTAACTAAAAGCAACATTTTCAAATGTTTTTTAAAACAATGTACCGAGCTTGACTGCCTAATAAAAAGTGGAAGTGAGTTTCATAATTTAGAAGCATAAAAACAAAAAGCAGCCTCTCCACTCTTTCTGCATTTCACATGTGGTATTTGCAGTAGGCCAGTATGTGCAGATCTCAGGTCACGTATAGGAACATAGGAAGACAGACATTCAGGAAGGTACAGACGTGCTAGGTCGCTTAAAGCTTAAAAATCAAGTAAAATAACTTTCAAATTTATCCTAGATAATACAGGTGAAAAGTGAAGTTTTTTCAAAATAGGAATGATATTCTCTTTCTTGTATTGGTTAGGATCTGTGCTACTGCATTTCGAACAAGTAGTAAGGGATTTATTGTTTTCTTGGGAAGCCCACAAAACAGAGCATTATAATCATATCCACATCAATGTGAGCAATGGAGAAGTCAAATTAACGTGTCTAAATATCATCTAGTTCTATCCCAGGGAAGAGGGCTGTTGCCTACACAGACGACAAGACACAAAACACTCAACTGTGCAAAACACGCATAAGGACATCAGTCAGGAGGAACAAGGTAAAGTGTTTTTTCTTCTTCACCATGGTCATGTAGTTTCACTCCAAGCACTGTCATATGAAATAACTGTGGAAACGACCTCCCCAACATTTTGGGTTGTTGCATTTTGCTTCAATGAATTTTAACCTTTTCTTTTAGACATTAAGAGGAAGGACACATTCACCCTTGGTAGAGATTCAGTTGTTCTATGAGATGTCAAGGTGAGAATTAACCACTTCAGGGATAAGTCAATCCACATAACTGAAAAGGGGGCAATGAACAGGATATGGGGATTTTGCTAGTTATAAAGTACAATAATCATCATTACATGATCTAAGACTACTGAAGTATAAGCTGTGTCCCTGACTGATTAATTAGCAAATTCATCTTTGTAGAGTGCAGCTACTATCTATTCAGTGGCATTTCCTTAAAACAACTGTATTCCCACATTCGGAATATGGAGTGAGATCATGTAGAGAATGTTGGACTTGTAATAACTAATTGAAGGATAATAATAATCAACGAAAGTGCTTAAAAGTATCAACAAATGCCTTCAAAGTACTTGACACGTACGTTGCTTTCAAAAGTGAAACATAATTAATGCTTACGTAAGATTTCTCTTGACTTCTCAGGAGTATACTAACTCCAAGGACAAGTAACATCACAAACCATTATTTAAGTGCTGATGTTGGAGCTGCAATACTACTACCAAGACAAAAAATGATACAGGTAACACTGTTTTCAGATTTCTAAGAATTGCTAAAATAGTATGTTTACAGAGCATTCAGAGTTGAGAATATGACAAGTTCCTACCATCTCAAACACTGCCAATCTAGAACAAAAAGAAAGTACTTGAACGCCTGCAGTAATCGAACACAAACCAGAACATATCAGTGCATGACAAGGAAATGTAGTCACAAAATGATTCTACCCTTTCAAGTCCCAAAAAGGACCGAGGAACTTACCGGAGGCGATACCTGGATTTCAAACAGAGTACAATGTAGCCACTGTAGGGGAGAAGATCACAGAGAGCTCTTCTCGGATTGCTCAGAGTCAGCCCCAGCACCCTGTCCTGACTGAAGCAGACAAAGTGGTCAAACAGGTAGGTAGAAATGAGTAAGGAACAGAGAGTATGGTTATTCTTGCATTGTTTTGTTCGTCTGTCAAAGAAAAGAGTGCTTCTGACTTTTGTCAATGTTCATCTTTATTTTAGGAGAAGAACAAACGGTGGTATCACACTTTGCTCAAGTGTATGATACCATGTGTATACAGCAGACATCACCAAAGGAACAGGAGACACCTGAGTAGAGAACAAGAACATGAAAAGACTGATGAAAAAAAGCACCAGGAGAAATCCATTGAATATGCACAATCTCGTCCAGTATTTCAATGAAAAGTTTCAGTGTTGTTTTTAGTGTCGTCGTATTGCATACATTTAAAACAATGTGTCTTGTTAAATGAACAATTTCATTTACTTTAGTAAAAAGTGTTGTTTACTGTAGTCCTAGCATGGATGCAATTGTTAGAAAAAACTTGAATGAAAAACTGAATGTTTCATACAATATGGGTTTGTGTTAACCCACACACCTAAGTGAAATGTTTGATTACGTTTACAAGACATAACACATAGTTCAGTTGAGTGTGAAAGGGAACAACAGAGAAAGTCACAAACAAAACATTTGTGAAGGACTTGATGAATGTTTTTTCTTTAGAAATGACAAAAAATAAAGAATTTTTCAACAAGATGTCTTTCTATAGCGAGTTTCATTTGAGATAGTCTTTTCTTAGAAGTGCAAGAGTGGTATTCCCTACAACTTATTCCCCAATTTGATCATTCTCAGAAATTAGGAGACGGAAACCACACCTACTGTAATATTAGACCTTGTAACAAGGCAACTAGGTTTCAATGGCTTAAAAGGTGCAGAAAGAGGCTCATGTATAATGACCTCCAGTGTCCCACAGGTTTCCCAAATCATTTCTTAGAGTATGGAAAAAGAGGAAATAAAGTGTCTACAGAAAGCGTATACCCCCTTGAACTTTGTTCAGTTTGTTGCGCCAGTGCCAGAGTTTCATGCAATTAAACGAGGACCTCTTTCTCACACCACATATGTTATACTTTCAAAGGGAAAAAAGGAAATATTACAATTGTATACATTTTCACCCACATGTTAATATTTGGTAGAAGCCCTTTTCACAGCAATTTCAGCTGTGAGTCTGTTGGTAATGGGCTCCACCACCTCTGAACCAACAAGATTTGATAATATTTGAGAATTTCAGAAGTCTGTCTGGTTTAGCTGAAGAATCAGCTAAGGTAAGTTTCAGGAAGAGCATCTGATTTCTTTCAATAAAGCAGAACAGAGAAAAAACACACAATACAAAATCATGTGAATTTGTATCCATATGACACTTTGACTCGAATACTTTTATCAGACCTACACAGAGTATATACTGTACACACTTTTTCAGCCCAGGTTTATACATTTGATACATTTGGAACTGCCATTTGTAGGTGTTTTTGTGTCTTAGCTCAACACTGTGAAACCTGTAGTTACAAACATGGAGGATGAAGACATATATAGTACCTCTGACCGGCCTACCTTCCAAGAGGTGAAAGATGAAACTTTTCTTTTATCGTCAACTCAGTGAATGTCTTTAAACTTTCGAAAACTGTAACAAAGAATAAGTTAAAAAACTTATTTTCATTGGACCCACAGAAAAGTCAAAGTTGTCCATAGAAATGCCCGTCTAAATCAGAAATCTACAGCACAAAGGCAGTGGCCTTTCGGGACATAAAAATGAAATCAGACTTTACTCAGACGATTTGCCCTTGGTCACGGACATCTTGCTATCAGTCACTACAAAGATGTTTTCTCTCGTGCCATGGCTTGCCTGACTTGCTTCTTCAGCTGGATGGCTTCTGGTCGCTGGTCAGGATCGACAGCCAGCATGTCCTGGAGCAGTGTCCTTAGCTCCGTGCTTATGGCTCTATTTACTTTCAGGGGGATGTGGAACTGCAGCCAGGGGTTCTCATCCAGGGCCTCTCCAACAGGCCCTGACAGACATATGCTCCTGTATCGGAAACACACTTTAGTTCAATTCTAAAATATTTCTCATAGGACTGAAGGAACCTTTGCCTGTTAAGAGTTAACAATTAGGTCCTCAAGAACTGTTTTACGGTTTTCTACACTCCTGGCTGGACAAGGTCTCTTTAAGGTCTCTTAAGTGGAGGTGTAACTCATGTATCCTACATGTGATTTAGCAACATGAAAGGGAATAGCTTCTTATCGGATTATGGTCTTGGTTAACTGCCTAAGGCTGACCTAAGTGCCTAACTTTCTGACTTTGTTTATACCTTATATGTTAAGAAGCTTCTTCTGACCAATCAGAAATGTATGCTTTATGTATGAACATTTTGCTCATCAAAGTGAGTGAGAGACAAGGTTAACAGAAATTAGCCACGGCAGTAAATGACAGCATATTTTTGGGTTCTTAAATGGTCTCTACCTGGCACACCTGCAGTGCAAACTGACACACACTGTTTAGAGAAACAGCTACTCTATTACTAATATTAATGAAACATTTCTGATTCTATGGAACAAAAACAAACAGTAAAACTAAAACACAGATCTCTTAGCTTCCTATTTCATGAACCAGATGACTGAATGACCAAGCCTAACTAGTAGCCAGAACCCCAGTTAACCCTCCGTAACACAAAGCTTAACTACACGACAGGAACTCTTTCAAACTGAGTGAAAATCATAAATGGATCCATAACTTTACACCAATTTACTATGTTGTGCCAATACCTGCATTTAGATTTAGAACGAATGATGTCATAGAACCAGCATCACACCAGTTCCAGGTGTCTCCAAGGAGACAAAAGAACTTCAGTTGTGTTTGCTAAAATACACACTTTGAAACATACTGTAACACTTAGTTAACATGTCTGGTTTAGTTGAAGAATCGGCTAAGGTAAGTTTCAGGGTTAAATGGTGGGATGGCACCTGTGCTTTTTTCCCCCAACCACTAGAATATGATTCGCACCAAACCCAAAAGAAATACTGCACGGTTCAGGAACTTCATCAACCTAGCAACTGTAAAATAAGCTTACAAACAACTGAATTGAAAAGCCAAAAAGTTCAGAGAAAGGCACAAACTATGTTTACTTGGGGTTTACAAAATTAAAGCTAACTAAAACTGTAATGATAAACAATCATGCTGCCAATGGACAGAGAAATATCATGTTTTTTGAATAATGTATTATTTGTTATATAGGAACCCAGTATAAGGGAATCCCTTGCGATCCTGTCTGCAGAGATAAAGGTAAGTATTTTTTTCTCTTTAGCTCGGTCACTCCAAGAAATATAATGAACATAAATATATTTGCCAATCTTTTCATAGTAATCCAAACAACTCTGCGTGTATCTGACATTTGTAATATTTATCTACCGCAGTATAACTCTTCTGGCAAGGCGATTGGTATTGTACCTTGAAAGAAAACTGATTGGAAATGTCATGTACTCTATGGTTTCTATTGATGTCAAGTGGCAAATGTTGACTGGTGATGTTATGTGAATCTTAGGAAATGGTCATTTTTCAATCGAGTCTATGTTTCTCAGAATTTGAGACAGAGAGGTCAATCTCTGCAATCCGAGCTGAGGGCATTTCTTGGAATGGAAAGGTAAGAGCAACGTGTTCTTTGTTATTCTCTTAAGACTCTTCGCCAGATTTTACGATGAAAAATGTAAATAATAATAACAAACATTATTTTATATAGTGCCTTGAAAGGTGGCTTCTTTACAGAATGACAAAACCAACTACAATAAATAATACACAAGATATGCATGATGACAATACACAGTTAAAGGAGACAGTAGATGGTCATGGTCAGTGTATTCTGAAGGTAGTTTTCCAATTTTTTGGAACGGGGTAAAAGAGGTCACCTCTACTAGAATCTTTGTCCTAACCAAAAATGTAACAAAGTATAATAATAATATTAAAAATAATAATAATAAACTTTATCTATAGAGCACCTTTCATACAAATAGTGCTTTGGTGCTTTAAAAACCAAGCGTAAAAGTAAAATATTAAAATTGAGAGATATACTTTCAGTTGTCAAGGAAAATACAGCAATACAGTAAAGCAACATACATGTCAACTAAATAAATAAAAATTAGGAAAGTCGTAATAAAATAAGAACAATTAAAGAGAACTAAAAAAAGAAACAGAAATAGAAAGAACAAAGAACCACTTTAACTAAAAGCAACATTTTCAAATGTTTTTTAAAACAATGTACCGAGCTTGACTGCCTAATAAAAAGTGGAAGTGAGTTTCATAATTTAGAAGCATAAAAACAAAAAGCAGCCTCTCCACTCTTTCTGCATTTCACATGTGGTATTTGCAGTAGGCCAGTATGTGCAGATCTCAGGTCACGTATAGGAACATAGGAAGACAGACATTCAGGAAGGTACAGACGTGCTACGTCGCTTAAAGCTTAAAAATCAAGTAAAATAACTTTCAAATTTATCCTAGATAATACAGGTGAAAAGTGAAGTTTTTTCAAAATAGGAATGATATTCTCTTTCTTGTATTGGTTAGGATCTGTGCTACTGCATTTCGAACAAGTAGTAAGGGATTTATTGTTTTCTTGGGAAGCCCACAAAACAGAGCATTATAATCATATCCACATCAATGTGAGCAATGGAGAAGTCAAATTAACGTGTCTAAATATCATCTAGTTCTATCCCAGGGAAGAGGGCTGTTGCCTACACAGACGACAAGACACAAAACACTCAACTGTGCAAAACACGCATAAGGACATCAGTCAGGAGGAACAAGGTAAAGTGTTTTTTCTTCTTCACCATGGTCATGTAGTTTCACTCCAAGCACTGTCATATGAAATAACTGTGGAAACGACCTCCCCAACATTTTGGGTTGTTGCATTTTGCTTCAATGAATTTTAACCTTTTCTTTTAGACATTAAGAGGAAGGACACATTCACCCTTGGTAGAGATTCAGTTGTTCTATGAGATGTCAAGGTGAGAATTAACCACTTCAGGGATAAGTCAATCCACATAACTGAAAAGGGGGCAATGAACAGGATATGGGGATTTTGCTAGTTATAAAGTACAATAATCATCATTACATGATCTAAGACTACTGAAGTATAAGCTGTGTCCCTGACTGATTAATTAGCAAATTCATCTTTGTAGAGTGCAGCTACTATCTATTCAGTGGCATTTCCTTAAAACAACTGTATTCCCACATTCGGAATATGGAGTGAGATCATGTAGAGAATGTTGGACTTGTAATAACTAATTGAAGGATAATAATAATCAACGAAAGTGCTTAAAAGTATCAACAAATGCCTTCAAAGTACTTGACACGTACTTTGCTTTCAAAAGTGAAACATAATTAATGCTTACGTAAGATTTCTCTTGACTTCTCAGGAGTATACTAACTCCAAGGACAAGTAACATCACAAACCATTATTTAAGTGCTGATGTTGGAGCTGCAATACTACTACCAAGACAAAAAATGATACAGGTAACACTGCTTTCAGATTTCTAAGAATTGCTAAAATAGTATGTTTACAGAGCATTCAGAGTTGAGAATATGACAAGTTCCTACCATCTCAAACACTGCCAATCTAGAACAAAAAGAAAGTACTTGAACGCCTGCAGTAATCGAACACAAACCAGAACATATCAGTGCATGACAAGGAAATGTAGTCACAAAATGATTCTACCCTTTCAAGTCCCAAAAAGGACCGAGGAACTTACCGGAGGCGATACCTGGATTTCAAACAGAGTACAATGTAGCCACTGTAGGGGAGAAGATCACAGAGAGCTCTTCTCAGATTGCTCAGAGTCAGCCCCAGCACCCTGTCCTGACTGAAGCAGACAAAGTGGTCAAACAGGTAGGTAGAAATGAGTAAGGAACAGAGAGTATGGTTATTCTTGCATTGTTTTGTTCGTCTGTCAAAGAAAAGAGTGCTTCTGACTTTTGTCAATGTTCATCTTTATTTTAGGAGAAGAACAAACGGTGGTATCACACTTTGCTCAAGTGTATGATACCATGTGTATACAGCAGACATCACCAAAGGAACAGGAGACACCTGAGTAGAGAACAAGAATATGAAAAGACTGATGAAAAAAAGCACCAGGAGAAATCCATTGAATATGCACAATCTCGTCCAGTATTTCAATGAAAAGTTTCAGTGTTGTTTTTAGTGTCGTCGTATTGCATACATTTAAAACAATGTGTCTTGTTAAATGAACAATTTCATTTACTTTAGTAAAAAGTGTTGTTTACTGTAGTCCTAGCATGGATGCAATTGTTAGAAAAAACTTGAATGAAAAACTGAATGTTTCATACAATATGGGTTTGTGTTAACCCACACACCTAAGTGAAATGTTTGATTACGTTTACAAGACATAACACATAGTTCAGTTGAGTGTGAAAGGGAACAACAGAGAAAGTCACAAACAAAACATTTGTGAAGGACTTGATGAATGTTTTTTCTTTAGAAATGACAAAAAATAAAGAATTTTTCAACAAGATGTCTTTCTATAGCGAGTTTCATTTGAGATAGTCTTTTCTTAGAAGTGCAAGAGTGGTATTCCCTACAACTTATTCCCCAATTTGATCATTCTCAGAAATTAGGAGACGGAAACCACACCTACTGTAATATTAGACCTTGTAACAAGGCAACTAGGTTTCAATGGCTTAAAAGGTGCAGAAAGAGGCTCATGTATAATGACCTCCAGTGTCCCACAGGTTTCCCAAATCATTTCTTAGAGTATGGAAAAAGAGGAAATAAAGTGTCTACAGAAAGCGTATACCCCCTTGAACTTTGTTCAGTTTGTTGCGCCAGTGCCAGAGTTTCATGCAATTAAACGAGGACCTCTTTCTCACACCACATATGTTATACTTTCAAAGGGAAAAAAGGAAATATTACAATTGTATACATTTTCACCCACATGTTAATATTTGGTAGAAGCCCTTTTCACAGCAATTTCAGCTGTGAGTCTGTTGGTAATGGGCTCCACCACCTCTGAACCAACAAGATTTGATAATATTTGAGAATTTCAGAAGTCTGTCTGGTTTAGCTGAAGAATCAGCTAAGGTAAGTTTCAGGAAGAGCATCTGATTTCTTTCAATAAAGCAGAACAGAGAAAAAACACACAATACAAAATCATGTGAATTTGTATCCATATGACACTTTGACTCGAATACTTTTATCAGACCTACACAGAGTATATACTGTACACACTTTTTCAGCCCAGGTTTATACATTTGATACATTTGGAACTGCCATTTGTAGGTGTTTTTGTGTCTTAGCTCAACACTGTGAAACCTGTAGTTACAAACATGGAGGATGAAGACATATATTGTACCTCTGACCGGCCTACCTTCCAAGAGGTGAAAGATGAAACTTTTCTTTTATCGTCAACTCAGTGAATGTCTTTAAACTTTCGAAAACTGTAACAAAGAATAAGTTAAAAAACTTATTTTCATTGGACCCACAGAAAAGTCAAAGTTGTCCATAGAAATGCCCGTCTAAATCAGAAATCTACAGCACAAAGGCAGTGGCCTTTCGGGACATAAAAATGAAATCAGACTTTACTCAGACGATTTGCCCTTGGTCACGGACATCTTGCTATCAGTCACTACAAAGATGTTTTCTCTCGTGCCATGGCTTGCCTGACTTGCTTCTTCAGCTGGATGGCTTCTGGTCGCTGGTCAGGATCGACAGCCAGCATGTCCTGGAGCAGTGTCCTTAGCTCCGTGCTTATGGCTCTATTTACTTTCAGGGGGATGTGGAACTGCAGCCAGGGGTTCTCATCCAGGGCCTCTCCAACAGGCCCTGACAGACATATGCTCCTGTATCGGAAACACACTTTAGTTCAATTCTAAAATATTTCTCATAGGACTGAAGGAACCTTTGCCTGTTAAGAGTTAACAATTAGGTCCTCAAGAACTGTTTTACGGTTTTCTACACTCCTGGCTGGCCAAGGTCTCTTTAAGGTCTCTTAAGTGGAGGTGTAACTCATGTATCCAACATGTGATTTAGCAACATGAAAGGGAATAGCTTCTTATCGGATTATGGTCTTGGTTAACTGCCTAAGGCTGACCTAAGTGCCTAACTTTCTGACTTTCTTTATACCTTATATGTTAAGAAGCTTCTTCTGACCAATCAGAAATGTATGCTTTATGTATGAACATTTTGCTCATCAAAGTGAGTGAGAGACAAGGTTAACAGAAATTAGCCACGGCAGTAAATGACAGCATATTTTTGGGTTCTTAAATGGTCTCTACCTGGCACACCTGCAGTGCAAACTGACACACACTGTTTAGAGAAACAGCTACTCTATTACTAATATTAATGAAACATTTCTGATTCTATGGAACAAAAACAAACAGTAAAACTAAAACACAGATCTCTTAGCTTCCTATTTCATGAACCAGATGACTGAATGACCAAGCCTAACTAGTAGCCAGAACCCCAGTTAACCCTCCGTAACACAAAGCTTAACCACACGACAGGAACTCTTTCAAACTGAGTGAAAATCATAAATGGATCCATAACTTTACATCAATTTACTATGTTGTGCCAATACCTGCATTTACATTTAGAACGAATGATGTCATAGAACCAGCATCACACCAGTTCCAGGTGTCTCCAAGGAGACAACAGAACTTCAGTTGTGTTTGCTAAAATACACACTTTGAAACATACTGTAACACTTAGTTAACATGTCTGGTTTAGTTGAAGAATTGGCTAAGGTAAGTTTCAGGGTTAAATGGTGGGATGGCACCTGTGCTTTTTTCCCCCAACCGCTAGAATATGATTCGGACCAAACCCAAAAGAAATACTGCACAGTTCAGGAACTTCATCAACCTAGCAACTGTAAAATAAGCTTACAAACAACTGAATTGAAATGCCAAAAAGTTCAGAGAAAGGCACAAACTATGTTTACTTGGGGTTTACAAAATTAAAGCTAACTAAAACTGTAATGATAAACAATCATGCTGCCAATGGACAGAGAAATATAATGTTTTTTGAATAATGTATTATTTGTTACATAGGAACCCAGTATAAGGGAATCCCTTGCGATCCTGTCTGCAGAGATAAAGGTAAGTATTGTTTTCTCTTTAGCTCTGTCACTCCAAGAAATATAATGAACATAAATATATTTGCCAATCTTTTCATAGTAATCCAAACAACTCTGCGTGTATCTGACATTTGTAATATTTATCTACCGCAGTATAACTCTTCTGGCAAGGCGATTGGTATTGTACCTTGAAAGAAAACTGATTGGAAATGTCATGTACTCTATGGTTTCTATTGATGTCAAGTGGCAAATGTTGACTGGTGATGTTATGTGAATCTTAGGAAATGGTCATTTTTCAATCGAGTCTATGTTTCTCAGAATTTTAGACAGAGAGGTCAATCTCTGCAATCCGAGCTGAGGGCATTTCTTGGAATGGAAAGGTAAGAGCAACTTGTTCTTTGACATTCTCTTAAGACTCTTCGCCAGATTTAACGATGAAAAATGTAAATAATAATAACAAACATTATTTTATATAGTGCCTTGAAAGGTGGCTTCTTTACAGAATGACAAAACCAACTACAATAAATAATACACAAGATATGCATGATGACAATACACAGTTAGAGGAGACATTAGATGGTCATTGTCAGTGTATTCTGAAGGTAGTTTTCCAATTTTTTGGAACGGGGTAAAAGAGGCCACCTCTACTAGAATCTTTGTCCTAACCAAAAATGTAACAAAGTATAATAATAATATTAAAAATAATAATAATAAACTTTATCTATTGAGCACCTTTCATACAAATAGTGCTTTGGTGCTTTAAAAACCAAGAGTAAAAATAAAATATTAAAATTGAGAGATATACTCTCAGTTGTAAAGGAAAATACAGCAATACAGTAAAGCAACATACATGTCAATTAAATAAAAATTAGGAAAGTCGTAATAAAATAAGAACAATTAAAGAGAACTAAAAAAAGAAACAGAAATAGAAAGAACAAAGAACCACTTTAACTAAAAGCAACATTTTCAAATGTTTTTTAAAACAATGTACCGAGCTTGACTGCCTAATAAAAAGTGGAAGTGAGTTTCATAATTTGGAAGCATAAAAACAAAAAGCAGCCTCTCCACTCTTTCTGCATTTCACATGTGGTATTTGCAGTAGGCCAGTATGTGCAGATCTCAGGTCACGTATAGGAACATATGAAGACAGACATTCAGTAAGGTACAGACGTGCTAGGTCGCTTAAAGCTTTAAAAACAAGTAAAAGAACTTTCAAATTTATCCTAGATAATACAGGTGACCAGTGAAGTTTTTTCAAAACAGGAATGATATTCTCTTTCTTGTATTTGTTAGGATCTGTGCTACTGCATTTCGAACAAGTAGTAAGGGATTTATTGTTTTCTTGGGAAGCCCACAAAACAGAGCATTATAATCATATCCACATCAATGTGAGCAATGGAGAAGTCAAATTAACGTGTCTAAATATCATCTAGTTCTATCCCAGGGAAGAGGGCTGTTGCCTACACAGACGACAAGACACAAAACACTCAACTGTGCAAAACACGCATAAGGACATCAGTCAGGAGGAACAAGGTAAAGTGTTTTTTCTTCTTCACCATGGTCATGTAGTTTCACTCCAAGCACTGTCATATGAAATAACTGTGGAAACGACCTCCCCAACATTTTGGGTTGTTGCATTTTGCTTCAATGAATTTTAACCTTTTCTTTTAGACATTAAGAGGAAGGACACATTCACCCTTGGTAGAGATTCAGTTGTTCTATGAGATGTCAAGGTGAGAATTAACCACTTCAGGGATAAGTCAATCCACATGACTGAAAAAGGGGCAATGAACAGGATATGGGGATTTTGCTAGTTATAAAGTACAATAATCATCATTACATGATCTAAGACTACTGAAGTATAAGCTGTGTCCCTGACTGATTAATTAGCAAATTCATCTTTGTAGAGTGCAGCTACTATCTATTCAGTGGCATTTCCTTAAAACAACTGTATTCCCACATTCGGAATATGGAGTGAGATCATGTAGAGAATGTTGGACTTGTAATAACTAATTGAAGGATAATAATAATCAACGAAAGTGCTTAAAAGTATCAACAAATGCCTTCAAAGTACTTGACACGTACTTTGCTTTCAAAAGTGAAACATAATTAATGCTTACGTAAGATTTCTCTTGACTTCTCAGGAGTATACTAACTCCAAGGACAAGTAACATCACAAACCATTATTTAAGTGCTGATGTTGGAGCTGCAATACTACTACCAAGACAAAAAATGATACAGGTAACACTGCTTTCAGATTTCTAAGAATTGCTAAAATAGTATGTTTACAGAGCATTCAGAGTTGAGAATATGACAAGTTCCTACCATCTCAAACACTGCCAATCTAGAACAAAAAGAAAGTACTTGAACGCCTGCAGTAATCGAACACAAACCAGAACATATCAGTGCATGACAAGGAAATGTAGTCACAAAATGATTCTACCCTTTCAAGTCCCAAAAAGGACCGAGGAACTTACCGGAGGCGATACCTGGATTTCAAACAGAGTACAATGTAGCCACTGTAGGGGAGAAGATCACAGAGAGCTCTTCTCAGATTGCTCAGAGTCAGCCCCAGCACCCTGTCCTGACTGAAGCAGACAAAGTGGTCAAACAGGTAGGTAGAAATGAGTAAGGAACAGAGAGTATGGTTATTCTTGCATTGTTTTGTTCGTCTGTCAAAGAAAAGAGTGCTTCTGACTTTTGTCAATGTTCATCTTTATTTTAGGAGAAGAACAAACGGTGGTATCACACTTTGCTCAAGTGTATGATACCATGTGTATACAGCAGACATCACCAAAGGAACAGGAGACACCTGAGTAGAGAACAAGAATATGAAAAGACTGATGAAAAAAAGCACCAGGAGAAATCCATTGAATATGCACAATCTCGTCCAGTATTTCAATGAAAAGTTTCAGTGTTGTTTTTAGTGTCGTCGTATTGCATACATTTAAAACAATGTGTCTTGTTAAATGAACAATTTCATTTACTTTAGTAAAAAGTGTTGTTTACTGTAGTCCTAGCATGGATGCAATTGTTAGAAAAAACTTGAATGAAAAACTGAATGTTTCATACAATATGGGTTTGTGTTAACCCACACACCTAAGTGAAATGTTTGATTACGTTTACAAGACATAACACATAGTTCAGTTGAGTGTGAAAGGGAACAACAGAGAAAGTCACAAACAAAACATTTGTGAAGGACTTGATGAATGTTTTTTCTTTAGAAATGACAAAAAATAAAGAATTTTTCAACAAGATGTCTTTCTATAGCGAGTTTCATTTGAGATAGTCTTTTCTTAGAAGTGCAAGAGTGGTATTCCCTACAACTTATTCCCCAATTTGATCATTCTCAGAAATTAGGAGACGGAAACCACACCTACTGTAATATTAGACCTTGTAACAAGGCAACTAGGTTTCAATGGCTTAAAAGGTGCAGAAAGAGGCTCAGGTATAATGACCTCCAGTGTCCCACAGGTTTCCCAAATCATTTCTTAGAGTATGGAAAAAGAGGAAATAAAGTGTCTACAGAAAGCGTATACCCCCTTGAACTTTGTTCAGTTTGTTGCGCCAGTGCCAGAGTTTCATGCAATTAAACGAGGACCTCTTTCTCACACCACATATGTTATACTTTCAAAGGGAAAAAAGGAAATATTACAATTGTATACATTTTCACCCACATGTTAATATTTGGTAGAAGCCCTTTTCACAGCAATTTCAGCTGTGAGTCTGTTGGTAATGGGCTCCACCACCTCTGAACCAACAAGATTTGATAATATTTGAGAATTTCAGAAGTCTGTCTGGTTTAGCTGAAGAATCAGCTAAGGTAAGTTTCAGGAAGAGCATCTGATTTCTTTCAATAAAGCAGAACAGAGAAAAAACACACAATACAAAATCATGTGAATTTGTATCCATATGACACTTTGACTCGAATACTTTTATCAGACCTACACAGAGTATATACTGTACACACTTTTTCAGCCCAGGTTTATACATTTGATACATTTGGAACTGCCATTTGTAGGTGTTTTTGTGTCTTAGCTCAACACTGTGAAACCTGTAGTTACAAACATGGAGGATGAAGACATATATTGTACCTCTGACCGGCCTACCTTCCAAGAGGTGAAAGATGAAACTTTTCTTTTATCGTCAACTCAGTGAATGTCTTTAAACTTTCGAAAACTGTAACAAAGAATAAGTTAAAAAACTTATTTTCATTGGACCCACAGAAAAGTCAAAGTTGTCCATAGAAATGCCCGTCTAAATCAGAAATCTACAGCACAAAGGCAGTGGCCTTTCGGGACATAAAAATGAAATCAGACTTTACTCAGACGATTTGCCCTTGGTCACGGACATCTTGCTATCAGTCACTACAAAGATGTTTTCTCTCGTGCCATGGCTTGCCTGACTTGCTTCTTCAGCTGGATGGCTTCTGGTCGCTGGTCAGGATCGACAGCCAGCATGTCCTGGAGCAGTGTCCTTAGCTCCGTGCTTATGGCTCTATTTACTTTCAGGGGGATGTGGAACTGCAGCCAGGGGTTCTCATCCAGGGCCTCTCCAACAGGCCCTGACAGACATATGCTCCTGTATCGGAAACACACTTTAGTTCAATTCTAAAATATTTCTCATAGGACTGAAGGAACCTTTGCCTGTTAAGAGTTAACAATTAGGTCCTCAAGAACTGTTTTACGGTTTTCTACACTCCTGGCTGGCCAAGGTCTCTTTAAGGTCTCTTAAGTGGAGGTGTAACTCATGTATCCAACATGTGATTTAGCAACATGAAAGGGAATAGCTTCTTATCGGATTATGGTCTTGGTTAACTGCCTAAGGCTGACCTAAGTGCCTAACTTTCTGACTTTCTTTATACCTTATATGTTAAGAAGCTTCTTCTGACCAATCAGAAATGTATGCTTTATGTATGAACATTTTGCTCATCAAAGTGAGTGAGAGACAAGGTTAACAGAAATTAGCCACGGCAGTAAATGACAGCATATTTTTGGGTTCTTAAATGGTCTCTACCTGGCACACCTGCAGTGCAAACTGACACACACTGTTTAGAGAAACAGCTACTCTATTACTAATATTAATGAAACATTTCTGATTCTATGGAACAAAAACAAACAGTAAAACTAAAACACAGATCTCTTAGCTTCCTATTTCATTAACCAGATGACTGAATGACCAAGCCTAACTAGTAGCCAGAACCCCAGTTAACCCTCCGTAACACAAAGCTTAACCACACGACAGGAACTCTTTCAAACTGAGTGAAAATCATAAATGGATCCATAACTTTACATCAATTTACTATGTTGTGCCAATACCTGCATTTACATTTAGAACGAATGATGTCATAGAACCAGCATCACACCAGTTCCAGGTGTCTCCAAGGAGACAACAGAACTTCAGTTGTGTTTGCTAAAATACACACTTTGAAACATACTGTAACACTTAGTTAACATGTCTGGTTTAGTTGAAGAATTGGCTAAGGTAAGTTTCAGGGTTAAATGGTGGGATGGCACCTGTGCTTTTTTCCCCCAACCGCTAGAATATGATTCGGACCAAACCCAAAAGAAATACTGCACAGTTCAGGAACTTCATCAACCTAGCAACTGTAAAATAAGCTTACAAACAACTGAATTGAAATGCCAAAAAGTTCAGAGAAAGGCACAAACTATGTTTACTTGGGGTTTACAAAATTAAAGCTAACTAAAACTGTAATGATAAACAATCATGCTGCCAATGGACAGAGAAATATAATGTTTTTTGAATAATGTATTATTTGTTACATAGGAACCCAGTATAAGGGAATCCCTTGCGATCCTGTCTGCAGAGATAAAGGTAAGTATTGTTTTCTCTTTAGCTCTGTCACTCCAAGAAATATAATGAACATAAATATATTTGCCAATCTTTTCATAGTAATCCAAACAACTCTGCGTGTATCTGACATTTGTAATATTTATCTACCGCAGTATAACTCTTCTGGCAAGGCGATTGGTATTGTACCTTGAAAGAAAACTGATTGGAAATGTCATGTACTCTATGGTTTCTATTGATGTCAAGTGGCAAATGTTGACTGGTGATGTTATGTGAATCTTAGGAAATGGTCATTTTTCAATCGAGTCTATGTTTCTCAGAATTTTAGACAGAGAGGTCAATCTCTGCAATCCGAGCTGAGGGCATTTCTTGGAATGGAAAGGTAAGAGCAACTTGTTCTTTGACATTCTCTTAAGACTCTTCGCCAGATTTAACGATGAAAAATGTAAATAATAATAACAAACATTATTTTATATAGTGCCTTGAAAGGTGGCTTCTTTACAGAATGACAAAACCAACTACAATAAATAATACACAAGATATGCATGATGACAATACACAGTTAGAGGAGACATTAGATGGTCATTGTCAGTGTATTCTGAAGGTAGTTTTCCAATTTTTTGGAACGGGGTAAAAGAGGCCACCTCTACTAGAATCTTTGTCCTAACCAAAAATGTAACAAAGTATAATAATAATATTAAAAATAATAATAATAAACTTTATCTATTGAGCACCTTTCATACAAATAGTGCTTTGGTGCTTTAAAAACCAAGAGTAAAAATAAAATATTAAAATTGAGAGATATACTCTCAGTTGTAAAGGAAAATACAGCAATACAGTAAAGCAACATACATGTCAATTAAATAAAAATTAGGAAAGTCGTAATAAAATAAGAACAATTAAAGAGAACTAAAAAAAGAAACAGAAATAGAAAGAACAAAGAACCACTTTAACTAAAAGCAACATTTTCAAATGTTTTTTAAAACAATGTACCGAGCTTGACTGCCTAATAAAAAGTGGAAGTGAGTTTCATAATTTGGAAGCATAAAAACAAAAAGCAGCCTCTCCACTCTTTCTGCATTTCACATGTGGTATTTGCAGTAGGCCAGTATGTGCAGATCTCAGGTCACGTATAGGAACATATGAAGACAGACATTCAGTAAGGTACAGACGTGCTAGGTCGCTTAAAGCTTTAAAAACAAGTAAAAGAACTTTCAAATTTATCCTAGATAATACAGGTGACCAGTGAAGTTTTTTCAAAATAGGAATGATATTCTCTTTCTTGTATTTGTTAGGATCTGTGCTACTGCATTTCGAACAAGTAGTAAGGGATTTATTGTTTTCTTGGGAAGCCCACAAAACAGAGCATTATAATCATATCCACATCAATGTGAGCAATGGAGAAGTCAAATTAACGTGTCTAAATATCATCTAGTTCTATCCCAGGGAAGAGGGCTGTTGCCTACACAGACGACAAGACACAAAACACTCAACTGTGCAAAACACGCATAAGGACATCAGTCAGGAGGAACAAGGTAAAGTGTTTTTTCTTCTTCACCATGGTCATGTAGTTTCACTCCAAGCACTGTCATATGAAATAACTGTGGAAACGACCTCCCCAACATTTTGGGTTGTTGCATTTTGCTTCAATGAATTTTAACCTTTTCTTTTAGACATTAAGAGGAAGGACACATTCACCCTTGGTAGAGATTCAGTTGTTCTATGAGATGTCAAGGTGAGAATTAACCACTTCAGGGATAAGTCAATCCACATGACTGAAAAAGGGGCAATGAACAGGATATGGGGATTTTGCTAGTTATAAAGTACAATAATCATCATTACATGATCTAAGACTACTGAAGTATAAGCTGTGTCCCTGACTGATTAATTAGCAAATTCATCTTTGTAGAGTGCAGCTACTATCTATTCAGTGGCATTTCCTTAAAACAACTGTATTCCCACATTCGGAATATGGAGTGAGATCATGTAGAGAATGTTGGACTTGTAATAACTAATTGAAGGATAATAATAATCAACGAAAGTGCTTAAAAGTATCAACAAATGCCTTCAAAGTACTTGACACGTACTTTGCTTTCAAAAGTGAAACATAATTAATGCTTACGTAAGATTTCTCTTGACTTCTCAGGAGTATACTAACTCCAAGGACAAGTAACATCACAAACCATTATTTAAGTGCTGATGTTGGAGCTGCAATACTACTACCAAGACAAAAAATGATACAGGTAACACTGCTTTCAGATTTCTAAGAATTGCTAAAATAGTATGTTTACAGAGCATTCAGAGTTGAGAATATGACAAGTTCCTACCATCTCAAACACTGCCAATCTAGAACAAAAAGAAAGTACTTGAACGCCTGCAGTAATCGAACACAAACCAGAACATATCAGTGCATGACAAGGAAATGTAGTCACAAAATGATTCTACCCTTTCAAGTCCCAAAAAGGACCGAGGAACTTACCGGAGGCGATACCTGGATTTCAAACAGAGTACAATGTAGCCACTGTAGGGGAGAAGATCACAGAGAGCTCTTCTCAGATTGCTCAGAGTCAGCCCCAGCACCCTGTCCTGACTGAAGCAGACAAAGTGGTCAAACAGGTAGGTAGAAATGAGTAAGGAACAGAGAGTATGGTTATTCTTGCATTGTTTTGTTCGTCTGTCAAAGAAAAGAGTGCTTCTGACTTTTGTCAATGTTCATCTTTATTTTAGGAGAAGAACAAACGGTGGTATCACACTTTGCTCAAGTGTATGATACCATGTGTATACAGCAGACATCACCAAAGGAACAGGAGACACCTGAGTAGAGAACAAGAATATGAAAAGACTGATGAAAAAAAGCACCAGGAGAAATCCATTGAATATGCACAATCTCGTCCAGTATTTCAATGAAAAGTTTCAGTGTTGTTTTTAGTGTCGTCGTATTGCGTACATTTAAAACAATGTGTCTTGTTAAATGAACAATTTCATTTACTTTAGTAAAAAGTGTTGTTTACTGTAGTCCTAGCATGGATGCAATTGTTAGAAAAAACTTGAATGAAAAACTGAATGTTTCATACAATATGGGTTTGTGTTAACCCACACACCTAAGTGAAATGTTTGATTACGTTTACAAGACATAACACATAGTTCAGTTGAGTGTGAAAGGGAACAACAGAGAAAGTCACAAACAAAACATTTGTGAAGGACTTGATGAATGATTTTTCTTTAGAAATGACAAAAAATAAAGAATTTTTCAACAAGATGTCTTTCTATAGCGAGTTTCATTTGAGATAGTCTTTTCTTAGAAGTGCAAGAGTGGTATTCCCTACAACTTATTCCCCAATTTGATCATTCTCAGAAATTAGGAGACGGAAACCACACCTACTGTAATATTAGACCTTGTAACAAGGCAACTAGGTTTCAATGGCTTAAAAGGTGCAGAAAGAGGCTCATGTATAATGACCTCCAGTGTCCCACAGGTTTCCCAAATCATTTCTTAGAGTATGGAAAAAGAGGAAATAAAGTGTCTACAGAAAGTGTATACCCCCTTGAACTATGTTCAGTTTGTTGCGCCAGTGCCAGAGTTTCATGCAATTAAACGAGGACCTCTTTCTCACACCACATATGTTATACTTTCAAAGGGAAAAAAGGAAATATTACAATTGTATACATTTTCACCCACATGTTAATATTTGGTAGAAGCCCTTTTCACAGCAATTTCAGCTGTGAGTCTGTTGGTAATGGGCTCCACCACCTCTGAACCAACAAGATTTGATAATATTTGGGAATTTCAGAAGTCTGTCTGGTTTAGCTGAAGAATCACCTAAGGTAAGTTTCAGGAAGAGCATCTGATTTCTTTCAATAAAGCAGAACAGAGAAAAAACACACAATACAAAATCATGTGAATTTGTATCCATATGACACTTTGACTCGAATACTTTTATCAGACCTACACAGAGTATATACTGTACACACTTTTTCAGCCCAGGTTTATACATTTGATACATTTGGAACTGCCATTTGTAGGTGTTTTTGTGTCTTAGCTCAACACTGTGAAACCTGTAGTTACAAACATGGAGGATGAAGACATATATTGTACCTCTGACCGGCCTACCTTCCAAGAGGTGAAAGATGAAACTTTTCTTTTATCGTCAACTCAGTGAATGTCTTTAAACTTTCGAAAACTGTAACAAAGAATAAGTTAAAAAACTTATTTTCATTGGACCCACAGAAAAGTCAAAGTTGTCCATAGAAATGCCCGTCTAAATCAGAAATCTACAGCACAAAGGCAGTGGCCTTTCGGGACATAAAAATGAAATCAGACTTTACTCAGACGATTTGCCCTTGGTCACGGACATCTTGCTATCAGTCACTACAAAGATGTTTTCTCTCGTGCCATGGCTTGCCTGACTTGCTTCTTCAGCTGGATGGCTTCTGGTCGCTGGTCAGGATCGACAGCCAGCATGTCCTGGAGCAGTGTCCTTAGCTCCGTGCTTATGGCTCTATTTACTTTCAGGGGGATGTGGAACTGCAGCCAGGGGTTCTCATCCAGGGCCTCTCCAACAGGCCCTGACAGACATATGCTCCTGTATCGGAAACACACTTTAGTTCAATTCTAAAATATTTCTCATAGGACTGAAGGAACCTTTGCCTGTTAAGAGTTAACAATTAGGTCCTCAAGAACTGTTTTACGGTTTTCTACACTCCTGGCTGGCCAAGGTCTCTTTAAGGTCTCTTAAGTGGAGGTGTAACTCATGTATCCTACATGTGATTTAGCAACATGAAAGGGAATAGCTTCTTATCGGATTATGGTCTTGGTTAACTGCCTAAGGCTGACCTAAGTGCCTAACTTTCTGACTTTGTTTATACCTTATATGTTAAGAAGCTTCTTCTGACCAATCAGAAATGTATGCTTTATGTATGAACATTTTGCTCATCAAAGTGAGTGAGAGACAAGGTTAACAGAAATTAGCCACGGCAGTAAATGACAGCATATTTTTGGGTTCTTAAATGGTCTCTACCTGGCACACCTGCAGTGCAAACTGACACACACTGTTTAGAGAAACAGCTACTCTATTACTAATATTAATGAAACATTTCTGATTCTATGGAACAAAAACAAACAGTAAAACTAAAACACAGATCTCTTAGCTTCCTATTTCATGAACCAGATGACTGAATGACCAAGCCTAACTAGTAGCCAGAACCCCAGTTAACCCTCCGTAACACAAAGTTTAACTACACGACAGGAACTCTTTCAAACTGAGTGAAAATCATAAATGGATCCATAACTTTACACCAATTTACTATGTTGTGCCAATACCTGCATTTACATTTAGAACGAATGATGTCATAGAACCAGCATCACACCAGTTCCAGGTGTCTCCAAGGAGACAAAAGAACTTCAGTTGTGTTTGCTAAAATACACACTTTGAAACATACTGTAACACTTAGTTAACATGTCTGGTTTAGTTGAAGAATCAGCTAAGGTAAGTTTCAGGGTTAAATGGTGGGATGGCACCTGTGCTTTTTTCCCCCAACCACTAGAATATGATTCGCACCAAACCCAAAAGAAATACTGCACAGTTCAGGAACTTCATCAACCTAGCAACTGTAAAATAAGCTTACAAACAACTGAATTGAAAAGCCAAAAAGTTCAGAGAAAGGCACAAACTATGTTTACTTGGGGTTTACAAAATTAAAGCTAACTAAAACTGTAATGATAAACAATCATGCTGCCAATGGACAGAGAAATATCATGTTTTTTGAATAATGTATTATTTGTTATATAGGAACCCAGTATAAGGGAATCCCTTGCGATCCTGTCTGCAGAGATAAAGGTAAGTATTTTTTTCTCTTTAGCTCGGTCACTCCAAGAAATATAATGAACATAAATATATTTGCCAATCTTTTCATAGTAATCCAAACAACTCTGCGTGTATCTGACATTTGTAATATTTATCTACCGCAGTATAACTCTTCTGGCAAGGCGATTGGTATTGTACCTTGAAAGAAAACTGATTGGAAATGTCATGTACTCTATGGTTTCTATTGATGTCAAGTGGCAAATGTTGACTGGTGATGTTATGTGAATCTTAGGAAATGGTCATTTTTCAATCGAGTCTATGTTTCTCAGAATTTGAGACAGAGAGGTCAATCTCTGCAATCCGAGCTGAGGGCATTTCTTGGAATGGAAAGGTAAGAGCAACGTGTTCTTTGTTATTCTCTTAAGACTCTTCGCCAGATTTTACGATGAAAAATGTAAATAATAATAACAAACATTATTTTATATAGTGCCTTGAAAGATGGCTTCTTTACAGAATGACAAAACCAACTACAATAAATAATACACAAGATATGCATGATGACAATACACAGTTAAAGCAGACAGTAGATGGTCATGGTCAGTGTATTCTGAAGGTAGTTTTCCAATTTTTTGGAACGGGGTAAAAGAGGTCACCTCTACTAGAATCTTTGTCCTAACCAAAAATGTAACAAAGTATAATAATAATATTAAAAATAATAATAATAAACTTTATCTATAGAGCACCTTTCATACAAATAGTGCTTTGGTGCTTTAAAAACCAAGCGTAAAAGTAAAATATTAAAATTGAGAGATATACTTTCAGTTGTCAAGGAAAATACAGCAATACAGTAAAGCAACATACATGTCAACTAAATAAATAAAAATTAGGAAAGTCGTAATAAAATAAGAACAATTAAAGAGAACTAAAAAAAGAAACAGAAATAGAAAGAACAAAGAACCACTTTAACTAAAAGCAACATTTTCAAATGTTTTTTAAAACAATGTACCGAGCTTGACTGCCTAATAAAAAGTGGAAGTGAGTTTCATAATTTAGAAGCATAAAAACAAAAAGCAGCCTCTCCACTCTTTCTGCATTTCACATGTGGTATTTGCAGTAGGCCAGTATGTGCAGATCTCAGGTCACGTATAGGAACATAGGAAGACAGACATTCAGGAAGGTACAGACGTGCTACGTCGCTTAAAGCTTAAAAATCAAGTAAAATAACTTTCAAATTTATCCTAGATAATACAGGTGAAAAGTGAAGTTTTTTCAAAATAGGAATGATATTCTCTTTCTTGTATTGGTTAGGATCTGTGCTACTGCATTTCGAACAAGTAGTAAGGGATTTATTGTTTTCTTGGGAAGCCCACAAAACAGAGCATTATAATCATATCCACATCAATGTGAGCAATGGAGAAGTCAAATTAACGTGTCTAAATATCATCTAGTTCTATCCCAGGGAAGAGGGTTGACAGACGACAAGACACAAAACACTCAACTGTGCAAAACACGCATAAGGACATCAGTCAGGAGGAACAAGGTAAAGTGTTTTTTCTTCTTCACCATGGTCATGTAGTTTCACTCCAAGCACTGTCATATGAAATAACTGTGGAAACGACCTCCCCAACATTTTGGGTTGTTGCATTTTGCTTCAATGAATTTTAACCTTTTCTTTTAGACATTAAGAGGAAGGACACATTCACCCTTGGTAGAGATTCAGTTGTTCTATGAGATGTCAAGGTGAGAATTAACCACTTCAGGGATAAGTCAATCCACATAACTGAAAAGGGGGCAATGAACAGGATATGGGGATTTTGCTAGTTATAAAGTACAATAATCATCATTACATGATCTAAGACTACTGAAGTATAAGCTGTGTCCCTGACTGATTAATTAGCAAATTCATCTTTGTAGAGTGCAGCTACTATCTATTCAGTGGCATTTCCTTAAAACAACTGTATTCCCACATTCGGAATATGGAGTGAGATCATGTAGAGAATGTTGGACTTGTAATAACTAATTGAAGGATAATAATAATCAACGAAAGTGCTTAAAAGTATCAACAAATGCCTTCAAAGTACTTGACACGTACTTTGCTTTCAAAAGTGAAACATAATTAATGCTTACGTAAGATTTCTCTTGACTTCTCAGGAGTATACTAACTCCAAGGACAAGTAACATCACAAACCATTATTTAAGTGCTGATGTTGGAGCTGCAATACTACTACCAAGACAAAAAATGATACAGGTAACACTGCTTTCAGATTTCTAAGAATTGCTAAAATAGTATGTTTACAGAGCATTCAGAGTTGAGAATATGACAAGTTCCTACCATCTCAAACACTGCCAATCTAGAACAAAAAGAAAGTACTTGAACGCCTGCAGTAATCGAACACAAACCAGAACATATCAGTGCATGACAAGGAAATGTAGTCACAAAATGATTCTACCCTTTCAAGTCCCAAAAAGGACCGAGGAACTTACCGGAGGCGATACCTGGATTTCAAACAGAGTACAATGTAGCCACTGTAGGGGAGAAGATCACAGAGAGCTCTTCTCAGATTGCTCAGAGTCAGCCCCAGCACCCTGTCCTGACTGAAGCAGACAAAGTGGTCAAACAGGCAGGTAGAAATGAGTAAGGAACAGAGAGTATGGTTATTCTTGCATTGTTTTGTTCGTCTGTCAAAGAAAAGAGTGCTTCTGACTTTTGTCAATGTTCATCTTTATTTTAGGAGAAGAACAAACGGTGGTATCACACTTTGCTCAAGTGTATGATACCATGTGTGTACAGCAGACATCACCAAAGGAACAGGAGACACCTGAGTAGAGAACAAGAATATGAAAAGACTGATGAAAAAAAGCACCAGGAGAAATCCATTGAATATGCACAATCTCGTACAGTATTTCAATGAAAAGTTCCAGTGTTGTTTTTAGTGTCGTCGTATTGCATACATTTAAAACAATGTGTCTTGTTTAATGAACAATTTCATTTACTTTAGTAAAAAGTGTTGTTTACTGTAGTCCTAGCATGGATGCAATTGTTAGAAAAAACTTGAATGAAAAACTGAATGTTTCATACAATATGGGTTTGTGTTAACCCACACACCTAAGTGAAATGTTTGATTACGTTTACAAGACATAACACATAGTTCAGTTGAGTGTGAAAGGGAAGAACAGAGAAAGTCACAAACAAAACATTTGTGAAGGACTTGATGAATGTTTTTTCTTTAGAAATGACAAAAAATAAAGAATTTTTCAACAAGATGTCTTTCTATAGCGAGTTTCATTTGAGATAGTCTTTTCTTAGAAGTGCAAGAGTGGTATTCCCTACAACTTATTCCCCAATTTGATCATTCTCAGAAATTAGGAGACGGAAACCACACCTACTGTAATATTAGACCTTGTAACAAGGCAACTAGGTTTCAATGGCTTAAAAGGTGCAGAAAGAGGCTCATGTATAATGACCTCCAGTGTCCCACAGGTTTCCCAAATCATTTCTTAGAGTATGGAAAAAGAGGAAATAAACTGTCTACAGAAAGCGTATACCCCCTTGAACTTTGTTCAGTTTGTTGCGCCAGTGCCAGAGTTTCATGCAATTAAATGAGGACCTCTTTCTCACACCACATATGTTATACTTTCAAAGGGAAAAAAGGAAATATTACAATTGTATACATTTTCACCCACATGTTAATATTTGGTAGAAGCCCTTTTCACAGCAATTTCAGCTGTGAGTCTGTTGGTAATGGGCTCCACCACCTCTGAACCAACAAGATTTGATAATATTTGAGAATTTCAGAAGTCTGTCTGGTTTAGCTGAAGAATCAGCTAAGGTAAGTTTCAGGAAGAGCATCTGATTTCTTTCAATAAAGCAGAACAGAGAAAAAACACACAATACAAAATCATGAGAATTTGTATCCATATGACACTTTGACTCGAATACTTTTATCAGACCTACACAGAGTATATACTGTACACACTTTTTCAGCCCAGGTTTATACATTTGATACATTTGGAACTGCCATTTGTAGGTGTTTTTGTGTCTTAGCTCAACACTGTGAAACCTGTAGTTACAAACATGGAGGATGAAGACATATATTGTACCTCTGACCGGCCTACCTTCCAAGAGGTGAAAGATGAAACTTTTCCTTTATCGTCAACTCAGTGAATGTCTTTAAACTTTCGAAAACTGTAACAAAGAATAAGTTAAAAAACTTATTTTCATTGGACCCACAGAAAAGTCAAAGTTGTCCATAGAAATGCCCGTCTAAATCAGAAATCTACAGCACAAAGGCAGTGGCCTTTCGGGACATAAAAATGAAATCAGACTTTACTCAGACGATTTGCCCTTGGTCACGGACATCTTGCTATCAGTCACTACAAAGATGTTTTCTCTCGTGCCATGGCTTGCCTGACTTGCTTCTTCAGCTGGATGGCTTCTGGTCGCTGGTCAGGATCGACAGCCAGCATGTCCTGGAGCAGTGTCCTTAGCTCCGTGCTTATGGCTCTATTTACTTTCAGGGGGATGTGGAACTGCAGCCAGGGGTTCTCATGCAGGGCCTCTCCAACAGGCCCTGACAGACATATGCTCCTGTATCGGAAACACACTTTAGTTCAATTCTAAAATATTTCTCATAGGACTGAAGGAACCTTTGCCTGTTAAGAGTTAACAATTAGGTCCTCAAGAACTGTTTTACGGTTTTCTACACTCCTGGCTGGCCAAGGTCTCTTTAAGGTCTCTTAAGTGGAGGTGTAACTCATGTATCCTACATGTGATTTAGCAACATGAAAGGGAATAGCTTCTTATCAGATTATGGTCTTGGTTAACTGCCTAAGGCTGACCTAAGTGCCTAACTTTCTGACTTTGTTTATACCTTATATGTTAAGAAGCTTCTTCTGACCAATCAGAAATGTATGCTTTATGTATGAACATTTTGCTCATCAAAGTGAGTGAGAGACAAGGTTAACAGAAATTAGCCACGGCAGTAAATGACAGCATATTTTTGGGTTCTTAAATGGTCTCTACCTGGCACACCTGCAGTGCAAACTGACACACACTGTTTAGAGAAACAGCTACTCTATTACTAATATTAATGAAACATTTCTTATTCTATGGAACAAAAACAAACAGTAAAACTAAAACACAGATCTCTTAGCTTCCTATTTCATGAACCAGATGACTGAATGACCAAGCCTAACTAGTAGCCAGAACCCCAGTTAACCCTCCGTAACACAAAGTTTAACTACACGACAGGAACTCTTTCAAACTGAGTGAAAATCATAAATGGATCCATAACTTTACACCAATTTACTATGTTGTGCCAATACCTGCATTTACATTTAGAACGAATGATGTCATAGAACCAGCATCACACCAGTTCCAGGTGTCTCCAAGGAGACAAAAGAACTTCAGTTGTGTTTGCTAAAATACACACTTTGAAACATACTGTAACACTTAGTTAACATGTCTGGTTTAGTTGAAGAATCGGCTAAGGTAAGTTTCAGGGTTAAATGGTGGGATGGCACCTGTGCTTTTTTCCCCCAACCACTAGAATATGATTCGCACCAAACCCAAAAGAAATACTGCACGGTTCAGGAACTTCATCAACCTAGCAACTGTAAAATAAGCTTACAAACAACTGAATTGAAAAGCCAAAAAGTTCAGAGAAAGGCACAAACTATGTTTACTTGGGGTTTACAAAATTAAAGCTAACTAAAACTGTAATGATAAACAATCATGCTGCCAATGGACAGAGAAATATCATGTTTTTTGAATAATGTATTATTTGTTATATAGGAACCCAGTATAAGGGAATCCCTTGCGATCCTGTCTGCAGAGATAAAGGTAAGTATTTTTTTCTCTTTAGCTCGGTCACTCCAAGAAATATAATGAACATAAATATATTTGCCAATCTTTTCATAGTAATCCAAACAACTCTGCGTGTATCTGACATTTGTAATATTTATCTACCGCAGTATAACTCTTCTGGCAAGGCGATTGGTATTGTACCTTGAAAGAAAACTGATTGGAAATGTCATGTACTCTATGGTTTCTATTGATGTCAAGTGGCAAATGTTGACTGGTGATGTTATGTGAATCTTAGGAAATGGTCGTTTTTCAATCGAGTCTATGTTTCTCAGAATTTGAGACAGAGAGGTCAATCTCTGCAATCCGAGCTGAGGGCATTTCTTGGAATGGAAAGGTAAGAGCAACGTGTTCTTTGTTATTCTCTTAAGACTCTTCGCCAGATTTTACGATGAAAAATGTAAATAATAATAACAAACATTATTTTATATAGTGCCTTGAAAGGTGGCTTCTTTACAGAATGACAAAACCAACTACAATAAATAACACACAAGATATGCATGATGACAATACACAGTTAAAGGAGACAGTAGATGGTCATGGTCAGTGTATTCTGAAGGTAGTTTTCCAATTTTTTGGAACGGGGTAAAAGAGGTCACCTCTACTAGAATCTTTGTCCTAACCAAAAATGTAACAAAGTATAATAATAATATTAAAAATAATAATAATAAACTTTATTTATAGAGCACCTTTCATACAAATAGTGCTTTGGTGCTTTAAAAACCAAGCGTAAAAGTAAAATATTAAAATTGAGAGATATACTTTCAGTTGTCAAGGAAAATACAGCAATACAGTAAAGCAACATACATGTCAACTAAATAAATAAAAATTAGGAAAGTCGTAATAAAATAAGAACAATTAAAGAGAACTAAAAAAAGAAACAGAAATAGAAAGAACAAAGAACCACTTTAACTAAAAGCAACATTTTCAAATGTTTTTTAAAACAATGTACCGAGCTTGACTGCCTAATAAAAAGTGGAAGTGAGTTTCATAATTTAGAAGCATAAAAACAAAAAGCAGCCTCTCCACTCTTTCTGCATTTCACATGTGGTATTTGCAGTAGGCCAGTATGTGCAGATCTCAGGTCACGTATAGGAACATAGGAAGACAGACATTCAGGAAGGTACAGACGTGCTACGTCGCTTAAAGCTTAAAAATCAAGTAAAATAACTTTCAAATTTATCCTAGATAATACAGGTGAAAAGTGAAGTTTTTTCAAAATAGGAATGATATTCTCTTTCTTGTATTGGTTAGGATCTGTGCTACTGCATTTCGAACAAGTAGTAAGGGATTTATTGTTTTCTTGGGAAGCCCACAAAACAGAGCATTATAATCATATCCACATCAATGTGAGCAATGGAGAAGTCAAATTAACGTGTCTAAATATCATCTAGTTCTATCCCAGGGAAGAGGGCTGTTGCCTACACAGACGACAAGACACAAAACACTCAACTGTGCAAAACACGCATAAGGACATCAGTCAGGAGGAACAAGGTAAAGTGTTTTTTCTTCTTCACCATGGTCATGTAGTTTCACTCCAAGCACTGTCATATGAAATAACTGTGGAAACGACCTCCCCAACATTTTGGGTTGTTGCATTTTGCTTCAATGAATTTTAACCTTTTCTTTTAGACATTAAGAGGAAGGACACATTCACCCTTGGTAGAGATTCAGTTGTTCTATGAGATGTCAAGGTGAGAATTAACCACTTCAGGGATAAGTCAATCCACATAACTGAAAAGGGGGCAATGAACAGGATATGGGGATTTTGCTAGTTATAAAGTACAATAATCATCATTACATGATCTAAGACTACTGAAGTATAAGCTGTGTCCCTGACTGATTAATTAGCAAATTCATCTTTGTAGAGTGCAGCTACTATCTATTCAGTGGCATTTCCTTAAAACAACTGTATTCCCACATTCGGAATATGGAGTGAGATCATGTAGAGAATGTTGGACTTGTAATAACTAATTGAAGGATAATAATAATCAACGAAAGTGCTTAAAAGTATCAACAAATGCCTTCAAAGTACTTGACACGTACTTTCCTTTCAAAAGTGAAACATAATTAATGCTTACGTAAGATTTCTCTTGACTTCTCAGGAGTATACTAACTCCAAGGACAAGTAACATCACAAACCATTATTTAAGTGCTGATGTTGGAGCTGCAATACTACTACCAAGACAAAAAATGATACAGGTAACACTGCTTTCAGATTTCTAAGAATTGCTAAAATAGTATGTTTACAGAGCATTCAGAGTTGAGAATATGACAAGTTCCTACCATCTCAAACACTGCCAATCTAGAACAAAAAGAAAGTACTTGAACGCCTGCAGTAATCGAACACAAACCAGAACATATCAGTGCATGACAAGGAAATGTAGTCACAAAATGATTCTGCCCTTTCAAGTCCCAAAAAGGACCGAGGAACTTACCGGAGGCGATACCTGGATTTCAAACAGAGTACAATGTAGCCACTGTAGGGGAGAAGATCACAGAGAGCTCTTCTCAGATTGCTCAGAGTCAGCCCCAGCACCCTGTCCTGACTGAAGCAGACAAAGTGGTCAAACAGGTAGGTAGAAATGAGTAAGGAACAGAGAGTATGGTTATTCTTGCATTGTTTTGTTCGTCTGTCAAAGAAAAGAGTGCTTCTGACTTTTGTCAATGTTCATCTTTATTTTAGGAGAAGAACAAACGGTGGTATCACACTTTGCTCAAGTGTATGATACCATGTGTGTACAGCAGACTTCACCAAAGGAACAGGAGACACCTGAGTAGAGAACAAGAACATGAAAAGACTGATGAAAAAAAGCACCAGGAGAAATCCATTGAATATGCACAATCTCGTCCAGTATTTCAATGAAAAGTTTCAGTGTTGTTTTTAGTGTCGTCGTATTGCATACATTTAAAACAATGTGTCTTGTTTAATGAACAATTTCATTTACTTTAGTAAAAAGTGTTGTTTACTGTAGTCCTAGCATGGATGCAATTGTTAGAAAAAACTTGAATGAAAAACTGAATGTTTCATACAATATGGGTTTGTGTTAACCCACACACCTAAGTGAAATGTTTGATTACGTTTACAAGACATAACACATAGTTCAGTTGAGTGTGAAAGGGAACAACAGAGAAAGTCACAAACAAAACATTTGTGAAGGACTTGATGAATGTTTTTTCTTTAGAAATGACAAAAAATAAAGAATTTTTCAACAAGATGTCTTTCTATAGCGAGTTTCATTTGAGATAGTCTTTTCTTAGAAGTGCAAGAGTGGTATTCCCTACAACTTATTCCCCAATTTGATCATTCTCAGAAATTAGGAGACGGAAACCACACCTACTGTAATATTAGACCTTGTAACAAGGCAACTAGGTTTCAATGGCTTAAAAGGTGCAGAAAGAGGCTCATGTATAATGACCTCCAGTGTCCCACAGGTTTCCCAAATCATTTCTTAGAGTATGGAAAAAGAGGAAATAAAGTGTCTACAGAAAGCGTATACCCCCTTGAACTTTGTTCAGTTTGTTGCGCCAGTGCCAGAGTTTCATGCAATTAAATGAGGACCTCTTTCTCACACCACATATGTTATACTTTCAATGGGAAAAAAGGAAATATTACAATTGTATACATTTTCACCCACATGTTAATATTTGGTAGAAGCCCTTTTCACAGCAATTTCAGCTGTGAGTCTGTTGGTAATGGGCTCCACCACCTCTGCACCAACAAGATTTGATAATATTTGAGAATTTCAGAAGTCTGTCTGGTTTAGCTGAAGAATCAGCTAAGGTAAGTTTCAGGAAGAGCATCTGATTTCTTTCAATAAAGCAGAACAGAGAAAAAACACACAATACAAAATCATGAGAATTTGTATCCATATGACACTTTGACTCAAATACTTTTATCAGACCTACACAGAGTATATACTGTACACACTTTTTCAGCCCAGGTTTATACATTTGATACATTTGGAACTGCCATTTGTAGGTGTTTTTGTGTCTTAGCTCAACACTGTGAAACCTGTAGTTACAAACATGGAGGATGAAGACATGAAGACATATATTGTACCTCTGACCGGCCTACCTTCCAAGAGGTGAAAGATGAAACTTTTCCTTTATCGTCAACTCAGTGAATGTCTTTAAACTTTCGAAAACTGTAACAAAGAATAAGTTAAAAAACTTATTTTCATTGGACCCACAGAAAAGTCAAAGTTGTCCATAGAAATGCCCGTCTAAATCAGAAATCTACAGCACAAAGGCAGTGGCCTTTCGGGACATAAAAATGAAATCAGACTTTACTCAGACGAATTGCCCTTGGTCACGGACATCTTGCTATCAGTCACTACAAATATGTTTTCTCTCGTGCCATGGCTTGCCTGACCTGCTTCTTCTGCTGGATGGCTTCTGGTCGCTGGTCAGGATCGACAGCCAGCATGTCCTGGAGCAGTGTCCTTAGCTCAGTGCTTATGGCTCTATTTACTTTCAGGGGGATGTGGAACTGCAGCCAGGGGTTCTCATGCAGGGCCTCTCCAACAGGCCCTGACAGACATATGCTCCTGTATCGGAAACACACTTTAGTTCAATTCTAAAATATTTCTCATAGGACTGAAGGAACCTTTGCCTGTTAAGAGTTAACAATTAGGTCCTCAAGAACTGTTTTACGGTTTTCTACACTCCTGGCTGGCCAAGGTCTCTTTAAGGTCTCTTAAGTGGAGGTGTAACTCATGTATCCTACATGTGATTTAGCAACATGAAAGGGAATAGCTTCTTATCGGATTATGGTCTTGGTTAACTGCCTAAGGCTGACCTAAGTGCCTAACTTTCTGACTTTCTTTATACCTTATATGTTAAGAAGCTTCTTCTGACCAATCAGAAATGTATGCTTTATGTATGAACATTTTGCTCATCAAAGTGAGTGAGAGACAAGGTTAACAGAAATTAGCCACGGCAGTAAATGACAGCATATTTTTGGGTTCTTAAATGGTCTCTACCTGGCACACCTGCAGTGCAAACTGACACACACTGTTTAGAGAAACACCTACTCTATTACTAATATTAATGAAACATTTCTTATTCTATGGAACAAAAACAAACAGTAAAACTAAAACACAGATCTCTTAGCTTCCTATTTCATGAACCAGATGACTGAATGACCAAGCCTAACTAGTAGCCAGAACCCCAGTTAACCCTCCGTAACACAAAGTTTAACCACACGACAGGAACTCTTTCAAACTGAGTGAAAATCATAAATGGATCCATAACTTTACATCAATTTACTATGTTGTGCCAATACCTGCATTTACATTTAGAATGAATGATGTCATAGAACCAGCATCACACCAGTTCCAGGTGTCTCCAAGGAGACAACAGAACTTCAGTTGTGTTTGCTAAAATACACACTTTGAAACATACTGTAACACTTAGTTAACATGTCTGGTTTAGTTGAAGAATCAGCTAAGGTAAGTTTCAGGGTTTAATGGTGGGATGGCACCTGTGCTTTTTTCCCCCAACCGCTAGAATATGATTCGCACCAAACCCAAAAGAAATACTGCACAGTTCAGGAACTTCATCAACCTAGCAACTGTAAAATAAGCTTACAAACAACTGAATTGAAATGCCAAAAAGTTCAGAGAAAGGCACAAACTATGTTTACTTGGGGTTTACAAAATTAAAGCTAACTAAAACTGTAATGATAAATAATCATGCTGCCAATGGACAGAGAAATATCATGTTTTTTGAATAATGTATTATTTGTTATATAGGAACCCAGTATAAGGGAATCCCTTGCGATCCTGTCTGCAGAGATAAAGGTAAGTATTTTTTTCTCTTTAGCTCGGTCACTCCAAGAAATATAATGAACATAAATATATTTGCCAATCTTTTCATAGTAATCCAAACAACTCTGCGTGCATCTGACATTTGTAATATTTATCTACCGCAGTATAACTCTTCTGGCAAGGCGATTGGTATTGTACCTTGAAAGAAAACTGATTGGAAATGTCATGTACTCTATGGTTTCTATTGATGTCAAGTGGCAAATGTTGACTGGTGATGTTATGTGAATCTTAGGAAATGGTCATTTTTCAATCGAGTCAATGTTTCTCAGAATTTGAGACAGAGAGGTCAATCTCTGCAATCCGAGCTGAGGGTATTTCTTGGAATGGAAAGGTAAGAGCAACGTGTTCTTTGATATTCTCTTAAGACTCTTCGCCAGATTTTACGATGAAAAATGTAAATAATAATAACAAACATTATTTTATATAGTGCCTTGAAAGGTGGCTTCTTTACAGAATGACAAAACCAACTACAATAAATAATACACAAGATATGCATGATGACAATACACAGTTAGAGGAGACAGTAGATGGTCATTGTCAGTGTATCCTGAAGGTAGTTTTCCAATTTTTTGGAACAGGGTAAAAGAGGCCACCTCTACTAGAATCTTTGTCCTAACCAAAAATGTAACAAAGTATAATAATAATATTAAAAATAATAATAATAATAAACTTTATTTATAGAGCACCTTTCATACAAATAGTGCTTTGGTGCTTTAAAAAGCAAGCGTAAAAATAAAATATTAAAATTGAGAGATATACTTTCAGTTGTCAAGGAAAATACAGCAATACAGTAAAGCAACATACATGTCAATTAAATAAATAAAAATTAGGAAAGTCGTAATAAAATAAGAACAATTAAAGAGAACTAAAAAAAGAAACAGAAATAGAAAGAACAAAGAACCACTTTAACTAAAAGCAACATTTTCAAATGCTTTTTAAAACAATGTACCGAGCTTGACTGCCTAATAAAAAGTGGAAGTGAGTTTCATAATTTAGAAGCATAAAAACAAAAAGCAGCCTCTCCACTCTTTCTGCATTTCACATGTGGTATTTGCAGTAGGCCAGTATGTGCAGATCTCAGGTCACGTATAGGAACATATGAAGACAGACATTCAGTAAGGTACAGACGTGCTAGGTCGCTTAAAGCTTTAAAAACAAGTAAAAGAACTTTCAAATTTATCCTAGATAATACAGGTGACCAGTGAAGTTTTTTCAAAACAGGAATGATATTCTTTTTCTTGTATTTGTTAGGATCTGTGCTACTGCATTTCGAACAAGTAGTAAGGGATTTATTGTTTTCTTGGGAAGCCCACAAAACAGAGCATTATAATCATATCCACATCAATGTGAGCAATGGAGAAGTCAAATTAACGTGTCTAAATATCATCTAGTTCTATCCCAGGGAAGAGGGCTGTTGCCTACACAGACGACAAGACACAAAACGCTCAACTGTGCAAAACATGCATAAGGACATCAGTCAGGAGGAACAAGGTAAAGTGTTTTTACTTCTTCACCATGGTCATGTAGTTTCACTCCAAGCACTGTCTTATGAAATAACTGTGGAAACGACCTCCCCAACATTTTGGGTTGTTGCATTTTGCTTCAATGAATTTTAACCTTTTCTTTTAGACATTAAGAGGAAGGACACATTCACCCTTGGTAGAGATTCAGTTGTTCTACGAGATGTCAAGGTGAGAATTAACCACTTCAGGCATAAGTCAATCCACATGACCGGAAATGGGGCAATGAACAGGATATGGGGATTTTGCTAGTTATAAAGTACAATAATCATCATTAAATGATCTAAGACTACTGAAGTATAAGCTGTGTCCCTGACTGATTAATTAGCAAATTCATCTTTGTAGAATGCAGCTACTATCTATTCAGTGGCATTTCCTTAAAACAACTGTATTCCCACATTCTGAATATGGAGTGAGAACATGTAGAGAATGATGGACTTGGAATAACTAATTGAAGGCTAATAATAATCAACGAAAGTGCTTAAAAGTATCAACAAATGCCTTATAAGTACTTGACACGTACTTTGCTTTCAAAAGTGAAACATAATTAATGCTTACGTAAGATTTCTCTTGACTTCTCAGGAGTATACTAACTCCAAGGACCAGTAACATCACAAACCATTATTTAAGTGCTGATGTTGGAGCTGCAATACTACTACCAAGACAAAAAATGATACAGGTAACACTGCTTTCAGATTTCTAAGAATTGCTAAAATAGTATGTTTACAGAGCATTCAGAGTCTCATAGAGAAAATAAGTTGAGAATATGACAAGTTCCTACCATCTCAAACACTGCCAGTCTAGAACAAAAAGAAAGTACTTGAACGCCTGCAGTAATCGAACACAAACCAGAACATATCAGTGCATGACAATGAAATGTAGTCACAAAATGATTCTACCCTTTCAAGTCCCAAAAAGGACCGAGGAACTTACCGGAGGCGATACCTGGATTTCAAACAGAGTACAATGTAGCCACTGTAGGGGAGAAGATCACAGAGAGCTCTTCTCAGATTGCTCAGAGTCAGCCCCAGCACCCTGTCCTGACTGAAGCAGACAAAGTGGTCAAACAGGTAGGTAGAAATGAGTAAGGAACAGAGAGTATGGTTATTCTTGCATTGTTTTGTTCGTCTGTCAAAGAAAAGAGTGCTTCTGACTTTTGTCAATGTTCATCTTTATTTTAGGAGAAGAACAAACGGTGGTATCACACTTTGCTCAAGTGTATGATACCATGTGTGTACAGCAGACATCACCAAAGGAACAGGAGACACCTGAGTAGAGAACAAGAATATGAAAAGACTGATGAAAAAAGGCACCAGGAGAAATCCATTGAATATGCACAATCTCGTCCAGTATTTCAATGAAAAGTTTCAGTGTTGTTTTTAGTGTCGTCGTATTGCATACATTTTAAACAATGTGTCTTGTTTAATGAACAATTTCATTTACTTTAGTAAAAAGTGTTGTTTACTGTAGTCCTAGCATGGATGCAATTGTTAGAAAAAACGTGAATGAAAAACTGAATGTTTCATATAATATGGGTTTGTGTTAACCCACACACCTAAGTGAAATGTTTGATTACGTTTACAAGACATAACACATAGTTCAGTTGAGTGTGAAAGGGAACAACAGAGAAAGTCACAAACAAAACATTTGTGAAGGACTTGATGAATGTTTTTTCTTTAGAAATGACAAAAAATAAAGAATTTTTCAACAAGATGTCTTTCTATAGCGAGTTTCATTTGAGATAGTCTTTTCTTAGAAGTGCAAGAGTGGTATTCCCTACAACTTATTCCCCAATTTGATCATTCTCAGAAATTAGGAACCACACCTACTGTAATATTAGACCTTGTAACAAGGCAACTAGGTTTCAATGGCTTAAAAGGTGCAGAAAGAGGCTCATGTATAATGACCTCCAGTGTCCCACAGGTTTCCCAAATCATTTCTTAGAGTATGGAAAAAGAGGAAATAAAGTGTCTACAGAAAGCGTATACCCCCTTGAACTTTGTTCAGTTTGTTGCGCCAGTGCCAGAGTTTCATGCAATTAAATGAGGACCTCTTTCTCACACCACATATGTTATACTTTCAATGGGAAAAAAGAACAATTGTATTTACAATTGTATACATTTTAAAGCCATGTGTTCATATTTGGTAGAAGCCCTAAAAACACCTAAAAAACACCTAACAACGGGTGCAGGACCGAATTAGGGCAATACCCACTATTGATAAACATATAGAAAACAATATTAAAGTACTGGCTTTAATATTAGCCAGACACAGCTGGATGAGCTCTACCAGCCAGGACAGGAGGCTCTACTGTACACAGAGAGGGGAGGGAGGGGGGAACAAGCTGCCCAGCCGTGTGGAATGCTACAGAACCCTAAACAGACAAAACATACTACCCGAATATTTGACCAAGATATCCAGACACAGCTGGATGAGCTCCACCAGTCAGGACAGGCTAATAAGATAAACTCCACAGACATTCACAACAGTGACATATCATAAACACTTGAATTACTTATCTAGTCTCTCGAAACAAAATTTCGAGAAAAAACACATTGCCCAACGTTAGAAAGCACCTTGCATTACATTGCTTGAAAAACAATTTTATTTCGAAGGAATTATGGATCGGGAATTCTTCGAGGAAGTCGTGGTCACACAGCATGCCGCCCCATATATCAGGGAGCACAATGGATCAAGGCACAGTCTCTTTCAAGACAACGATCCGAAACACACAGCAGCAAGGGCGAGGCTTATAGCAGAACGAGTGAACTGGGTGAAAACTCCAGCCGAATCTCCAGATTTAAATCCAATAAGGATGGTATGGCATTAGCTGAAAGACTATGTTTGGAAAACTCCTAAACCAAGCACAAAGCAAGAACTGATACTGATACAATGTCTGTTGATACTGATACTGTATGAGTAGGGCTGTTTCACCACTCCTTTTATTTTGTTGCATTCAGCAGTACTTCTTATGGTAGTACTTAAGTACAGTACAGTAGGTACTTACATTAGTACTTCTCACGTTAAAAAAGCTAGGTGTTAGCATAAACTATTAGTAAATAAAAAATATTAAACTTAGCACTGTAATAAATTATGCTAATATTAAATTCGATTCTGCTCTGAGAATGTAGGGGGAAGGAAAAATGCCAGTGGTCTTTTCACTGATGAACTTGTGCCTGATGAACACCACTGCGTCACACCACACAGCTGCGAGTGCACCTCACTGTGCCCGGCCACCACTGCATCATACAACTGCCAGCGCACCTCACCGTACCAGGCCACCACTGCGTCACACAGCTGCAAGCACACCTCACCGTGCCAGGCCACCACGGCGTCACAACACACAGCTGCCAGCGCACCTCACCGTACCCTGCCACAGCTGCGTCATACAGCTGCCAGCGCACCTCACCGTGCCAGGCCACCACTGCGTCACACAGCTGCCAGCGCAGCTCACCATGCCAGGCCACCACGGCGTCACACCACACAGCCGCCAGCGCACCTCATGTGCCAGGCCACCACTGCGTCACACAGCTGAAAGCGCACCTCACCGTGCCAAGCCACCACTGCGTCACACAGCTGCCAGCACACCTCACAGTACCAGGCCACAACTGCGTCACACAGCTGCCAGCACACCTCACCGAGCACGGCCACAGCTGCGTCACACAGCTGCCAGCGCACCTCACCGTGCCAGGCCACCACTACGTCACACATCTGCCAACGCACCTCACCGTACCCAGCCACCACTGCGTCACACAGCTGCCAGCGCACCTCACCATACCAGGCCACCACTGCGTCACACAGCTGCCAGCACACCTCACCGTGCCCGGCCACCACTTCATCATACAACTGCCAGCACACCTGACCGTGCACGGCCACCACTGCGTCACACAGCTGCCAACACACCTCACCGAGCACAGCCACAGCTGCATCACGCAGCTACCAGCGCACCTCACCGTATTCTGCCACAGCTGCGTCACACAGCTGCCAGCGCACCTCACCGTGCCAGACCACCACTACGTCACACATCTGCCAACGCACCTCACCGTACCCAGCCACCACTGCGTCACACAGCTGCCAACGCACCTCACCGTACCCAGCCACCACTGCGTCACACAGCTGCCAGCGCACCTCACCGTGCCCAGCCACCACTGTGTCACACAGCTGCCAGCGCACCTCACCGTGCCAGGCCACCACTGCGTCACACAGCTGCCAGCACACCTCACAGTGCCAGGCCACCACTGCGTCAAACCACACAGGTGCCAGTGCACCTCACTGTGCCTAGCAGCCACTGCATCACACAGCTGAAAGCACAACTCACTGTGCCAGGACACCACTGTGTCACACCACACAGCTGCCAGCACACCTCACCATGCCAGGCACCCACAGAGTCACACCACACATCTGCCAGCACACCTCACCGTGCCGGGCCACCACTGCGTCACACCACACAGCTGCCAGTGCACCTCAGCGTGCCAGGCCGCCACTGAGTCACACCACACAGCCACCAGTGCACCTCAGCGTGCCAGGCCACCACTGCGTCACACCACACTGCCACCAGCGCACGTCACCATGCCAGGCCACCACTGAGTCACGCCACACAGCCACCAGCACACCTCACCGTGCCAGGCCAGCACTGAGTCACGCCACACAGCCACCAGTCCACCTCACCGTGCCAGGCCACCACTGCGTCACACATTTGCCAACGCACCTCACCGTGCCAGGCCACCACTACGTCAAACCACACAGCCGCCAGTGCACCTCAAAGTGCCCAGCCACCACTGCGTCACACAGCTGCCAGCGCACCTCACCATAACAGGCCACCACTACGCCAAACCACACAGCCGCCAGTGCACCTCACCGTGCCAGGCCACCACTGAGTCACACCAAACAGCCGCCAGGTCACCTCACTGTGCCAGGCCACCACTGCGTCACACAGCTGAAAGCGCACCTCACCGTGCCAAGCCACCACTGCATCACACAGCTGCCAGCACACCTCACCGTACCAGGCCACAACTGTGTCACACAGATGCCAGCACACCTCACCGAGCCCGGCCACAGCTGCATCACACAGCTGCCAGCGCACCTCACCGTACCCTGCCACAGCTGCGTCATACAGCTGCCAGCGCACCTCACCGTGCCAGGCCACCACTGCGTCACACCACACAGCTGCCAGCGCACCTCACCGTTCCAGGCCACCACTGCGTCACATAGCTGCCAGCGCACCTCACTGTGCCAGGTCACCACTGCGTCACACAGCTGAAATCGCACCTCACTGTGCCAAGCCACAACTGCGTCACACAGCTGCCAGTAGACCTCACCGTGCCCGGCCACCACTGCATCACACAGCTCCCAGCGCACCTCACCATACCAGGCCACCACTACGTCAAACCACACAGGTGCCAGTGCACCTCACTGTGCCCAGCAGCCACTGCATCACACAGCTGAAAGCACAACTCACCGTGACAGGACACCACTGTGTCACACCACACAGCTGCCAGTGCACCTCACCGTGCCAGGCCACCACTGCATCACACCACACAGCTACCAGTGCACCTCAGCGTGTCAGGCCGCCAATGCGTCACACCACACAGCTGCCAGCGTACCTCACCATGCCAGGCCAGCACTGAGTCACACCACACAGCTGCCAGCGCACCTCACCATGCCAGGCCACCACTGTGTCACACCACACAGCTGCCAGTGCACCTCACCGTGCAAGGCCACCACTGCATCACACACCTGCCAGAACACCTGAGCGTGCAAGGCCACCACTGCGTCACACAGCTGCCAGCGCACCTCACCGTGCCAGGCCACCACTGCATCACACCACACAGCTGCCAGCGCACCTCACCGTGCCAGGCCACCACTGCGTCAGACCACACACAGCTGAAAGCGCACCTCATCGTGCCAAGCCACCACGGCGTCACAACACACAGCTGCCAGCGCACCTCACCGTGCCAGGCCACCACTGCGTCACACAGCTGCCAGCGCACCTCACCATGCCAGGCCACCACTGCATCACACCACACAGCTCCCAGCGCACCTCAAAGTACCCGGCCACCAGTGCGTCACACCACACAGCTGCCAGCGTAGCTCACCATGCCAGGCCAGCACTGAGTCACACCATAGAGCTGCCAGCGCACCTCACCGTGCCAGGCCACCACTGCGTCACACCACACAGCCGCCAGCGCACCTCACTGTGCCAGGCCACCACTGCGTCACACAGCTGAAAGCGCACCTCACCGTACCAGGCCACAACTCCGTCACACAGCTGCCAGCGCACCTCACTGAACCCTGCCACAGCTGCGTCAAACATCTACCAGCGCACCTCACCATGCCCAGCCACCACTGCATCACACAGCTGCAAGCGCACCTCAAAGTTCCCGGCCACTACTGAATCACACCACACAGGTGGCAGCGCACCGTATCAGACCACCACTGCGTCACACAGGTGCCAGCACACCTCACCGTGCCAGGCCACCACTACGTCACACATCTGCCAACGCACCTCACCGTGCCCAGCCACCACTGCGTCACACAGATGCCAGCACACCTCACCGTGCCCGGCCACCACTTCATCATACAACTGCCAGTACACCTGACCGTGCAAGGCCACCACTGCGTCACACAGCTGCCAGCGCACCTCACCGTGACAGGCCACCACTGCGTCACACAGCTGCCAGCGCACCTCACCGTGCCAGGCCACCACTGCGTCACACAGCTGCCAGCACACCTCACCGTGCCAGGCCACCACTGCGTCACACAAGCTGCCAGCACACCTCACCGTGCCAGGCCACCACTGCGTCACACAAGCTGCCAGCACACCTCACCGTGTCAGGCCACCACTGCGTCACACCACACAGCCACCAGCGAACCTCGCCGTGCCAGGCCACCACTGTGTCACACCACACAGATGCCAGTGCACCTCACCGTGCCAGGCCACCACTTCATCATAGAATTGCCAGCGCACCTCAAAGTACCTGGCCACCAATGCGTCACATCATACAGCTGCCAGCGTACCTCACCATGCCAGGCCAGCACTGAGTCACACCACACAGCTGCCAGCGCACCTCACCATGCCAGGCCACCACTGTGTCACACCACACAGCTGCCAGTGCACCTCACCGTGCAAGGCCACCACTGCATCACACACCTGCCAGAACACCTGACCGTGCAAGGCCACCACTGCGTCACACAGCTGCCAGCGCACCTCACCGTGCCAGGCCACCACTGCGTCACACCACACAGCTGCCAGCGCACCTCACCGTGCCAGGCCACCACTGCGTCAGACCACACACAGCTGAAAGCGCACCTCACCGTGCCAAGCCACCACTGCGTCAAACAACTGCCAGCACACCTCACCGTGCCAGGCCAGCACTGAGTCACACCACACAGCTGCCAGCGCACCTCACCATGCCAGGCCACCACTGTGTCACACCACACAGCTGCCAGCGCACCTCACCGTGCCAGGCCACCACTGCGTCAGACCACACACAGCTGAAAGCGCACCTCACCGTGCCAAGCCACCACTGCGTCAAACAGCTGCCAGCGCACCTCACTGTGCCAGGTCACCACTGCGTCACACAGCTGAAATCGCACCTCACTGTGCCAAGCCACAACTGCGTCACACAGCTGCCAGCAGACCTCACCGTGCCCGGCCACCACTGCATCACACAGCTGCCAGCGCACCTCACCATGCCAGGCCACCACTGTGTCACACCACACAGCTGCCAGTGCACCTCACCGTGCAAGGCCACCACTGCGTCACACCACACAGCTGCTAGCGCACCTCACCGTGCCAGGCCACCACTGCGTCAGACCACACACAGCTGAGAGCCCACCTCAGCGTGCCAAGCCACCACTGCGTCAAACAGCTGCCAGCACACCTCATGCCTTGTTATGTGAAACTTTAATTCTCTTTTTAGGATTTTTTGAACATGGTCTTTTTTTCCCCCAATCAGAGGCTCACCACAATTCACGCTCAACCACATCACAGATCTACTACACACACCTCAGGATGGTGACGTCACTGCCTTTCAAATGGAAACATTTTGACACCACGCTCAACAATCTTAGGAAGATCACAAAACAAGCCTGCTAGCCTGGATTTTACCTAAAAAAAACGCCCGAGAAAGTGAAGTACTGTAGCATTAACTAGCAAAGGTGTATTGCAGACATAGGCATAGTACGTAATACAGGCTTTATGAACTCTAATAATATTATTTCGGCTGTGAATCCGTCTTCAGCTGTGAGGGTCTTCAGCTCATAATGAAACACTTGGAGTTTGCAATGTACGGCGCTCTGAACGAGTTCAACTTTAATGCAGAAAAAATGGATTTCCCAGAAGTTATACTGATTCTTATGGAAGCCCGTTTCCGTCAGGGAGTAGAAAAAATGCGCCCTGGTATTCTCTGGGATGCAGTGCAGTTAAAACTGTTCACTGTTACTGACCATACTGCCTGCCTGCGGGCACTTTTCCTTTCCGTGGGGGAGGGTGGACTGTCTTTCATTAGAAGGTTAGCCTATTCTACTCGGAGAATGTAGAGGGGGTGGAAAGTGCCCGCGGTCATTTAATTAGTATTACAATTCGCACTGATTCCCCTGCGAAGATATGGACATAAGAATATTCGTGCGTGGTCAAAAAATGCCATAAAAACGACAAAATGAAGGCTGTGAAAACATTCACAATGTGCTGTATACACAAAGCACGTGGTCTCACAACTCGAGGAGGTTTCGTGAAAACTTTATATCGTCACACAAAATAAAGTTTTTTTGTTTACAAAGACGATTACAAAGAATGTGGACCAGGGTAATACTTTGAGTTTACAGCTTGTCCAAGGTCATTCATTATTAATACTATTAGGGATATCTTCGGTAAAGACTGACAGCAGGAACATTCCTGTTCTTTACTCAGCAGCTTATTAAAAACAGGGTGTTCAAAACGTTTTTTTTACCCAGAAGAGTGACACAGCTTCGCATTGTGAATCTGTTATTCCGTATTTACAAAGAAAGTGGAATACAGTAATACTACCTGCTATATAGATACATATTTTTAGATATTCAGATCCTTAAATTAATATCATTATTCATTTCTTTAGATACGTGATTCCATACTATATTCCCTATTACAATACCAATAATTCCAGTCCTGAAATCTGATTGGCTGACACACATTCGAAGAACATACTGTAACACTTAGTTAACATGTCTGGTTTAGTTGAAGAATCGGCTAAGGTAAGTTTCAGGGTTTAATGGTGGGATGGCACCTGTGCTTTTCCCCCCCAACCGTTAGAATATGATTCGCACCAAACCCAAAAGAAATACTGCACAGTTCAGGAACTTCATCAACCTAGCAACTGTAAAATAAGCTTACAAACAACTGAACTGAAATGCAAAAAAGTTCAGAGAAAGGCACAAAATATGTTTACTTGGGGTTTAAAAAATTAAAACTAACTAAAACATTCCAAACAGAAGCCGGCCTGCCTTCTTTTCTTTGTACCTGATAAAGATGAGGATGGCTTTAAAGATACAGCTAAACTTTTGCAGAACCATTCAAGCGCATTGTTACTGTTTGCTGTAGAAGCCAAAAATATGAGAATCTCAAAATCTAAAAATCTCATGGCGTCAGAATGTACAACTTTAAAAAAATAAATAATAATAATAATAAACATTAATTTATATAGCGCCTTGAAAGGTGGCGTCTTAATAGAATGACAAAACCAACAACAATAAATAATACACAAGATATGCATGCTGACAATACACAGTTAGAGGAGACAGTAGATGGCGGTAATAAACACAGTGAGAGCAGAAGGATAAAGAACAGGGGTGAGTTTCCCGAAAACAACTAATCTTAGAGACTTTCAAGCAACTTTACGATGTACGTATGTACGTATGTACGTATGTAAACAATCGATTGACAATTCTTTCATTATATGGTGTCGGTTTTGGTCCTTCAGTGGGATGAAATAAAGTTGTGAAAAGGAATATGAAGTAAACTTGACATCATAGTTTAAGCAAAAGCATATAGATAGGCACAAAAAGGGACCTTATTGTTTCTAAGAGCAAAGAAAAGAAATGACTGACATGCCGTAAAAGAAAACCAAGATTAACTGCGTGGACAGTGTATGCGTCCCGCACGACGTCCTTGATTTAAAGCAATATTTTTTGGCACGCTGCCATAGTTAAGAATCAATATTTCATGAGAAAAAACTGTTATTTAGAGTTATTGGGTGTACTGGAACTCAATGGAAACATTAACTACTAAGCTTGGCATGTGTCACTCAACAAATACAGGACCTATAATCAAATTTAAAAACAAGTAGATCTAAGCTTTACCGTCAACAATCACGACAGAACATCAAACGGTGTTGGAACTACGCGGTATCGACCGCGGGTTTGGGTACGGAATGGAGCAGGCGTGGGACTCAGGACTGGGGCTGAACAACACATTTATTAACTCGAATCGGGAAAGGTACACACACAGGGACAGGGGTTACAGCGCTGCACCTTCACTAACACACACACACACCTGAAGGGAAGAGACTGTATCCCAGCCTCCGTCCCGCTATACAGTCCAGTAGAACCCAGGTGCTGTTCTCAGCCCGCCTTGGCTGCGCATGACTAAAGCGCCCTGCGTGGCGCTACATTATAAATACATGTTAGGCCCAATGATTTCACTAAAATAATGCATTGCTGCACTTCATACTGAAAATAATATCATCTAGTCAAGTCTAAAAATGAATATGAAATATACCCAGGATGACTCATAAATTCATCACTGTATAAATAAATGTTCTTTTTTCGAATTTCCTCTGACACAGTACAACACAATATCAAAGTCCTTCATATAAACTCTTTGTGTCCTGTATTCCCAGAGGATGCCCCTGCCGTGAAGTGACTGTGCTCTGTCTGGCGATCTCTGGCGCTCAGGGTGGGCAGGAGGAGGCCAGTTTAAGAAGCACTTAGTGATGAACGAGCGGGTCGGGGAGCACGTAGATGACGAAGGATTTAACGTGCTACTTCAGTTACGATGGGTTTTGGGAAACACTCGTCAATTAACGATCGAGCTTAAGAGCGAGTTTACGATGTTCTTAGCGCTACGATGCTTTCGGGAAACAGCATCATAATATCTAGAAGGATTACCATATATCAAAATAGAAAGAATGATATATGATATATACAAGTAATTATATCATATCATATATTATTAACACCATACCCACCATCTATGTACATTCACATGACCACACATATCAGATCAATATCAAATCAATCACAATGATTAGAATGCGCGCAGAAATCGCCCCTTTCTCTTCCCATCTTTCAGCACATTATACGTCCTCTCCACGATACAAGCCGATACCCGTTATCTTACTCTACAATGCACCTTTTCCCGTGTTGTACGTTAACATTTGGTTCATAAAATCGACACACCTGAAATACTAAATAAGAAAGAAAACAATTATAACACAACGGATGACAGAGCCTCTAGAACAGAAAACCCGTTGGCGTCACACACGCTGAATGTCTCTCTCTCTCCTGCTCAGCAAAACACAACATGTGGGTCAACACCGTGTGAGGCATTAAACATCACCTTCGTGCATTACCGCGATTCATCTGGCACACAACTGTACCACTACAGAAATAATATATATATATAATGTCGCCACACGAATCTGTAATGAAAATAAAATTAAAAATGCCGCTGGCGTCTCACCCGACTGGCGGCCACAGCGCGTCTGAGGGCTCCCCAGAGAAACGAGCCGCCTGTGACCCCAGGGGCACCTTCACAAACCCCAAGGGCTGTCGCAAAGCCAACTCCATACAGAAAAACGGAACTCATCTGGGGGAAGTTCACAAAATAAAATAATAAAATAAAGGATGACATCATATAACCACGGCTCAACGCAGCTGGCTACACGTGTGAGAAGGTGCAGTACTTGAAGTGCGCTGGGCAAACTTCCGAGGTCAAATTCTTCAGCACGGTTGTACCTTTAAAGCGGAGACGGCACCGAATTTTTTTGGCGCGCCTTCTCTTTAAAGCCCTGGCCAAATATGAAGACAGTACGTACAGTTATAATTCAAACGGAATTAAAAACTACACATCCCAGTTACCATGGTGGTGCTTGTGATCATTGCGTTTAACCAACGAAACAGGGCGAAAAATCAGTCACATGACTTTGGGGCAGAGTTTCGAAAGCTTAACCTATCAGCAACAAAGCGAAATTTACACGATAGGCTACCTCAAACTGTCAGTTACACGACTGTGTATGTCGCTTAAGCCACTCCTATTTGGCATTTTAGTTATGGAGGCGAGAAGACGCCCCCCCCCCCCTCTCTGGGTGCCTGATTTGCCGCCATCTTTAACCGCTTCGTGTCCAAATCGCAGTAGCTACGCGTACGAAATAAAGTTCATCCCAGCTACAAAACATATATATTTTTGTAGTAAGAGGGAGCAAAACATCAGTATTTACTGCTATTAATTAGTGTACGATTTATAGTTGAAATCTGAGCCTAAATATAAAGTTAAAATCTCGACAAAGCAATGTAGGAAATACAGAGAAAATAAATCCTTTCTGACATCTAAAATCAGTTTCGATCAAGGTCTCTAAAACGAACAAGAAAAAGAGGATTTTCGGAGGGCAATTACGCTGTATTTATATAGAATAAGTGATTTATGAGCAATCTAATTTCTTGTTCGTTTAAAACAGTGAAATGTCAGCTGCAAAATATCACACCAGAAACAGCAATCTCTCTGCCTGTCATAGACGTTCAGGAAAGGCTGAATGAAGTCATGGTGATCAATAATAACAGTTGTAGGACAAGAAACAAAAGATAGTGAAAACTTAAGATTTTTAAGGCTAAAACTCAAATTCATTCTACAAATTAAGGCACATGAAAATTCACGACGTTAAAGTGCTAGAGGTGGAAAAAAATACAAAAATGCACATGAGCAAAAAGTTTTAGAAATGGAGCAAACAGAATAAAAGCCATGCCTATAGTGCAGAAGAGGGATGCAGGAACACTTGCTTAGATATGCAACAACATTATTTTATTAAACCTTTACAATTTCTTGCATTAGTAATTATCTTTTCGCATACCCCAGCTTGCTCTCCATGAGATACACAGACACACAGATGAAAGAGATAGGGAGAGAGCCTGTGGTCAGAGTACAGGGTCAGCCATTGTACAGCGCCCCTGGAGCAGTTGGGGTTAAGGGCCTTGCTCAGCAGCCCAACGGAGTAGGATTCTTCTGCTGGGTGCGGGATTTATTGTTAAATTATTACTTTAAATGAATACTTTGAGTTACTGAAACAGCCCGCTAATAAAATTGTCGCAATTTTGATCTCGTTTGGAAGAGAGAATCAAAAATGAGACATAATGATGGTTTCCGGCTTAGACCTTTAAAGGTACCCCCATCACGGAAGAATTTGACCTCGGAACGTTTACCCAGCGTAATATTGTATTTCATTTCACTTTGACCGATTGTCTTTAAATCAATTGTTGTCAGAATATCCCCACCTCCAAACAAGAACAAAATTGCAACGATTTTATTAACTGGCTGTTTCAGTAACTTAAAGTACATATTTAAAGTAATAATTTAACAAGACATGTAAATGTTTTAAGATATGTATATGTTGTGAATGTCTGTAGATTGTATTTTATGATTTAAATACTTTTATTTTTTCACAATCTGGCAATGCCAGACAGAATTCAAATGGCCTTGCAGATCAGAAAATCAAGGAACAAAACAATTATTGCGCCCAGCTCCTCAATGGGATAGCTTTAACTTGCTAATGCGTTGGTGTAACAGTCCGGGTGTGGCAAGCTTCTAATGTCTCCAGACTTCGCGAAAGGAACCCGTCTTTCATAGGCACTCTTTCCCCTAGTTTAACAGTCTGTCCAGAAACAAAACATTCCTGTTAAACAAGAGGAATGTAAAACAAATTGTACAAAAGTAAAAAACAATTACTTTTTGACAATGAAAACTGGTGTGTATCTTTCTCTTTGCTGGCGCGCGGGCGCGGTGGGGTGCTGTACCACCCGCACAGAACATTAAAGTGTCCCTTTCCATTCAATGGGTGTCTGAGTTGCTGTGTCCTATCTTCTGACAGTCGCTGTTGTGAATGTCTGCAGAGTGTATCTTATTTTTAGCATTGTAGCGCTTTCGCCCTGGGGGGCGGCTGAAGAACACCCGGCTGGGGTGCGCGGTGAGGGGCAGGACAGGAGTGGTCAGGGCGGGGTTTAGGTAGGCCGCTGACTATTGCAGCTGCCACACAGTGAAAGGGGCATACGGGCTGGGGAGATCGCCCGTTTTCCATGTAAATAGTTCCCTGGTTCCGCACCCCTCTCTCTCTCCCTCTCCAGATACAGCTGTATGAGCTCCACCAGTCAGGACAGGAGGCTCTACTGTACGCACAGAGGGGTGGTAGAGGGGAACAAGTTGCCAGCCGTGGGGTTGAAGCTGATACCCTGGATCCTCTCCAGATACAGCTGTATGAGCTCCACCAGTCAGGACAGGAGGCTCTGCTGTACACAGAGAGGGGCGGGAGGGGGGAACAAGCTACCCAGCCATGGGGTTGAAGCAGATACCCTGGATCCTCTCGAGACACAGCTGAATGAGCTCCACCAGTCATGAGAGAATGCTCTACTGTACACAGAGGGGGGCATACACACGTTATTTCACGTTAGTTAAAGACTTCGATGCTTAATATTGTTTAGGGAGAAATGGAATACTGGTGTGTATTTTTGTACCGAGACCAGCCATATACAGTTTACATACTTTAATACTGTATGTTTATGTTCCAAAATTAATATCGTTTATGGCCTTCACACGCGTTATGCTCCTATTCTTTTTATGCTCAGCTACTAAGATTTCCCTTCAGTGGTAAAATTCCATATAAATATTTAATACTTAAACGGGCACAGTAAAGACATTAAATATACATATACATACTGTATACAGTACAGTTTGCATACAGTAATATGTTTATGTTCCTAAATCAATATCTCTTATGAGCATGCAAAAGGCATGGTGAATTGGAGATTCTCAAAAATGACTGTACTTTGCATGATTGGAAACAAATGCGTGATTGGATCAACGAAATGCTGTGGTGTTACTTTTACAAAGACGGTCAATGAAAAAAAGAATGTGGACCAGGGCAATACTTTGAGTTTACAGCTTGTCCAAGGTCATTCATTAGAACATGTGGTATTATGCGGTACTATGCGAGAATACACGGTATTAATATGGTAACTTGTGTTACACCGCGATAAGCACACCGCAAAATAATGCGGTATCGCCCGCTTGTTTTGAATGGCTGCATCTGTATATCCCTGCTAGTGATGATGACCATCGTCACCTCACCCTCGCAATACACCGGCTGAAAGAACTTAAGAACAGGGTAAATCAAGAACAGGGCATTGGCAATGAGTTCCCCTTCTTTTCATGGTTAAAATCATTTTTTGGGTCTTGGGGACTGTTTTTCTTAAAGCTATTCATGCCTGTTGTAGTGGTTTTGCTGTTGTGCTGTTGTCTGACTAGGGTGACCCCTATGAGGACTCTGTGGTATGAACACATTTAAGGATAAAAAGGAGGGAATGTAATGAAAAGTTACTGAGAAAAAGTGTTTTATTCTATGTTGTTTACGGACAGAGCTGTGCTGCAGAAGCAGCTGGATACTTAGAACAAAGTGTGATAGCACCCAACTTGTCAAGGGCACAGGATGTTTTAATACTGTTTATCTCGGCTGCTTGAAGAAGGGAGTGTGAGAAACCATTTGAATAACTGCTCTTCTTTGCTTAAAGCAAAAACCGATAAGGAATGGAAAATGACTGCTTTGCCTGTCCTTGAAGTGTTGCATCAGCTTAAAAAAAGATATAAAACAAGGGGTCTCCCTGCTTGCTTTTGAATCAGCTTTCACTTCTCTGCGCAGACAGGTGATGGCTTTTTCCCATATTGCAAAATGAATAAAGACCTTACTGAGTGAATGAGAATACCTCTCCTGGCTAAATCCCTTACAACTTGTCCGAAATGCAGTAGCAGAGATCCTAACAAATACAAGAAAGAGAATATCACTCCTGTTTTGAAAAACCTTCACTGGTCACCTTTATTAACGAGGATAAATTTGAAAGTTCTTTTACTTGTTTTTAAAGCTCTAAACGGCCTAGCGCCTATGTACCTTACTGAATGTCTGTCTTCATATGTTCCTATACGTGACCTGAGATCTGCACATACTGGCCTACTGCAAATACCACATGTGAAATACAGAAAGAGTGGAGAGGCTGCTTTTTGTTTTTATGCTTCTAAATTATGAAACTCACTACCACTTTTTACTAGGCAGTCAAGCTCGGTACATTGTTTTAAAAAACATTTTAAAACAATGAAAATATTTGAAAATATATATTTTTTAAATTTAGCTTTTAGTTAAAGTGGTTCTTTGTTCTTTCTATTTAGGTTTCTTTTTGTAGCCTCTTACTCCCAGTGACACATTTAGCCAATGTCCGCCTGGAATTTCCTCCTCTTAAACAATTTGTTATATCGCTCTAGCAGAACATAGCAGGAGCCTGATTCAGGTCTTAAATTGAAGCTAACCCCCGTGGCTTTGAGTGTGAACAGTCAAATGTCTTATATTTCTTAATGTGTCTACTCAGCAGACAAACATATGAACCCCCCCCACCCCCAAAAAAAGCAGGTGAAAATGTTTTTTGGTCTTCAGAGGTCAGATTTTTCAACAGATTTTGAAAACCTTGTTCTAGGTGACTACTAGCTTGGATAAAATCTGGGACAAATTGATCAATTAGAAAAAAATTATACATCATGTCTTGTGAAGACTGGACCTGGAATGAAATTTCACGCCTATAATAAAAAAACATAAAAATATTGAAAATAATAAGAATAAAAAAGCATTGCAATTGCTATAAAAACCTTTAGACACTGCTAAAGAGCCTTTATCTGTTGTTATGCAATGAAAAAAATCTCAGAGTTGCCTTCTGGTGCGAAAAAAAGGAGCACTGATAAGAAACTGATCAAAAAACTGATTGATTACCCCTTCTGAGTCAATGATTGACAGCTACTGTAAATATCCTAAGGCTTCTAGAGGAAGTCTTACCCCCTAAGGGCTCTGAATGGCTGAAAATACAATGAATGACGGTGCTTTTTACCAATCAGATCGCCTTGTTTCTGGCGGTTTTGATTCTGACATTTAGTACAAAGTCAATGACATTTAATAGCCTCCAGGTCTGGGTTACTGTGGATATATGCGATATATATTTTTTTCGCTGGTTTTGATTGCGTTATCAATGCATATTGGAAGTTTGGAAGTGCATCATCGGATAAAAAGTGACTTTGTGATCGATTGTCTTGGGTTTTTTTAAAGCTCCGGTTGTCCTTTTTCGATTGATAACATGGTTTTGTTGGTCAAAAACGATGTAAAATGCCGAAGGAATCAAAGGTGGATCTTGATTTCCACCGCAGCCGTGCGTGACCACGCTGAGGAGAGCACACGTGTGATGTGGACCTTCTCATGCAATTTCCAAAAGTGGTTTTGTGAAAAACAATTTTGACACTTTTTGATTAATAAAAGGTTTTCTGTAAAGGTTTTGTATTTTTGGTGATATAAAATAATGAAGTAAAATGGTACTTTTGCGGCAGGTTTTTCCAGAAAAGGGGACACCGGCAGCCTAAGAGGCTGATTAGTTCTCTTTTATTTTTCTTATTGTATTACGAGTTTCCTCATGTGTATTTATTTAATTGACATTTATGTTGCTTTACTGTATTGCTGTGTTTTCCTTTACAACTGAAAGTATATCTCTTAATTTTAATATTTTATTTTTACGCTTGGTTTGTAAAGCACTTTGAGCTGCTATTTGTATGAAAGGTGCTCTATAAATAAAGTTTATTATTATTATATTTCTGCTGAGAGCCACACTTCAAGTACTGCACCTTCTCACACGTGTAGCCAGCTGCGTTGAGCCGTGGTTATATGATGTCATCTTTTATTTTATTATTTTATTTTGTGAACTTCCCCCAGATGAGTTCCGTTTTTCTGTATGGAGTTGGCTTTGCGACAGCCCTTGGGGTTTGTGAAGGTGCCCCTGGGGTCACAGGCGGCTCGTTTCTCTGGGGAGCCCTCAGACGCGCTGTGGCCGCCAGTCGGGTGAGACGCCAGCGGCATTTTTTATAATTTATTTTTATTACAGATTCGAGTGGCGACATTATATATATTATTTCTGTAGTAGTACAGTTGTGTGCCAGATGAATCGCGGTAATGCACGAAGGTGATGTTTAATGCCTCACACGGTGTTGACCCACATGTTGTGTTTTGCTGAGCAGGAGAGAGAGAGACATTCAGCGTGTGTGACGCCAACGGGTTTTCTGTTCTAGAGGCTCTGTCATCCGTTGTGTTATAATTGTTTTCTTTCTTATTTAGTATTTCAGGTGTGTCGATTTTATGAACCAAATGTTAACATACAACACGGGAAAAGGTGCATTGTAGAGTAAGATAACGGATATCGGCTTGTATCGTGGAGAGGACGTATAATGTGCTGAAAGATGGGAAGAGAAAGGGGCGATTTCTGCGCGCATTCTAATCATTGTGATTGATTTGATATTGATCTGATATGTGTGGTCATGTGAATGTACATAGATGGTGGGTATGGTGTTAATAATATATGATATGATATAATTACTTGTATATATCATATATCATTCTTTCTATTTTTATATATGGTAATCCTTCTAGATATTATGATTCTGTTTCCCGAGAGCATCGTAGCGCTAAGAACATCGTAAACTCGCTCTTAAGCTCGATCGTTAATTGACGAGTGTTTCCCAAAACCCATCGTAACTGAAGTAGCACGTTAAATCCTTCGTCATCTACGTGCTCCCCGACCCGCTCGTTCATCACTAAGTGCTTCTTAAACTGGCCTCCTCCTGCCCACCCTGAGCGCCAGAGATCGCCAGACAGAGCACAGTCACTTCACGGCAGGGGCATCCTCTGGGAATACAGGACACTAAGAGTTTATATGAAGGACTTTGATATTGTGTTGTACTGTGTCAGAGGAAATTCGAAAAAAGAACATTTATTTATACAGTGATGAATTTATGAGTCATCTTGGGTATATTTCATATTCATTTTTATACTTGACTAGATGATATTATTTTCAGTATGAAATGCAGCAATGCATTATTTAAGTGAAATCATTGGGCCTAACATGTATTTATAATGTAGCGCCACGCAGGGCGCTTTAGTCATGCGCAGCCAAGGCGGGCTGAGAACAGCACCTGGGTTCTACCGGACTGTATAGCGGGACGGAGGCTGGGATACAGTCTCTTCCCTTCAGGTGTGTGTGTGTGTGTTAGTGAAGGTGCAGCGCTGTAACCCCTGTCCCTGTGTGTGTACCTTTCCCGATTCGAGTTAATAAATGTGTTGTTCAGCCCCAGTCCTGAGTCCCACGCCTGCTCCATTCCGTACCCAAACCCGCGGTCGATACCGCGTAGTTCCAACACCGTTTGATGTTCTGTCGTGATTGTTGACGGTAAAGCTTAGATCTACTTGTTTTTAAATTTGATTATAGGTCCTGTATTTGTTGAGTGACACATGCCAAGCTTAGTAGTTAATGTTTCCATTGAGTTCCATTATACCCAATAACTATAAATAACAGTTTTTTCTCATGAAATATTGTGATTCTTAACTATGGCAGTGCGCCAAAAAATATTGCTTTAAATCAAGGACATCGTGCGGGACGCATACACTGTCCACGCAGTTAATCTTGGTTTTCTTTTACGGCATGTCAGTCATTTCTTTTCTTTGCTCTTAGAAACAATAAGGTCCCTTTTTGTGCCTATCTATACGCTTTTGCTTAAATTATGATGTCAAGATTACTTCATATTCCTTTTCACAACTTTATTTCATCCCACTGAAGGACCAAAACCGACACCATATAATGAAAGAATTGTCAATCGATTGTTTACATACGTACATACAGTACGTACATCGTAAAGTTGCTTGAAAGTCTCTAAGATTAGTTGTTTTCGGGAAACTCACCCCTGTTCTTTATCCTTCTGCTCTCACTGTGTTTATTACCGCCATCTACTGTCTCCTCTAACTGTGTATTGTCATCATGCATATCTTGTGTATTATTTATTGTTGTTGGTTTTGTCATTCTATTAAGAAGCCACCTTTCAAGGCGCTATATAAATTAATGTTTATTATTATTATTATTTATTTTTTTAAAGTTGTACATTCTGATGCCATGAGATTTTTAGATTTTGAGATTCTCATATTTTTGGCTTCTACAACAAACAGTAACAATGCGCTTGAATGGTTCTGCAAAAGTTTAGCTGTATCTTTAAAGCCATCCTCATCTTTATCAGGTACAAAGAAAAGAAGGTAGGCCGGCTTCTGTTTGGAATGTTTTAGTTAGTTTTAATTTTTTAAACCCCAAGTAAACATATTTTGTGCCTTTCTCTGAACTTTTTTGCATTTCAGTTCAGTTGTTTTTAAGCTTATTTTACAGTTGCTAGGTTCCTGAACTGTGCAGTATTTCTTTTGGGTTTTGTGCAAATCATATTCTAACGGTTGGGGGGAAAAAGCACAGGTGCCATCCCACCATTAAACCCTGAAACTTACCTTAGCCGATTCTTCAACTAAACCAGACATGTTAACTAAGTGTTACAGTATGTTCTTCGAATGTGTGTCAGCCAATCAGATTTCAGGACTGGAATTATTGGTTTTGTAATAGGGAATATAGTATGGAATCACGTATCTAAAGAAATGAATATCTAAAAATATGTATCTATATAGCAGGTAGTATTACTGTATTCCACTTTCTTTGTAAATACGGAATAACAGATTCACAACGCGAAGCTGTGTCACTCTTCTGGGTAAAAAAAACGTTTTGAACACCCTGTTTTTAATAAGCTGCCGAGTAAAGAACAGGAATGTTCCTGCTGTCAGTCTTTACCGAAGATATCCCTAATAGTATTAATAATGAATGACCTTGGACAAGCTGTAAACTCAAAAGTGTTACCCTGGTCCACATTCTTTGTAATCGTCTTTGTAAACAAAAAAACTTTATTTTGTGTGACGATATAAAGTTTTCACGAAACCTCCTCGAGTTGTGAGAACACGTGCTTTGTGTATACAGCACATTGTGAATGTTTTCACAGCCTTCACTTTGTCGTTTTTATGTCATTTTTTGACCACGCACGAATATTCTTATGTCCATATCTTCGCAAGGGAATCAGTGCGAATTGTAATACTAATTAAATGACCGCGGGCACTTTCCACCCCCTCTACATTCTCCGAGTAGAATAGGCTAACCTTCTAATGAAAGACAGTCATCCCTCCACGGACAGGAAAAGTGCTCGCAGGCAGGCAGTATGGTCAGTAACAGTGAACAGTTTTAACTGCACTGCATCCTAGAGAATACCAGGGCGCATTTTTTCTACTCCCTGGCGGAAACGGGCTTCCATAAGAATCAGTATAGCTTCTGGGAAATCCATTTTTCCTGCATTAAAGTTGAAGTCGTTCAGAGCGCCGTACATTGCAAACTCCAAGCGTTTCATTATGAGCTGAAGACCCTCACAGCTGAAGAAGGATTCACAGCCGAAACGTGGCAGGCTGACGCGGCTGACACTCCTCCATACTCAAGTGAAAAATGAATAACGCCAATGTAAACGTTTTATTTACAATTTGTTGATAATAAAAATGTTAAGTTCTCTAAAGCTTTCTCAGTCGAGTAATGATAATTTACCTAGGGAGCTGTGTAAGCATGTGTAGGCAGCAAAAGATCAGCTAAACTGGGAAGAAAACACTTTCAGAAAAAATGTTTCAGGTTTGCAGAACACAGATCCCCAATGCAATTTCAACCAAACCTGTCCCCACACACCCTGTCCCCACTGCGATTAGAATATACACAAAGCACTGAAATCTTTTGAGTAGATGATCAGGTGTTTCGCAGACGTAGGCATAGTACGTACAGATGCAGCCATTCAAAATGGGTGGGGTATTTCGCGGCATACCCTGGTGGGCTTTGTCGTGGTGTCACGCGGTGTCATGCAGTGTCACGTGGTTAATCGCGCGTCATTTGACACTCTGCCGGAAACTATCCGGCGTCACCTTGTAAAACCGCCAGAGGGAGCTTAACCTCTCATGTACAGCATTTGAGCTTTTAGTTTTGAACTGTGTATTATAGCATGTTAATCATCTGTCATTAAAATGTTGGTATATTTTATGAAAGCAAGACTGCTCAGTTGGACAAAAGTACACAACCTACCTTTATCAGAAATATTTATGCATCAAAGCCTTTACCCAAGATATTACTAATAGTACTAATAATGGATGACTTTGGACAAGCTGTATACTGAAAGTATAATTTCTTGAGCACATTTGTACAAGCACTTGGAATCTGTCCAAGCCATACTTTGTCAGGCATTTTGTTTTACTTCAACGGGCATAAAAACTTCCTTGCTTTTAACAGGGCGTTTCATAATTTCTAACTACGAAAATGATTTAAAATGCGACACTTATCATTCAACTAGAGCTCAAAATATCACAAGGATCCTCAAGAGCACAGCAAAGACTTTATTAAAAGATACTTGTATGTATCAACGCTTTCTTTTCCGTATACCAGATTTTATGGAACCACTTCAGAAGGGTGTCAGCCAGTCAGATTCCAGGAATCGGTACTTTAAAGGAAAAATACACATCTCCCTAACGATTTTAAGCATCGAAGTATTTAACTAGCATGTGAAATAGCGTGTGAAAAAGTGGTAGTTTTAAGCTTTTCTGCTAATATAAGATGGAATCTAAAGAATTTAATAACAATATGGTTATATTCGTGTACTGCGACAGGGCTGTGTAGGGCTGTTTCGCTTGCCTCTTCATGTGACTTCCCCTGTAGCCTACTGGTCTACGTGCCTGACTAACAACATTAGTTGTTTTTCGATCTACTGTATTGCTTTGAGATGCATCTTTTAAAGGTGATATGTAAAATAAAGTTTTTTATTATTGTTATAGAGAAACATGATCAGATTTTCCCTGGTTCAGAAATAAAGATCTAAAGTGCTACACATAACTTTCTTAATTCGATGTATTTAAAGCAGTGAACTACTGTAGGTGTAACATAACATTCAGAAATACAATCGAGAATAGTTTTGTGGTGTTTGTTTCGATGAAACGTTCCTAAAACGTATAATGTAACAAAATTAAAGAAGATTAAAATCTGTAATCTTTCCACTCGTACTGTAGTCATCGGAAAGTTTCTGCTTTGTGTAAGGATGGTATCAAAAAGCAATCTTAAGTGGTGAGAAAGCTGTGCTCAATGTATTTAAGGGACTTAAAAGTAAAAGGAGATGCTTCATATTGCTTGACTAATTTTAAAAACTAAGTTATAAATGCAGACGCTCCCTGGGTGCCGCGCCGGGTGTAAATATCAAAATATACATACCCAACACTGATTGTACCCATCTGTCATGCAAATAAAACACCTTGAATTAAATTGAATTGAGGGAGAGAGGGAGGGGGGGGAGAGAGATAACCAGGACTCAAGGCAAATAAGGTACACTCCACAGGCATTCACAACAGCAACATATGAAACGTTTGCGCGTATAGTTAAGTTATTACTTGGTTTTCAAAGTGCAATGAAATACAATATTGTTGTTGTTGCTGTTCTTGTTGTTTTTATCCTGTAAAGCGTTTTGAGAAGCCACCTTTAAAGGCGATATATACTGTAAAAGCGCTGATTCTTATGGAATGTGTTCCGCCAGGGATTCAATTTATTTTTATTTATTTTTTAATCGCGTATCTAAGGAAATCTCAATATAACTTTGTTCATGAACAAACAGTGGCATGTTACATTATTATTAGTTTTTTTGTTAACAAGGCTCGCCAGCTAATGTGAATCGAAAACTGTCTTTCTAGCTTTTTAAGTTGTGCGATGTGTAAACCACAATTCAAATAGAGAAAAAAAGACTGACTGACAAGATTTAAGATGTGGCTGTCAATGTTGGAGTAAAAAAAAACACATTGCCCGACGTGTGTTGCATTGCTTGAAAAATAACTTTATTTCGAGAGACTGGATAAGTAATTCAAGTGTTTTTTTTAACTTCCTGAAAAACAACTAATAATTTAACTATATGTGCAAACGTTTTAGGATATGTCGCTGTTGTGAATGTCTGTGGACATGTGCTGGCTGGACAGGAGGCTCCACTGTACACAGAGAGGGGCGGGAGGAGGGGACAAGCCGATACATACTCTTAGAGTTTGATTAATAGGGAATATAATACAAAAATATAGTACTAAAAATAAGATACACTCTACAGACATTCACAACGGCGACTATCAGAAGATAGGACACAGCAGCTCAGGCACTTTAATGTTCTGTATGGCTCAATACTGGCTCAATACCCTCAATGGGCTTTGACGTGCTAATGCGTTGGTTTAACAGTCCGGGTGTGGCAAGCTTCCAGTGTCAACTCGACTCGATTGGAAGACAATGAACGTATTTTAGCCCTAAATGAATTAATAGCAAACATGGTTTACATAAAATACATTTTTCCAAGAAAGTTTATAATAATACGATCTATAGTTGAAATCTGAGCCTAAATATAAAGGAAAAGCATTTTCAGAGAGCAATCACGCTGTGTTTATGTAGAAAAAGCGATTAGGTTTATGAGCAATCTAATTACCTATTCACTTAAAACACTATATAAAATAAAGTTTATTTAGAGATGAATGATCAGTGTCGCAGTTTAAATAATTTTTGTAGGAGGGCTTGGACAGATTCCAAGTGCATTTTTGCAATTTACGTTGCATTGTCCAATGTTCTGCTGTAATACAGTTTAGAATACAGTTAGTCTAAGCTTTATCAGCTTATTTAAAATACATTTTTTGAATCCCCGGCGGAACACACTCCATAAGAATCAGCGCTTTTATACAGTATATCGCCTTTAAACACATATATTTAAACACGCGTTTACGATTTAAATCAAAACGCGATTCAAATCAATATAAATGTTTATTTTGTAACGCATAGGTGACTATTCATTGTTATTAAAAAGTCATAGTTCCATGGGATTCAATCACAGACCACGTGACATGGGAGTCAGGAAACAAACACACAGCGCCACCAGATTTGATAACGCTATAAGAACGCTATAAAATAATGTGACTAGGCACAGAACAAGTTTACAGCACAGTACAATAATAAATGCTGACCATGACTTTAGAAGCATAAATTACCTTACACTCAATTTAAACGCAAGCTCTCTTTAGCCCTTTAAGCTGGTTCATACAGACATGTAGAAATGCATTAGCCTGATTATGATTAAAAAACACATAATTAAACACACGTTTGCGATTTAAATCAGAACACGATTTAAATCAATATAATTGTTTATATTGTAATGCATACTGTCCAGCCTCCATTTCTCTATAAAAATGTACTCTATTGCACACACACACACAATAGAAGCAGGAAGCAGAAGCAGGAACCGTTGTCAGAAGGGAAGAAGGTGACTATTCATTGTTATCAAAAATGACTTAGAATCGATCATGTTGTGATATTTTGAAATATAAAAGTCAATTGATTGTCCATAATATCGCTATTCTATTTTTTCGAAGAAATGTTTTTTAAAAGAAAAGTCCAGCACCAGCTGGATTCGAACACACAACCTGTGAGTTGTTAGTCAGGCACGTAGACCAGTAGGCTACAGGGGAAGTCACATGAAGAGGGAGGCGAAACAGCCCTACACAGCCCTGTCGCAGTACACGAATATAACCATATCGTTATTAAATTCTTTAGATACGCAATTCCATATTATATTACCTATTAATCAAATTCTAAAAGTATGCTTGTTGACTCCGGTATCTCTTTAGTTAAAGACTTCGATGCTTAAAATGTTTAGGGAGAAATGGAATACTGGTGTGTATTTTTTACTTTAAAGTACCAAGACCAGCCATATACAGTACTGTATGTTTATGTTCCAAAATTAATATCGTTTATGGCCTTCACACGCGTTATAGTATGCTCCTATTCTTTTTATGCTCAGCTACTAAGATTTCCCTTCAGTGGTAAAATTCAATATCTACAATGGGCACAGTAAAGACGTTTACTGTACTGTAAGTCTTTCTACGACAGACCAACGGACCACGAGTGCCCCTGTCGGTCAACCAATCACGTACCGCGGTACCCCGCGTCATCTTGCGTCATGATGCGCGACACCGCAGCCAATTACCTGCGGTACGTGTCTGTACAGCTCACTTTGAATGGCTGCATCTGTAAATCAGGCTTCATGAACTCACACCTGGGATTCGATTAATTAGGGTTATTTATTATTAGAGTTCATAAAGCCTGAATTACGTACTATGCCTACGTCTGCAAAACACCTTTGCTAGTTAATGCTACAGTACTTCACTTTCTCGGGCGTGTTTTTTTTAGTTAAAATCCAGGCTAGCAGGCTTGTTTTGTGATCTTCCTAAGATTGTTGAGCGTGGTGTCAAAATGTTTCCATATGAAAGGCAGTGACGTCACCATCCTGAGGTGCATGTAGTAGATCTGTGATGTGGTTGAGCGTGAATTGTGGTGAGCCTCTGATTGAGGGAAAAAAAGACCATGTTCAAAAAATCCTAAAAAGAGATTCAAAGTTTCACAAAACAAGGCATGACTGTGAAAGGTCAATAGGCCTGCCTAGCGTCCACAAGACGGTGCAGTGTGCTGGCAGCTGTGTGATGCAGGGTGAGGTGCGCTGGTAGCTGGGTGACGCAGTGATAGCCTGGCACAGTGAGGTGCACTGGCAACTGTGTGGTGTGATTCAGTAGTGGCCTGGTATGGTGAGGTGCGCTTTCAGCTGTGTGACGCAGTGGTGGCCTGGCACAGTGAGGTCCACTGGCAGCTGTGTGGTTTGACGTAGTGGTGGCCTGGTAAGGTGAGGTGCGCTGGCAGCTGTGTGGTGTGATGCAGTGGTGGCCTGGCACAGTGAGGTGCACTGGCAGCTGTGTGGTGTGACGCAGTGGTGACCTGGCACGGTGAGGTGCGCTGGCAGGTGTGTGACGCAGTGGTGGCCTTGCACGGTCAGGTGCGCTGGCAGCTGTATGATGAAGTGGTGGCCTTGCATGGTGAGGTGCGCTGGCAGCTGTGTGACGCAGTGGTGGCCTTGTACGGTGAGGTGTGCTGGCAGGTGTGTGAGGCAGTGGTGGCCTGGCACAGTGAAGTGTGCTGCCAGCTGTGTGGTGTGGCGCAGTGGAAGCTTGGCACGGTGAGATGCGCTGGCAGCTGTGTGATGCAGTGGTGGCCGGGCACAGTGAGTTGCACTGGCAACTGTGTGGTGTGACGCAGTGGTGGCCTAGCACGGTGAGGTGCGCTGGGAATAGTGTGACGCAATGGTGGCCGGGCACGGTGAGGTGCGCTGGCAGCTGTGTGATGCAGTGGTGGCCTGGCACAGTGAGGTGCACTAGCAGCTGTGTGTTGTGACGTAGTGGTGGTCTGGCACGGTGAGGTGCGCTGGCAGCTGTATGAAGCAGTGGTGGCATGTGTAGCGGCAAGGCTTAATAATAAGGCAGAATTAAGTGTTCTGAGCTTTCCCAAATGAGGCCCCATTTCACTCTTCATCTCTGTGGTGCAGCCACGGAGAAACTATTCATGCAGGCTGATTTAAGGTTCCTTTGATAAGGTTTCGTAGGACAGCTCCCAAAGGGCGATGCACTTAGCTAAGCCTGTCTATCATGATCAATGATCATCCATTGGCGCCTATCTGTCTAGGGAGTGCCAGATGGACATCTGGACTGCATTCCTAAGTGTCAGGAGTAAGTGACTCATATCTCACCTTGATCAACCAATCAGGGACTGGTAGGGCCGAGTAACCCACGCGGGACGTGGGATGCCCATGGAACTTTCAGCCAATCAACGAGCTGAAGTTCCTCCAGGTAAAAACAGGCAACACAGAGAGCTTGTAAGATTCAGAAGAGATTCAGGAGAATTCTGTGGACAATTCTAAAGGGAATTCAAAGGAGAATTCCAGGGCAGGACGGCCCAGGAGCAGAAGGCTCCCAAGGGTAGGACATTCTCGCAGAGCACCTCCTGACCATCCTGAGACTCAGCCTGGACAACCACGGAACGGCCAGTGTGTCCGAGTGCCAGAACTTTCCTTTGTTCTAAGAGTCTAGAGAGGAGGTTGTCAGAGAGTAACCAGAGGATCCACCCGAGGTTAGCACCAGCAGCAGGCCTCGTGAACAGGTCAGAACTGTGGACAGCTGAATCACTATTCAGAACTAGCTCTTCATCAGGAACGAACCGGTCCTCTTCCTGACTTGCTGGGACCCACAGTCATCTTTTCTCCTGTGCACAAACTTTGCTAGTTAAAGCCAACACTAACTAGCCGGTCAGTGAGCATCAGCAGCGCACCGTCGCAAGCCGCACAGCACAGCCTGGCACCTAGCCAGACAGCTCGGATTGGAGAGCAACAAGCCTGCAACAAGCCTGCTTGTTTTTTTGAGCCCGCAGGAGTTCTGAATCCCCAGAGATTGGATGAGTATTCACCTTCACTGCATTACAGCTCTAGAATTCAATAGTTATCCCAACCAGTTGATATCAAATTAATTCCTAAGACTTATGTACTTGTTTTGAGTATCTAATGTAGAAGTTATAACCAAGTTCATTTACGAAACGGTCTAAATGAATGATATACTGACCGTATTTCCTCTTGATGTGTAACACTTTGTAACTGACTGAATATATACCTTTTGTATTCTGATAAACCTCTCGATAAGATCTGTTAGTTTATATGCATATTTTATGTATTAACAAATGTATCCTCGTGTATTAGTACCTGTGTGTGTGCGTTGTTTGAGTTATGTCACATGGTTGGATTCTAAAGCCATCAAAAGAATCAATTTTGTGATTTACTGTTACAATTAATAATTGTCCCAGTAAATGCCCAAACCCTACAGAACTGGTGCCTTCAGAGAGCCACTACATTTACATTTTGGCTATGGCAACATTACACGTGGTACGGTGAGGTGTGCTGGCAGCTATGTGACGCAGTGGTGGCCTGGAACCGTGAGGTGCGCTTGCAGCTGTGTGGTGTGATGGAGTGGTGGCCTGGCACAATGAGGTGCACTGGCAGCTGTGTGGTGTGACACAGTGGTGACCTGGCACGGTGAGGTGCGCTGGCAGCTGTGTGACGCAGTGGTGGCCTGGCACAGTGAGGTGCACTGGCAGCTGTGTGGTGTGACACAGTGGTGACCTGGCACGGTGAGGTGCGCTGGCAGCTGTGTGACGCAGCTGTTGCCGGGCACGGTGTGGTGCGCTGGCAGCTGATGGTATGACGCAGTGGTGGCCTGGCACGGTGAGGTGCGCTGGCAGGTGTGTGACGCAGTGGTGGCCTGGCACGGTGAAGTGTGCTGCCAGCTGTGTGGTGTGGCGCAGTGGTGGCTTGGCACGGTGAGGTGCGCTGGCAGCTGTGTGATGGAGTGGAGGCCTGGCATGGTGAGGTGCACTAGCAGCTGTGTGTTGTGACGTAGTGGTGGCCTGACTCGATGAGGTGCGCTGGCAGCTGTGTGACGCAGTGGTGGCCTTGTACGGTGAGGTGTGCTGGGAGCTGTGTGATGCAGTGGTGGCCTGGCACAGTGAGGTGCGCTGGCAGGTGTGTGGTATGACGCAGTGGTGGCCTGGCTCAGTAAAGTGCGCTGGGAGTTGTGTGACGCACTGGTGGCCTGGCACGGTGAGGTGTGCTGGCAGCTGTATGATGCAGTGGTGGCCTGAAACGGTGAGGTGCGCTGGCAGCTGTGTGACGCAGTGGTGGCCCAGCACGGTGAGGTGCGCTGGGATCTGTGTGGTGTGACACAGTGGTGGCCTGGCACAGTGAGGTGCGCTGGCAGGTGTGTGGTATGACGCAGTGGTGGCCTGGCTCAGTAAAGTGGGCTGGGAGTTGTGTGACGCAGTGGTGGCCTAGCACGGTGAGGTGCGCTGGGATCTGTGTGGTGTGACGCAGTGGTGCCCGGGCACGGTGAGATGCGCTGGCAGCTGTGTGATGCAGTGGTGGCCGGGTACAGTGAGGTCCACTGGCAGCTGTGTGGTGTGATGCAGTGGTGGCCTGGCACGGTGAAGTGCGCTGTCTGATGTGTGATGCAGTGGTGGCCTGGCACAGTGAAGTGCACTGGCAGATGTGTGATATATGACGCAGTGGTGGCCTGGCACTGTGAGGTGCGCTTGAAGCTGTGTGACACAGTGGTCGCTTGGCACAGTGAGGTGCATTGGCAATTGTGTGGTATGACACAGTGGTGGCCTTGCACGGTGAGGTGCGCTGGCAGTTGTGTAATGTGACGCAGTGGTGGGCTGGCACGGTGAGGTGCGCTGGCAGCTGTGTGGTTTGACGCAGTGGTGGGCTGCCATGGTGAGATGCGCTTGCAGCTGTGTGGTGTGACGCAATGGTGGCCCGGTACGGTGAGATGCGCTGTCAGCTGTGTGACGTAGTGCTGGCCTGGCACGTTGAGGTACGCTGGCAGCTGTGTGACGCAGTGTTGGGCTGGCACGGTGAGGTGCGCTGGGAAGTGTATGACGCAGTCATGGCCGGGCACAGTGAGGTGCGCTGGCAGGTGTGTGACGCAGTGGTGGCTTGGTACGGTGAGCTGCGCTGGCAGCTGTGTGACGCAGTGGTGGCCTGGTACAGTGAGGTGTGCTGGCCGCTGTGTGACACAGTGTTGGCCTGGCACAGTGAGGTGCACTTTGAGCTGTGTGACGCAGTGGTGCCCTGGCACAGTGAGGTGTGCTGGCAGCTGTGTGAAGTTGTGGTGGCCGGGCACAGTGAGTTGCACTGGCAACTGTGTGGTGTGACGCAGTGGTGGTCTGGGACGGTGAAGTGCGCTGGCAGCTGTGTGAAGTTGTGGTGGCCGGGCACAGTGAGTTGCACTGGCAACTGTGTGGTGTGACCCAATGGTGGCCTGGCACGGTGAGATGCGCTGGCAGCTGTGTGATGCAGTAGTGGCCTGGTTTGGTGAGGTGTGCTGGCAGCTGTGTGACGCACTGGTGGCCTGGCACAGTGAGGTGCGCTGGCAGGTGTGTGGTATAACGCAGTGCTGGCCTGGCACGGTGAGGTGCGCTGGCAGCTGTGGTATGACATAGTGGTGGCCTGGCATGCTGAGGTGCACTGGCAGCTGTGTGATGCAGTGTTGGTCTAGCACAGTGAGGTGCGCTGATAGCTGTGTGACGTAGTGGTGGCCTGGTACGGTGAGGTGTGCTGGCATCTGTGTGACGCAGTGGTGGCTTGGCACGGTGAGGTGCGCTTTCAGCTGTGTGACGCAGTGGTGGCCTGTCACAGTGAGGTGTGATGGCAGGTGTGTGGTATAACGCAGTGCTGGCCTGGCACTGTGAGGTTTGCTGGCAGCTGAGTGATGGAGTGAAGGCCTGGCACAGTGAGGTGCGCTGGCAGCTGTGTGACGCAGTGGTGGCCTAGCATGGTGAGGTGCACTGGGATCTGTGTGGTGTGACGCAGTGGTGGCCGGGCACGGTGAGGTGCGCTGGCAGGTTTGTGACGCAGTGGTGGCCGGGCACGGTGAGGTGTGCTGTTAGCTGTGTGACGCTGTGGAGGCCTGGCACGGTGAAGTACGCTTGCAGCTGTGTGGTGTAACACAGTGGTTGTCTGGCACGGTGAGGTGTGCTGGCAGCTGTGTGACGCAGTGGTTTTCTGGTACGGTGAGGTGTGCTGGCAGCTGTGTGACGCAGTGGTGGCCGGGTAGGGTGAGGTTCGCTGGTAGCTGTGTGGTGTGATGTAGTTGTGGCCGGGCAGGGTGAGTTTTGCTGGTAGCTGGGTGACGCATTGGTGGCCTGGAACGGTGAGGTGCACTGGCAGCTGTGTGTTGTGACGCCGTGGTGGCCTGGCACGGTGAGGTGTGCTTGCAGCTGTGTGACGCAGTGGTGGCCTGGTATGGTGAGGTGCGCTGGCAGCTGTGTGATGCAGTGGTGGCCGGGCACAGTGAGGTGCACTCGCAGCTGTGTGATGTGACGCAGTGGTGTTCATCAAGCACAAGTTCATCAGTGAAAAGACCACTGGCATTTTTCCTTCCCCCTATATTCCCGGACAGAATCGAATTTAATATTAGCATAATTTATTACATTGCTAAGTTTAATATGATTTATTACTAATAGTTTATGCTAAAACCTAACTTTCTTAACGCGAGAAGTACTAATGTAAGTACCTACTGTACTGTACTTAAGTACTACCATAAGAAGTACTGCTGTATGCAACAAAAAAGGAGGAGTGGTGAAACAGCCCTACACATACAGTGTCAGTATCAACAGACATTGTATCAGTATCAGTTCTTGCTTTGTGCTGGGTTTAGGAGTTTTCCAAACATAGTCTTTCAGCTAATGCCATACCATCTCTATTGGATTTAAATCTGGAGATTCGGCTGGAGTTTTCACCCAGTTCACTCGTTCTGCTATAAGCCTCGCCCTTGCTGCTGTGTGTTTCGGATCGTTGTCTTGAAAGAGACTGTGCCTTGATCCAAGTATGTTTTGTATGTTATTTCCAATCAGTAGTATGTTTTGTCTGTTTAGGGTTCTGTAGCATTCCACACGGCTGGGCAGCTTGTTCCCCCCTCCCACCCCTCTCTGTGTACAGTAGAGCCTCCTGTCCTGGCTGGTAGAGCTCATCCAGCTGTGTCTGGCTAATATTAAAGCCAGTACCTTAATATTGTTTTCTGTATGTTTATCAATAGTAGGTACTGCCCTAATTCGGTCCTGCACCCGTTGTTAGGTGTTTTTTAGGTGTTGTTAGGGCTTCTACCAAATATGAACACATGGCTTTAAAATGTATACAATTGTAATATTTCCTTTTTTCCCATTGAAAGTATAACATATGTGGTGTGAGAAAGAGGTCCTCATTTAATTGCATGAAACTCTGGCACTGGCGCAACAAACTGAACAATGTTCAAGGGGGTAAACGCTTTCTGTAGACACTTTATTTCCTCTTTTTCCATACTCTAAGAAATGATTTGGGAAACCTGTGGGACACTGGAGGTCATTATACATGAGCCTCTTTCTGCACCTTTTAAGCCATTGAAACGTAGTTGCCTTGTTACAAGGTCTAATATTACAGTAGGTGTGGTTTCCGTCTCCTAATTTCTGAGAATGATCAAATTGGGGAATAAGTTGTAGGGAATACCACTCTTGCACTTCTAAGAAAAGACTATCTCAAATGAAACTCGCTATAGAAAGACATCTTGTTGAAAAATTCTTTATTTTTTGTCATTTCTAAAGAAAAAACATTTTCATTCACGTTTTTTGTAACAATTGCATCCATGCTAGGACTACAGTAAACAACACTTTTTACTAAAGTAAATCAAATTGTTCATTAAACAAGACACATTGTTTTAAATGTATACAATACGACGACACTAAAAACAACACTGAAACTTTTCATTGAAATATTGTACGAGATTGTGCATATTCAATGGATTTCTCCTGGTGCTTTTTTTCATCAGTCTTTTCATATTCTTGTTCTCTACTCAGGTGTCTCCTGTTCCTTTGGTGATGTCTGCTGTACACACATGGTATCATACACTTGAGCAAAGTGTGATACCACCGTTTGTTCTTCTCCTAAAATAAAGATGAACATTGACAAAGGTCAGAAGCACTCTTTTCTTTGACAGACGAACAAAACAATGCAAGAATAACCATACTCTCTGTTCCTTACTCATTTCTACCTACCTGTTTGACCACTTTGTCTGCTTCAGTCAGGACAGGGTTTTGGGGCTGACTCTGAACAATCTGAGAAGAGCTCTCTGTGATCTTCTCCCCTACAGTGGCTACATTGTACTCTGTTTGAAATCCAGGTATCGCCTCCGGTAAGCTCCTCGGTCCTTTTTGGGACTTGAAAGGGTAGAATCATTTTGTGACTACATTTCCTTGTCATGCACTGATATGTTCTGGTTTGTGTTCGATTACTGCAGGCGTTCAAGTACTTTCTTTTTGTTCTAGATTGGCAGTGTTTGAGATGGTAGGAACTTGTCATATTCTCAACTCTGAATGCTCTGTAAACATACTATTTTAGCAATTCTTAGAAATCTGAAAGCAGTGTTACCTGTATCATTTTTTGTCTTGGTAGTAGTATTGCAGCTCCAACAGCAGCACTTAAATAATGGTTTGTGATGTTACTTGTCCTTGGAGTTAGTATACTCCTGAGAAGTCAAGAGAAATCTTACGTAAGCATTAATTATGTTTCACTTTTGAAAGCAAAGTACGTGTCAAGTACTTTGAAGGCATTTGTTGATACTTTTAAGCACTTTCGTTGATTATTATTATCCTTCAATTAGTTATTACAAGTCCAACATTCCCTACATGATCTCACTCCATATTCAGTGTAGCTCCACTCTACGAAGATGAATTTGCTAATTAATCAGTCAGGGACACAGCTTATACTTCAGTAGTCTTAGATCATTTAATGATGATTATTGTACTTTATAACTAGCAAAATCCCTATATCCTGTTCATTGCCCCATTTCCGGTCATGTGGATTGACTTATGCCTGAAGTGGTTAATTCTCACCTTGACATCTCGTAAAACAACTGAATCTCTACCAAGGGTGAATGTGTCCTTCCTCTTAATGTCTAAAAGAAAAGGTTAAAATTCATTGAAGCAAAATGCCACAACCCAAAATGTTGGGGAGGTCGTTTCCACAGTTATTTCATAAGACAGTGCTTGGAGTGAAACTACATGACCATGGTGAAGAAGTAAATACACTTTACCTTGTTCCTCCTGACTGATGTCCTTATGCGTGTTTTGCACAGTTGAGCGTTTTGTCTTGTCGTCTGTGTAGGCAACAGCCCTCTTCCCTGGGATAGAACTAGATGATATTTAGACACGTTAATTTGACTTCTCCATTGCTCACATTGATGTGGATATGATTATAATGCTCTGTTTTGTGGGCTTCCCAAGAAAACAATAAATCCCTTACTACTTGTTCGAAATGCAGTAGCACAGATCCTAACAAATACAAGAAAGAGAATATCATTCCTTTTTTGAAAAAACTTCACTGGTCACCTGTATTATCTAGGATAAATTTGAAAGTTCTTTTACTTGTTTTTAAAGCTTTAAGCGACCTAGCACGTCTGTACCTTACTGAATGTCTGTCTTCATATGTTCCTATACGTGACCTGAGATCTGCACATACTGGCCTACTGCAAATACCACATGTGAAATGCAGAAAGAGTGGAGAGGCTGCTTTTTGTTTTTATGCTTCTAAATTATGAAACTCACTTCCACTTTTTATTAGGCAGTCAAGCTCGGTACATTGTTTTAAAAAACATTTGAAAATGTTGCTTTTAGTTAAAGTGGTTCTTTGTTCTTTCTATTTCTGTTTCTTTTTTTAGTTCTCTTTAATTGTTCTTATTTTATTACGACTTTCCTAATTTTTATTTCTTTAATTGACATGTATGTTGCTTTACTGTATTGCTGTATTTTCCTTGACAACTGAAAGTATATCTCTCAATTTTAATATTTTATTTTTACGCTTGCTTTTTAAAGCACCAAAGCACTATTTGTATGAAAGGTGCTCTATAAATAAAGTTTATTATTATTATTTTTTTTAATATTATTATTATTATACTTTGTTACATTTTTGGTTAGGACAAAGATTCTAATAGAGGTGGCCTCTTCTACCCCGTTCCAAAAAATTGGAAAACTACCTTCAGAATACACTGACAATGACCATCTACTGTCTCCTCTAACGGTGTATTGTCATCATGCATATCTTGTGTATTATTTATTGTAGTTGGTTTTGTCATTCTGTAAAGAAGCCACCTTTCAAGGCACTATATAAAATAATGTTTGTTATTATTATTTACATTTTTCATCGTAAAATCTGGCGAAGAGTCTTAAGAGAATAACAAAGAATACGTTGCTCTTACCTTTCCATTCCAAGAAATGCCCTCAGCTCGGATTGCAGAGATTGACCTCTCTGTCTCAAATTCTGAGAAACATAGACTCGATTGAAAAATGACCATTTCCTAAGATTCACATAACTTCACCAGTCAACATTTGCCACTTGACATCAATAGAAACCATAGAGTACATGACATGTCCAATCAGTTTTCTTTCAAGGTACAATACCAATCGCCTTGCCAGAAGAGTTATACTGCGGTAGATAAATATTACAAATGTCAGATACACGCAGAGTTGTTTGGATTACTATGAAAAGATTGGCAAATATATTTATGTTCATTATATTTCTTGGAGTGACAGAGCTAAAGAGAAAACAATACTTACCTTTATCTCTGCAGACAGGATCGCAAGGGATTCCCTTATACTGGGTTCCTATGTAACAAATAATACATTATTCAAAAAACATGATATTTCTCTGTCCATTGGCAGCATGATTGTTTATCATTACAGTTTTAGTTAGCTTTAATTTTGGAAACCCCAAGTAAACATAGTTTGTGCCTTTCTCTGAACTTTTTGGCATTTCAATTCAGTTGTTTGTAAGCTTATTTTACAGTTGCTAGGTTGATGAAGTTCCTGAACTGTGCAGTATTTCTTTTGGGTTTGGTGCGAATCATATTCTAGCGGTTGGGGGAAAAAAGCACAGGTGCCATCCCACCATTAAACCCTGAAACTTACCTTAGCCGATTCTTCAACTAAACCAGACATGTTAACTAAGTGTTACAGTATGTTTCAAAGTGTGTATTTTAGCAAACACAACTGAAGTTCTGTTGTCTCCTTGGAGACACCTGGAACTGGTGTGATGCTGGTTCTATGACATCATTCGTTCTAAATGTAAATGCAGGTATTGGCACAACATAGTAAATTGATGTAAAGTGATGGATCCATTCATGATTTTCACTCAGTTTGAAAGAGTTCCTGTCGTGTGGTTAAAGTTTGTGTTACGGAGGGTTAACTGGGGTTCTGGCTACTAGTTAGGCTTGGTCATTCAGTCATCTGGTTCATGAAATAGGAAGCTAAGAGATCTGTGTTTTAGTTTTGCTGTTTGTTTTTGTTCCATAGAATAAGAAATGTTTCATTAATATTAGTAATAGAGTAGCTGTTTCTCTAAACAGTGTGTGTCAGTTTGCACTGCAGGTGTGCCAGGTAGAGACCATTTAAGAACCCAAAAATATGCTGTCATTTACTGCCAAGGCTAATTTCTGTTAACCTTGTCTCTCACTCACTTTGATGAGCAAAATGTTCATACATAAAGCATACATTTCTGATTGGTCAGAAGAAGCTTCTTAACATATAAGGTATAAAGAAAGTCAGAAAGTTAGGCACTTAGGTCAGCCTTAGGCAGTTAACCAAGACCATAATCCGATAAGAAGCTATTCCCTTTCATGTTGCTAAATCACATGTAGGATACATGAGTTACACCTCCACTTAAGAGACCTTAAAGAGACCTTGGCCAGCCAGGAGTGTAGAAAACCGTAAAACAGTTCTTGAGGACCTAATTGTTAACTCTTAACAGGCAAAGGTTCCTTCAGTCCTATGAGAAATATTTTAGAATTGAACTAAAGTGTGTTTCCGATACAGGAGCATATGTCTGTCAGGGCCTGTTGGAGAGGCCCTGGATGAGAACCCCTGGCTGCAGTTCCACATCCCCCTGAAAGTAAATAGAGCCATAAGCACTGAGTTAAGGACACTGCTCCAGGACATGCTGGCTGTCGATCCTGACCAGCGACCAGAAGCCATCCAGCAGAAGAAGCAAGTCAGGCAAGCCATGGCATGAGAGAAAACATCTTTGTAGTGACTGATAGCAAGATGTCCGTGACCAAGGGCAATTCGTCTGAGTAAAGTCTGATTTCATTTTTATGTCCCGAAAGGCCACTGCCTTTGTGCTGTAGATTTCTGATTTAGACGGGCATTTCTATGGACAACTTTGACTTTTCTGTGGGTCCAATGAAAATAAGTTTTTTAACTTATTCTTTGTTACAGTTTTCGAAAGTTTAAAGACATTCACTGAGTTGACGATAAAGGAAAAGTTTCATCTTTCACCTCTTGGAAGGTAGGCCGGTCAGAGGTACAATATATGTCTTCATGTCTTCATCCTCCATGTTTGTAACTACAGGTTTCACAGTGTTGAGCTAAGACACAAAAACACCTACAAATGGCAGTTCCAAATGTATCAAATGTATAAACCTGGGCTGAAAAAGTGTGTACAGTATATACTCTGTGTAGGTCTGATAAAAGTATTCGAGTCAAAGTGTCATATGGATACAAATTCTCATGATTTTGTATTGTGTGTTTTTTCTCTGTTCTGCTTTATTGAAAGAAATCAGATGCTCTTCCTGAAACTTACCTTAGCTGATTCTTCAGCTAAACCAGACAGACTTCTGAAATTCTCAAATTTTATCAAATCTTGTTGGTGCAGAGGTGGTGGAGCCCATTACCAACAGACTCACAGCTGAAATTGCTGTGAAAAGGGCTTCTACCAAATATTAACATGTGGGTGAAAATGTAATATTTCCTTTTTTCCCTTTGAAAGTATAACATATGTGGTGTGAGAAAGAGGTCCTCATTTAATTGCATGAAACTCTGGCACTGGCGCAACAAACTGAACAAAGTTCAAGGGGGTATACGCTTTCTGTAGACACTTTATTTCCTCTTTTTCCATACTCTAAGAAATGATTTGGGAAACCTGTGGGACACTGGAGGTCATTATACATGAGCCTCTTTCTGCACCTTTTAAGCCATTGAAACGTAGTTGCCTTGTTACAAGGTCTAATATTACAGTAGGTGTGGTTTCCGTCTCCTAATTTCTGAGAATGATCAAATTGGGGAATAAGTTGTAGGGAATACCACTCTTGCACTTCTAAGAAAAGACTATCTCAAATGAAACTCGCTATAGAAAGACATCTTGTTGAAAAATTCTTTATTTTTTTGTAATTTCTAAAGAAAAAACAATCATCAAGTCCTTCACAAATGTTTTGTTTGTGACTTTCTCTGTTGTTCCCTTTCACACTCAACTGAACTATGTGTAATGTCTTGTAAACGTAATCAAACATTTCACTTAGGTGTGTAGGTTAACACAAACCCATATTGTATGAAACATTCAGTTTTTCATTCACGTTTTTTTCTAACAATTGCATCCATGCTAGGACTACAGTAAAAAACACTTTTTACTAAAGTAAATGAAATTGTTCATTAAACAAGACACATTGTTTTAAATGTATGCAATACGACGACACTAAAAACAACACTGAAACTTTTCATTGAAATACTGTACGAGATTGTGCATATTCAATGGATTTCTCCTGGTGCTTTTTTTCATCAGTCTTTTCATATTCTTGTTCTCTACTCAGGTGTCTCCTGTTCCTTTGGTGATGTCTGCTGTACACACATGGTATCATACACTTGAGCAAAGTGTGATACCACCGTTTGTTCTTCTCCTAAAATAAAGATGAACATTGACAAAAGTCAGAAGCACTCTTTTCTTTGACAGACGAACAAAACAATGCAAGAATAACCATACTCTCTGTTCCTTACTCATTTCTACCTGCCTGTTTGACCACTTTGTCTGCTTCAGTCAGGACAGGGTGCTGGGGCTGACTCTGAGCAATCTGAGAAGAGCTCTCTGTGATCTTCTCCCCTACAGTGGCTACATTGTACTCTGTTTGAAATCCAGGTATCGCCTCCGGTAAGTTCCTCGGTCCTTTTTGGGACTTGAAAGGGTAGAATCATTTTGTGACTACATTTCATTGTCATGCACTGATATGTTCTGGTTTGTGTTCCATTACTGTAGGCGTTCAAGTACTTTCTTTTTGTTCTAGATTGGCAGTGTTTGAGATGGTAGGAACTTGTCATATTCTCAACTTATTTTCTCTATGAGACTCTGAATGCTCTGTAAACATACTATTTTAGCAATTCTTAGAAATCTGAAAGCAGTGTTACCTGTATCATTTTTTGTCTTGGTAGTAGTATTGCAGCTCCAACATCAGCACTTAAATAATGGTTTGTGATGTTACTTGTCCTTGGAGTTAGTATACTCCTGAGAAGTCAAGAGAAATCTTACGTAAGCATTAATTATGTTTCCCTTTTGAAAGCAAAGTACGTGTCAAGTACTTTGAAGGCATTTGTTGATACTTTTAAGCACTTTCGTTGATTATTATTATCCTTCAATTAGTTATTACAAGTCCAACATTCTCTACATGATCTCACTCCATATTCAGAATGTGGGAATACAATTGTTTTAAGGAAATGCCACTGAATAGATAGTAGCTGCACTCTACAAAGATGAATTTGCTAATTAATCAGTCAGGGACACAGCTTATACTTCAGTAGTCTTAGATCATGTAATGATGATTATTGTACTTTATAACTAGCAAAATCCCCATATCCTGTTCATTGCCCCTTTTTCAGTTATGTGGATTGACTTATCCCTGAAGTGGTTAATTCTCACCTTGACATCTCATAGAACAACTGAATCTCTACCAAGGGTGAATGTGTCCTTCCTCTTAATGTCTAAAAGAAAAGGTTAAAATTCATTGAAGCAAAATGCAACAACCCAAAATGTTGGGGAGGTCGTTTCCACAGTTATTTCATATGACAGTGCTTGGAGTGAAACTACATGACCATGGTGAAGAAGTAAAAACACTTTACCTTGTTCCTCCTGACTGATGTCCTTATGCGTGTTTTGCACAGTTGAGCGTTTTGTGTCTTGTCGTCTTTGTAGGCAACAGCCCTCTTCCCTGGGATAGAACTAGATGATATTTAGACATGTTAATTTGACTTCTCCATTGCTCACATTGATGTGGATATGATTATAATGCTCTGTTTTGTGGGCTTCCCAAGAAAACAATAAATCCCTTACTACTTGTTCGAAATGCAGTAGCACAGATCCTAACAAATACAAGAAAGAGAATATCATTCCTGTTTTGAAAAAACTTCACTGGTCAACTGTATTATCTAGGATAAATTTGAAAGTTCTTTTACTTGTTTTTAAAGCTTTAAGCGACCTAGCACGTCTGTACCTTACTGAATGTCTGTCTTCATATGTTCCTATACGTGACCTGAGATCTGCACATACTGGCCTACTGCAAATACCACATGTGAAATGCAGAAAGAGTGGAGAGGCTGCTTTTTGTTTTTATGCTTCCAAATTATGAAACTCACTTCCACTTTTTATTAGGCAGTCAAGCTCGGTACATTGTTTTAAAAAACATTTGAAAATGTTGCTTTTAGTTAAAGTGGTTCTTTGTTCTTTCTATTTCTTTTTCTTTTTTTAGTTCTCTTTAATTGTTCTTATTTTATTACGACTTTCCTAATTTTTATTTATTTAATTGACATGTATGTTGCTTTACTGTATTGCTGTATTTTCCTTTACAACTGAAAGTATATCTCTCAATTTTAATATTTTATTTTTACGCTTGGTTTTTAAAGCACCCAAGCACTATTTGTATGAAAGGTGCTCTATAGATAAAGTTTATTATTATTATTTTTAATATTATTATTATACTTTGTTACATTTTTGGTTAGGACAAAGATTCTAGTAGAGGTGGCCTCTTTTACCCCGTTCCAAAAAATTGGAAAACTACCTTCAGAATACACTGACAATGACCATCTACTGTCTCCTCTAACTGTGTATTGTCATCATGCATATCTTGTGTATTATTTATTGTAGTTGGTTTTGTCATTCTGTAAAGAAGCCACCTTTCAAGGCACTATATAAAATAATGTTTGTTATTATTATTTACATTTTTCATCGTAAAATCTGGCGAAGAGTCTTAAGAGAATATCAAAGAACACGTTGCTCTTACCTTTCCATTCCAAGAAATGCCCTCAGCTCGGATTGCAGAGATTGACCTCTCTGTCTCAAATTCTGAGAAACATAGACTCGATTGAAAAATGACCATTTCCTAAGATTCACATAACATCACCAGTCAACATTTGCCACTTGACATCAATAGAAACCATAGAGTACATGACATTTCCAATCAGTTTTCTTTCAAGGTACAATACCAATCGCCTTGCCAGAAGAGTTATACTGCGGTAGATAAATATTACAAATGTCAGATGCACGCAGAGTTGTTTGGATTACTATGAAAAGATTGGCAAATATATTTATGTTCATTATATTTCTTGGAGTGACAGAGCTAAAGAGAAAAAAATACTTACCTTTATCTCTGCAGACAGGATCGCAAGGGATTCCCTTATACTGGGTTCCTATATAACAAATAATACATTATTCAAAAAACTTTCTCTGTCCATTGGCAGCATGATTGTTTATCATTACAGTTTTAGTTAGCTTTAATTTTGTAAACCCCAAGTAAACATAGTTTGTGCCTTTCTCTGAACTTTTTGGCATTTCAATTCAGTTGTTTGTAAGCTTATTTTACAGTTGCTAGGTTGATGAAGTTCCTGAACTGTGCAGTATTTCTTTTGGGTTTGGTGCGAATCATATTCTAGCGGTTGGGGGAAAAAAGCACAGGTGCCATCCCACCATTAAACCCTGAAACTTACCTTAGCCGATTCTTCAACTAAACCAGACATGTTAACTAAGTGTTACAGTATGTTTCAAAGTGTGTATTTTAGCAAACACAACTGAAGTTCTGTTGTCTCCTTGGAGACACCTGGAACTGGTGTGATGCTGGTTCTATGACATCATTCGTTCTAAATGTAAATGCAGGTATTGGCACAACATAGTAAATTGATGTAAAGTTATGGATCCATTTATGATTTTCACTCAGTTTGAAAGAGTTCCTGTCGTGTGGTTAAACTTTGTTACGGAGGGTTAACTGGGGTTTTGGCTACTAGTTAGGCTTGGTCATTCAGTCATCTGGTTCATGAAATAGGAAGCTAAGAGATCTGTGTTTTAGTTTTACTGTTTGTTTTTGTTCCATAGAATAAGAAATGTTTCATTAATATTAGTAATAGAGTAGCTGTTTCTCTAAACAGTGTGTGTCAGTTTGCACTGCAGGTGTGCCAGGTAGAGACCAATATAAGAACCCAAAAATATGCTGTCATTTACTGCTGTGGCTAATTTCTGTTAACCTTGTCTCTCACTCACTTTGATGAGCAAAATGTTCATACATAAAGCATACATTTCTGATTGGTCAGAAGAAGCTTCTTAACATATAAGGTATAAAGAAAGTCAGAAAGTTAGGCACTTAGGTCAGCCTTAGGCAGTTAACCAAGACCATAATCCGATAAGAAGCTATTCCCTTTCATGTTGCTAAATCACATGTAGGATACATGAGTTACACCTCCACTTAAGAGACCTTAAAGAGACCTTGGCCAGCCAGGAGTGTAGAAAACCGTAAAACAGTTCTTGAGGACCTAATTGTTAACTCTTAACAGGCAAAGGTTCCTTCAGTCCTATGAGAAATATTTTAGAATTGAACTAAAGTGTGTTTCCGATACAGGAGCATATGTCTGTCAGGGCCTGTTGGAGAGGCCCTGGATGAGAACCCCTGGCTGCAGTTCCACATCCCCCTGAAAGTAAATAGAGCCATAAGCACTGAGCTAAGGACACTGCTCCAGGACATGCTGGCTGTCGATCCTGACCAGCGACCAGAAGCCATCCAGCAGAAGAAGCAAGTCAGGCAAGCCATGGCACGAGAGAAAACATCTTTGTAGTGACTGATAGCAAGATGTCCGTGACCAAGGGCAATTCGTCTGAGTAAAGTCTGATTTCATTTTTATGTCCCGAAAGGCCACTGCCTTTGTGCTGTAGATTTCTGATTTAGACGGGCATTTCTATGGACAACTTTGACTTTTCTGTGGGTCCAATGAAAATAAGTTTTTTAACTTATTCTTTGTTACATTTTTCGAAAGTTTAAAGACATTCACTGAGTTGACGATAAAGGAAAAGTTTCATCTTTCACCTCTTGGAAGGTAGGCCGGTCAGAGGTACAATATATGTCTTCATGTCTTCATCCTCCATGTTTGTAACTACAGGTTTCACAGTGTTGAGCTAAGACACAAAAACACCTACAAATGGCAGATCCAAATGTATAAACCTGGGCTGAAAAAGTGTGTACAGTATATACTCTGTGTAGGTCTGATAAAAGTATTCGAGTCAAAGTGTCATATGGATACAAATTCTTATGATTTTGTATTGTGTGTTTTTTCTCTGTTCTGCTTTATTGACAGAAATCAGATGCTCTTCCTGAAACTTACCTTAGCTGATTCTTCAGCTAAACCAGACAGACTTCTGAAATTCTCAAATATTATCAAATCTTGTTGGTGCAGAGGTGGTGGAGCCCATTACCAACAGACTCACAGCTGAAATTGCTGTGAAAAGGGCTTCTACCAAATATTAACATGTGGGTGAAAATGTAATATTTCCTTTTTTCCCTTTGAAAGTATAACATATGTGGTGTGAGAAAGAGGTCCTCATTTAATTGCATGAAACTCTGGCACTGGCGCAACAAACTGAACAAAGTTCAAGGGGGTATACGCTTTCTGTAGACACTTTATTTCCTCTTTTTCCATACTCTAAGAAATGATTTGGGAAACCTGTGGGACACTGGAGGTCATTATACATGAGCCTCTTTCTGCACCTTTTAAGCCATTGAAACGTAGTTGCCTTGTTACAAGGTCTAATATTACAGTAGGTGTGGTTTCCGTCTCCTAATTTCTGAGAATGATCAAATTGGGGAATAAGTTGTAGGGAATACCACTCTTGCACTTCTAAGAAAAGACTATCTCAAATGAAACTCGCTATAGAAAGACATCTTGTTGAAAAATTCTTTATTTTTTTGTAATTTCTAAAGAAAAAACAATCATCAAGTCCTTCACAAATGTTTTGTTTGTGACTTTCTCTGTTGTTCCCTTTCACACTCAACTGAACTATGTGTAATGTCTTGTAAACGTAATCAAACATTTCACTTAGGTGTGTAGGTTAACACAAACCCATATTGTATGAAACATTCAGTTTTTCATTCACGTTTTTTTCTAACAATTGCATCCATGCTAGGACTACAGTAAACAACACTTTTTACTAAAGTAAATCAAATTGTTCATTAAACAAGACACATTGTTTTAAATGTATGCAATACGACGACACTAAAAACAACACTGGAACTTTTCATTGAAATACTGTACGAGATTGTGCATATTCAATGGATTTCTCCTGGTGCTTTTTTTCATCAGTCTTTTCATATTCTTGTTCTCTACTCAGGTGTCTCCTGTTCCTTTGGTGATGTCTGCTGTACACACATGGTATCATACACTTGAGCAAAGTGTGATACCACCGTTTGTTCTTCTCCTAAAATAAAGATGAACATTGACAAAAGTCAGAAGCACTCTTTTCTTTGACAGACGAACAAAACAATGCAAGAATAACCATACTCTCTGTTCCTTACTCATTTCTACCTGCCTGTTTGACCACTTTGTCTGCTTCAGTCAGGACAGGGTGCTGGGGCTGACTCTGAGCAATCTGAGAAGAGCTCTCTGTGATCTTCTCCCCTACAGTGGCTACATTGTACTCTGTTTGAAATCCAGGTATCGCCTCCGGTAAGTTCCTCGGTCCTTTTTGGGACTTGAAAGGGTAGAATCATTTTGTGACTACATTTCATTGTCATGCACTGATATGTTCTGGTTTGTGTTCCATTACTGTAGGCGTTCAAGTACTTTCTTTTTGTTCTAGATTGGCAGTGTTTGAGATGGTAGGAACTTGTCATATTCTCAACTTATTTTCTCTATGAGACTCTGAATGCTCTGTAAACATACTATTTTAGCAATTCTTAGAAATCTGAAAGCAGTGTTACCTGTATCATTTTTTGTCTTGGTAGTAGTATTGCAGCTCCAACATCAGCACTTAAATAATGGTTTGTGATGTTACTTGTCCTTGGAGTTAGTATACTCCTGAGAAGTCAAGAGAAATCTTACGTAAGCATTAATTATGTTTCCCTTTTGAAAGCAAAGTACGTGTCAAGTACTTTGAAGGCATTTGTTGATACTTTTAAGCACTTTCGTTGATTATTATTATCCTTCAATTAGTTATTACAAGTCCAACATTCTCTACATGATCTCACTCCATATTCAGAATGTGGGAATACAATTGTTTTAAGGAAATGCCACTGAATAGATAGTAGCTGCACTCTACAAAGATGAATTTGCTAATTAATCAGTCAGGGACACAGCTTATACTTCAGTAGTCTTAGATCATGTAATGATGATTATTGTACTTTATAACTAGCAAAATCCCCATATCCTGTTCATTGCCCCTTTTTCAGTTATGTGGATTGACTTATCCCTGAAGTGGTTAATTCTCACCTTGACATCTCATAGAACAACTGAATCTCTACCAAGGGTGAATGTGTCCTTCCTCTTAATGTCTAAAAGAAAAGGTTAAAATTCATTGAAGCAAAATGCAACAACCCAAAATGTTGGGGAGGTCGTTTCCACAGTTATTTCATATGACAGTGCTTGGAGTGAAACTACATGACCATGGTGAAGAAGAAAAAACACTTTACCTTGTTCCTCCTGACTGATGTCCTTATGCGTGTTTTGCACAGTTGAGCGTTTTGTGTCTTGTCGTCTTTGTAGGCAACAGCCCTCTTCCCTGGGATAGAACTAGATGATATTTAGACACGTTAATTTGACTTCTCCATTGCTCACATTGATGTGGATATGATTATAATGCTCTGTTTTGTGGGCTTCCCAAGAAAACAATAAATCCCTTACTACTTGTTCGAAATGCAGTAGCACAGATCCTAACAAATACAAGAAAGAGAATATCATTCCTGTTTTGAAAAAACTTTACTGGTCACCTGTATTATCGAGGATAAATTTGAAAGTTCTTTTACTTGTTTTTAAAGCTTTAAGCGACCTAGCACGTCTGTACCTTACTGAATGTCTGTCTTCATATGTTCCTATACGTGACCTGAGATCTGCACATACTGGCCTACTGCAAATGCCACATGTGAAATGCAGAAAGAGTGGAGAGGCTGCTTTTTGTTTTTATGCTTCTAAATTATGAAACTCACTTCCACTTTTTATTAGGCAGTCAAGCTCGGTACATTGTTTTAAAAAACATTTGAAAATGTTGCTTTTAGTTAAAGTGGTTCTTTGTTCTTTCTATTTCTGTTTCTTTTTTTAGTTCTCTTTAATTGTTCTTATTTTATTACGACTTTCCTAATTTTTATTTATTTAATTGACATGTATGTTGCTTTACTGTATTGCTGTATTTTCCTTTATAACTGAAAGTATATCTCTCAATTTTAATATTTTATGTTTACGCTTGGTTTTTAAAGCACCAAAGCACTATTTGTATGAAAGGTGCTCTATAGATAAAGTTTATTATTATTATTTTTAATATTATTATTATACTTTGTTACATTTTTGGTTAGGACAAAGATTCTAGTAGAGGTGGCCTCTTTTACCCCGTTCCAAAAAATTGGAAAACTACCTTCAGAATACACTGACAAATGACCATCTACTGTCTCCTCTAACTGTGTATTGTCATCATGCATATCTTGTGTATTATTTATTGTAGTTGGTTTTGTCATTCTGTAAAGAAGCCACCTTTCAAGGCACTATATAAAATAATGTTTGTTATTATTATTTACATTTTTCATAGTTAAATCTGGCGAAGAGTCTTAAGAGAATATCAAAGAACACGTTGCTCTTACCTTTCCATTCCAAGAAATGCCCTCAGCTCGGATTGCAGAGATTGACCTCTCTGTCTCAAATTCTGAGAAACATAGACTCGATTGAAAAATGACCATTTCCTAAGATTCACATAACATCACCAGTCAACATTTGCCACTTGACATCAATAGAAACCATAGAGTACATGACATGTCCAATCAGTTTTCTTTCAAGGTACAATACCAATCGCCTTGCCAGAAGAGTTATACTGCGGTAGATAAATATTACAAATGTCAGATACACGCAGAGTTGTTTGGATTACTATGAAAAGATTGGCAAATATATTTATGTTCATTATATTTCTTGGAGTGACAGAGCTAAAGAGAAAACAATACTTACCTTTATCTCTGCAGACAGGATCGCAAGGGATTCCCTTATACTGGGTTCCTATGTAACAAATAATACATTATTCAAAAAACATGATATTTCTCTGTCCATTGGCAGCATGATTGTTTATCATTACAGTTTTAGTTAGCTTTAAGTTTGTAAACCCCAAGTAAACATAGTTTGTGCCTTTCTCTGAACTTTTTGGCATTTCAATTCAGTTGTTTGTAAGCTTATTTTACAGTTGCTAGGTTGATGAAGTTCCTGAACTGTGCAGTATTTCTTTTGGGTTTGGTGCGAATCATATTCTAGCGGTTGGGGGAAAAAAGCACAGGTGCCATCCCACCATTAAACCCTGAAACTTACCTTAGCCGATTCTTCAACTAAACCAGACATGTTAACTAAGTGTTACAGTATGTTTCAAAGTGTGTATTTTAGCAAACACAACTGAAGTTCTGTTGTCTCCTTGGAGACACCTGGAACTGGTGTGATGCTGGTTCTATGACATCATTCGTTCTAAATGTAAATGCAGGTATTGGCACAACATAGTAAATTGATGTAAAGTTATGGATCCATTTATGATTTTCACTCAGCTTGAAAGAGTTCCTGTCGTGTGGTTAAAGTTTGTGTTACGGAGGGTTAACTGGGGTTCTGGCTACTAGTTAGGCTTGGTCATTCAGTCATCTGGTTCATGAAATAGGAAGCTAAGAGATCTGTGTTTTAGTTTTACTGTTTGTTTTTGTTCCATAGAATAAGAAATGTTTCATTAATATTAGTAATAGAGTAGCTGTTTCTCTAAACAGTGTGTGTCAGTTTGCACTGCAGGTGTGCCAGGTAGAGACCATTTAAGAACCCAAAAATATGCTGTCATTTACTGCCGTGGCTAATTTCTGTTAACCTTGTCTCTCACTCATTTTGATGAGCAAAATGTTCATACATAAAGCATACATTTCTGATTGGTCAGAAGAAGCTTCTTAACATATAAGGTATAAAGAAAGTCAGAAAGTTAGGCACTTAGGTCAGCCTCAGGCAGTTAACCAAGACCATAATCCGATAAGAAGCTATTCCCTTTCATGTTGCTAAATCACATGTAGGATACATGAGTTACACCTCCACTTAAGAGACCTTAAAGAGACCTTGGCCAGCCAGGAGTGTAGAAAACCGTAAAACAGTTCTTGAGGACCTAATTGTTAACTCTTAACAGGCAAAGGTTCCTTCAGTCCTATGAGAAATATTTTAGAATTGAACTAAAGTGTGTTTCCGATACAGGAGCATATGTCTGTCAGGGCCTGTTGGAGAGGCCCTGGATGAGAACCCCTGGCTGCAGTTCCACATCCCCCTGAAAGTAAATAGAGCCATAAGCACGGAGCTAAGGACACTGCTCCAGGACATGCTGGCTGTCGATCCTGACCAGCGACCAGAAGCCATCCAGCAGAAGAAGCAAGTCAGGCGAGCCATGGCACGAGAGAAAACATCTTTGTAGTGACTGATAGCAAGATGTCCGTGACCAAGGGCAATTCGTCTGAGTAAAGTCTGATTTCATTTTTATGTCCCGAAAGGCCACTGCCTTTGTGCTGTAGATTTCTGATTTAGACGGGCATTTCTATGGACAACTTTGACTTTTCTGTGGGTCCAATGAAAATAAGTTTTTTAACTTATTCTTTGTTACAGTTTTCGAAAGTTTAAAGACATTCACTGAGTTGACGATAAAGGAAAAGTTTCATCTTTCACCTCTTGGAAGGTAGGCCGGTCAGAGGTACAATATATGTCTTCATGTCTTCATCCTCCATGTTTGTAACTACAGGTTTCACAGTGTTGAGCTAAGACACAAAACCACCTACAAATGGCAGATCCAAATGTATCAAATGTATAAACCTGGGCTGAAAAAGTGTGTACAGTATATACTCTGTGTAGGTCTGATAAAAGTATTCGAGTCAAAGTGTCATATGGATACAAATTCTCATGATTTTGTATTGTGTGTTTTTTCTCTGTTCTGCTTTATTGAAAGAAATCAGATGCTCTTCCTGAAACTTACCTTAGCTGATTCTTCAGCTAAACCAGACAGACTTCTGAAATTCTCAAATATTATCAAATCTTGTTGGTTCAGAGGTGGTGGAGCCCATTACCAACAGACTCACAGCTGAAATTGCTGTGAAAAGGGCTTCTACCAAATATTAACATGTGGGTGAAAATGTATACAATTGTAATATTTCCTTTTTTCCCTTTGAAAGTATAACATATGTGGTGTGAGAAAGAGGTCCTCATTTAATTGCATGAAACTCTGGCACTGGCGCAACAAACTGAACAAAGTTCAAGGGGGTATACGCTTTCTGTAGACACTTTATTTCCTCTTTTTCCATACTCTAAGAAATGATTTGGGAAACCTGTGGGACACTGGAGGTCATTACATGAGCCTCTTTCTGCACCTTTTAAGCCATTGAAACCTAGTTGCCTTGTTACAAGGTCTAATATTACAGTAGGTGTGGTTTCCGTCTCCTAATTTCTGAGAATGATCAAATTGGGGAATAAGTTGTAGGGAATACCACTCTTGCACTTCTAAGAAAAGACTATCTCAAATGAAACTCGCTATAGAAAGATATCTTGTTGAAAAATTCTTTATTTTTTGTCATTTCTAAAGAAAAAACATTCATCAAGTCCTTCACAAATGTTTTGTTTGTGACTTTCTCTGTTGTTCCCTTTCACACTCAACTGAACTATGTGTTATGTCTTGTAAACGTAATCAAACATTTCACTTAGGTGTGTGGGTTAACACAAACCCATATTGTATGAAACATTCAGTTTTTCATTCACGTTTTTTCTAACAATTGCATCCATGCTAGGACTACAGTAAACAACACTTTTTACTAAAGTAAATCAAATTGTTCATTAAACAAGACACATTGTTTTAAATGTATGCAATACGACGACACTAAAAACAACACTGGAACTTTTCATTGAAATACTGTACGAGATTGTGCATATTCAATGGATTTCTCCTGGTGCTTTTTTTCATCAGTCTTTTCATATTCTTGTTCTCTACTCAGGTGTCTCCTGTTCCTTTGGTGATGTCTGCTGTACACACATGGTATCATACACTTGAGCAAAGTGTGATACCACCGTTTGTTCTTCTCCTAAAATAAAGATGAACATTGACAAAAGTCAGAAGCACTCTTTTCTTTGACAGACGAACAAAACAATGCAAGAATAACCATACTCTCTGTTCCTTACTCATTTCTACCTGCCTGTTTGACCACTTTGTCTGCTTCAGTCAGGACAGGGTGCTGGGGCTGACTCTGAGCAATCTGAGAAGAGCTCTCTGTGATCTTCTCCCCTACAGTGGCTACATTGTACTCTGTTTGAAATCCAGGTATCGCCTCCGGTAAGTTCCTCGGTCCTTTTTGGGACTTGAAAGGGTAGAATCATTTTGTGACTACATTTCATTGTCATGCACTGATATGTTCTGGTTTGTGTTCCATTACTGTAGGCGTTCAAGTACTTTCTTTTTGTTCTAGATTGGCAGTGTTTGAGATGGTAGGAACTTGTCATATTCTCAACTTATTTTCTCTATGAGACTCTGAATGCTCTGTAAACATACTATTTTAGCAATTCTTAGAAATCTGAAAGCAGTGTTACCTGTATCATTTTTTGTCTTGGTAGTAGTATTGCAGCTCCAACATCAGCACTTAAATAATGGTTTGTGATGTTACTTGTCCTTGGAGTTAGTATACTCCTGAGAAGTCAAGAGAAATCTTACGTAAGCATTAATTATGTTTCCCTTTTGAAAGCAAAGTACGTGTCAAGTACTTTGAAGGCATTTGTTGATACTTTTAAGCACTTTCGTTGATTATTATTATCCTTCAATTAGTTATTACAAGTCCAACATTCTCTACATGATCTCACTCCATATTCAGAATGTGGGAATACAATTGTTTTAAGGAAATGCCACTGAATAGATAGTAGCTGCACTCTACAAAGATGAATTTGCTAATTAATCAGTCAGGGACACAGCTTATACTTCAGTAGTCTTAGATCATGTAATGATGATTATTGTACTTTATAACTAGCAAAATCCCCATATCCTGTTCATTGCCCCTTTTTCAGTTATGTGGATTGACTTATCCCTGAAGTGGTTAATTCTCACCTTGACATCTCATAGAACAACTGAATCTCTACCAAGGGTGAATGTGTCCTTCCTCTTAATGTCTAAAAGAAAAGGTTAAAATTCATTGAAGCAAAATGCAACAACCCAAAATGTTGGGGAGGTCGTTTCCACAGTTATTTCATATGACAGTGCTTGGAGTGAAACTACATGACCATGGTGAAGAAGAAAAAACACTTTACCTTGTTCCTCCTGACTGATGTCCTTATGCGTGTTTTGCACAGTTGAGCGTTTTGTGTCTTGTCGTCTTTGTAGGCAACAGCCCTCTTCCCTGGGATAGAACTAGATGATATTTAGACACGTTAATTTGACTTCTCCATTGCTCACATTGATGTGGATATGATTATAATGCTCTGTTTTGTGGGCTTCCCAAGAAAACAATAAATCCCTTACTACTTGTTCGAAATGCAGTAGCACAGATCCTAACAAATACAAGAAAGAGAATATCATTCCTGTTTTGAAAAAACTTTACTGGTCACCTGTATTATCGAGGATAAATTTGAAAGTTCTTTTACTTGTTTTTAAAGCTTTAAGCGACCTAGCACGTCTGTACCTTACTGAATGTCTGTCTTCATATGTTCCTATACGTGACCTGAGATCTGCACATACTGGCCTACTGCAAATGCCACATGTGAAATGCAGAAAGAGTGGAGAGGCTGCTTTTTGTTTTTATGCTTCTAAATTATGAAACTCACTTCCACTTTTTATTAGGCAGTCAAGCTCGGTACATTGTTTTAAAAAACATTTGAAAATGTTGCTTTTAGTTAAAGTGGTTCTTTGTTCTTTCTATTTCTGTTTCTTTTTTTAGTTCTCTTTAATTGTTCTTATTTTATTACGACTTTCCTAATTTTTATTTATTTAATTGACATGTATGTTGCTTTACTGTATTGCTGTATTTTCCTTTATAACTGAAAGTATATCTCTCAATTTTAATATTTTATGTTTACGCTTGGTTTTTAAAGCACCAAAGCACTATTTGTATGAAAGGTGCTCTATAGATAAAGTTTATTATAATTATTTTTAATATTATTATTATACTTTGTTACATTTTTGGTTAGGACAAAGATTCTAGTAGAGGTGGCCTCTTTTACCCCGTTCCAAAAAATTGGAAAACTACCTTCAGAATACACTGACAAATGACCATCTATTGTCTCCTCTAACTGTGTATTGTCATCATGCATATCTTGTGTATTATTTATTGTAGTTGGTTTTGTCATTCTGTAAAGAAGCCACCTTTCAAGGCACTATATAAAATAATGTTTGTTATTATTATTTACATTTTTCATAGTTAAATCTGGCGAAGAGTCTTAAGAGAATATCAAAGAACACGTTGCTCTTACCTTTCCATTCCAAGAAATGCCCTCAGCTCGGATTGCAGAGATTGACCTCTCTGTCTCAAATTCTGAGAAACATAGACTCGATTGAAAAATGACCATTTCCTAAGATTCACATAACATCACCAGTCAACATTTGCCACTTGACATCAATAGAAACCATAGAGTACATGACATGTCCAATCAGTTTTCTTTCAAGGTACAATAACAAATCGCCTTGCCAGAAGAGTTATACTGCGGTAGATAAATATTACAAATGTCAGATACACGCAGAGTTGTTTGGATTACTATGAAAAGATTGGCAAATATATTTATGTTCATTATATTTCTTGGAATGACAGAGCTAAAGAGAAAACAATACTTACCTTTATCTCTGCAGACAGGATCGCAAGGGATTCCCTTATACTGGGTTCCTATGTAACAAATAATACATTATTCAAAAAACATGATATTTCTCTGTCCATTGGCAGCATGATTGTTTATCATTACAGTTTTAGTTAGCTTTAAGTTTGTAAACCCCAAGTAAACATAGTTTGTGCCTTTCTCTGAACTTTTTGGCATTTCAATTCAGTTGTTTGTAAGCTTATTTTACAGTTGCTAGGTTGATGAAGTTCCTGAACTGTGCAGTATTTCTTTTGGGTTTGGTGCGAATCATATTCTAGCGGTTGGGGGAAAAAAGCACAGGTGCCATCCCACCATTAAACCCTGAAACTTACCTTAGCCGATTCTTCAACTAAACCAGACATGTTAACTAAGTGTTACAGTATGTTTCAAAGTGTGTATTTTAGCAAACACAACTGAAGTTCTGTTGTCTCCTTGGAGACACCTGGAACTGGTGTGATGCTGGTTCTATGACATCATTCGTTCTAAATGTAAATGCAGGTATTGGCACAACATAGTAAATTGATGTAAAGTTATGGATCCATTTATGATTTTCACTCAGCTTGAAAGAGTTCCTGTCGTGTGGTTAAAGTTTGTGTTACGGAGGGTTAACTGGGGTTCTGGCTACTAGTTAGGCTTGGTCATTCAGTCATCTGGTTCATGAAATAGGAAGCTAAGAGATCTGTGTTTTAGTTTTACTGTTTGTTTTTGTTCCATAGAATAAGAAATGTTTCATTAATATTAGTAATAGAGTAGCTGTTTCTCTAAACAGTGTGTGTCAGTTTGCACTGCAGGTGTGCCAGGTAGAGACCATTTAAGAACCCAAAAATATGCTGTCATTTACTGCCGTGGCTAATTTCTGTTAACCTTGTCTCTCACTCATTTTGATGAGCAAAATGTTCATACATAAAGCATACATTTCTGATTGGTCAGAAGAAGCTTCTTAACATATAAGGTATAAAGAAAGTCAGAAAGTTAGGCACTTAGGTCAGCCTCAGGCAGTTAACCAAGACCATAATCCGATAAGAAGCTATTCCCTTTCATGTTGCTAAATCACATGTAGGATACATGAGTTACACCTCCACTTAAGAGACCTTAAAGAGACCTTGGCCAGCCAGGAGTGTAGAAAACCGTAAAACAGTTCTTGAGGACCTAATTGTTAACTCTTAACAGGCAAAGGTTCCTTCAGTCCTATGAGAAATATTTTAGAATTGAACTAAAGTGTGTTTCCGATACAGGAGCATATGTCTGTCAGGGCCTGTTGGAGAGGCCCTGGATGAGAACCCCTGGCTGCAGTTCCACATCCCCCTGAAAGTAAATAGAGCCATAAGCACGGAGCTAAGGACACTGCTCCAGGACATGCTGGCTGTCGATCCTGACCAGCGACCAGAAGCCATCCAGCAGAAGAAGCAAGTCAGGCGAGCCATGGCACGAGAGAAAACATCTTTGTAGTGACTGATAGCAAGATGTCCGTGACCAAGGGCAATTCGTCTGAGTAAAGTCTGATTTCATTTTTATGTCCCGAAAGGCCACTGCCTTTGTGCTGTAGATTTCTGATTTAGACGGGCATTTCTATGGACAACTTTGACTTTTCTGTGGGTCCAATGAAAATAAGTTTTTTAACTTATTCTTTGTTACAGTTTTCGAAAGTTTAAAGACATTCACTGAGTTGACGATAAAGGAAAAGTTTCATCTTTCACCTCTTGGAAGGTAGGCCGGTCAGAGGTACAATATATGTCTTCATGTCTTCATCCTCCATGTTTGTAACTACAGGTTTCACAGTGTTGAGCTAAGACACAAAACCACCTACAAATGGCAGATCCAAATGTATCAAATGTATAAACCTGGGCTGAAAAAGTGTGTACAGTATATACTCTGTGTAGGTCTGATAAAAGTATTCGAGTCAAAGTGTCATATGGATACAAATTCTCATGATTTTGTATTGTGTGTTTTTTCTCTGTTCTGCTTTATTGAAAGAAATCAGATGCTCTTCCTGAAACTTACCTTAGCTGATTCTTCAGCTAAACCAGACAGACTTCTGAAATTCTCAAATATTATCAAATCTTGTTGGTTCAGAGGTGGTGGAGCCCATTACCAACAGACTCACAGCTGAAATTGCTGTGAAAAGGGCTTCTACCAAATATTAACATGTGGGTGAAAATGTATACAATTGTAATATTTCCTTTTTTCCCTTTGAAAGTATAACATATGTGGTGTGAGAAAGAGGTCCTCATTTAATTGCATGAAACTCTGGCACTGGCGCAACAAACTGAACAAAGTTCAAGGGGGTATACGCTTTCTGTAGACACTTTATTTCCTCTTTTTCCATACTCTAAGAAATGATTTGGGAAACCTGTGGGACACTGGAGGTCATTACATGAGCCTCTTTCTGCACCTTTTAAGCCATTGAAACCTAGTTGCCTTGTTACAAGGTCTAATATTACAGTAGGTGTGGTTTCCGTCTCCTAATTTCTGAGAATGATCAAATTGGGGAATAAGTTGTAGGGAATACCACTCTTGCACTTCTAAGAAAAGACTATCTCAAATGAAACTCGCTATAGAAAGATATCTTGTTGAAAAATTCTTTATTTTTTGTCATTTCTAAAGAAAAAACATTCATCAAGTCCTTCACAAATGTTTTGTTTGTGACTTTCTCTGTTGTTCCCTTTCACACTCAACTGAACTATGTGTTATGTCTTGTAAACGTAATCAAACATTTCACTTAGGTGTGTGGGTTAACACAAACCCATATTGTATGAAACATTCAGTTTTTCATTCACGTTTTTTCTAACAATTGCATCCATGCTAGGACTACAGTAAACAACACTTTTGACTAAAGTAAATCAAATTGTTCATTAAACAAGACACATTGTTTTAAATGTATGCAATACGACGACACTAAAAACAACACTGAAACTTTTCATTGAAATACTGGACGAGATTGTGCATATTCAATGGATTTCTCCTGGTGCTTTTTTTCATCAGTCTTTTCATATTCTTGTTCTCTACTCAGGTGTCTCCTGTTCCTTTGGTGATGTCTGCTGTACACACATGGTATCATACACTTGAGCAAAGTGTGATACCACCGTTTGTTCTTCTCCTAAAATAAAGATGAACATTGACAAAAGTCAGAAGCACTCTTTTCTTTGACAGACGAACAAAACAATGCAAGAATAACCATACTCTCTGTTCCATACTCATTTCTACCTACCTGTTTGACCACTTTGTCTGCTTCAGTCAGGACAGGGTGCTGGGGCTGACTCTGAGCAATCTGAGAAGAGCTCTCTGTGATCTTCTGCCCTACAGTGGCTACATTGTACTCTGTTTGAAATCCAGGTATCGCCTCCGGTAAGTTCCTCGGTCCTTTTTGGGACTTGAAAGGGTAGAATCATTTTGTGACTACATTTCCTTGTCATGCACTGATATGTTCTGGTTTGTGTTCGATTACTGCAGGCGTTCAAGTGCTTTCTTTTTGTTCTAGATTGGCAGTGTTTGAGATGGTAGGAACTTGTCATATTCTCAACTCTGAATGCTCTGTAAACATACTATTTTAGCAATTCTTAGAAATCTGAAAGCAGTGTTACCTGTATCATTTTTTGTCTTGGTAGTAGTATTGCAGCTCCAACATCAGCACTTAAATAATGGTTTGTGATGTTACTTGTCCTTGGAGTTAGTATACTCCTGAGAAGTCAAGAGAAATCTTACGTAAGCATTAATTATGTTTCACTTTTGAAAGCAAAGTACGTGTCAAGTACTTTGAAGGCATTTGTTGATACTTTTAAGCACTTTCGTTGATTATTATTATCCTTCAATTAGTTATTACAAGTCCAACATTCTCTACATGATCTCACTCCATATTCAGAATGTGGGAATACAATTGTTTTAAGGAAATGCCACTGAATAGATAGTAGCTGCACTCTACAAGGATGAATTTGCTAATTAATCAGTCAAGGACACAGCTTATACTTCAGTAGTCTTAGATCATGTAATGATGATTATTGTACTTTATAACTAGCAAAATCCCCATATCCTGTTCATTGCCCCTTTTTCAGTTATGTGGATTGACTTATCCCTGAAGTGGTTAATTCTCACCTTGACATCTCATAGAACAACTGAATCTCTACCAAGGGTGAATGTGTCCTTCCTCTTAATGTCTAAAAGAAAAGGTTAAAATTCATTGAAGCAAAATGCAACAACCCAAAATGTTGGGGAGGTCGTTTCCACAGTTATTTCATATGACAGTGCTTGGAGTGAAACTACATGACCATGGTGAAGAAGAAAAAACACTTTACCTTGTTCCTCCTGACTGATGTCCTTATGCGTGTTTTGCACAGTTGAGCGTTTTGTGTCTTGTCGTCTGTGTAGGCAACAGCCCTCTTCCCTGGGATAGAACTAGATGATATTTAGACACGTTAATTTGACTTCTCCATTGCTCACATTGATGTGGATATGATTATAATGCTCTGTTTTGTGGGCTTCCCAAGAAAACAATAAATCCCTTACTACTTGTTCGAAATGCAGTAGCACAGATCCTAACAAATACAAGAAAGAGAATATCATTCCTGTTTTGAAAAAACTTCACTGGTCACCTGTATTATCTAGGATAAATTTGAAAGTTCTTTTACTTGTTTTTAAAGCTTTAAGCGACCTAGCACGTCTGTACCTTACTGAATGTCTGTCTTCCTATGTTCCTATACGTGACCTGAGATCTGCACATACTGGCCTACTGCAAATACCACATGTGAAATGCAGAAAGAGTGGAGAGGCTGCTTTTTGTTTTTATGCTTCCAAATTATGAAACTCACTTCCACTTTTTATTAGGCAGTCAAGCTCGGTACATTGTTTTAAAAAACATTTGAAAATGTTGCTTTTAGTTAAAGTGGTTCTTTGTTTTTTCTATTTCTGTTTCTTTTTTTAGTTCTCTTTAATTGTTCTTATTTTATTACAACTTTCCTAATTTTTATTTATTTAATTGACATGTATGTTGCTTTACTGTATTGCTGTATTTTCCTTTACAACTGAAAGTATATCTCTCAATTTTAATATTTTATTTTTACGCTTGGTTTTTAAAGCACCAAAGCACTATTTGTATGAAAGGTGCTCTATAGATAAAGTTTATTATTATTATTTTTAATATTATTATTATACTTTGTTACATTTTTGGTTAGGACAAAGATTCTAGTAGAGGTGGCCTCTTTTACCCCATTCCAAAAAATTGGAAAACTACCTTCAGAATACACTGACAATGACCATCTACTGTCTCCTCTAACTGTGTATTGTCATCATGCATATCTTGTGTATTATTTATTGTAGTTGGTTTTGTCATTCTGTAAAGAAGCCACCTTTCAAGGCACTATATAAAATAATGTTTGTTATTATTATTTACATTTTTCATTGTTAAATCTGGCGAAGAGTCTTAAGAGAATATCAAAGAACAAGTAGCTCTTACCTTTCCATTCCAAGAAATGCCCTCAGCTCGGATTGCAGAGATTGACCTCTCTGTCTCAAATTCTGAGAAACATAGACTCGATTGAAAAATGACCATTTCCTAAGATTCACATAACATCACCAGTCTTCTGAGAATTCAGAAGTCACAAAGATCCATTTATTCTGTCTGGCAAAGTTGCCTTTGCGGCAGTTTTTCAGAAGAGTACTTCATAAAACACTTATTTATTGTTTACATTGATTTATAAGCTGAGTCTGACTCTAGGAGAAAACAAGGGAGGCTTGGAAAGAGTTTAAGGATAGCCCTTACCACGATTGGCGGTTTAACCTTCTTCTTATGGATGTATGTCTCCAGTTCTGTTCCCTTGGCCCTGTGCTTGAAAGAGTCAAAAACCTTCCTCTTTGAATTCTGAAGCTTCTGTGTTCCTCCAACCTCTCTACAGCAAACTTCCTGTGACACAGTTCACAGGGCACCAGCTGAGGGTTTCCACTCTGGCTATTCTCATATGGAAATTGCTCAGCGGTACTCCCTACCCAATGACATGAAAGGTAGGCCCAGAAAGCTAAGTTATTACTGTATTGATATTTTCTTGCCTTGTGAATGGTTTGCGACCAGACTGTGTACGCAGTGCTAGTCTGGACTTTTTCTGGAAGCTGTTTCATTGGTTTCATTTCCTGTTCCCAGCTGAGAAAGAACAACTGGAGGCAGAAGCACGAGGATTTCATTCGGAGCATCAAATAGGCCAGGGAGGTGCAGCAGGTGATCACGCAAGGAGGGAAGGTTGTGAACCTGCCCCAGCCCCCCGCGAATCCAAACCCCGACTACGTGCCCTGCCCTCACTGCGGCCGGCGCTTTGCCCCCAGGCCGGCACAGAGGCACATCCCCAAGTGTCAGCACATCAGGAGCCGCCCTCCTCCTCCTCCTCGCAGATGAAAACTGATGTGAAGAAGAGCAAAAGAGTCATGATCTTGGCTCACGACTCACGTCCTGCTTTTTCTTTTTAGAAATACATTTAGCACAGTTCATCCGTATGATGATAAAAAAAAATGTTACCTTGTTTTAATAAAATGATTTTTTTTTGGTGGACTGGTGTTTGCGTAACTGTGGTTATTTCAGTTTTTTCCCTTGCGAAAATGTGTGTCGACCGTGAAAATAAATTTCAAGCTGTTCTTATCATTCATACACCTTGACCTCCTAAAAATAATTGTTCAACCTGGAACGTACAATTAGCAGGCAATAGAAAAGGTCACATTGGCCTTGGAACCATCAAAAAGTAGTATTCACACATTCTCTGCATCAATTTTCCTTTAAAACAACTGAAAAAGCAAGGTAAAGTGTGATTGATTTTTTTAATTAAAGTTATTTGATTTAATTTATTTAATTTTCATAATATTTGAAATATGTTGGGATTAATGTGACTCAATATTATCTGCAGCTCTTACACTCCAGGCACCTGATAAAGTGGAACGCAGTGTCTTTGCCTTACATGGCGCTCAGCTCTTCCTCAATCCCAGCAGAAGCAGCAGCCTCTGGGTCCTGCCTCATGCACAGCTTAAAATGCAACACCGAGTAATACAACAAACAACAGGGAAAACCATTCACGATCAGACACATCCGTTGATTGCTGGCTCTCAGTAAAGGGACATTGCTGTGGTCCACGCATGAATCTGTTTTCTAAGTGCCTTATCCAATACAGTGTTGAGGCCAGTTTTCCCAGAAGCCATCTAAAGGGGAACACACAATAACTTGTAAAACCTCCAATTTACATCACAAAATAGACTACATTTCAAGGTTAAAGAATTACCATGTTCTGCGATTCAGAACGAGGCAGCAAAATTTCCTGTAATCTGATGTGGCCCTGTGACATTGTAAAGGAGCAGGCTTGTGAATACATCTCGTTTAATCCAATGGAAATATTGCTCTCAACTTTTTAACGTTTTTGCCAATAAATAATATTACATTGTTAACTCTGCATAAAGAACCTTGGAATGGAACGTTTTTTGCAGTGAAATGTTTGCTGCATAACCTATACCTTTTCTCTCCTACATCACATTGCATTAGTCATTACAGTGATTAGTGAGCAGGAAGGGCTGCATCACATCGCAATTTGTGTGGAACTGGAATGCGAATTTGTTACAACATGGCGTAACTTACAGTACTTTCACAAAATTCATGATTTTGTGCTCAATTTTGAGTTTGTAAAGTTTTTCTATAATGTCAATGATTTTATTTTGTGACTGAAATTAAATACTTTTGTGTCTGCAAAATTGGGACTGTAGTTCCACCTTAACCTACTAGTACTGTATGTCTTTGGACTGTGGGAAGAAACTGGAGCACCTGGAAGAAATCCACACAAATGAAGGGAGAACATACAATTCCATCCAGACTGCACCCCAGGAATTGAACCCAGGACCCCAGCTCTGTGAACCACAGTGCCACCTCATTGCTATAGTCACTATAATTAATGTCAAAACTCATTTGCAAATGAGCAGCCTGGGATCCAAAAGGATCAAGACAAGGATCCAAACAAAGCACTATCCCAAAGCTTGGCTTTGTACAGTATATCATACAGGGCTTGATGCAGAAGGCAGATAATCGAAGTCCATGCAATAACTGCTAAGGGAAAGTGACTTTGTGTTTTTGGAGGGAAGTCACTCAACATGGAGCTGTGTTAGTGAAATGATTGTTCTGATGTACGGCTGATGTCCAAACACTGAAAACATGATTGTGTATGCAATCGCACTCCCGAGCTCCATTGGGTATGGTTAAAATAACTTTTTATAGTTCATCACATTCAAAGTGTGTGTACCTGATGAAAGTGTAACACGCATTTGGAGGAGTTATTCAAGATTTTCTTTCATTCAACTATTTCAAGACCCATTATTTTCAGATGTTGTAGTATACGTGAATAATGAAAGGCCTTTATATTACACAATGAAGGAATGACTTCGCAGGTGTGAAGAATAAAAGATTAATTCAGCTCACTTTGGGGAGTTTCAAAATGGCCCTCCTTAAAGAAATGTGGGTTTGATTAAAGGAGTGAAGAAAAAGCACTGAATAATATTTGCTTCTGTAAACGTAATCATCTCAAAATATGGTTGAAGAAATTGAAGAAGGTTAAACATAATCCAAAACGTATAAGGTCAATTTAAGTACAACCAGAATTCTAGTGTTTATGCAATGCATCTGTGGGTTGATATGAAATACGGCCGTTCTTAAACTAAACGAGGTTATCGAGAGCATATTCCGAGTACGGCTGTGGCCAGTTGTACTGTGAACTGCGAGGACCGTATCTTATCCTGAACTGGCTGTGCGAATACCGTCCTCTGCTGGCAGAAGGAATAGATTACAACGGCACTGTATTGGCGATTAGTCCTATTGCTAGAACATTGAAACAACAAGGAGTCCGCGGAGTCAAGCAATGCTGAATAAACAAGTACCTGAAATTCAATAGGATTTTGTGTATTGATTACAAATAGGTGTGAAATTCTCATGTACAGTGGTATTCATGGATTCCTTACACAAGCAGCCGTTGTTATGATACTTTCGTAATCTGAATATAAATCTATCTACTTGAAACTGTAATTACTGAATAGATTAATGTCTTTGAAATGCTTCATTAACTGGGCAGTTTCCATGTTTGGAAATGTTTTTATTTTGATTGCTGATTGCTAGATACTGTATGTTTAATAGGCATGCTGTTAATATTTTCTACAAGAGCCAAATAAGACAGTTATGCTGTAGTAAGTTCTATATAAGTTATATAACATAAGTTATATTTTGTTCTGAGGTCAATTTGAATCTCATACTAAATTACTGGTGTCCTTTTATCTGAGAAACACTACCTGATTGATCACCTGATGCCTAGAAATTAGCATGCACAGTAGCCCAGCGTTTAGCATTGCTAGCTCACAGTGCTGAGGCCCTGGGTACACTTCTGGACCTGGGGTGCTATCTGTATGGAGCTTGTATGTTCTCCCCATGTTTGCATGAGTTTGCTTTGGGTGCTCCGGCTTCCTCCCACAGTTCAAAGAACTACTGGTAGGTTAATTGGCTTCTGGGATAATTGGTGAGTGTCTGTGTCTTCCCTGCATTGGAGTACCATCCAGTCCCAGGTATCTCCTGCTTATTACTTTCTGAGGCTCTGGCTCCCCCGTGACCCCCCGACCCCCTGACCACCTGACCCTGAATTGGATGAAGCGGTTAGAAAATGGGTGGTTTCTGTTATGCTCTGGTCATGCTCTGCCATAGCAACAACTTGTAAAAAATGCAGATGCTAGGATTTAACTCAAAGAAGGAGCTCAGATCACTGTGTTGGCATCACTGTACAGGTGTCCGGTGTGTTTTAGAACATATGTTAAAATCTTATTTACTAACTTCTAGACTTTTTACCCCCCATATCAGTCTGCAGGTGCACAGTGGTCTGTGGACACCCTCCTTGCTCTGTCGTAAAACAGGAAATAAAAAGCAACTGGTTTTGACTTTAATGCACTGAGACTGTGGAACTCACAGAACTCTCTTGTCAGAAAGGCAGCTTCTAACAGCTTTTAAGTGAAGACTAAGAACACTTTTCTATTTTATTAAAATAGATTATATATGTTTTGTTTAAATATATGTTATAAATGTTAAAACGACAGCTCGTATAAGCTTGTATTTTTACCTTTCGATCATTTTTAGAATTGCTTTGAGTTGCTTTTACCATGATAAACAGTACAAAATATGAGGTGTTGAACTTGTCAAAAGTTTTAAAGCGCTTTATGACGTAAAGTGTGATGACAGTCCTTGGCGGATGTAAGAATTCTTCTTGAAGTAGGTCATCGGGCCAACAGTATATAAACATTACAGCTCAAGTGCTTTTGTATCTGAACGCTTTTAGGTAAGTAATTTAGCAGCTGCGGTATTAATCGTGATTTTAATGGCAAATTCAATTGCAGGTAAAATAAAAATGGCGGATAACTTTCTTTCTAGCTTCGTGAAGCGGTCGCGCCACATTATACATATATACCATAATAAGAAACATAATATGTACAGTAGAATTTTTCACTTTAAGCTGGCATTATCCAGAACCGGGTCAGGGCCCGGACCCGGACCGTGCAGTGTGGTCCGTCGGCCTTCTAAAGATGTTTAGGAGATCGGGGCGCCCTTGGATTTGATTAGAAACTTGCATAATTTCTTAACTTGACCCCATTATCCTAAAAAAAAAACGGCCAGGCCCAGACCAAAGCATGAAGGCTGCGAGGATCGGGGGACTCTCATTTTTGGTCACAGCGTACAGTAGTAGATCAGTAACCTCTGTTTATCGTGATAACCTTTAATTATTTTCCAGTACTTTTTTAAATGATAAAACACATTGTCTCGCCAGTTTTGCTAAAGATACGGATTTAGTGTTTACGCATACATTTGTAAGCCGTAGGTTTAAATCTCGTGTTCTTATTTGCCGCATTTTCATCGTAAGAGAGGCGCTCGTTTGCGATTTACGCGCTGAATATTGTAAGCAGAGGAGCCTTAAGGCACAGCCTCGCCTTAACACCATCGTTTGCATTGTTATTGTCATCCAGAAAAGCAGTCGTAAGAAAATGAATCTGTGCCGGCTCCGAACATTAAAAAAACTATATCTAGACTGCAAATACATCCCAATCTTACTATCAACACGTTTTGAGAGCGCTCTCCTTTCCACCGGTATACAAGCTAAGAGAGAAATATTGGAAATCCCATCTGAAGTAGCCCTCGTCTCAGCTTCGGAGCTGTGAGCGATGGGGATCATAATTAAAAGGGGTACAGTTACTTTGAAAATGTGTATGTGATACTTAAATTTAAATAAAATAAAAAGATAAATTATATAACACAGACTGCTATCAATGTCCATGTGTTTAAGACGTATGAATCGGTTTTAAAACAGGCACACCCCTTCTCACAAATCCGACTGGAGTCTCAGTCCGTCGTCGCGATGAATTAGGAGCTCAGATGTAGGCTAAGTGATTTACTTATTTAAAAGAACCACTTCAAATCAAAAGGGAGACATTTTGTAATGGTAGTTATCGTATTATCCAGTATACGTAATTGTAGATATACAGTACATAAAGGGTATGAATAGGTGTGACCTTTTACTGTATATTTAATATTTTATCTGACCCATTTGTAGAAACCGCCTACTCAGATTTAGTTAAGTGGTCTGCCACCATAAAGACAGAAAAATATAATGACATCCTGTTACATTAACTGTAAAATAAACGCCGTAACTGCGGCCATATGAAAATTTGGATAAAGATTATACAAACATCCTAAGGAGCTCTATGACATATGAGCGTCGTAATAATGGTTGGTGACCTGACGTAACAGTGCTCCCTGAATTACGTGATCTGTATATACCCAAATACAGATATATCACATAGGGAGATGCAGTCAAACATTGCATTGCTATCGTCGTGGTGAACTATTTCTCCGCTGTTTGAGACTTGTTTGGTAAGTGTCATCAAATATTCTTGTCAATTTGTAGTGAAATCGATATACTGTATCATAATCCTTCAGCTATCTATAATGTAGTGAAACGGCTAATTAATATTGATAAATTCCCTTATTCACAGTGACTTCTGCTCAAACCCCTGTTGCATAATGGGTTAATTTTATATAAAAAACATTTATATCATAGATATAATACAAGCTTTGAAATGAAATAGTACATTTCCAGGTTTCAGTTAAACATTTTTAAAAAAGCTCATGACTTTAAGCATTCTGAACATTGAGAATGTTATTTGGGAAACAAATGTTTATTATAATGTTGATGTTTAGGATCTGTCTCCTACTGAGTCAGCATGCAGCATTTAACACCATTAGGTTTAATATTAAAAAGTTGTGTATTTCCTGAATTGTTTTTTTTATTATTTTCTATTAGACCATACTAGACTGTGCAGGATATCATTTATTTGCCATTTTTGCCTTTTCCAGATACCTGGGAAACAAAGCTCATATCTCATTTGCCAATGGAGCCCAGTCCTAAGCCTGGTGCTCTGTCCCCCTCCCCGAAAGACACAGACTCGAATCGACCCGTGCCCTTAAGGCGACAGGATCTGATCTCCACGTACTGCCCGCCTCCCAAGATACAGCTTCTGAAGGCCACCTTCCAAGAGAAACTGATGCAGGAAAAGGAGAAAAAAATGATCGCCATATACAATCGACGGCAGGAGGCGGCTCTACAGAAGATGAGAAAATCTTTCCAATAAGTCAAATACGCTGCGGAGAAGAAGACGGGGAACAGCTATCGCTTCCAAACCCAACAGGGCCCCGAGAAGAACATTGTGGGGTATGATCGGTCTTACCCCCTGAAGCCTATGGGTAACAGGAAAGTCTCCGGCCCTGGTGAGGTTCGGGCTGTGGACCGCCCAGACGAACAGAGTGATTCCTTGTTTGCCCCCACCCCGCCTCAGGATGGTCATGAGAGGCCCTGCGAGAGGCCAGGCAGGAGGGGCTCAAGAGTACGCAAACCTAAGGACAGGACTGTCCTCCCCATGGTGGCGACCCCTCCAGGGCAATGCCCTTCTCATGCCAATGGGAAGGAGCACTTTCAGTTGCAAGAGGAGCTACAAAAAGTGGCCGAGGCAGAGGCCGCGCTGAAGGAGGAGCATCGCCGGAGGGAGGCCAGTCTGCAGGATGTGATGCGCCGGAAGGAGGCCATGATGAAGGACGAGATTCGCCAGAAGGAGGCCATGATGCAGGCGAAGCTCTTCAGAGCTCAGGAGGAGCTGAGGATGGTTCAGAGAGAGATGGAAGACTCCATAGAGGTGGCCGGAAGGGAAAATAGAGGACTCCTGACCCGAAGGAAGACACTCCAGGCGAGGCAGAGCGAGCTTTGCCCCAGAGGACCGTGGGCCAACCACCGTTCTAAGGCCGTGCCTCTTCTGACCTGAATGGAGAAGCAAAAAGCCTTCACTCCAAGGAAAGCCCTTCCTTTCAAAGGAGACAACCTTGATTATGGTTCTCCAATGGAAGACGGCGGATGCGCAGAATCGCACTTTCCCTCTGCGCTTTCCCATCAGGAGAGACGTCAAGTGAGCCCTTGCAGCCGTGGGCTAGAAGACGTCCCCTGTGGAAGGAGAAAGTACCTCAAGAAAGCAAGGCTCCCTGAAAGTGACGTGTCAGCGGAACAGGCCGCGCAGGCCCACTTCAGAAATAACACCGCATGTCTGGATGTACAAACTCTGTCAGTGGAAAACAGATATTTGTCCCCTACAAGTCTGATGTGCCCTACCGCTGAGCAATTTCCATATGAGAATAGCCAGAGTGGAAACCCTCAGCTGGTGCCCTGTGAACTGTGTCACAGGAAGTTTGCTGTAGAGAGGTTGGAGAAACACAGCAAGATCTGCAAGAAGCTTCAGAATTCAAAGAGGAAGGTTTTTGACTCTTTCAAGCACAGGGCCAAGGGAACAGAACTGGAGACATACATCCATAAGAAGAAGGTTAGACCGCCAATCGTGGTAAGGGCTATCCTTAAACTCTTTCCAAGCTTCCCTTGTTTTCTCCTAGAGTCAGACTCAGCTTATAAATCAATGTAAACAATAAAAAAGTGTTTTATGAAGTACTCTTCTGAAAAACTGCCGCAAAGGCACATTTGCCAGACAGAATAAATGGGTCTTAGTGACTTCTGAATTCTGTTGTAAAAATCTACATGAGATATCAAGCAAATAGCACTCACGGGAAACAAAACCATAACTAAATTGTACTCTCTACCCAATGACATGAAAGGTAGGCCCAGAAAGCTACGTTATTACTGTATTGATATTTTCTTGCCTTGTGAATTGTTTGCGACCAGACTGTGTACGCAGTGCTAGTCTGGACTTTTTCTGGAAGCTGTTTCATTGGTTTCATTTCCTGTTCCCAGCTGAGAAAGAACAACTGGAGGCAGAAGCACGAGGATTTCATTCGGAGCATCAAATAGGCCAGGGAGGTGCAGCAGGTGATCACGCAAGGAGGGAAGGTTGTGAACCTGCCCCAGCCCCCCGCGAATCCAAACCCCGACTACGTGCCCTGCCCTCACTGCGGCCGGCGCTTTGCCCCCAGGCCGGCACAGAGGCACATCCCCAAGTGTCAGCACATCAGGAGCCCTCCTCCTCCTCCTCCTCACAGATGAAAACTGATGTGAAGAAGAGTAAAAGAGTCATGATCTTGGCTCACGACTCACGTCCTGCTTTTTCTTTTTAGAAATATATTTAGCACAGTTCATCCGTATGATGATAAAAAAAATGTTACCTTGTTTTAATAAAATGATTTTTTTTTGGTGGACTGGTGTTTGCGTAACTGTGGTTATTTCAGTTTTTTTCCCTTGCGAAAATGTGTGTCGACCGTGAAAATAAATTTCAAGCTGTTCTTATCATTCATACACCTTGACCTCCTAAAAATAATTGTTCAACCTGGAACGTACAATTAGCAGGCAATAGAACAGGTCACATTGGCCTTGGAACCATCAAAAAGTAGTATTCACACATTCTCTGCATCAATTTTCCTTTAAAACAACTGAAAAAGCAAGGTAAAGTGTGATTGATTTTTTTAATGAAAGTTATTTGATTTAATTTATTTAATTTTCATAATATTTGTAATATGTTGGGATTAATGTGACTCAATATTATCTGCAGCTCTTACACTCCAGGCACCTGATAAAGTGGAACGCAGTGTCTTTGCCTTACATGGCGCTCAGCTCTTCCTCAATCCCAGCAGAAGCAGCAGCCTCCGGGTCCTGCCTCATGCACAGCTTAAAATGCAACACCGAGTAATACAACAAACAACAGGGAAAACCATTCACGATCAGACACATCCGTTGATTGCTGGCTCTCAGTAAAGGGGCATTGCTGTGGTCCACGCATGAATCTGTTTTCTAAGTGCCTTATCCAATACAGTGTTGAGGCCAGTTTTCCCAGAAGCCATCTAAAGGGGAACACACAATAACTTGTAAAACCTCCAATTTACATCACAAAATAGACTACATTTCAAGGTTAAAGAATTACCATGTTCTGCGATTCAGAACGAGGCAGCAAAACTTCCTGTAATCTGATGTGGCCCTGTGACATTGTAAAGGAGCAGGCTTGTGAATACATCTCGTTTAATCCAATGGAAATATTGCTCTCAACTTTTTTACGTTTTTGCCAATAAATAATATTACATTGTTAACTCTGCATAAAGAACCTTGGAATGGAACGTTTTTTGCAGTGAAATGTTTGCTGCATAACCTATACCTTTTCTCTCCTACATCACATTGCATTAGTCATTACAGTGATTAGTGAGCAGGAAGGGCTGCATCACATCGCAATTTGTGTGGAACTGGAATGCGAATTTGTTACAACATGGCGTAACTTACAGTACTTTCACAAAATTCATGATTTTGTGCTCAATTTTGAGTTTGTAAAGTTTTTCTATAATGTCAATGATTTTATTTTGTGACTGAAATTAAATACTTTTGTGTCTGCAAAATTGGGACTGTAGTTCCACCTTAACCTACTAGTACTGTATGTCTTTGGACTGTGGGAAGAAACTGGAGCACCTGGAAGAAATCCACACAAATGAAGGGAGAACATACAATTCCATCCAGACTGCACCCCAGGAATTGAACCCAGGACCCCAGCTCTGTGAACCACAGTGCCACCTCATTGCTATAGTCACTATAATTAATGTCAAAACACATTTGCAAATGAGCAGCCTGGGATCCAAAAGGATAAAGACAAGGATCCAAACAAAGCACTTTCCCAAAGCTTGGATTTTTACAGTATATCATACAGGGCCTGATGCAGAAGGCAGATAATCTAAGTCCATGCAATAATTGCTAAGGGAAAGTGACTTTGTGTTTTTGGAGGGAAGTCACTCAACATGGAGCTGTGTTAGTGAAATGATTGTTCTGATGTACGGCTGATGTCCAAACACTGAAAACATGATTGTGTATGCAATCGCACTCCCGAGCTCCATTGGGTATGGTTAAAATAACTTTTTATAGTTCATCACATTCAAAGTGTGTGTACTTGATGAAAGTGTAACACGCATTTGGAGGAGTTATTCAGGATTTTCTTTCATTCAACTATTTCAAGACCTATTATTTTCAGATGTTGTAGTATACGTGAATAATGAAAGGCCTTCATATTACACAATGAAGGAATGACTTTGCAGGTGTGAAGAATAAAAGATTAATTCAGCTCACTTTGGGGAGTTTCACAATGGCCCTCCTTATAGAAATGTGGGTTTGATTAAAGGAGTGAAGAAAAAGCACTGAATAATATTTGCTTCTGTAAACGTAATCATCTCAAAATATGGTTGAAGAAATTGAAGAAGGTTAAACATAATCCAAAACGTATAAGGTCAATTTAAGTACAACCAGAATTCTCGTGTTTATGCAATGCATCTGTGGGTTGATATGAAATATGGCCGTACTGCATTTCGAACAAGTTGTAAGGGATTTAGCCAGGAGAGGTATTCTCATTCACTCAGTAAGGTCTTTATTCATGTTGCAATATGGGAAAAACCCATCACCTGTCTGCGCAGAGAAGTGAAAGCTGATTCAAAAGCAAGCAGAGAGACCCCTTGTTTTATATCTTTTTTAAGCTGATGCAACACTTCAAAGACAGGCAAAGCAGTCATTTTCCATTCCTTATAGGTTTTTGCTTTAAGCAAAGAAGAGCAGTTATTCAAATGGTTTCTCACACTCCCTTCTTCAAGCAGCCGAGATAAACAGTATTAAAACATCCTGTGCCCTTGACAAGTTGGGTGCTATCACACTTTGTTCTAAGTATCCAGCTGCTTCTGCAGCACAGCTCTGTCCGTAAACAACATAGAATAAAACACTTTTTCTCAGTAACTTTTCATTACATTCCCTCCTTTTTATCCTTAAATGTGTTCATACCACAGAGTCCTCATAGGGGTCACCCTAGTCAGACAACAGCACAACAGCAAAAACACTACAACAGGCATGAATAGCTTTAAGAAAAACAGTCCCCAAGACCCAAAAAATTATTTTAACCATGAAAAGAAGGGGAACTCATTGCCAATGCCCTGTTCTTGATTTACCCTGTTCTTAAGTTCTTTCAGCCGGTGTATTGCGAGGGTGAGATGACCATGGTCATCATCACTAGCAGGGATATACAGATGCAGCCATTCAAAACAAGCGGGCGATACCGCATTATTTTGCGGTGTGCTTATCGCGGTGTAACACAAGTTACCATATTAATACCGTGTATTCTCGCATAGTACCGCATAATACCACATGTTCTAATGAATGACCTTGGACAAGCTGTAAACTCAAAGTATTGCCCTGGTCCACATTCTTTTTTTCATTGACCGTCTTTGTAAAAGTAACACCACAGCATTTCGTTGATCCAATCACGCATTTGTTTCCAATCATGCAAAGTACAGTCATTTTTGAGAATCTCCAATTCACCATGCCTTTTGCATGCTCATAAGAGATATTGATTTAGGAACATAAACATATTACTGTATGCAAACTGTACTGTATACAGTATGTATATGTATATTTAATGTCTTTACTGTGCCCGTTTAAGTATTAAATATTTATATGGAATTTTACCACTGAAGGGAAATCTTAGTAGCTGAGCATAAAAAGAATAGGAGCATAACGCGCGTGAAAGCCATAAACGATATTAATTTTGGAACATAAATATACAGTATTACAGTATGTAAACTGTATATGGCTGGTCTCGGTACAAAAATACACACCAGTATTCCATTTCTCCCTAAACAATATTAAGCATCGAAGTCTTTAACTAACATGTGAAATAACGTGTGTATAAAAAGTGGTAGTTTTAAGCTTTTCTGCAAATACGCTCAATACAGGAGCAAACAAGCATACTTTTAGAATTTGATTAATAGGGAATATAATATGGAATCGCATATCTAAAGAAATTAATAATGATATAATTCTATTCATGTGCTGAACTTGTAAGCGAGAGGTTGGCTGTTCAAATCCAGCCTGTGCCATGACTTTTCTTTTAACAAGCATTTCTTTGAAGAAATAAAATAGCAATATTATGGACAATTAATTGACTTTTTATATTTCTAAATATCACAACATGTTCGAATCTAAGTCATTTTTTAATAACAATGAATAGTCACCACGCATGCTTACACAGCTCCCTGGGTAAAGTATCACAAAGTCTTAGAGAACTTAACATTTTTATTATCAACAAATTGTAAATACGCTGTTTACATTGGGGTTATTCATATTTCACTTGAGTGTATGGGGGATTGTCAGCAGACCCCCCCCCCCCCCTCTTAGACTGCGCAAACAATTTTTTTAATTCTTAGAAAGAAATGGCGGCTGTATGCTTTACAATATAAACATTTACTGTCAAACTTTAAATCAACAATTGATTTAAAGATGATCTGTCAAAGTGCAATGGAAAACAATATTGTTTTTGTTTTTGTTGTTTTTATCCCGTAAGGCGCTTTGAGAAGCCACCTTTAAAGGCGCTATATAAAGGCACCGATTCCTATGGAATGTGTATTCTTTCTTCTTTTTTTCAGCATGGAATAAACCTATTACGTGATTTTAAGGTTTGTGTGAGAAGCCAGGGTATCAGCTTGTTCTCCCCACCGCCTCTCTCTGTACAGTAGAGGCTCCTGTCCTGACTGGTGGAGCTCATACAACTGTGTCTGGAGAGGATCCATGGTATCAGGGTCAACCCCATGGCTATGCAGCTTGTTTCCCCCCCTGCACCTCTCTGTGTACAGTAGAGCCTCCTGTCTTGACTGGTGGAGCTCATTCAGCTGTATCTGGAGAGGATCAAGCGGGGTATCAGCTTCAAACCTACGGCTGGGTAGCTTGTTCCCCCCTCCTGCCCCCCTCTGTGTACAGTAGAGCATTATCTCATGACTGGTGGAGCTCATACAGCTGTGTCTCGAAGAAATTAGATTCCTCATAAATCACTTATTCTATATAAATACAGCGTAATTGCCCTCCGCAAATCCTCTTTTTCTTGTTCGTTTTAGAGACCTTGATCGAAACTGATTTTAGATGTCAGAAAGGATTTATTTTCTCTGTATTTCCTACATTGGTTTGTCGAGATTTTAACTTTATATTTAGGCTCAGATTTCAACTATAAATCGTACACTAATTAATAGCAGTAAATACTGATGTTTTGCTCCCTCTTACCACAAAAATATATATGTTTTGTAGCTGGGATGAACTTTATTTCGTACGCGTAGCTACTGCGATTTGGACACGAAGCGGTTAAAGATGGCGGCAAATCAGGCACCCGGGGGGGGGGGGGGGCGTCTTCTCGCCTCCATAACTAAAATGCCAAATAGGAGTGGCTTAAGCGACATACACAGTCGTGTAACTGACAGTTTGAGGTAGCCTATCGTGTAAATTTCGCTTTGTTGCTGATAGGTTAAGCTTTCGAAACTCTGCCCCAAATCATGTGACTGATTTTTCGCCCTGTTTCGTTGGTTAAACGCAATGATCACAAGCACCACCATGGTAACTGGGATGTGTAGTTTTTAATTCCGTTTGAATTATAACTGTACGTACTGTCTTCATATTTGGCCAGGGCTTTAAAGAGAAGGCGCGCCAAAAAATTTCCAGATGAATCGCGGTAATGCACGAAGGTGATGTTTAATGCCTCACACGGTGTTGACCCACATGTTGTGTTTTGCTGAGCAGGAGAGAGAGAGACATTCAGCGTGTGTGACGCCAACGGGTTTTCTGTTCTAGAGGCTCTGTCATCCGTTGTGTTATAATTGTTTTCTTTCTTATTTAGTATTTCAGGTGTGTCGATTTTATGAACCAAATGTTAACGTACAACACGGGAAAAGGTGCATTGTAGAGTAAGATAACGGATATCGGCTTGTATCGTGGAGAGGACGTATAATGTGCTGAAAGATGGGAAGAGAAAGGGGCGATTTCTGCGCGCATTCTAATCATTGTGATTGATTTGATATTGATCTGATGTGTGGTCATGTGAATGTACATAGATGGTGGGTATGGTGTTAATAATATATGATATGATATAATTACTTGTATATATCATATATCATTCTTTCTATTTTTATATATGGTAATCCTTCTAGATATTATGATTCTGTTTCCCGAAAGCATCGTAGCGCTAAGAACATCGTAAACTCGCTCTTAAGCTCGATCGTTAATTGACGAGTGTTTCCCAAAACCCATCGTAACTGAAGTAGCACGTTAAATCCTTCGTCATCTACGTGCTCCCCGACCCGCTCGTTCATCACTAAGTGCTTCTTAAACTGGCCTCCTCCTGCCCACCCTGAGCGCCAGAGATCGCCAGACAGAGCACAGTCACTTCACGGCAGGGGCATCCTCTGGGAATACAGGACACTAAGAGTTTATATGAAGGACTTTGATATTGTGTTGTACTGTGTCAGAGGAAATTCGAAAAAAGAACATGTATTTATACAGTGATGAATTTATGAGTCATCCTGGGTATATTTCATATTCATTTTTATACTTGACTAGATGATATTATTTTCAGTATGAAATGCAGCAATGCATTATTTAAGTGAAATAATTGGGCCTAACATGTATTTATAATGTAGCGCCACGCAGGGCGCTTTAGTCATGCGCACGCAAGGCGGGCTGAGAGCAGCACCTGGGTTCTACCGGACTGTATAGCGGGACGGAGGCTGGGATACAGTCTCTTCCCTTCAGGTGTGTGTGTGTGTTAGTGAAGGTGCAGAGCTGTAACCCCTGTCCCTGTGTGTGTACCTTTCCCGATTCGAGTTAATAAATGTGTTGTTCAGCCCCATTCCTGAGTCCCACGCCTGCTCCATTCCGTACCCAAACCCGCGGTCGATACCGCGTAGTTCCAACACCGTTTGATGTTCTGTCGTGATTGTTGACGGTAAAGCTTAGATCTACTTGTTTTTAAATTTGATTATAGGTCCTGTATTTGTTGAGTGACACATGCCAAGCTTAGTAGTTCATGTTTCCATTGAGTTCCAGTACACCCAATAACTCTAAATAACAGTTTTTTCTCATGAAATATTGATTCTTAACTATGGCAGCGCGCCAAAAAATATTGCTTTAAAGTTTAAATCAAGGACGTCGTGCGGGACGCATACACTGTCCACGCAGTTAATCTTGGTTTTCTTTTACGGCATGTCAGTCATTTCTTTTCTTTCTCATTTCACCTCTGACGGCCACGACCACTATAATCTCTCCGTCTGTGTTCTCAAAGACGTTTTTCCGAACTCATACATCAGAAAAACCACCGAAACTAAAATTATTCTGCAGTTAGGATCACACATTCTCCCTTCCCTTAATGACAGATTACTGTTCTTTTAAATTTTCTCCATTCATTGGAAGTTTAATTTCACACCTCTCTGCACCCATTCTGACTTCACACCTCTTGATTGGCCTCTCTTTCTGTCCCCTGCTCCCGCCTCTCACTCCTCCTCCCTCCCAACCTTTGTTCTCCCGCTACTTTACCTTTGCCTACTGCCCTGTCTCTCTCACACCTGAAGAAGGCTCCACGGCCGAAACGTTGTGTTCTCTTTCTTCTTTTTTTTCAGTATGGAATAAACCTATTACTTGTTCCTTTGCAGCCTACGCATGCTGACGCAGCTACCCACCTGAATTTCTTTTCTTTGCTCTTAGAAACAATAAGGTCCCTTTTTGTGCCTATCTATATGCTTTTGCTTAAACTATGATGTCAAGTTTACTTCATATTCCTTTTCACAACTTTATTTCATCCCACTGAAGGACCAAAACCGACACCATATAATGAAAGAATTGTCAATCAATTGTTTTTCAATCGACTTGTGATGCTTTTTGCTAAGCGACTTCAGGGGCGGGGTTAACAAAGAAGTACTTTATACTGGCTCGTGAAATGACCAATTAAGAGGGGTTTGGGAAACCCACGAAAAAGTAGCTCGTACGTTACATACGTACATCGTAAAGTTGCTCGATAGTCTCTAAGATTAGTTGTTTTCGGGAAACTCACCTCATCCTTCTGCTCTCATTGTGTTTAGTACCACCATCTACTGTCTCCTCTAACTGTGTATTGTCATCATGCATATCTTGTGTATTATTTATTGTTGTTGGTTTTGTCATTCTATTAAGAAGCCACTTTTCAAGGCGCTATATAAATTAATGTTTATTATTATTATTATTTATTTTTTTAAAGTTGTACATTCTGACGCCATGAGATTTTTAGATTTTGAGATTCTCATATTTTTGGCTTCTACAGCAAACAGTAACAATGCGCTTGAATGGTTCTGCAAAAGTTTAGCTGTATCTTTAAAGCCATCCTCATCTTTATCAGGTACAAAGAAAAGAAGGTAGGCCGGCTTCTGTTTGGAATGTTTTAGTTAGTTTTAATTTTTTAAACCCCAAGTAAACATATTTTGTGCCTTTCTCTGAACTTTTTTGCATTTCAGTTCAGTTGTTTTTAAGCTTATTTTACAGTTGCTAGGTTCCTGAACTGTGCAGTATTTCTTTTGGGTTTTGTGCAAATCATATTCTAACGGTTGGGGGGAAAAAGCACAGGTGCCATCCCACCATTAAACCCTGAAACTTACCTTAGCCGATTCTTCAACTAAACCAGACATGTTAACTAAGTGTTACAGTATGTTCTTCGAATGTGTGTCAGCCAATCAGATTTCAGGACTGGAATTATTGGTTTTGTAATAGGGAATATAGTATGGAATCACGTATCTAAAGAAATGAATAATGATATTAATTTAAGGATCTGAATATCTAAAAATATGTTTCTATATAGCAGGTAGTATTACTGTATTCCACTTTCTTTGTAAATACGGAATAACAGATTCACAACGCGAAGCTGTGTCACTCTTCTGGGTAAAAAAAACGTTTTGAACACCCTGTTTTTAATAAGCTGCTGAGTAAAGAACAGGAATGTTCCTGCTGTCAGTCTTTACCGAAGATATCCCTAATAGTATTAATAATGAATGACCTTGGACAAGCTGTAAACTCAAAGTATTACCCTGGTCCACATTCTTTGTAATCGTCTTTGTAAACAAAAAAACTTTATTTTGTGTGATGATATAAAGTTTTCACGAAACCTTCTCGAGTTGTGAGAACAATGTTCTTTGTGTATACTGCACATTGTGAATGTTTTCACAGCCTTCATTTTGTCATTTTTATGGCATTTTTTGACCACGCACGAATATTCTTATGTCAATATCTTCGCAAGGGAATCAGTGCGAATTGTAATACTAATTAAATGACCGCGGGCACTTTCCACCCCCTCTACATTCTCCGAGTAGAATAGGCTAACCTTCTAATGAAAGACAGTCCACCCTCCCCCACGGACAGGAAAAGTGCCCGCAGGCAGGCAGTATGGTCAGTAACAGTGAACAGTTTTAACTGCACTGCATCCCAGAGAATACCAGGGCGCATTTTTTCTACTCCCTGGCGGAAACGGGCTTCCATAAGAATCAGTATAGCTTCTGGGAAATCCATTTTTCCTGCATTAAAGTTGAACTCGTTCAGAGCGCCGTACATTGCAAACTCCAAGCATTTCATTATGAGCTGAAGACCCTCACAGCTGAAGAAGGATTCACAGCCGAAACAATATTATTAGAGTTCATAAAGCCTGAATTACGTACTGTGCCTATGTCTGCAAAACACCTTTGCTAGTTAATGCTACAGTACTTCACTTTCTCGGGCGTGGTTTTTTTAGGTAAAATCCAGGCTAGCAGGCTTGTTTTGTGATCTTCCTAAGATTGTTGAGCGCGGTGTCAAAATGTTTCCATATGAAAGGCAGTGACGTCACCATCCTGAGGTGCGTGTAGTAGATCTGTGAAGTGGTTGAGCGTGAATTGTGGTGAGCCTCTGATTGGGGGAAAAAAAGACCATGTTCAAAAAATCCTAAAAAGAGAATTAAAGTTTCACATAACAAGGCATGAGGTGTGCTGGCAGCTCTGGGAGGCAGTGGTGGCCCGGCACGTTGAGGTGCGCTGGCGGCTGTGTGGTGTGACGCAGTGGTGGCTGGCATGGTGAGGTGCGCTGGCAGCTGTGTGACGCAGTGGTGGCCTGGTACGGTGAGGTATGCTGGCAGCTGTGTGATGCAGTGGTGGCCTGGCACGGTGAGGTGTGCTGGCAGCTGTTTGACGCAGTGGTGGCTTGGCACGGTGAGGTGCGCTTTCAGCTGTGTGTGGTCTGACGCAGTGGTGGCCTGGCATGGTGAGGTGCGCTAGCAGCTGTGTGGTGTGACGCAGTGGTGGCCTGGCACGGTGAGGTGCGCTGGCAGCTGTGTGACGCAGTGGTGACCTTGAACGGTCAGGTGTACTGGCAGTTGTATGATGAAGTGTAGGCCGGGCACGGTGAGGTGCACTGCAATCTGTGTGGTTTGACGTAGTGGTGGCCTGGTATGGTGAGGTGCGCTTGCAGCTGTGTGACGCAGTGGTGGCTGGGCACCGTGAGGTGCGTTGGCAGATGCGTGACGCAGTGGTGGCTTGGCACGGTGAGGTGCGCTTTCAGCTGTGTGACGCAGTGGTGGCCTGGCACAGTGAGGTGCACTGGCACCTGTGTGGTTTGACGTAGTGGTGGCCTGGCACGGTGAGATGCCTTGGCATCTGTGTAATGAAATGGTGGCCGGGCAGAGTGATGTGCACTGGCACCTGTGTGGTATGATGCAGTGGTGGCCTGGTATGGTGAGGTGCGCTGGCAGCTGTGTGATGCAGTGGTGGCTGGGCATGGTGAGGTGCGCTGGCAGCTGTGTGACGCAGCTGTGGCAGGGTTCAGTGAGGTGCGCTGGCAGCTGTGTGACGCAGTTGTGGTCTGGTACGGTGAGGTGTGCTGGCAGCTGTGTGACGCAGTGGTGGCTTGGCACGGTGAGGTGCACTGGCGGCTGTGTGGTCTGACGCAGTGGTGGCCTGGCATGGTGAGGTGCACTGGCGGCTGTGTGGTTTGACGTAGTGGTGGCCTGGCACGGTGAGGTGCGGTGGCAGCTGTGTGGTGTGACGCATTGGTGGCCGGGTACTTTGAGGTGCGCTGGCAGCTGTGTGACGCAGTGGTGGCCTGGCACGGTGAAGTACGCTTGCAGCTGTGTTGTGTGACGCAGTGGTTGTCTGGCACGGTGAGGTGCGATGGCAGCTGTGTGACGCAGTGGTGGCCTAGCACTGTGAGGTGCGCTGGGATCTGTGTGGTGTGACGCAGTGGTGGCCGGGCACGGTGAGGTGCGCTGGCAAGTGTGTGACGCAGTGGTTTTCTGGTATGGTGAGGTGTGCTGGCATCTCTGTGACGCAGTGGTAGCCTTGCATGGTCAGGTGCGCTGGTAGCTGTATGATGAAGAGGTGGCCGGGCACAGTGAGGTGCACTCGCAGCTGTGTGGTGTGACGCAGAGTTGTTCATCAGGCACAAGTTCATCAGTGGAAAGACCACTGGCATTTTTCCTTCCCCCTACATTCTCAGAGCAGAATCGAATTTAATATTAGCATAATTTATTACAGTGCTAAGTTTAATATTATTTATTACTAATAGTTTATGCTAACACCTAACTTTTTTAACGTGAGAAGTACTAATGTAAGTACCTACTGTACTGTACTTAAGTACTACCATAAGAAGTACTGCTGTATGCAACAAAAAAAAAGGAGTGATGAAACAGCCCTACTCATACAGTATCAGTATCAACAGACATTGTATCAGTATCAGTTCTTGCTTTGTGCTGGGTTTAGCAGTTTTCCAAACATAGTCTTTCAGCGAATGCCATACCATCTCTATTGGATTTAAATCTGGAGATTCGGCTGGAGTTTTCACCCAGTTCACTCGTTCTGCTATAAGCCTCGCCCTTGCTGCTGTGTGTTTCGGATCGTTGTCTTGAAAGAGACTGTGCCTTGATCCAATGTGCTCCCTGATATATGGGGTGGCATGCTGTGTGACCACGACTTCCTCGAAGAATTCCCGATCCATAATTCCTTCGACATAAACTGTTTTTCAAGCAATGTAATGCAAGGTGGTTTCTAACGTTGGGCAATGTGTTTTTTCTCGAAATTTTGTTTCGAGAGACTAGATAAGTAATTCAAGTGTTTATGATATATCACTGTTGTGAATGTCTGTGGAGTGTATCTTATTAGGCTGTCCTGACTGGTGGAGCTCATCCAGCTGTGTCTGGATATCTTGGTCAAATATTCGGGTAGTATGTTTTGTCTGTTTAGGGTTCTGTAGCATTCCACACGGCTGGGCAGCTTGTTCCCCCCTCCCTCCCCTCTCTGTGTACAGTAGAGCCTCCTGTCCTGGCTGGTAGAGCTCATCCAGCTGTGTCTGGCTAATATAAAAGCCAGTACTTTAATATTGTTTTCTGTATGTTTATCAATAGTGGGTACTGCCCTAATTCGGTCCTGCACCCGTTGTTAGGTGTTTTTTAGGTGTTGTTAGGGCTTCTACCAAATATGAACACATGGCTTTAAAATGTATACAATTCTAATATTTCCTTTTTTCCCATTGAAAGTATAACATATGTGGTGTGAGAAAGAGGTCCTCATTTAATTGCATGAAACTCTGGCACTGGCGCAACAAACTTAACAAAGTTCAAGGGGGTATACGCTTTCTGTAGACACTTTATTTCCTCTTTTTCCATACTTTAAGAAATGATTTGGGAAACCTGTGGGACACTGGAGGTCATTATACATGAGCCTCTTTATGCACCTTTTGAGCCATTGAAACCTAGTTGCCTTGTTACAAGGTCTAATATTACAGTAGGTGTGGTTTCTGTCTCCTAATTTCTGAGAATGATCAAATTGGGGAATAAGTTGTAGGGAATACCACTCTTGCACTTCTAAGAAAAGACTATCTCAAATGAAACTCGCTATAGAAAGACATCTTGTTGAAAAATTCTTTATTTTTTGTAATTGCTAAAGAAAAAACATTCATCATGTCCTTCACCAATGTTTTCTTTGTGACTTTCTCTGTCGTTCCCTTTCACACTCAACTGAACTATGTGTTATGTCTTGTAAATGTAATCAAACATTTCACTTAGGTTTGTGGGTTAACACAAACCCATATTGTATGAAACATTCACTTTTTCATTCACGTTTTTTCTAACAATTGCATCCGTGCTAGGACTACAGTAAACAACACTTTTTATTAAAGTAAATGAAATTGTTCATTAAACAAGACACATTGTTTTAAATGTATGCAATACGAGGACACTAAAAACAACACTGAAACTTTTCATTGAAATACTGGACGAGATTGTGCATATTCAATGGATTTCTCCTGGTGCTTTTTTACATCAGTCTTTTCATATTCTTGTTCTCTACTCAGGTGTCTCCTGTTCGTTTGGTGATGTCTGCTGTACACACATGGTATCATACACTTGAGCAAAGTGTGATACCACCGTTTGTTCTTCTCCTAAAATAAAGATGAACATTGACAAAAGTCAGAAGCACTCTTTTCTTTGACAGACGAACAAAACAATGCAAGAATAACCATACTCTCTGTTCCTTACTCATTTCTACCTACCTGTTTGACCACTTTGTCTGCTTCAGTCAGGACAGGGTCCTGGGGCTGACTCTGAGCAATCTGAGAAGAGCTCTCTGTGATCTTCTCCCCTACATTGGCTACATTGTGCTGTGTTTGAAATCCAGGGATCGCCTCTGGTAAGTTCCTCGGTCCTTTTTGGGACTTGAAAGGGTAGAATCATTTTGTGACTACATTTCATTGTCATGCACTGATATGTTCTGGTTTGTGTTTGATTACTGGAGGCGTTCAAGTATTTTCTTTTTGTTTTAGATTGGCAGTGTTTGAGATGGTAGGAACTTGTCATATTCTCAACTTATTTTCTCTATGAGACTCTGAATGCTCTGTAAACATACTATTTTAGCAATTCTTAGACATCTGAAAGCAGTGTTACCTGTATCATTTTTTGTCTTGGTATTGCAGCTCCAACATCAGCACTTAAATAATGGTTTGTGATGTTACTTGTCCTTGGAGTTAGTATACTCCTGAGAAGTCAAGAGAAATCTTAAGTAAGCATTAATTATGTTTCACTTTTGAAAGCAAAGTACGTGTCAAGTACTTTGAAGGCATTTGTTGATACTTTTAAGCACTTTCGTTGATTATTATTATCCTTCAATTAGTTATTACAAGTCCAACATTCCCTACATTATCTCACCCCATATTCAGTGTAGCTCCACTCTACGAAGATGAATTTGCTAATTAATCAGTCAGGGACACAGCTTATACTTCAGTAGTCTTAGATCATTTAATGATGATTATTGTACTTTATAACTAGCAAAATCCCCATATCCTGTTCATTGCCCCATTTCCGGTCATGTGGATTGACTTATGCCTGAAGTGGTTAATTCTCACCTTGACATCTCATAGAACAACTGAATCTCTACCAAGGGTGAATGTGTCCTTCCTCTTAATGTCTAAAAGAAAAGGTTAAAATTCATTGAAGCAAAATGCAAACACCCAAAATGTTGGGGAGGTCGTTTCCACAGTTATTTCATATGACAGTGCTTGGAGTGAAACTACATGACCATGGTGAAGAAGTAAAAACACTTTACCTTGTTCCTCCTGACTGATGTCCTTATGCGTGTTTTGCACAGTTGAGCGTTTTGTGTCTTGTCGTCTGTGTAGGCAACAGCCCTCTTCCCTGGGATAGAACTAGATTCTATTTAGACACGTTAATTTGACTTCTCCATTGCTCACATTGATGTGGATATGATTATAATGCTCTGTTTTGTGGGCTTCCCAAGAAAACAATAAATCCCTTACTACTTTTTCGAAATGCAGTAGCACAGATCCTAACAAATACAAGAAAGAGAATATCATTCCTGTTTTGAAAAAAACTTCACTGGTCACCTGTATTATCTAGGATAAATTTGAAAGTTCTTTTACTTGTTTTTAAAGCTTTAAGCGACCTAGCACGTCTGTACCTTACTGAATGTCTGTCTTCATATGTTCCTATACGTGACCTTAGATCTGCACATACTGGCCTACTGCAAATACCACATGTGAAATGCAGAAAGAGTGGAGAGGCTGCTTTTTGTTTTTATGCTTCTAAATTATGAAACTCACTTCCACTTTTTATTAGGCAGTCAAGCTCGGTACATTGTTTTAAAAAACATTTGAAAATGTTGCTTTTAGTTAAAGTGGTTCTTTGTTCTTTCTATTTCTGTTTCTTTTTTTAGTTCTCTTTAATTGTTCTTATTTTATTACGACTTTCCTAATTTTTATTTATTTAATTGACATGTATGTTGCTTTACTGTATTGCTGTATTTTCCTTGACAACTGAAAGTATATCTCTCAATTTTAATATTTTATTTTTATGCTTGGTTTTTAAAGCACCAAAGCACTATTTGTATGAAAGGTGCTCTATAAATAAAGTTTATTATTATTATTTTTAATCTTATTATTATACTTTGTTACATTTTTGGTTAGGACAAAGATTCTAGTAGAGGTGGCCTCTTTTACCCCGTTCCAAAAAATTGGAAAACTACCTTCAGAATACACTGACAATGACCATCTACTGTCTCCTCTAACTGTGTATTGTCATCATGCATATCTTGTGTATTATTTATTGTAGTTGGTTTTGTCATTCTGTAAAGAAGCCTCCTTTCAAGGCACTATATAAAATAATGTTTGTTATTATTATTTACATTTTTCATCGTAAAATCTGGCGAAGAGTCTTAAGAGAATAACAAAGAACACGTTGCTCTTACCTTTCCATTCCAAGAAATGCCCTCAGCTCGGATTGCAGAGATTGACCTCTCTGTCTCAAATTCTGAGAAACATAGACTCGATTGAAAAATGACCATTTCCTAAGATTCACATAACATCACCAGTCAACATTTGCCACTTGACATCAATAGAAACCATAGAGTACATGACATTTCCAATCAGTTTTCTTTCAAGGTACAATACCAATCGCCTTGCCAGAAGAGTTATACTGCGGTAGATAAATATTACAAATGTCAGATACACGCAGAGTTGTTTGGATTACTATGAAAAGATTGGCAAATATATTTATGTTCATTATATTTCTTGGAGTGACAGAGCTAAAGAGAAAAAAAGACTTACCTTTATCTCTGCAGACAGGATCGCAAGGGATTCCCTTATACTGGGTTCCTATATAACAAATAATACATTATTCAAAAAACATGATATTTCTCTGTCCATTGGCAGCATGATTGTTTATCATTACAGTTTTAGTTAGCTTTAATTTTGTAAACCCCAAGTAAACATAGTTTGTGCCTTTCTCTGAACTTTTTGGCATTTCAATTCAGTTGTTTGTAAGCTTATTTTACAGTTGCTAGGTTGATGAAGTTCCTGAACTGTGCAGTATTTCTTTTGGGTTTGGTGCGAATCATATTCTAGCGGTTGGGGGAAAAAAGCACAGGTGCCATCCCACCATTAAAACCTGAAACTTACCTTAGCCGATTCTTCAACTAAACCAGACATGTTAACTAAGTGTTACAGTATGTTTCAAAGTGTGTATTTTAGCAAACACAACTGAAGTTCTGTTGTCTCCTTGGAGACACCTGGAACTGGTGTGATGCTGGTTCTATGACATCATTCGTTCTAAATGTAAATGCAGGTATTGGCACAACATAGTAAATTGATGTAAAGTTATGTATCCATTTATGATTTTCACTCAGTTTGAAGGAGTTCCTGTCGTGTGGTTAAAGTTTGCGTTACGGAGGGTTAACTGGGTTCTGGCTACTAGTTAGGCTTGGTCATTCAGTCATCTGGTTCATGAAATAGGAAGCTAAGAGATCTGTGTTTTAGTTTTACTGTTTGTTTTTGTTCCATAGAATAAGAAATGTTTCATTAATATTAGTAATAGAGTAGCTGTTTCTCTAAACAGTGTGTGTCAGTTTGCACTGCAGGTGTGCCAGGTAGAGACCATTTAAGAACCAAAAAATATGCTGTCATTTACTGCCATGGCTAATTTCTGTTAACCTTGTCTCGCACTCACTTTGATGAGCAAAATGTTCATGTCACGATTATAGTCCCCCCTCATTTAGGGTGCTCCAGCCCTTTCACTAAAGACTTCATTCTGTGCACCTGATCCCTTTTACCTAGCCCACCTTAAAAGTCAGGCGCTGATGCTCATCCGGGTTCTGCATCTGGTTTCCGCATCGTGCGAGTCCGGGACCTGGAAGCGCCTGGTCCCGTTAAGGTTTTAACCTCTGTTCCCATTCCTGTTCCCCGTCCGCCGGTTCCGACCCGGCCTTCGTGGTTTTTAATCCTTCTTCTGATGGATCTCATGGTTTTGGACTTATTCGTGTGTTTTGGATACTCTAAGGACTACTCTCGGATTGTTCGCCTCGGCCACACCTCCCCGTGCACCAGCGCACCTTGGACACGCCCCCCTGTCTTCAGCCCCGTTTTCCTGCATGACGTTTCCCTAGTGTTTCCCCCACTCCGTGGGACTGTGTCGTCCGCATAGGGTCCGGAAAGAACTGTTCGTTACAGTTCATATATAAAGCATACATTTCTGATTGGTCAGAAGAAGCTTCTTAACATGTAAGGTATAAAGAAAGTCAGAAAGTTAGGCATTTAGGTCAGCCTTAGGCAGTTAACCAAGACCATAATCTGATAAGAAGCTATTCCCTTTCATGTTGCTAAATCACATGTAGGATACATGAGTTACGCCTCCACTTAAGAGACCTTAAAGAGACCTTGGCCAGCCAGGAGTGTGGAAAACCGTAAAACAGTTATTGAGGACCTAATTGTTAACTCTTAACAGGCAAAGGTTCCTTCAGTCCTATGAGAAATATTTTAGAATTGAACTAAAGTGTGTTTCCGATACAGGAGCATATGTCTGTCAGGGCCTATTGGAGAGGCCCTGCATGAGAACCCCTGGATGCAGTTCCACATCCCCCTGAAAGTTAATAGAGCCACAAGCACGGAGCTAAGGACACTGCTCCAGGACATGCTGGCTGACGATCCTGACCAGCGGCCAGAAGCCATCCAGCTGAAGAAGCAAGTCAGGCAAGCCATGGCACGAGAGAAAACATCTTTGTAGTGACTGATAGCAAGATGTCCGTGACCAAGGGCAATTCGTCTGAGTAAAGTCTGATTTCATTTTTATGTCCCGAAACGACACTGCCTGTGTGCTGTAGATTTCTGATTTGGACGGGCATTTCTATGGACAACTTTGACTTTTCTGTGGGTCCAATGAAAATAAGTTTTTTAACTTATTCTTTGTTACAGTTTTACAAAGTTTAAAGACATTCACTGAGTTGACGATAAAAGGAAAAGTTTCATCTTTCACCTCTTGGAAGGTAACCAACGTTTACCTTGGAAGGTAACCAGCGTTTAACCAACGAAACAGGGCGAAAAATCAGTCACATGACTTTGGGGCAGAGTTTCGAAAGCTTAACCTATCAGCAACAAAGCGAAATTTACACGATAGGCTACCTCAAACTGTCAGTTACACGACTGTGTATGTCGCTTAAGCCACTCCTATTTGGCATTTTAGTTATGGAGGCGAGAAGACGCCCCCCCCCCCTCTCTGGGTGCCTGATTTGCCGCCATCTTTAACCGCTTCGTGTCCAAATCGCAGTAGCTACGCGTACAAAATAAAGTTCATCCCAGCTACAAAACATATATATTTTTGTGGTAAGAGGGAGCAAAACATCAGTATTTACTGCTATTAATTAGTGTACGATTTATAGTTGCAATCTGAGCCTAGATATAAAGTTAAAATCTCGACAAAGCAATGTAGGAAATACAGAGAAAAGAAATCCTTTCTGACATCTAAAATCAGTTTCGATCAAGGTCTCTAAAACGAACAAGAAAAAGAGGATTTGCGGAGGGCAATTACGCTGTATTTATATAGAATAAGTGATTTATGAGCAATCTAATTTCTTGTTCGTTTAAAACAGTGAAATGTCAGCTGCAAAAGATCGCACCAGAAACAGCACTCTCTCTGCCTGTCATAGACGTAGTCATGTCAAGTACAATAATTCGGTGATCAATAATAACAGTTGTAGGACAAGAAACAAAAGATAGTGAAAACTTAAGATTTTTAAGGCTAAAACTCAAATTCATTCTACAAATTAAGGCAAATGAAAATTCAGGACGTTAAAGTGCTAGAGGTGTAAAAAAATACAAAAATGCACATGAGCAAAAAGTTTTAGAAATGGAGCAAACAGAAAAAAAGCCATGCCTATAGTGCAGAAGAGGGATGCAGGAACACTTGCTTAGATATACAAAAAAATCACAAAAGGGTGTATGTTACAAAAGAACATGCAAACATGTTCAATGTACATCAATTTCCCTTCGCGATTAATAAAGTCTTATCTATAAACATGAAACAGAGTGAGGAATCAGAAAATTAGCATGCATAAAAAACAGCAATTCTGTCAATGAGCCCTAAATGAATTAATAGCAACCATGGTTTCATGGAGGGCTTCTCAGATAGTTGGGCATTCAGGTAGATTGCCAGGTGAAAGGATTTGTAAACATACTTTGTTAAAGCAAGTCAGTTTTTTCCGCAACACATAAAATACATTTTTTCAAGAAAGTTTAGCCTTTGTCACTAATGAAACCACTAAATAAAGACATAAATATAGAAATCATAAGATTTTTTTTATTCAATGTTGGTAGCAGGATGAACTGTGCTCTTCTGGCAAGGCGATTGGTATTGTACCTTGAAAGAAAACTGATTGGAAATGTCATGTAAACAATTTGTAAACTCATAGTATTGCCCCGGTCTATGTTTCTCAGAATTTGAGACAGAGAGGTCAATCTCTGCAATCTGAGCTGAGGGCATTTCTTGGAATGGAAAGGTGAGAGCAACGTGTTCTTTGATATTCTCTTAAGACTCTTCGCCAGATTTTACGATGAAAAATGTACATAATAATAACAAACATTATTTTATATAGTGCCTTGAAAGGTGGCTTCTTTACAGAATGACAAAACCAACTACAATAAATAATACACAAGATATGCATGATGACAATACACAGTTAGAGGAGACAGTAGATGGTCATTGTCAGTGTATTCTGAAGGTAGTTTTCCAATTTTTTGGAACGGGCTAAAAGAGGCCACCTCTACTAGAATCTTTGTCCTAACCAAAAATCTAACAAAGTATAATAATAAGATTAAAAAGAATAATAATAAACTTTATTTATAGAGCACCTTTCATACAAATAGTGCTTTGGTGCTTTAAAAACCAAGCGTAAAAATAAAATATTAAAATTGAGAGGTATACTTTCAGTTGTCAAGGAAAATACAGCAATACAGTAAAGCAACATACATGTCAATTAAATAAATAAAAATTAGGAAAGTCATAATAAAATAAGAACAATTAAAGATAACTAAAAAAAGAAACAGAAATAGAAAGAACAAAGAACCACTTTAACTTAAAGCAACATTTTCAAATGTTTTTTAAAACAATATACCGAGCTTGACTGCCTAATAAAAAGTGGAAGTGAGTTTCATAATTTAGAAGCATAAAAACAAAAAGCAGCCTTTCCACTCTTTCTGCATTTCACATGTGGTATTTGCAGTAGGCCAGTATGTGCAGATCTCAGGTCACGTATAGGAACATATGAAGACAGACATTCAGTAAGGTACAGGCGTGCTAGGTCGCTTAAAGCTTAAAAAACAAGTAAAAGAACTTTCAAATTTATCCTAGATAATACAGGTGACCAGTGAAGTTTTTTCAAAACAGGAATGATATTCTCTTTCTTGTATTTGTTAGGATCTGTGCTACTGCATTTCGAACAAGTAGTAAGGGATTTATTGTTTTCTTGGGAAGCCCACAAAACAGAGCATTATAATCATATCCACATCAATGTGAGCAATGGAGAAGTCACATTAACGTGTCTAAATATTATCTAGTTCTATCCCAGGGAAGAGGGCTGTTGCCTACACAGACGACAAGACACAAAACGCTCAACTGTGCAAAACACGCATAAGGACATCCGTCAGGAGGAACAAGGTAAAGTGTTTTTACTTCTTCACCATGGTCATGTAGTTTCACTCCAAGCACTGTCATATGAAATAACTGTGGAAACGACCTCCCCAACATTTTGGGTGTTTGCATTTTGCTTCAATGAATTTTAACCTTTTCTTTTAGACATTAAGAGGAAGGACACATTCACCCTTGGTAGAGATTCAGTTGTTCTATGAGATGTCAAGGTGAGAATTAACCACTTCAGGCATAAGTCAATCCACATGACCGGAAATGGGGCAATGAACAGGATATGGGGATTTTGCTAGTTATAAAGTACAATAATCATCATTAAATGATCTAAGACTACTGAAGTACAAGCTGTGTCCCTGACTGATTAATTAGCAAATTCATCTTTGTAGAGTGCAGCTACTATCAATTCAGTGGCATTTCATAAAACAACTGTATTCCCACATTCTGAATATGGAGTGAGATCATGTAGAGAATGTTGGACTTGTAATAACTAATTGAAGGATAATAATAATCAACGAAAGTGCTTAAAAGTATCAACAAATGCCTTCAAAGTACTTGACACGTACTTTGCTTTCAAAAGTGAAACATAATTAATGCTTACGTAAGATTTCTCTTGACTTCTCAGGAGTATACTAACTCCAAGGACAAGTAACATCACAAACCATTATTTAAGTGCTGATGTTGGAGCTGCAATACTACTACCAAGACAAAAAATGATACAGGTAACACTGCTTTCAGATTTCTAAGAATTGCTAAAATAGTATGTTTACAGAGCATTCAGAGTCTCATAGAGAAAATAAGTTGAGAATATGACAAGTTCCTACCATCTCAAACACTGCCAATCTAGAACAAAAAGAAAGTACTTGAACGCCTGCAGTAATCGAACACAAACCAGAACATATCAGTGCATGACAATGAAATGTAGTCACAAAATGATTCTACCCTTTCAAGTCCCAAAAAGGACCGAGGAACTTACAGGAGGCGAAACCTGGATTTCAAACAGAGTACAATGTAGCCACTGTAGGGGAGAAGATCACAGAGAGCTCTTCTCAGATTGCTCAGAGACAGCCCCAGCACCCTGTCCTGACTGAAGCAGACAAAGTGGTCAAACAGGTAGGTAGAAATAAGTAAGGAACAGAGAGTATGGTTATTCTTGCATTGTTTTGTTCGTCTGTCAAAGAAAAAAGTGCTTCTGACTTTTGTCAATGTTCATCTTTATTTTAGGAGAAGAACAAACGGTGGTATCACACTTTGCTCAAGTGTATGATACCATGTGTGTACAGCAGACATCACCAAAGGAACAGGAGACACCTGAGTAGAGAACAAGAATATGAAAAGACTGATGAAAGAAAGCACCAGGAGAAATCCATTGAATATGCACAATCTCGTACAGTATTTCAATGAAAAGTTTCAGTGTTGTTTTTAGTGTCGTCGTATTGCATACATTTAAAACAATGTGTCTTGTTTAATGGACAATTTCATTAACTTTAGTAAAAAGTGTTGTTTACTGTAGTCCTAGCATGGATGCAATTGTTAGAAAAAACTTGAATGAAAAACTGAATGTTTCATACAATATGGGTTTGTGTTAACCCACACACCTAAGTGAAATGTTTGATTACGTTTACAAGACATAACACATAGTTCAGTTGAGTGTGAAAGGAAACAACAGAGAAAGTCACAAACAAAACATTTGTGAAGGACTTGATGAACGTTTTTTTTTGAGAAATTACAAAAAATAAAGAATTTTTCAACAAGATGTCTTTCTATAGCGAGTTTCATTTGAGATAGTCTTTTCTTAGAAGTGCAAGAGTGGTATTCCCTACAATTTATTCCCCAATTTGATCATTCTCAGAAATTAGGAGACGGAAACCACACCTACTGTAATATTAGACTTTGTAACAAGGCAGCTAGGTTTCAAAGGCTTAAAAGGTGCAGAAAGAGGCTCATGTATAATGACCGCCAGTGTCCCACAGGTTTCCCAAATCATTTCTTAGAGTATGGAAAAAGAGGAAATAAAGTGTCTACAGAAAGCGTATACCCCCTTGAACTTTGTTCAGTTTGTTGCGCCAGTGCCAGAGTTTCATGCAATTAAATGAGGACCTCTTTCTCACACCACATATGTTATACTTTCAATGGGAAAAAAGGAAATATTAGAATTGTATACATTTTCACCCACATGTTAATACTTGGTAGAAGCCCTTTTCACAGCAATTTCAGCTGTGAGTCTGTTGGTAATGGGCTCCACCACCTCTGCACCAACAAGATTTGATAATATTTAGAATATGAGAAGTCTGTCTGGTTTAGCTGAAGAATCAGCTAAGGTAAGTTTCAGGAAGAGCATCTGATTTCTTTCAATAAAGCAGAACAGAGAAAAAACACACAATACAAAATCATGAGAATTTGTATCCATATGACACTTTGACTCGAATACTTTTATCAGACCTACACAGAGTATATACTGTACACACTTTTTCAGCCCAGGTTTATACATTTGATACATTTGGAACTGCCATTTGTAGGTGTTTTTGTGTCTTAGCTCAACACTGTGAAACCTGTAGTTACAAACATGGAGGATGAAGACATGAAGACATATATTGTACCTCTGACCGGCCTACCTTCCAAGAGGTGAAAGATGAAACTTTTCCTTTATCGTCAACTCAGTGAATGTCTTTAAACTTTTGAAAACTGTAACAAAGAATAAGTTAAAAAACGTATATCATTGGACCCACAGAAAAGTCAAACTTGTCCATAGAAATGCCCGTCTAAATCAGAAATCTACAGCACAAAGGCAGTGGCCTTTCGGGACATAAAAATGAAATCAGACTTTACTCAGACGAATTGCCCTTGGTCACGGACATCTTGCTATCAGTCACTACAAAGATGTTTTCTCTCGTGCCATGGCTTGCCTGACTTGCTTCTTCAGCTGGAGGGCTTCTGGTCGCTGGTCAGGATCGACAGCCAGCATGTCCTGGAGCAGTGTCCTTAGCTCCGTGCTTATGGCTCTATTTACTTTCAGGGGGATGTGGAACTGCAGCCAGGGTTTCTCATGCAGGGCCTCTCCAACAGGCCCTGACAGACATATGCTCCTGTATCGGAAACACACTTTAGTTCAATTCTAAAATATTTCTCATAGGACTGAAGGAACCTTTGCCTGTTAAGAGTTAACAATTAGGTCCTCAAGAACTGTTTTACGGTTTTCTACACTCCTGGCTGGCCAAGGTCTTTTTAAGGTCTCTTAAGTGGAGGTGTAACTCATGTATCCTACATGTGATTTAGCAACATGAAAGGGAATAGCTTCTTATCGGATTATGGTCTTGGTTAACTGCCTAAGGCTGACCTAAGTTCCTAACTTCCTGACTTGGTTTATACCTTATATGTTAAGAAGCTTCTTCTGACCAATCAGAAATGTATGCTTTATGTATGAACATTTTGCTCATCAAAGTGAGTGAGAGACAAGGTTAACAGAAATTAGCCACGGCAGTAAATGACAGCATATTTTTTGGTTCTTAAATGGTCTCTACCTGGCACACCTGCAGTGCAAACTGACACACACTGTTTAGAGAAACATCTACTCTATTACTAATATTAATGAAACATTTCTTATTCTATAGAACAAAAACAAACAGTAAAACTAAAACACAGATCTCTTAGCTTCCTATTTCATGAAGCAGATGACTGAATGACCAAGCCTAACTAGTAGCCAGAACCCCAGTTAACCCTCCGTAACACAAAGTTTAACCACACGACAGGAACTCTTTCAAACTGAGTGAAAATCATAAATGGATCCATAACTTTACATCAATTTACTATGTTGTGCCAATACCTGCATTTACATTTAGAACGAATGATGTCATAGAACCAGCATCACACCAGTTCCAGGTGTCTCCAAGGAGACAAAAGAACTTCAGTTGTGTTTGCTAAAATACACACTTTGAAACATACTGTAACACTTAGTTAACATGTCTGGTTTAGTTGAAGAATCGGCTAAGGTAAGTTTCAGGGTTTAATGGTGGGATGGCACCTGTGCTTTTTTCCCCCAACCGCTAGAATATGATTCGCACCAAACCCAAAAGAAATACTGCACAGTTCAGGAACTTCATCAACCTAGCAACTGTAAAATAAGCTTACAAACAACTGAATTGAAATGCCAAAAAAATCAGAGAAAGGCACAAACTATATTTACTTCGGGTTTACAAAATTAAAGCTAACTAAAACTGTAATGATAAACAATCATGCTGCCAATGGACAGAGAAATATCATGTTTTTTGAATAATGTATTATTTGTTATATAGGAACCCAGTATAAGGGAATCCCTTGGGATCCTGTCTGCAGAGATAAAGGTAAGTATTGTTTTCTCTTTAGCTCTGTCACTCCAAGAAATATAATGAACATAAATATATTTGCCAATCTTTTCATAGTAATCCAAACAACTCTGTGTGTATCTGACATTTGTAATATTTATCTACCGCAGTATAACTTTTCTGGCAAGGCGATTGGTATTGTACCTTGAAAGAAAACTGATTGGAAATGTCATGTACTCTATGGTTTCTATTGATGTCAAGTGGCAAATGTTGACTGGTGATGTTATGTGAATCTTAGGAAATGGTCATTTTTCAATCGAGTCTATGTTTCTCAGAATTTGAGACAGAGAGGTCAATCTCTGCAATCCGAGCTGAGGGCATTTCTTGGAATGGAAAGGTAAGAGCAACGTGTTCTTTGATATTCTCTTAAGACTCTTCGCCAGATTTTACGATGAAAAATGTAAATAATAATAACAAACATTATTTTATATAGTGCCTTGAAAGGTGGCTTCTTTACAGAATGACAAAACCAACTACAATAAATAATACACAAGATATGTATGATGACAATACACAGTTAGAGGAGACAGTAGATGGTCATTGTCAGTGTATTCTGAAGGTAGTTTTCCAATTTTTTGGAACGGGGTAAAAGAGGCCACCTCTACTAGAATCTTTGTCCTAACCAAAACTGTAACAAAGTATAATAATAAGATTAAAAATAATAATAATAAACTTTATTTATAGAGCACCTTTCATACAAATAGTGCTTTGGTGCTTTAAAAACCAAGTGTAAAAATAAAATATTAAAATTGAGAGATATACTTTCAGTTGTAAAGGAAAATACAGCAATACAGTAAAGCAACAATGTCAATTAAATAATTAAAAATTAGGAAAGTCGTAATAAAATAAGACCAATTAAAGAGAACTAAAACAAGAAACATAAATAGAAAGAACAAAGAACCACTTTAACTAAAAGCAACATTTTCAAATGTTTTTTAAAACAATGTACCGAGCTTGACTGCCTAATAAAAAGTGGAAGTGAGTTTCATAATTTAGAAGCATAAAAACAAAAAGCAGCCTCTCCACTCTTTCTGCATTTCACATGTGGTATTTGCAGTAGGCCAGTATGTGCAGATCTCAGGTCACGTACAGATGCAGCCATTCAAAATGTGCGGTAAAAACCCGCGGTATGGTAACCTACCCACAAGCCACCGCGGGGCACCGGAGGGTACCGCAGGGCAAGTGATTGGCTGGCCAAAATGACCGACAGGGGCACTCGTGGTGCATTGGTTGGTAGTGCAAAGATTTAATCATTTAATGTCTTTACTGTGCACATTTTAATCCGCTTAGTTTTGAATATTTATATGGATTTTACCACTTTTAGTAGCTGAGCATAAAAAGAAGAGGAGCATAACGCATCTGAAGGTCATAAACGATATTAATTTAAAACATTACTGTATGTATGTAAACTGTACTGTGTATGGCTGGTCTTGGTAGTTTAAAGAAAAAATACACACCAGTCTTCCATTTCTCCCTAAACATTTTAAGCATGAAAGTTTTATGAAACGGTACCCAAATATGCGATTGCTGTATAGAATGAATTTTAATTAAAAAAAAATATTTAACACGAACATTAAGCTGTTTACATGTTCCGCCTGAGAACAGTCACCCGTTGCTACCCAACGCAGAATGGTGATTGGCTGACACCATCTGACACCCCTCTGATTGGAGAAAAAACACGTGCTGGTGTGCTATACATACTGTACCAGGAAGAGGATTTCTTTCAATTCTAAACGTGTATTTTAAAAGTTTAAGAAGTAAAAACCTTACAGCGTACACAGATTTCTAAGCTGATCAGGATCGTTATCTTTGTCTTATGCATAATAATGTTCACCGCTCTGTCCAGCAAATTAATAATAAACTTTATTTTATATAGCTTTTTAAACGAATAAGTAATTAGATTGCTCATAAACCTAATCACTTGCTTTTTCTTTTTATTTAGGCTCAGATTTCAACTATAGATTGTATTATTAATAACCATAATAACAACCAACCAACAAAAACAACCATATAAACATAATACCAACCAAAAACATAGATAACTACCACAATACAAAATCAAATAATAAAACCATTCTACACTCGCAAAGTCCTCCAATTATCATAATCTCGCCCCTTATGCAAAACCAAACCTTCCTCCCATCCCAGTTTATCCTGTTTATCATAAACAAAATCCACCTCAATTTTCAACATAAAGCATTACACAAAATCAATACCTCAACACTCCATACTCAACAACGATAATTCACAAACAGCCAGAACATGTAACTACACATTCCCAAACATACCTACTTTCCATAGCCCCGCCCCTTATGCAAAACCAACATCCCTCCCCTGTTCTCTCTCTCCCCTGGCGGTTGTAATTGTTTTTAATTTCAAATAAATTTTAGCAAAGTCATGTATTTTAAAAATCTTAAGATTTTTCTATTTATGTCTTTATTTAGTGGTTTCATTAGTGACAAAGGCTAAACTTTCTTGGAAAAATGTCTTTTATGTAAACCATGTTTGCTATTAATTCATTCAGGGCTAAAATATGTTCATTGTCTTCTAATGAAAGAAGGGTTCCTTTCGCCGTAGTCGGGAGCCTAGCCTTTAACTAGTAAGTACTGTATTTACTGGGTTTTTGAGGGGGGGGGTGTCTTTCGCTGGAAATCTCGCCTCCTACTTTGAAAATACCCGTGAAACCGGTTCAATTCGTCACAGCCAGCACTCCTGCAGAGAGTTGGGTTGTACTTGCAGTGCATACAGTACACGCGTTATGCTCTTCGTTAATGTCTGTGAAGTTTTATTTAATCTCTGAGCCATACTGATTCTTCTGGAAGCCAGTTTCCGCCAGGGAGTAAAAAAAAAAACACACTATGGTATTCTCTCCAATGCAGTGCAGTTAAAAACATACCTCTGATGCTGCTCCTAAATGAATATCGTTTATGACCATCAGAAGCTTTATGCTCCTTTTCCTTTTTGCAGTGGATTGAACAGGGAGAGGCATTTCATGATGTACTTTTCACTGATGAAACAACAGTGGCTCTGGAACAGTTTTCAACCAAGTCGTTTTATAAAAAGGGGAGATATGTACACGTTACTGAAGCTAAAAGTTTAGCCTTTGTCACTAATGTAAACACTAAATAAAGACATATAGAAATCCCATTTTTAGGATCAGAGTCTTACATGTGGTTATTTCGAAAACGTTTGTACGTGCTCCTTCTTACCATGTTACTGTTTACCGTTACTGACCATATTAAGTTTAAGTGCCTGTGGGCACTTTTCCTGTCCGTGGGGGGTGGACCGTCTTTCATTAGAAGGTTAGTCTGTTCTACTCTGAGAATGTAGAGGCGGTGGGAAGTGCCCGCGGTCATTTAATTAGTACTAAAATCTTAGTTATCTTTCTAGTTCACAGGTTTGCATGCATAATTTAATTTTGAAAGCCACTGAGACATCAGGTACTACTGTTGTATTTATGAAAAAGAAACAAAACAAAAAACATACTAACAACTGTGCCATCCTACTCCTTAGTTAATACATTTTATTCATAAACAGTTAACATTGTTAGCAAAATATTTTGAATTATATTTAACCCTATTTTTTCTTTAGTTTTGTATTTAACTTATTATATGATAGTCAGACTTAATGTATATTAATGTATATTTGAACAATGAAAATATATTTTTACAAGATTTTACATTAAGCACTTAAAATTAATATGGTTAATAATAGTAAACTGTAACATGCTGTTACAAGATCGGTTAACTGCGAAGAAAATCCTTTCAGAGAAAATGTTTCAGGTGTGAAGAACAAACCTGTTCCCACACACCCTGCCCCCACTACCATTAGAATATACACAAACATTTTAGCGTTTCATTCTGAGCAGAAGACCCTCACACCTGAAGAGTGCTGGCTGTGACGAATTAAACCGGTTTTACAGGTTTCAATCACAGATTGGGACTCAGTAAAGTAACACACAGCGCCACTGGATTTGATAATACTGTACCTAACCAAAATCCGCAATATGGAAACAGAACCTAATTGTTGATAGATGATGTACTCGTAACATTTTTTCAAGACGAACTACAACATTTAAAAAATGACTTGTATGTACTTGATATCTCTAATCAATCCACGGGTTCCAGCACAAAACGAAACTAAAACGCATACCGTTTAGCGCTTCTTATTAGTTGCTCAAAAGTAATTTGACCGTATGAAATGCATAATATAAACCTAGAAACATATACGTGAGCAGTACTTAAGCACTGTAGTATCGGTGTTAAGACATACCTCTCAAATACTGTAAATCAAGTTAAAAATATCTCAAGACCGATTCTGGTCGTAATGAAACCATGTTTCGTTTTCTTTTTCATCTTGAAATAACTCATTTCTAAATACCTTTTTCACTGTTAACATCTTGTAGCAACTTTGCGACAAAATATACACTCTAACAGTTCATCCTGCTACCAACATTAAATAAAACAAATCTTAAGATTTCTATATTTATGTCTTTATTTAGTGGTTTCATTCGAAGGGAGAAATGGAATACTGGTGTGTATTTTTTTCTTTAAAGTACCGAGACCAGCCATATACTGTATGTTTATGTTAAGATTTCCCTTCAGTGGTAAAATTAGATATGAATATTCAATACTTAAACGGGCACAGTTAAGACATTAAATATACATATACATATTGTACACAGTACAGTTTGCATACGGTAATATGTTTATGTTACGCGATTAAAAAATAAATAAATTAAACTGAAAGGTCCAGCACCAGCTGGATTCGAACACACAACCTGCCAGTTGGTAGTCACGCACCTACTGTAGACCAGTAGGCTACAAGACAGCTCGCATAAGCAGGCAGGCGAAACAGCCCTGCCGCAGTACACGGATATAATCATACCGTTATTAAATTCTTGAGATACGCGATTCCATATTATATTCCCTTTTAATCAAATTCTAAAAGTATGCTTGTTGACTCCGGTATCACGTTAATTAAAGACTTCAAAGCTTACAATGTTTAGGGAGAAATTGAATACTGGTGTGTATTTTTTTCTTTTCATGATAGGTGTCGCATTTTAAATCATTTTCATAGTTAGAAATTATGAAACGCCCTGTTAAAAGCAAGGAAGTTTTTATGCCCGTTGAATTAAAACAAAATGCCTGACAAAGTATGGCTTGGACAGATTCCAAGTGCTTGTACAAATGTGCTAAAGAAATTATACTTTGAGTATACACCTTGTCCAAAGTCATCCATTATTAATACTATTAGTAATATCTTCAGTAAAGGCTTTGATGCATAAATATTTCTGATAAAGGTAGGTTGTGTACTTTTGTCCAACGGAGCAATCTTGCTTTCATAAAATATACCAACATTTGAATGACTGATGATTAACATGCTGTAATACACAGTTCAAAATTAAAGGCTCGAATGCTGTACATGAGAGGTTAAGCTCCCCCTGGCGGTTTTACAAGGCGACGCCGGATAGCTAGTCACGTGACACACTTGATACCGCGTGATACCCCGGTGGGCGTGTCGCGGTATGCCGTGAAATACCTCACCCATTTTGAATGGCTGCATCTGTATAGGAACATATGAAGACAGACATTCAGTAAGGTACAGACGTGCTAGGTCGCTTAAAGCTTTAAAAACAAGTAAAAGAACTTTCAAATTTATCCTAGATAATACAGGTGACCAGTGAAGTTTTTTTCAAAACAGGAATGATATTCTCTCTTGTATTTGTTAGGATCTGTGCTACTGCATTTCGAACAAGTAGTAAGGGATTTATTGTTTTCTTGGGAAGCCCACAAAACAGAGCATTATAATCATATCCACATCAATGTGAGCAATGGAGAAGTCAAATTAACGTGTCTAAATAGAATCTAGTTCTATCCCAGGGAAGAGGGCTGTTGCCTACACAGACGACAAGACACAAAACGCTCAACTGTGCAAAACACGCATAAGGACATCAGTCAGGAGGAACAAGGTAAAGTGTTTTTACTTCTTCACCATGGTCATGTAGTTTCACTCCAAGCACTGTCTTATGAAATAACTGTGGAAACGACCTCCCCAACATTTTGGGTTGTTGCATTTTGCTTCAATGAATTTTTACCTTTTCTTTTAGACATTAAGAGGAAGGACACATTCACCCTTGGTTGTTCTATGAGATGTCAAGGTGAGAATTAACCACTTCAGGCATAAGTCAATCCACATGACTGAAAAAGGGGCAATGAACAGGATATGGGGATTTTGCTAGTTATAAAGTACAATAATCATCATTACATGATCTAAGACTACTGAAGTATAAGCTGTGTCCCTGACTGATTAATTAGCAAATTCATCTTTGTAGAGTGCAGCTACTATCTATTCAGTGGCATTTCCTTAAAACAACTGTATTCAAACATTCTGAATATGGAGTGAGATCATGTAGAGAATGTTGGACTTGTAATAACTAATTGAAGGATAATAATAATCAACGAAAGTGCTTAAAAGTATCAACAAATGCCTTCAAAGTACTTGACACGTACTTTGCTTTCAAAAGTGAAACATAATTAATGCTTACGTAAGATTTCTCTTGACTTCTCAGGAGTATACTAACTCCAAGGACAAGTAACATCACAAACCATTATTTAAGTGCTGATGTTGGAGCTGCAATACTACTACCAAGACAAAAAATGATACAGGTAACACTGCTTTCAGATTTCTAAGAATTGCTAAAATATTATGTTTACAGAGCATTCAGAGTTGAGAATATGACAAGTTCCTACCATCTCAAACACTGCCAATCTAGAACAAAAAGAAAGTACTTGAACGCCTGCAGTAATCGAACACAAACCAGAACATATCAGTGCATGACAAGGAAATGTAGTCACAAAATGATTCTACCCTTTCAAGTCCCAAAAAGGACCGAGGAACTTACCGGAGGCGATACCTGGATTTCAAACAGAGTACAATGTAGCCAATGTAGGGGAGAAGATCACAGAGAGCTCTTCTCAGATTGCTCAGAGTCAGCCCCAGGACCCTGTCCTGACTGAAGCAGACAAAGTGGTCAAACAGGTAGGTAGAAATGAGTAAGGAACAGAGAGTATGGTTATTCTTGCATTGTTTTGTTCGTCTGTCAAAGAAAAGAGTGCTTCTGACTTTTGTCAATGTTCATCTTTATTTTAGGAGAAGAACAAACGGTGGTATCACAGTTTGCTCAAGTGTATGATACCATGTGTGTACAGCAGACATCACCAAAGGAACAGGAGACACCTGAGTAGAGAACAAGAATATGAAAAGACTGATGAAAAAAAGCACCAGGAGAAACCATTGAATATGCACAATCTCGTACAGTATTTCAATGAAAAGTTTCAGTGCTGTTTTTAGTGTCGTCGTATTGCATACATTTAAAACAATGTGTCTTGTTTAATGAACAATTTCATTTACTTTAGTAAAAAGTGTTGTTTACTGTAGTCCTAGCATGGATGCAATTGTTAGAAAAAACGTGAATGAAAAACTGAATGTTTCATACAATATGGGTTTGTGTTAACCCACACACCTAAGTGAAATATTTGATTACGTTTACAAGACATAACACATAGTTCAGTTGAGTGTGAAAGGGAACGACAGAGAAAGTCACAAACAAAACATTTGTGAAGGACTTGATGAATGTTTTTTCTTTAGAAATTACAAAAAATAAAGAATTTTTCCAACAAGATGTCTTTTTATAGCGAGTTTCATTTGAGATAGTCTTTTCTTAGAAGTGCAAGAGTGGTATTCCCTACAACTTATTCCCCAATTTGATCATTCTCAGAAATTAGGAGGCAGAAACCACACCTACTGTAATATTAGACCTTTTAACAAGGCAACTAGGTTTCAATGGCTTAAAAGGTGCAGAAAGAGGCTCATGTATAATGACCTCCAGTGTCCCACAGGTTTCCCAAATCATTTCTTTGAATATGGAAAAAGAGGAAATAATGTGTCTACAGAAAGCGTATACCCCCTTGAACTTTGTTCAGTTTGTTGCGCCAGTGCCTGAGTTTCATGCACTTAAATGAGGACCTCATTCTCACACCACATATGTTATACCTTCAATGGGTAAAAAGGAAATATTAGAATTGTATACATTTTCAGCCATGTGTTCATATTTGGTTGAAGCCCTAACAACACCTAAAAAACACCTAACAACGGGTGCAGGACCGAATTAGGGCAATACCCACTATTGATAAACATACAGAAAACAATATTAAAGTACTGGCTTTAATATTAGCCAGACACAGCTGGATGAGCTCTACCAGCCAGGACAGGAGGCTCTACTGTACACAGAGAGGGGAGGGAGGGGGGAACAAGCTGCCCAGCCGTGTGGAATGCTACAGAACCCTAAACAGACAAAACATACTACCCGAATATTTGACCAAGATATCCAGACACAGCTGGATGAGCTCCACCAGTCAGGACAGGCTAATAAGATACACTCCACAGACACTCCACAGACATTCACAACAGTGACATATGATAAACACTTTACTTATCTAGTCTCTCGAAACAAAATTTCGAGAAAAAACACATTGCCCAACGTTAGAAAGCACCTTGCATTACATTGCTTGAAAAACAATCTTATTTTGAAGGAATTATGGATCGGGAATTCTTCGAGGAAGTCGGGGTCACACAGCATGCCGCCCCATATATCAGGGAGCACATTGGATCAAGGCACAGTCTCTTTCAAGACAACGATCCGAAACACACAGCAGCAAGGGCGAGGCTTATAGCAGAACGAGTGAACTGGGTGAAAACTCCAGCCGAATATCCAGATTTAAATCCAAAAGAGATGGTATGGCATTCGCTGAAAGACTATGTTTGGAAAACTGCTAAACCCAGCACAAAGCAAGAACTGATACTGATACAATGTCTGTTGATACTGATACTGTATGAGTAGGGCTGTTTCACAACTCCTTTTTTTTGTTGTTGCATACAGCAGTACTTCTTATGGTAGTACTTAAGTACAGTACAGTAGGTTCTTACATTAGTACTTCTCGCGTTAAGAAAGTTAGGTGTTAGCATAAACTATTAGTAATAAATAATATTAAACTTAGCACTGTAATAAATTATGCTAATATTAAATTCGATTCTGCTCTGAGAATGTAGGGGGAAGGAAAAATGCCAGTTGTCTTTTCACTGATGAACTAGTGCCTGATGAACACCACTGCGTCACACCACACAGCTGCCAGAGCACCTCACCATGACAGGCAACCACTGCGTCACACCACACAGCTGCCAGCACACCTCACCGTACCAGGCCACAACTGCATCACACAGCTGCCAGCACACCTCCCATGCCCAGCCACCACTGCATCACACTGCTGCCAGCGCACCTCACCGTGCCAGGCCACCACTGTGTCACACCACACAGCTGCCAGAGCACCTCACCATGACAGGCAACCACTGCGTCACACCACACAGCTGCCAGCACACCTCACCGTACCAGGCCACAACTGCATCACACAGCTGCCAGCACACCTCCCATGCCCAGCCACCACTGCATCACACTGCTGCCAGCGCACCTCACCGTGCCAGGCCACCACTGCGTCACACCACACAGCTGCCAGCGCACCTCACTGTGCCAGGCCACCACTTCGTCAGACCACACAGCTGCCAGTGCACCTCACTGTGGCAGGCCACCACTCCATCACGCAGTTGCCAGCGCACCTCACCGTGAGAGGCCACCACTGCGTCAGACCACACACAGCTGAAAGCGCACCTCACCATACCAGGCCACCACTGCGTCACACCACACAGCTGCCAGCGCACCTCACCATGCCAGGCCACCACTGAGTCACACCACACAGCTGCCAGCGCACATCACCATGCCAGGCCACCACTGCGTCACACCACACAGCTGCCAGCGCACCTCACCGTGCCAGGCCACCACTGAGTCACACCACACAGCTGCCAGTGCACCTCACTGTGCCAGGCCACCACTGCGTCCCACAGCTGCCAGCACACCTCATGCCTTGTTATGTGAAACTTTAAATCTCTTTTTAGGATTTTTTGAACATGGTCTTTTTTTCCCTCAATCAGAGGCTCCCCACAATTCACGCTCAACCACATCACAGATCTACCACACGCACCTCAGGATGGTGACGTCACTGCCTTTCATATGGAAACATTTTGACACCGCGCTCAACAATCTTAGGAAGATCACAAAACAAGCCTGCTAGCCTGGATTTTACCTAAAAAAATCACGCCCGAGAAAGTGAAGTACTGTAGCATTAACTAGAAAAGGTGTTTTGCAGACATAGGCATAGTACGTAATTCAGGCTCCACGGACAGTTAGAGGAGACAGTAGATGGTGGTACTAAACACAGTGAGAGCAGAAGGATAAAGAACAGGGGTGAGTTTCCCGAAAACAACTAATCTTAGAGACTTTCAAGCCACTTTACGATGTACGTATGTACGTATGTAAACAATCAATTGACAATTCTTTCATTATATGGTGTCGGTTTTTGTCCTTCAGTGGGATAAAATAAAGTTGTGAAAAGGAATATGAAGTAAACTTGACATCATAATTTAAGCAAAAGCATCTAGATAGGCACAAAAAGGGACCTTATTGTTTCAAAGAGCAAAGAAAAGAAATGACTGACATGCCGTAAAAGAAAACCAAGATTAACTGCGTGGACAGTGTATGCGTCCCGCACGACGTCCTTGATTTAAAGCAATATTTTTTGGCGCGCTGCCATAGTTAAGAATCACAATATTTCATAAGAAAAAACTGTTATTTATAGTTATTGGGTGTACTGGAACTCAATGGAAACATTAACTACTAAGCTTGGCATGTGTCACTCAACAAATACAGGACCTATAATCAAATTTAAAAACAAGTAGATCTAAGCTTTACCGTCAACAATCACGACAGAACATCAAACGGTGTTGGAACTACGCGGTATCGACCGCGGGTTTGGGTACGGAATGGAGCAGGCGTGGGACTCAGGACTGGGGCTGAACAACACATTTATTAACTCGAATCGGGAAAGGTACACACACAGGGACAGGGGTTACAGCGCTGCACCTTCACTAACACACACACACACACCTGAAGGGAAGAGACTGTATCCCAGCCTCCGTCCCGCTATACAGTCCGGTAGAACCCAGGTGCTGTTCTCAGCCCGCCTTGCGTGCGCATGACTAAAGCGCCCTGCGTGGCGCTACATTATAAATACATGTTAGGCCCAATGATTTCACTAAAATAATGCATTGCTGCATTTCATACTGAAAATAATATCATCTAGTCAAGTATAAAAATGAATATGAAATATACCCAAGGTGACTCATAAATTAATCACTGTATAAATAAATGTTCTTTTTTCGAATTTCCTCTGACACAGTACAACACAATATCAAACTCCTTCATATAAACTCTTAGTGTCCTGTATTCCCAGAGAATGCCCCTGCCGTGAAGTGACTGTGCTCTGTCTGGCGATCTCTGGCGCTCAGGGTGGGCAGGAGGAGGCCAGTTTAAGAAGCACTTAGTGATGAACGAGCGGGTCGGGGAGCACGTAGATGACGAAGGATTTAACGTGCTACTTCAGTTACGATGGGTTTTGGGAAACACTCGTCAATTAACGATGGAGCTTAAGAGCGAGTTTACGATGTTCTTAGCGCTACGATGCTTTCGGGAAACAGAATCATAATATCTAGAAGGATTACCATATATAAAAATAGAAAGAATTATATATGATATATACAAGTAATTATATCATATCATATATTATTAAAACCATACCCACCATCTATGTACATTCACATGACCACACATATCAGATCAATATCAAATCAATCACAATGATTAGAATGCGCGCAGAAATCGCCCCTTTCTCTTCCCATCTTTCAGCACATTATACGTCCTCTCCACGATACAAGCCGATATCCGTTATCTTACTCTACAATGCACCTTTTCCCGTGTTGTACGTTAACATTTGGTTCATAAAATCGACACACCTGAAATACTAAATTAGAAAGAAAAAAATTATAACACAACGGATGACAGAGCCTCTAGAACAGAAAACCCGTTGGCGTCACACACGCTGAATGTCTCTCGCTCTCCTGCTCAGCAAAACACAACATGTGGGTCAACACCGTGTGAGGCATTAAACATCACCTTCGTGCATTACCGCGATTCATCTGGCACACAACTGTACTACTACAGAAATAATATATATATATAATGTCGCCACTCGAATCTGTAATAAAAATAAATTATAAAAAATGCCGCTGGCACGCTCACATGCAGGAGCACGTGTCGCCCCCCCACGCCACTCCACTCCGGCACGTGATCATCTCGCCACAGCCCCTCAGACCAGACACCCGACTCTCTCCTTCAGCAAGAAACCATCACGGGCAGCACAGCTCACCAGTATATCACACCACACTAGTCAGTTTCAAACAGAAAAGAAACGGATTCAAATCCAGTGGCAGGAGCTCGCTGAAGAGAGACAGTGATGGCGTCTCACCCGACTGGCGGCCACAGCGCGTCTGAGGGCTCCCCAGAGAAACGAGCCGCCTGTGACCCCAGGGGCACCTTCACTGGCGCCCCGCCACCAAAAAACCCCAAGGGCTGTCGCAAAGCCAACTCCATACAGAAAAACGGAACTCATCTGGGGGAAGTTCACAAAATAAAATAATAAAATAAAAGATGACATCATATAACCACGGCTCAACGCAGCTGGCTACACGTGTGAGAAGGTGCAGTACTTGAAGTGCGCTGGGCAAACTTCCGAGGTCAAATTCTTCAGCACGGTTGTACCTTTAAAGCGGAGACGACGGCACCGAAATGTTTTGGCGCGCCTTCTCTTTAAAGCCCTGGCCAAATATGAAGACAGTACGTACAGTTATAATTAAAACGGAATTAAAAACTACACATCCCAGTTACCATGGTGGTGCTTGTGTTCATTGCGTTTAACCAACGAAACAGGGCGAAAAATCAGTCACATGACTTTGGGGCAGAGTTTCGAAAGCTTAACCTATCAGCAACAAAGCGAAATTTACACGATAGGCTACCTCAAACTGTCAGTTACACGACTGTGTATGTCGCTTAAGCCACTCCTATTTGGCATTTTAGTTATGGAGGCGAGAAGACGCCCCCCCCCCCCCTCTGGGTGCCTGATTTGCCGCCATTTTTAACCGCTTCGTGTCCAAATCGCAGTAGCTACGCGTACGAAATAAAGTTCATCCCAGCTACAAAACATATATATTTTTGTGGTAAGAGGGAGCAAAACATCAGTATTTACTGCTATTAATTAGTGTACGATTTATAGTTGAAATCTGAGCCTAAATATAAAGTTAAAATCTCGACAAAGCAATGTAGGAAATACAGAGAAAATAAATCCTTTCTGACATCTAAAATCAGTTTCGATCAAGGTCTCTAAAACGAACAAGAAAAAGAGGATTTGCGGAGGGCAATTACGCTGTATTTATATAGAATATGTGATTTATGAGCAATCTAATTTCTTGTTCGTTTAAAACAGTGAAATGTCAGCTGCAAAAGATCGCACCAGAAACAGCACTCTCTCTGCCTGTCATAGACGTTCAGGAAAGGCTGAATGAAGTCATGGTGATCAATAATAACAGTTGTAGGACAAGAAACAAAAGATAGTGAAAACTTAAGATTTTTAAGGCTAAAACTCAAATTCATTCTACAAATTAAGGCAAATGAAAATTCAGGACGTTAAAGTGCTAGAGGTGTAAAAAAATACAAAAATGCACATGAGCAAAAAGTTTTAGAAATGGAGCAAACAGAATAAAAGCCATGCCTATAGTGCAGAAGAGGGATGCAGGAACACTTGCTTAGATATACAAAAAAATCACAAAAAGGTGTATGTTACAAAAGAACATGTAAACATGTACATCAATTTCCCTTCGCGATCAATAGTCTTATCTATAAACATGAAACAGAGTGAGGAATCAGAAATTAGCATGCATAAAAAACAGCAATTCTGTCAGTGAGCCCTAAATGAATTAATAGCAACTATGGTTTCATGGAGGGCTTCTCAGATAGTTGGGCATTTAGGTAAACTGCCAGGTGAAAGGACTTGTAAACATATTTTGTTAAAGCAAGTCAGTTTTTTCCGCAACACATAAAAGACATTTTTCCAAGAAAGTTTAGCCTTTGTCACTAATGAAACCACTAAATAAAGACATAAATATAGAAATCTTAAGATTTGTTTTACTTAATGTTGGTAGCAGGATGAACTGTCAGGTTGAGCTAAGTGTATATTTTGTCGCAGAGTTGCTATAAGATGTTAACAGTGAAAAGGGTATTTAGAAATGAGTTATTTCAAGACGAAAATTTTCAGAATAATTGCAAATCTAGCAGGATAGAGAAAGCACAGAAAACTGGCAGTTAGATTGATCAGATTAGTATGAAAAGGCATTTAGCAAAGGGAATGAGAAGAGTGACAAACTAGTATACTTTAGATCTTTTTTTCTGAACCAGGGAAAATCTGATCATGTTTCCCTATAACAATAATAAAAAACTTTATTTTATATATTACCATTAAAGGTGGCATCTCAAAGCAATACAGTAGATGTAAAAACAGATAAAAGGACCACAGATTACAAAGTAAATACATATAAGAAAGACAAGCAGTTAGAGGTGCTACCAAAATTAGAAAATGAAGCAGATACAGACACTAAGTCTTCTGAAAAGAAAGGTTCTGAGGTTAGATTTAAATGCACTCAGGGTACGTGACTGATATCACTGGGAATACAAATTGAGAGCTTAGGGGTGCAGCTAGAGAAGACCCTGTCACCCAGAGAATCTAGATGTTCTTGAGGACAGTTAGAAGACCAGAGTCAGACGGACAAAGGAGGGGAGTAGACAGATAATAAGCCATATACTGTAGGTACAGAATGAGGATGAGGAATTTGAAGTTGACTCGAAACCTGATAGGTAACCAGTGCAAGGACTTGAAAACAGGTGTAATGCATCCCTGATAGGATTCTCGCTGTCATATTCTGAACATATTGAAGATTGCTCAGTGTGGATTTAATTTCCCCAGTGAAGAGGATGTGCATTTATTAATTCTAGGAAAAAAAAGCCTTTCTTAATTTCTCTAGTTCTTAGTTTCTCTAGTTCCTTTTAAAATAAACTATTATCCCACAATGCAGAGTATTAAATGGCCAGTATTTACACATGATATTTGTGATTTAAAGAAATTAACACAAGCAGCTTTTGGGGAGTTAAGTGTTGGCTGAGTTATTGCAGGATAAAAGACTAGAGATGTTGGTGAGAAGAGGATAATTTTGGGAAAGCTAAGGAATACACTGATAACAAGAACACTTCCTAATTAGGCATACTTTTGATGAAGATGATGAAGTTAACAGACTGTATGTTTACATAGATACTGAAATGAGGATTGTATTTTAGATTTTGTAGGAATGCTAACCCAAACATCAAAGTTGAATTTTTTCCTCAAACTCCAAAAAATCAGTCTCAAACTATCAAAACGGTTTTTAAAACCTCTAGGAAATGTATCTTCTTTAATAATCTGTCTTGTTCAGGCAAATTTTCATGAAGCTGAAAAATGCTGTTAAATGGTAGTTAAATCGGCATGTTTTTAATGCCTGGCTAGGGTTAGGGTTACAAGAACCATAGAATTTTGCCCGCTGCTGCACTTTAAATGATAAAATGAAGAGAGTTTACCCATTAGAACAGGTATTCTTAACACTTTTCATCTGGCTCAGTTTTGGATAAAATCACTGGATAGGGCAATATACAAAAAGGTGACCAAAACTGTCCGAAAACTAAAAGTGCAGATAGGAACAAATTATCACTCATCCTAAAGATAACTGGGGGCCCGGAATGCAGCACTGACAGTAAAAAACTTCTACCTGTTGTGGGAATGCTAACCCTAACCCTAGCTAGGGTTTCAAATGTACGTTCCGGCAGGGTGTCTCAGAAGCCCTCCAAACATCAAAGATGATTTTTTTCCTCAAACCAAGAAAAATCAGTCTCAAACTATCAAAACGGTTTTTAAAACCTCTAGGAAATGTATCTTCTTTAATATTCTGTCTTGTTCAGGCAAATTTTCATGAAGCTGAAAAATGCTGTTAAATGGTAGTTAAATCGGACTGCTTTTAATGCCTGGCTAGGGTTAGGGTTACAAGAAGCATAGAATTGTGCCCGCTGTTGCACTTTTAGCTGCACTTTAAATGATAAAATGAAGAGAGTTTACCCATTAGAACAGGTATTCTTCACACTTTTCATCTGGCTTAGTTTTGGATAAAATCAATGGATAGGGCAATATTCAAAAAAGTGACCAAAACTTTCCGAAAACTAAAAGTGCAGATAGGAACAAATTATCACTCATCCTAAAGATAACTGGGGGCCCGGAATGCAGCACTGACAGTAAAAAACTTCTACCTGTTGTGGGAATGCTAACCCTAACCCTAGCTAGGGTTTCAAATGTGCATTCCAGCAGGGTGTCTCAGAAGCCCTCCAAACATCAAAGTTGAATTTTTTCCTCAAACTCCAAAAACTCAGTCTCAAACTATCAAAACGGTTTTTAAAACTTTTAGGAGATGTATCTTCTTTAAAAATCTGTCTGGTTTAGGCAAATTTTCATGAAGCTGAAAAATGCTGTTAAATGGTAGTTAAATCGGCACGCTTTTAATGCCTGGCCAGTGTTAGGGTTACAAGAACCATAGAATTTTGCCCGCTGTTGCACTTTTAGCTGCACTTTAAATGACAAAATGAAGAGAGTTTACCCATTAGAACAGGTATTCTTTACACTTTTCATCTGGCTCAGTTTTGGATAAAATCACTGGATAGGGCAATATACAAAAAGGTGACCAAAACTGTCCGAAAACTAAAAGTGCAGATAGGAGCAAATTATCACTCATCCTTAAGATAACTGGGGGCCCGGAATGCAGCACTGACAGTAAAAAACTTCTACCTGTTGTGGGAATGCTTACCCTAACCCTAGCTAGGGTTTCAAATGTGCATTCCAGCAGGGTGTCTCAGAAGCCCTCCAAATATCAAAGTTGAATTTTTCCTCAAACTCCATAACATCAGTCTCAAACTATCAAAACGGTTTCTAAAACCTCTAGGAAAAGTATCTTCTTTAATAATCTGTCTGGTTTAGGCAAATTTTCATGAAGCTGAAAAATGCTGTTAAATGGTAGTTAAATCGGAATGCTTTTAATGCCTGGCTAGGGTTAGGGTTACAAGAACCATAGAATTTTGCCCGCTGTTGCACTTTTAGCTGCACTTTAAATGATAAAATGAAGAGAGTTTACCCATTAGAACAGGTATTCTTCACACTTTTCATCTGGCTTAGTTTTGGATAAAATCAATGGATAGGGCAATATTCAAAAAAGTGACCAAAACTTTCCGAAAACTAAAAGTGCAGATAGGAGCAAATTATCACTCATCCTAAAGATAACTGGGGGCCCGGAATGCAGCACTGACAGTAAAAAACTTCTACCTGTTGTGGGAATGCTAACCCTAACCCTAGCTAGGGTTTCAAATGTACGTTCCGGCAGGGTGTCTCAGAAGCCCTCCAAACATCAAAGATGATTTTTTTCCTCAAACCAAGAAAAATCAGTCTCAAACTATCAAAACGGTTTTTAAAACCTCTAGGAAATGTATGTTCTTTAATATTCTGTCTTGTTCAGGCAAATTTTCATGAAGCTGAAAAATGCTGTTAAATGGTAGTTAAATCGGACTGCTTTTAATGCCTGGCTAGGGTTAGGGTTACAAGAAGCATAGAATTGTGCCCGCTGTTGCACTTTTAGCTGCACTTTAAATGATAAAATGAAGAGAGTTTACCCATTAGAACAGGTATTCTTCACACTTTTCATCTGGCTTAGTTTTGGATAAAATCAATGGATAGGGCAATATTCAAAAAAGTGACCAAAACTTTCCGAAAACTAAAAGTGCAGATAGGAACAAATTATCACTCATCCTAAAGATAACTGGGGGCCCGGAATGCAGCACTGACAGTAAAAAACTTCTACCTGTTGTGGGAATGCTAACCCTAACCCTAGCTAGGGTTTCAAATGTGCATTCCAGCAGGGTGTCTCAGAAGCCCTCCAAACATCAAAGATGAATTTTTTCCTCAAACTCCAAAAACTCAGTCTCAAACTATCAAAACGGTTTTTAAAACCTTTAGGAGATGTATCTTCTATAAAAATCTGTCTGGTTTAGGCAAATTTTCATGAAGCTGAAAAGTGCTGTTAAATGGTAGTTAAATCGGCACGCTTTTAATGCCTGACCAGTGTTAGGGTTACAAGAACCGTAGAATTTTGCCCGCTGTTGCACTTTTAGCTGCACTTTAAATGACAAAATGAAGAGAGTTTACCCATTAGAACAGGTATTCTTTACACTTTTCATCTGGCTCAGTTTAGGGTAAAATCACTGGATAGGGCAATATACAAAAAAGTGACCAAAACTGTCCGAAAACTAAAAGTGCAGATAGGAGCAAATTATCACTCATCCTAAAGATAACTGGGGACCCGGAATGCAGCACTGACAGTAAAAAACTTCTACCTGTTGTGGGAATGCTAACCGTAACCCTAGCTAGGGTTTCAAATGTGCATTCCAGCAGGGTGTCTCAGAAGCCCTCCAAACATCAAAGATAATTTTTTTCCTCAAACTCCAAAAAATCAGTCTCAAACTATCAAAACGGTTTCTAAAACCTCTAGGAAATGTATCTTCTTTAATATTCTGTCTGGTTTAGGCAAATTTTCATGAAGCTGAAAAATGCTGTTAAATGGTAGTTAAATCGGCATGCTTTTAATGTCTGGCCAGGGTTAGGGTTTCAAGAACCATAGAATTTTGCCTGTTGTTGCACTTTTAGCTGCACTTTAAATGACAAAATAATGAGAGTTTTCCCATTAGAACAGGTATTCTTCACACTTTTCATCTGGCTCAGTTTTGGATAAAATCACTGGATAGGGCAATATACGAAAAGGTGACCAAAACTGTCCGAAAACTAAAAGTGCAGATAGGAGAAAATTATCACTCATCCTAAAGATAACTGGGGACCCGGAATGCAGCACTGACAGTAAAAAACTTCTACCTGTTGTGGGAATGCTAACCGTAACCCTAACTAAGGTTTCAAATGTGCATTCCAGCAGGGTGTCTCAGAAGCCCTCCAAACATCAAAGATGATTTTTTTCCTCAAACCAAGAAAAATCAGTCTCAAACTATCAAAACGGTTTTTAAAACCTCTAGGAAATGTATCTTCTTTAATATTCTGTCTTGTTCAGGCAAATTTTCATGAAGCTGAAAAATGTTGTTAAATGGTAGTTAAATCGGACTGCTTTTAATGCCTGGCTAGGGTTAGGGTTACAAGAAGCATAGAATTGTGCCCGCTGTTGCACTTTTAGCTGCACTTTAAATGATAAAATGAAAAGAGTTTACCCATTAGAACAGGTATTCTTCACACTTTTCATCTGGCTTAGTTTTGGATAAAATCAATGGATAGGGCAATATTCAAAAAAGTGACCAAAACTTTCCGAAAACTAAAAGTGCAGATAGGAACAAATTATCACTCATCCTAAAGATAACTGGGGGCCCGGAATGCAGCACTGACAGTAAAAAACTTCTACCTGTTGTGGGAATGCTAACCCTAACCCTAGCTAGGGTTTCAAATGTGCATTCCAGCAGGGTGTCTCAGAAGCCCTCCAAACATCAAAGTTGAATTTTTTCCTCAAACTCCAAAAACTCAGTCTCAAACTATCAAAACGGTTTTTAAAACTTTTAGGAGATGTATCTTCTTTAAAAATCTGTCTGGTTTAGGCAAATTTTCATGAAGCTGAAAAATGCTGTTAAATGGTAGTTAAATCGGCACACTTTTAATGCCTGGCCAGTGTTAGGGTTACAAGAACCATAGAATTTTGCCCGCTGTTGCACTTTTAGCTGCACTTTAAATGACAAAATGAAGAGAGTTTACCCATTAGAACAGGTATTCTTTACACTTTTCATCTGGCTCAGTTTTGGATAAAATCACTGGATAGGGCAATATACAAAAAAGTGACCAAAACTGTCCGAAAACTAAAAGTGCAGATAGGAGCAAATTATCACTCATCCTTAAGATAACTGGGGGCCCGGAATGCAGCACTGACAGTAAAAAACTTCTACCTGTTGTGGGAATGCTAACCCTAACCCTAGCTAGGGTTTCAAATGTGCATTCCAGCAGGGTGTCTCAGAAGCCCTCCAAATATCAAAGTTGAATTTTTCCTCAAACTCCATAACATCAGTCTCAAACTATCAAAACGGTTTCTAAAACCTCTAGGAAAAGTATCTTCTTTAATAATCTGTCTGGTTTAGGCAAATTTTCATGAAGCTGAAAAATGCTGTTAAATGGTAGTTAAATCGGAATGCTTTTAATGCCTGGCTAGGGTTAGGGTTACAAGAACCATAGAATTTTGCCCGCTGTTGCACTTTTAGCTGCACTTTAAATGATAAAATGAAGAGAGTTTACCCATTAGAACAGGTATTCTTCACACTTTTCATCTGGCTTAGTTTTGGATAAAATCAATGGATAGGGCAATATTCAAAAAAGTGACCAAAACTTTCCGAAAACTAAAAGTGCAGATAGGAGCAAATTATCACTCATCCTAAAGATAACTGGGGGCCCGGAATGCAGCACTGACAGTAAAAAACTTCTACCTGTTGTGGGAATGCTAACCCTAACCCTAGCTAGGGTTTCAAATGTGCATTCCAGCAGGGTGTCTCAGAAGCCCTCCAAACATCAAAGATGAATTTTTTCCTCAAACTCCAAAAACTCAGTCTCAAACTATCAAAACGGTTTTTAAAACCTTTAGGAGATGTATCTTCTATAAAAATCTGTCTGGTTTAGGCAAATTTTCATGAAGCTGAAAAGTGCTGTTAAATGGTAGTTAAATCGGCACGCTTTTAATGCCTGACCAGTGTTAGGGTTACAAGAACCGTAGAATTTTGCCCGCTGTTGCACTTTTAGCTGCACTTTAAATGACAAAATGAAGAGAGTTTACCCATTAGAACAGGTATTCTTTACACTTTTCATCTGGCTCAGTTTAGGGTAAAATCACTGGATAGGGCAATATACAAAAAAGTGACCAAAACTGTCCGAAAACTAAAAGTGCAGATAGGAGCAAATTATCACTCATCCTAAAGATAACTGGGGACCCGGAATGCAGCACTGACAGTAAAAAACTTCTACCTGTTGTGGGAATGCTAACCGTAACCCTAGCTAGGGTTTCAAATGTGCATTCCAGCAGGGTGTCTCAGAAGCCCTCCAAACATCAAAGATAATTTTTTTCCTCAAACTCCAAAAAATCAGTCTCAAACTATAAAAACAGTTTCTAAAACCTCTAGGAAAAGTATCTTCTTTAGTAATCTGTCTGGTTTAGGCAAATTGTCATGAAGCTGAAAAATGCTGTTAAATGGTAGTTAAATCGGCATGTTTTTAATGTCTGGCTAGGGTTAGGGTTACAAGAACCATAGAATTTTGCCCGCTGTTGCACTTTTAGCTGCACTTTAAATGACAAAATAAAGAGAGTTTATCCATTAGAACAGGTATTCTTCACACTTTTCATCTGGCTCAGTTTTGGATAAAATCACTGGATAGGGCAATATACAAAAAGGTGACCAAAACTGTCCGAAAACTAAAATTGCAGATAGGAGCAAATTATCACTCATCCTAAAGATAACTGGGGACCCGGAATGCAGCACTGACAGTAAAAAACTTCTACCTGTTGTGGGAATGCTAACCCTAACCCTAGCTAGGGTTTCAAATGTGCATTCCAGCAGGGTGTCTCAGAAGCCCTCCAAACATCAAAGATGAATTTTTTCCTCAAACTCCAAAAAATCAGTCTCAAACTATCAAAACGGTTTTTAAAACCTTTAGGAGATGTATCTTCTTTAAAAATCTGTCTGGTTTAGGCAAATTTTCATGAAGCTGAAAAATGTTGTTAAATGGTAGTTAAATCGGCACGCTTTTAATGCCTGGCCAGTGTTAGGGTTACAAGAACCATAGAATTTTGCCCGCTGTTGCACTTTTAGCTGCACTTTAAATGACAAAATGAAGAGAGTTTACCCATTAGAACAGGTATTAGAACATGTATCTTCTTTAATAATCTGTCTGGTTTAGGCAAATTTTCATGAAGCTGAAAAATGTTGTTAAATGGTAGTTAAATCGGCATGCTTTTAATGCCTGGCTAGGGTTAGGGTTACAAGAACCATAGAATTTTGCCCGCTGTTGCACATTTAGCTGCACTTTAAATAACAAAATGAAGAGAGTTTACCCATTAGAACAGGTATTCTTTACACTTTTCATCTGGCTCAGTTTTGGATAAAATCAATGGATAGGGCAATATACAAAAAAGTGACCAAAACTGTCCGAAAACTAAAAGTGCAGATAGGAGAAAATTATCACTCATCCTTAAGATAACTGGGGGCCCGGAATGCAGCACTGACAGTAAAAAACTTCTACCTGTTGTGGGAATGCTAACCCTAACCCTAGCTAGGGTTTCAAATGTGCATTCCAGCAGGGTGTCTCAGAAGCCCTCCAAACATCAAAGTTGAATTTTTCCTCAAACTCCAAAAAATCAGTCTCAAACTATAAAAACAGTTTCTAAAACCTCTAGGAAAAGTATCTTCTTTAATAATCTGTCTGGTTTAGGCAAATTTTCATGAAGCTGAAAAATGCTGTTAAATGGTAGTTAAATCGGCACGCTTTTAATGCCTGACCAGTGTTAGGGTTACAAGAACCATAGAATTTTGCCCGCTGTTGCACTTTTAGCTGCACTTTAAATTACAAAATGAAGAGAGTTTACCCATTCGAACAGGTATTCTTTACACTTTTCATCTGGCTCAGTTTTGGATAAAATCACTGGATAGGGCAATATACAAAAAGGTGACCAAAACTGTCCGAAAACTAAAAGTGCAGATAGGAGCAAATTATCACTCATCCTAAAGATAACTGGGGACCCGGAATGCAGCACTGACAGTAAAAAACGTCTACCTGTTGTGGGAATGCTAACCCTAAACCTAACTAGGGTTTCAAATGTGCATTCCAGCAGGGTGTCTCAGAAGCCCTCCAAACATCAAAGATGATTTTTTTCCTCAAACCAAAAAAAATCAGTCTCAAACTATCAAAACGGTTTCTAAAACCTCTAGGAAAAGTATCTTCTTTAATAATCTGTCTGGTTTAGGCAAATTTTCATGAAGCTGAAAAATGCTGTTAAATGGTAGTTAAATCGGAATGCTTTTAATGCCTGGCTAGGGTTAGGGTTACAAGAACCATAGAATTGTGCCCGCTGTTGCACTTTTAGCTGCACTTTAAATGATAAAATGAAGAGAGTTTACCCATTAGAACAGGTATTCTTCACACTTTTCATCTGGCTCAGTTTTGCATAAAATCACTGGATAGGGCAATATACAAAAAGGTGACCAAAACTGTCCGAAAACTAAAAGTGCAGACAGGAGGAAATTATCACTCATCCTAAAGATAACTGTGGACCCGGAATGCAGCACTGACAGTAAAAAACTTCTACCTGTTGTGGGAATGCTAACCCTAACCCTAGCTAGGGTTTCAAATGTGCATTCCAGCAGGGTGTCTCAGAAGCCCTCCAAACATCAAAGTTGAATTTTTTCCTCAAACTCCAAAAACTCAATCTCAAACTATCAAAACGGTTTTTAAAACCTTTAGGAGATGTATCTTCTTTAAAAATCTGTCTGGTTTAGGCAAATTTTCATGAAGCTGAAAAATGCTGTTAAATGGTAGTTAAATCGGCATGCTTTTAATGTCTGGCTAGGGTTAGGGTTACAAGAACCATAGAATTTTGCCCGCTGTTGCACTTTTAGCTGCACTTTAAATGACAAAATAAAGAGAGTTTACCCATTAGAACAGGTATTCTTTAGACTTTTCATCTGGCTCAGTTTTGGATAAAATCAATGGATAGGGCAATATTCAAAAAAGTGACCAAAACTTTCCGAAAACTAAAAATGCAGATAGGAGCAAATTATCACTCATCCTAAAGATAACTGGGGGCCCGGAATGCAGCACTGACAGTAAAAAACTTCTACCTGTTGTGGGAATGCTAACCCTAACCCTAACTAGGGTTTCAAATGTGCATTCCAGCAGGGTGTCTCAGAAGCCCTCCAAACATCAAAGATTATTATTTTCCTCAAACTCCAAAAACTCAGTCTCAAACTATCAAAACGGTTTTTAAAACCTTTAGGAGATGTATCTTCTTTAAAAATCTGTCTGGTTTAGGCAAATTTTCATGAAGCTGAAAAATGCTGTTAAATGGTAGTTAAATCGGCACGCTTTTAATGCCTGACCAGTGTTAGGGTTACAAGAACCGTAGAATTTTGCCCGCTGTTGCACTTTTAGCTGCACTTTAAATGACAAAATGAAGAGAGTTTACCCATTAGAACAGGTATTCTTTACACTTTTCATCTGGCTCAGTTTAGGGTAAAATCACTGGATAGGGCAATATACAAAAAAGTGACCAAAACTGTCCGAAAACTAAAAGTGCAGATAGGAGCAAATTATCACTCATCCTAAAGATAACTGGGGACCCGGAATGCAGCACTGACAGTAAAAAACTTCTACCTGTTGTGGGAATGCTAACCCTAACCCTAGCTAGGGTTTCAAATGTGCATTCCAGCAGGGTGTCTCAGAAGCCCTCCAAACATCAAAGATAATTTTTTTCCTCAAACTCCAAAAAATCAGTCTCAAACTATCAAAACGGTTTCTAAAACCTCTAGGAAATGTATCTTCTTTAATATTCTGTCTGGTTTAGGCAAATTTTCATGAAGCTGAAAAATGCTGTTAAATGGTAGTTAAATCGGCATGCTTTTAATGTCTGGCTAGGGTTAGGGTTACAAGAACCATAGAATTTTGCCCGATGTTGCACTTTTAGCTGCACTTTAAATGACAAAATAAAGAGAGTTTACCCATTAGAACAGGTATTCTTCAAACTTTTCATCTGGCTCAGTTTTGGATAAAATCACTGGATAGGGCAATATACAAAAAGGTGACCAAAACTGTCCGAAAACTAAAAGTGCAGATAGGAGCAAATTATAGCTCATCCTAAAGATAACTGGGGACCCGGAATGCAGCACTGACAGTAAAAAACTTCTATCATTTGTGGGAATGCTAACCCTAACCCTAGCTAGGGTTTCAGATGTGCATTACAGCAGGGTGTCTCAGAAGCCCTCCAAACATCAAAGATGATTTTTTTCCTCAAACCAAGAAAAATCAGTCTCAAACTATCAAAACGGTTTCTAAAACCTTTAAGAAATGTATCTTCTTTAATATTCTGTCTGGTTTAGGCAAATTTTCATGAAGGTGAAAAATGCTGTTAAATGGTAGTTAAATCGGCATGCTTTTAATGTCTGGCCAGGGTTAGGGTTTCAAGAACCATAGAATTTTGCCTGTTGTTGCACTTTTAGCTGCACTTTAAATGACAAAATAATGAGAGTTTTCCCATTAGATCAGGTATTCTTCACACTTTTCATCTGGCTCAGTTTTGGATAAAATCACTGGATAGGGCAATATACGAAAAGGTGACCAAAACTGTCCGAAAACTAAAAGTGCAGATAGGAGAAAATTATCACTCATCCTAAAGATAACTGGGGGCCCGGAATGCAGCACTGACAGTAAAAAACTTCTACCTCTTGTGGGAATGCTAACCCTAACCCTAACTAGTGTTTCAAATGTGCATTCCAGCAGGGTGTCTTAGAAGCCCTCCAAACATCAAAGATGAATTTTTTCCTCAAACTCCAAAAACTCAGTCTCAAACTATCAAAACGGTTTCTAAAACCTCTAGGAAATGTATCTTCTTTAATATTCTGTCTGGTTTAGGCAAATTTTCATGAAGCTGAAAAATGTTGTTAAATGGTAGTTAAATCGGCATGCTTTTAATGCCTGGCTAGGGTTAGGGTTACAAGAACCATAGAATTTTGCCCGCTGTTGCACTTTTAGCTGCACTTTAAATAACAAAATGAAGAGAGTTTACCCATTAGAACAGGTATTCTTTACACTTTTCATCTGGCTCAGTTTTGGATAAAATCAATGGATAGGGCAATATACAAAAAAGTGACCAAAACTGTCCGAAAACTAAAAGTGCAGATAGGAGAAAATTATCACTCATCCTTAAGATAACTGGGGGCCCGGAATGCAGCACTGACAGTAAAAAACTTCTACCTGTTGTGGGAATGCTAACCCTAACCCTAGCTAGGGTTTCAAATGTGCATTCCAGCAGGGTGTCTCAGAAGCCCTCCAAACATCAAAGTTGAATTTTTCCTCAAACTCCAAAAAATCAGTCTCAAACTATAAAAACAGTTTCTAAAACCTCTAGGAAAAGTATCTTCTTTAGTAATCTGTCTGGTTTAGGCAAATTGTCATGAAGCTGAAAAATGCTGTTAAATGGTAGTTAAATCGGCATGTTTTTAATGTCTGGCTAGGGTTAGGGTTACAAGAACCATAGAATTTTGCCCGCTGTTGCACTTTTAGCTGCACTTTAAATGACAAAATAAAGAGAGTTTATCCATTAGAACAGGTATTCTTCACACTTTTCATCTGGCTCAGTTTTGGATAAAATCACTGGATAGGGCAATATACAAAAAGGTGACCAAAACTGTCCGAAAACTAAAAGTGCAGATAGGAGCAAATTATCACTCATCCTAAAGATAACTGGGGACCCGGAATGCAGCACTGACAGTAAAAAACTTCTACCTGTTGTGGGAATGCTAACCCTAACCCTAGCTAGGGTTTCAAATGTGCATTCCAGCAGGGTGTCTCAGAAGCCCTCCAAACATCAAAGATGATTTTTTTCCTCAAACCAAAAAAAATCAGTCTCAAACTATCAAAACGGTTTCTAAAACCTCTAGGAAAAGTATCTTCTTTAATAATCTGTCTGGTTTAGGCAAATTTTCATGAAGCTGAAAAATGCTGTTAAATGGTAGTTAAATCGGAATGCTTTTAATGCCTGGCTAGGGTTAGGGTTACAAGAACCATAGAATTTTGCCCGCTGTTGCACTTTTAGCTGCACTTTAAATGACAAAATAAAGAGAGTTTGCCCATTAGAACAGGTATTCTTCACACTTTTCATCTGGCTCAGTTTTGGATAAAATCACTGGATAGGGCAATATTCAAAAAAGTGACCAAAACTGTCCGAAAACTAAAAGTGCAGATAGGAGAAAATTATCACTCATCCTAAAGATAACTGGGGACCCGGAATGCAGCACTGACAGTAAAAAACTTCTACCTGTTGTGGGAATGCTAACCCTAACCCTAGCTAGGGTTTCAAATGTGCATTCCAGCAGGGTGTCTCAGAAGCCCTCCAAACATCAAAGTTGAATTTTTTCCTCAAACTCCAAAAACTCAATCTCAAACTATCAAAACGGTTTTTAAAACCTTTAGGAGATGTATCTTCTTTAAAAATCTGTCTGGTTTAGGCAAATTTTCATGAAGCTGAAAAATGCTGTTAAATGGTAGTTAAATCGGCACGCTTTTAATGCCTGGCCAGTGTTAGGGTTACAAGAACCATAGAATTTTGCCCGCTGTTGCACTTTTAGCTGCACTTTAAATGATAAAATGAAGAGAGTTTACCCATTAGAACAGGTATTCTTCACACTTTTCATCTGGCTTAATTTTGGATAAAATCAATGGATAGGGCAATATTCAAAAAAGTGACCAAAATTTTCCGAAAACTAAAAGTGCAGATAGGAGCAAATTATCACTCATCCTAAAGATAACTGGGAGCCCGGAATGCAGCACTGACAGTAAAAAACTTCTACCTGTTGTGGGAATGCTAACCCTAACCCTAACTAGGGTTTCAAATGTGCATTCCAGCAGGGTGTCTCAGAAGCCCTCCAAACATCAAAATTGAATTTTTCCTCAAACTCCAAAAAATCAGTCTCAAACTATCAAAACGGTTTCTAAAACCTCTAGGAAAAGTATCTTCTTTAATAATCTGTCTGGGTTAGGCAAATTGTCATGAAGCTGAAAAATGCTTTTAAATGGTAGTTAAATCGGCATGTTTTTAATGTCTGGCTAGGGTTAGGGTTACAAGAACCATAGAATTTTGCCCGCTGTTGCACTTTTAGCTGCACTTTAAATGACAAAATAAAGAGAGTTTTCCCATTAGAACAGGTATTCTTCAAACTTTTCATCTTGCTCAGTTTTGGATAAAATCACTGGATAGGGCAATATACAAAAAAGTGACCAAAACTGTCCGAAAACTAAAAGTGCAGATAGGAGAAAATTATCACTCATCCTTAAGATAACTGGGGGCCCGGAATGCAGCACTGACAGTAAAAAACTTCTACCTGTTGTGGGAATGCTAACCCTAACCCTAGCTAGGGTTTCAAATGTGCATTCCAGCAGGGTGTCTCAGAAGCCCTCCAAATATCAAATTTGAATTTTTCCTCAAACTCCAAAAAATCAGTCTCAAACTATCAAAACGGTTTCTAAAACCTCAAGGAAAAGTACCTTCTTTAATAATCTGTCTGGTTTAGGCAAATTTTCATGAAGCTGAAAAATGCTGTTAAATGGTAGTTAAATCGGCATGCTTTTAATGCCTGGCTAGGGTTAGGGTTACAAGAACCATAGAATTTTGCCCGCTGTTGCACTTTTAGCTGCACTTTAAATGATAAAATGAAGAGAGTTTACCCATTAGAACAGGTATTCTTCACACTTTTCATCTGGCTTAGTTTTGGATAAAATCACTGGATAGGGCAATATACATAAAAGTGACCAAAACTGTCCGAAAACTAAAAGTGCAGATAGGAGAAAATTATCACTCATCCTAAAGATAACTGGGGGCCCGGAATGCAGCACTGACAGTAAAAAACTTCTACCTGTTGTGGGAATGCTAACCCTAACCCTAGCTAGGGTTTCAAATGTGCATTCCAGCAGGGTGTCTCAGAAGCCCTCCAAACATCAAAGTTGATTTTTTTCCTCAAACTCCAAAAACTCAATCTCATACTATCAAAACGGTTTTTAAAACCATTAGGAGATGTATCTTCTTTAAAAATCTGTCTGGTTTAGGCAAATTTTCATGAAGCTGAAAAATGCTGTTAAATGGTAGTTAAATCGGCACGCTTTTAATGCCTGACCAGTGTTAGGGTTACAAGAACCATAGAATTTTGCCCGCTGTTGCACTTTTAGCTGTACTTTAAATGACAAAATGAAGAGAGTTTACCCATTAGAACAGGTATTCTTCACACTTTTCATCTGGCTCAGTTTTGGATAAAATCACTGGATAGGGCAATATACGAAAAGGTGACCAAAACTGTCCGAAAACTAAAAGTGCAGATAGGAGAAAATTATCACTCATCCTAAAGATAACTGGGGACCCGGAATGCAGCACTGACAGTAAAAAACTTCTACCTGTTGTGGGAATGCTAACCGTAACCCTAACTAAGGTTTCAAATGGTCATTCCAGCAGGGTGTCTCAGAAGCCCTCCAAACATCAAAGATGAATTTTTTCCTCAAACTCCAAAAAATCAGTCTCAAACTATCAAAACGGTTTTTAAAACCTTTAGGAGATGTATCTTCTTTAAAAATCTGTCTGGTTTAGGCAAATTTTCATGAAGCTGAAAAATGCTGTTAAATGGTAGTTAAATCGGCACGCTTTTAATGCCTGACCAGTGTTAGGGTTACAAGAACCATAGAATTTTGCCCGCTGTTGCACTTTTAGCTGCACTTTAAATGACAAAATAAAGAGAGTTTACCCATTAGAACAGGTATTCTTTACACTTTTCATCTGGCTCAGTTTTGGATAAAATCACTGGATAGGGCAATATACAAAATAGTGACCAAAACTGCCCGAAAACTAAAAGTGCAGATAGGAGAAAATTATCAGTCATCCTTAAGATAACTGGGGGCCCGGAATGCAGCACTGACAGTAAAAAACTTCTACCTGTTGTGGGAATGCTAACCCTAACCCTAGCTAGGGTTTCAAATGTGCATTCCAGCAGGGTGTCTCAGAAGCCCTCCAAATATCAAATTTGAATTTTTCCTCAAACTCCAAAAAATCAGTCTCAAACTATCAAAACGGTTTCTAAAACCTCTAGGAAAAGTATCTTCTTTAATAATCTGTCTGGTTTAGGTAAATTTTCATGAAGCTGAAAAATGCTGTTAAATGGTAGTTAAATCGGAATGCTTTTAATGCCTGGCTAGGGTTAGGGTTACAAGAACCATAGAATTTTGCCCGCTGTTGCACTTTTAGCTGCACTTTAAATGATAAAATGAAGAGAGTTTACCCATTAGAACAGGTATTCTTCACACTTTTCATCTGGCTTAATTTTGGATAAAATCAATGGATAGGGCAATATTCAAAAAAGTGACCAAAACTTTCCGAAAACTAAAAGTGCAGATAGGAGAAAATTATCACTCATCCTAAAGATAACTGGGAGCCCGGAATGCAGCACTGACAGTAAAAAACTTCTACCTGTTGTGGGAATGCTAACCCTAACCCTAGCTAGGGTTTCAAATGTGCATTCCAGCAGGGTGTCTCAGAAGCCCTCCAAACATCAAAGATAATTTTTTTCCTCATACTCCAAAAAATCAGTCTCAAACTATCAAAACGGTTTCTAAAACCTCTAGGAAATGTATCTTCTTTAATATTCTGTCTGGTTTAGGCAAATTTTCATGAAGCTGGAAAATGCTGTTAAATGGTATTTAAATCGGCATGCTTTTAATGTCTGGCTAGGGTTAGGGTTACAAGAACCATAGAATTTTGCCCGCTGTTGCACTTTTAGCTGCACTTTAAATGACAAAATAAAGAGAGTTTACCCATTAGAACAGGTATTCTTCACACTTTTCATCTGGCTCAGTTTTGGATAAAATCACTGGATAGGGCAATATACAAAAAGGTGACCAAAACTGTCCGAAAACTAAAAGTGCAGATAGGAGCAAATTATCACTCATCCTAAAGATAACTGGGGACCCGGAATGCAGCACTGACAGTAAAAAACGTCTACCTGTTGTGGGAATGCTAACCCTAACCCTAGCTAGGGTTTCAGATGTGCATTACAGCAGGGTGTCTCAGAAGCTCTCCAAACATCAAAGATGATTTTTTTCCTCAAACCAAGAAAAATCAGTCTCAAACTATCAAAACGGTTTCTAAAACCTCTAGGAAATGTATCTTCTTTAATATTCTGTCTGGTTTAGGCAAATTTTCATGAAGCTGAAAAATGTTGTTAAATGGTAGTTAAATCGGCATGCTTTTAATGCCTGGCTAGGGTTAGGGTTACAAGAACCATAGAATTTTGCCCGCTGTTGCACTTTTAGCTGCACTTTAAATGACAAAATGAAGAGAGTTTACCCATTAGAACAGGTATTCTTCACACTTTTCATCTGGCTCAGTTTTCGATAAAATCACTGGATAGGGCAATATACAAAAAAGTGACCAAAACTGTCCGAAAACTAAAAGTGCAGATAGGAGAAAATTATCACTCATCCTTAAGATAACTGGGGGCCCGGAATGCAGCACTGACAGTAAAAAACTTCTACCTGTTGTGGGAATGCTAACCCTAACCCTAACTAGGGTTTCAAATTTGCATTCCAGCAGGGTGTCTCAGAAGCCCTCCAAACATCAAAGATGAATTTTTTCCTCAAACTCCAAAAACTCAGTCTCAAACTATCAAAACGGTTTTTAAAACCTTTAGGAGATGTATGTTCTTTAAAAATCTGTCTGGTTTAGGCAAATTTTCATGAAGCTGAAAAATGCTGTTAAATGGTAGTTAAATCGGCACGCTTTTAATGCCTGGCCAGTGTTAGGGTTACAAGAACCATAGAATTTTGCCCGCTGTTGCACTTTTAGCTGCACTTTAAATGACAAAATGAAGGGAGTTTACCCATTAGAACAGGTATTCTTTACACTTTTCATCTGGCTCAGTTTTGGATAAAATCACTGGATAGGGCAATATACAAAAAAGTGACCAAAACTGTCCGAAAACTAAAAGTGCAGATAGGAGAAAATTATCACTCATCCTTAAGATAACTGGGGGCCCGGAATGCAGCACTGACAGTAAAAAACTTCTACCTGTTGTGGGAATGCTAACCCTAACCCTAACTAGGGTTTCAAATGTGCATTCCAGCAGGGTGTCTCAGAAGCCCTCCAAACATCAAAGTTGAATTTTTCCTCAAACTCCAAAAAATCAGTCTCAAACTATCAAAACGGTTTCTAAAACCTCAAGGAAAAGTACCTTCTTTAATAATCTGTCTGGTTTAGGCAAATTGTCATGAAGCTGAAAAATGCTGTTAAATGGTAGTTAAATCGGCATGTTTTTAATGTCTGGCTAGGGTTAGGGTTCCAAGAACCATAGAATTTTGCCCGCTGTTGCACTTTTAGCTGCACTTTAAATGACAAAATAAAGAGAGTTTACCCATTAGAACAGGTATTCTTCACACTTTTCATCTGGCTCAGTTTTGGATAAAATCACTGGATAGGGCAATATACAAAAAGGTGACCAAAACTGTCCGAAAACTAAAAGTGCAGATAGGAGCAAATTATCACTCATCCTAAAGATAACTGGGGACCCGGAATGCAGCACTGACAGTAAAAAACTTCTACCTGTTGTGGGAATGCTAACCTTAACCCTAGCTAGGGTTTCAAATGTGCATTCCAGCAGGGTGTCTCAGAAGCCCTCCAAACATCAAAGATAATTTTTTTCCTCATACTCCAAAAAATCAGTCTCAAACTATCAAAACGGTTTCTAAAACCTCTAGGAAATGTATCTTCTTTAATATTCTGTCTGGTTTAGGCAAATTTTCATGAAGCTGAAAAATGCTGTTAAATGGTAGTTAAATCGGCATGCTTTTAATGTCTGGCTAGGGTTAGGGTTACAAGAACCATAGAATTTTGCCTGCTGTTGCACTTTTAGCTGCACTTTAAATGACAAAATAAAGAGAGTTTACCCATTAGAACAGGTATTCTTCAAACTTTTCATTTGGCTCAGTTTTGGATAAAATCACTGGATAGGGCAATATACAAAAAGGTGACCAAAACTTTCCGAAAACTAAAAGTGCAGATAGGAGCAAATTATCACTCATCCTAAAGATAACTGGGGGCCCGGAATGCAGCACTGACAGTAAAAAACGTCTACCTGTTGTGGGAATGCTAACCCTAACCCTAGCTAGGGTTTCAGATGTGCATTACAGCAGGGTGTCTCAGAAGCTCTCCAAACATCAAAGATGATTTTTTTCCTCAAACCAAGAAAAATCAGTCTCAAACTATCAAAACGGTTTCTAAAACCTCTAGGAAATGTATCTTCTTTAATATTCTGTCTGGTTTAGGCAAATTTTCATGAAGCTGAAAAATGTTGTTAAATGGTAGTTAAATCGGCATGCTTTTAATGCCTGGCTAGGGTTAGGGTTACAAGAACCATAGAATTTTGCCCGCTGTTGCACTTTTAGCTGCACTTTAAATGACAAAATGAAGAGAGTTTACCCATTAGAACAGGTATTCTTCACACTTTTCATCTGGCTCAGTTTTGGATAAAATCAATGGATAGGGCAATATTCAAAAAGTGACCATAACTGTCCGAAAACTAAAAGTGCAGATAGGAGCAAATTATCACTCATCCTAAAGATAACTGGGGGCCCGGAATGCAGCACTGACAGTAAAAAACTTCTACCTGTTGTGGGAATGCTAACCCTAACCCTAGCTAGGGTTTCAAATGTGCATTCCAGCAGGGTGTCTCAGAAGCCCTCCAAACATCAAAGTTGAATTTTTCCTCAAACTCCAAAAAATCAGTCTCAAACTATCAAAACGGATTCTAAAACCTCAAGGAGAAGTACCTTCTTTAATAATCTGTCTGGTTTAGGCAAATTGTCATGAAGCTGAAAAATGCTGTTAAATGGTAGTTAAATCGGCATGCTTTTAATGTCTGGCTAGGGTTAGGGTTACAAGAACCATAGAATTTTGCCCGCTGTTGCACTTTTAGCTGCACTTTAAATGACAAAATAAAGAGAGTTTACCCATTAGAACAGGTATTCTTCACACTTTTCATCTGGCTCAGTTTTGGATAAAATCACTGGATAGGGCAATATACAAAAAGGTGACCAAAACTGTCCGAAAACTAAAAGTGCAGATAGGAGCAAATTATCACTCATCCTAAAGATAACTGGGGACCCGGAATGTAGCACTGACAGTAAAAAACTTCTACCTGTTGTGGGAATGCTAACCCTAACCCTAGCTAGGGTTTCAGATGTGCATTACAGCAGGGTGTCTCAGAAGCCCTCCAAACATCAAAGATGATTTTTTCCCTCAAACCAAGAAAAATCAGTCTCAAACTATCAAAACGGTTTCTAAAACCTCTAGGAAATGTATCTTCTTTAATATTCTGTCTGGTTTAGGCAAATTTTCATGAAGCTGAAAAATGTTGTTAAATGGTAGATAAATCGGCATGCTTTTAATGCCTGGCTAGGGTTAGGGTTACAAGAACCATAGAATTTTGCCCGCTGTTGCACTTTTAGCTGCACTTTAAATGACAAAATGAAGAGAGTTTACCCATTAGAACAGGTATTCTTCACACTTTTCATCTGGCTCAGTTTTGGATAAAATCAATGGATAGGGCAATATTCAAAAAGTGACCAAAACTTTCCGAAAACTAAAAGTGCAGATAGGAGCAAATTATCACTCATCCTAAAGATAACTGGGGGCCCGGAATGCAGCACTGACAGTAAAAAACGTCTACCTGTTGTGGGAATGCTAACCCTAACCCTAGCTAGGGTTTCAGATGTGCATTACAGCAGGGTGTCTCAGAAGCTCTCCAAACATCAAAGATGATTTTTTTCCTCAAACCAAGAAAAATCAGTCTCAAACTATCAAAACGGTTTCTAAAACCTCTAGGAAATGTATCTTCTTTAATATTCTGTCTGGTTTAGGCAAATTTTCATGAAGCTGAAAAATGTTGTTAAATGGTAGTTAAATCGGCATGCTTTTAATGCCTGGCTAGGGTTAGGGTTACAAGAACCATAGAATTTTGCCCGCTGTTGCACTTTTAGCTGCACTTTAAATGACAAAATGAAGAGAGTTTACCCATTAGAACAGGTATTCTTCACACTTTTCATCTGGCTCAGTTTTGGATAAAATCAATGGATAGGGCAATATTCAAAAAGTGACCATAACTGTCCGAAAACTAAAAGTGCAGATAGGAGCAAATTATCACTCATCCTAAAGATAACTGGGGGCCCGGAATGCAGCACTGACAGTAAAAAACTTCTACCTGTTGTGGGAATGCTAACCCTAACCCTAACTAGGGTTTCAAATGTGCATTCCAGCAGGGTGTCTCAGAAGCCCTCCAAACATCAAAGATGAATTTTTTCCTCAAACTCCAAAAACTCAGTCTCAAACTATCAAAACAGTTTTTAAAACCTTTAGGAGATGTATCTTCTTTAAAAATCTGTCTGGTTTAGGCAAATTTTCATGAAGCTGAAAAATGCTGTTAAATGGTAGTTAAATCGGCACGCTTTTAATGCCTGGCCAGTGTTAGGGTTACAAGAACCATAGAATTTTGCCCGCTGTATCACTTTTAGCTGCACCTTAAATGACAAAATGAAGAGAGTTTACCCATTAGAACAGGTATTCTTTACACTTTTCATCTGGCTCAGTTTTGGATAAAATCACTGGATAGGGCAATATACAAAAAGGTGACCAAAACTGTCCGAAAACTAAAAGTGCAGATAGGAGCAAATTATCACTCATCCTAAAGATAACTGGGGGCCCGGAATGCAGCACTGACAGTAAAAAACTTCTACCTGTTGTGGGAATGCTAACCCTAACCCTAGCTAGGGTTTCAAATGTGCATTCCAGCAGGGTGTCTCAGAAGCCCTCCAAATATCAAAGTTGAATTTTTCCTCAAACTCCAAAAAATCAGTCTCAAACTATCAAAACGGTTTCTAAAACCTCTAGGAAAAGTATCTTCTTTAATAATCTGTCTGGTTTAGGCAAATTTTCATGAAGCTGAAAAATGCTGTTAAATGGTAGTTAAATCGGCATGCTTTTAATGCCTGGCTAGGGTTAGGGTTACAAGAACCATAGAATTGTGCCCGCTGTTGCACTTTTAGCTGCACTTTAAATGATAAAATGAAGAGAGTTTACCCATTAGAACAGGTATTCTTCACACTTTTCATCTGGCTCAGTTTTGGATAAAATCACTGGATAGGGCAATATACGAAAAGGTGACCAAAACTGTCCGAAAACTAAAAGTGCAGATAGGAGAAAATTATCACTCATCCTTAAGATAACTGGGGGCCCGGAATGCAGCACTGACAGTAAAAAACTTCTACCTGTTGTGGGAATGCTAACCCTAACCCTAACTAGGGTTTCAAATGTGCATTCCAGCAGGGTGTCTCAGAAGCCCTCCAAACATCAAAGATGAATTTTTTCCTCAAACTCCAAAAAATCAGTCTCAAACTATCAAAACGGTTTTTAAAACCTTTAGGAGATGTATCTTCTTTAAAAACCTGTCTGGTTTAGGCAAATTTTCATGAAGCTGAAAAATGCTGTTAAATGGTAGTTAAATCGGCACGCTTTTAATGCCTGGCCAGTGTTAGGGTTACAAGAACTATAGAATTTTGCCCGCTGTTGCACTTTTAGCTGCACTTTAAATGACAAAATGAAGAGAGTTTACCCATTAGAACAGGTATTCTTCACACTTTTCATCTGGCTCAGTTTTCGATAAAATCACTGGATAGGGCAATATACAAAAAAGTGACCAAAACTGTCCGAAAACTAAAAGTGCAGATAGGAGAAAATTATCACTCATCCTTAAGATAACTGGGGGCCCGGAATGCAGCACTGACAGTAAAAAACTTCTACCTGTTGTGGGAATGCTAACCCTAACCCTAACTAGGGTTTCAAATTTGCATTCCAGCAGGGTGTCTCAGAAGCCCTCCAAACATCAAAGATGAATTTTTTCCTCAAACTCCAAAAACTCAGTCTCAAACTATCAAAACGGTTTTTAAAACCTTTAGGAGATGTATGTTCTTTAAAAATCTGTCTGGTTTAGGCATATTTTCATGAAGCTGAAAAATGCTGTTAAATGGTAGTTAAATCGGCACGCTTTTAATGCCTGGCCAGTGTTAGGGTTACAAGAACCATAGAATTTTGCCCGCTGTTGCACTTTTAGCTGCACTTTAAATGACAAAATGAAGGGAGTTTACCCATTAGAACAGGTATTCTTTACACTTTTCATCTGGCTCAGTTTTGGATAAAATCACTGGATAGGGCAATATACAAAAAAGTGACCAAAACTGTCCGAAAACTAAAAGTGCAGATAGGAGAAAATTATCACTCATCCTTAAGATAACTGGGGGCCCGGAATGCAGCACTGACAGTAAAAAACTTCTACCTGTTGTGGGAATGCTAACCCTAACCCTAACTAGGGTTTCAAATGTGCATTCCAGCAGGGTGTCTCAGAAGCCCTCCAAACATCAAAGTTGAATTTTTCCTCAAACTCCAAAAAATCAGTCTCAAACTATCAAAACGGTTTCTAAAACCTCAAGGAAAAGTACCTTCTTTAATAATCTGTCTGGTTTAGGCAAATTGTCATGAAGCTGAAAAATGCTGTTAAATGGTAGTTAAATCGGCATGTTTTTAATGTCTGGCTAGGGTTAGGGTTACAAGAACCATAGAATTTTGCCCGCTGTTGCACTTTTAGCTGCACTTTAAATGACAAAATAAAGAGAGTTTACCCATTAGAACAGGTATTCTTCACACTTTTCATCTGGCTCAGTTTTGGATAAAATCACTGGATAGGGCAATATACAAAAAGGTGACCAAAACTGTCCGAAAACTAAAAGTGCAGATAGGAGCAAATTATCACTCATCCTAAAGATAACTGGGGACCCGGAATGCAGCACTGACAGTAAAAAACTTCTACCTGTTGTGGGAATGCTAACCTTAACCCTAGCTAGGGTTTCAAATGTGCATTCCAGCAGGGTGTCTCAGAAGCCCTCCAAACATCAAAGATAATTTTTTTCCTCATACTCCAAAAAATCAGTCTCAAACTATCAAAACGGTTTCTAAAACCTCTAGGAAATGTATCTTCTTTAATATTCTGTCTGGTTTAGGCAAATTTTCATGAAGCTGAAAAATGCTGTTAAATGGTAGTTAAATCGGCATGCTTTTAATGTCTGGCTAGGGTTAGGGTTACAAGAACCATAGAATTTTGCCCGCTGTTGCACTTTTAGCTGCACTTTAAATGACAAAATAAAGAGAGTTTACCCATTAGAACAGGTATTCTTAAAACTTTTCATTTGGCTCAGTTTTGGATAAAATCACTGGATAGGGCAATATACAAAAAGGTGACCAAAACTTTCCGAAAACTAAAAGTGCAGATAGGAGCAAATTATCACTCATCCTAAAGATAACTGGGGGCCCGGAATGCAGCACTGACAGTAAAAAACGTCTACCTGTTGTGGGAATGCTAACCCTAACCCTAGCTAGGGTTTCAGATGTGCATTACAGCAGGGTGTCTCAGAAGCTCTCCAAACATCAAAGATGATTTTTTTCCTCAAACCAAGAAAAATCAGTCTCAAACTATCAAAACGGTTTCTAAAACCTCTAGGAAATGTATCTTCTTTAATATTCTGTCTGGTTTAGGCAAATTTTCATGAAGCTGAAAAATGTTGTTAAATGGTAGTTAAATCGGCATGCTTTTAATGCCTGGCTAGGGTTAGGGTTACAAGAACCATAGAATTTTGCCCGCTGTTGCACTTTTAGCTGCACTTTAAATGACAAAATGAAGAGAGTTTACCCATTAGAACAGGTATTCTTCACACTTTTCATCTGGCTCAGTTTTGGATAAAATCAATGGATAGGGCAATATTCAAAAAGTGACCATAACTGTCCGAAAACTAAAAGTGCAGATAGGAGCAAATTATCACTCATCCTAAAGATAACTGGGGGCCCGGAATGCAGCACTGACAGTAAAAAACTTCTACCTGTTGTGGGAATGCTAACCCTAACCCTAGCTAGGGTTTCAAATGTGCATTCCAGCAGGGTGTCTCAGAAGCCCTCCAAACATCAAAGTTGAATTTTTCCTCAAACTCCAAAAAATCAGTCTCAAACTATCAAAACGGATTCTAAAACCTCAAGGAAAAGTACCTTCTTTAATAATCTGTCTGGTTTAGGCAAATTGTCATGAAGCTGAAAAATGCTGTTAAATGGTAGTTAAATCGGCATGTTTTTAATGTCTGGCTAGGGTTAGGGTTACAAGAACCATAGAATTTTGCCCGCTGTTGCACTTTTAGCTGCACTTTAAATGACAAAATAAAGAGAGTTTACCCATTAGAACAGGTATTCTTCACACTTTTCATCTGGCTCAGTTTTGGATAAAATCACTGGATAGGGCAATATACAAAAAGGTGACCAAAACTGTCCGAAAACTAAAAGTGCAGATAGGAGCAAATTATCACTCATCCTAAAGATAACTGGGGACCCGGAATGCAGCACTGACAGTAAAAAACTTCTACCTGTTGTGGGAATCCTAACCCTAACCCTAGCTAGGGTTTCAAATGTGCATTCCAGCAGGGTGTCTCAGTAGCCCTCCAAACATCAAAGATAATTTTTTTCCTCATACTCCAAAAAATCAGTCTCAAACTATCAAAACGGTTTCTAAAACCTCTAGGAAATGTATCTTCTTTAATATTCTGTCTGGTTTAGGCAAATTTTCATGAAGCTGGAAAATGCTGTTAAATGGTAGTTAAATCGGCATGCTTTTAATGTCTGGCTAGGGTTAGGGTTACAAGAACCATAGAATTTTGCCCGCTGTTGCACTTTTAGCTGCACTTTAAATGACAAAATAAAGAGAGTTTACCCATTAGAACAGGTATTCTTCACACTTTTCATCTGGCTCAGTTTTGGATAAAATCACTGGATAGGGCAATATACAAAAAGGTGACCAAAACTGTCCGAAAACTAAAAGTGCAGATAGGAGCAAATTATCACTCATCCTAAAGATAACTGGGGACCCGGAATGCAGCACTGACAGTAAAAAACTTCTACCTGTTGTGGGAATGCTAACCCTAACCCTAGCTAGGGTTTCAGATGTGCATTACAGCAGGGTGTCTCAGAAGCCCTCCAAACATCAAAGATAATTTTTTTCCTCATACTCCAAAAAATCAGTCTCAAACTATCAAAACGGTTTCTAAAACCTCTAGGAAATGTATCTTCTTTAATATTCTGTCTGGTTTAGGCAAATTTTCATGAAGCTGGAAAATGCTGTTAAATGGTAGTTAAATCGGCATGCTTTTAATGTCTGGCTAGGGTTAGGGTTACAAGAACCATAGAATTTTGCCCGCTGTTGCACTTTTAGCTGCACTTTAAATGACAAAATAAAGAGAGTTTACCCATTAGAACAGGTATTCTTCACACTTTTCATCTGGCTCAGTTTTGGATAAAATCACTGGATAGGGCAATATACAAAAAGGTGACCAAAACTGTCCGAAAACTAAAAGTGCAGATAGGAGCAAATTATCACTCATCCTAAAGATAACTGGGGACCCGGAATGCAGCACTGACAGTAAAAAACTTCTACCTGTTGTGGGAATGCTAACCCTAACCCTAGCTAGGGTTTCAGATGTGCATTACAGCAGGGTGTCTCAGAAGCCCTCCAAACATCAAAGATGATTTTTTCCCTCAAACCAAGAAAAATCAGTCTCAAACTATCAAAACGGTTTCTAAAACCTCTAGGAAATGTATCTTCTTTAATATTCTGTCTGGTTTAGGCAAATTTTCATGAAGCTGAAAAATGTTGTTAAATGGTAGATAAATCGGCATGCTTTTAATGCCTGGCTAGGGTTAGGGTTACAAGAACCATAGAATTTTGCCCGCTGTTGCACTTTTAGCTGCACTTTAAATGACAAAATGAAGAGAGTTTACCCATTAGAACAGGTATTCTTCACACTTTTCATCTGGCTCAGTTTTGGATAAAATCAATGGATAGGGCAATATTCAAAAAGTGACCAAAACTTTCCGAAAACTAAAAGTGCAGATAGGAGCAAATTATCACTCATCCTAAAGATAACTGGGGGCCCGGAATGCAGCACTGACAGTAAAAAACGTCTACCTGTTGTGGGAATGCTAACCCTAACCCTAGCTAGGGTTTCAGATGTGCATTACAGCAGGGTGTCTCAGAAGCTCTCCAAACATCAAAGATGATTTTTTTCCTCAAACCAAGAAAAATCAGTCTCAAACTATCAAAACGGTTTCTAAAACCTCTAGGAAATGTATCTTCTTTAATATTCTGTCTGGTTTAGGCAAATTTTCATGAAGCTGAAAAATGTTGTTAAATGGTAGTTAAATCGGCATGCTTTTAATGCCTGGCTAGGGTTAGGGTTACAAGAACCATAGAATTTTGCCCGCTGTTGCACTTTTAGCTGCACTTTAAATGACAAAATGAAGAGAGTTTACCCATTAGAACAGGTATTCTTCACACTTTTCATCTGGCTCAGTTTTGGATAAAATCAATGGATAGGGCAATATTCAAAAAGTGACCATAACTGTCCGAAAACTAAAAGTGCAGATAGGAGCAAATTATCACTCATCCTAAAGATAACTGGGGGCCCGGAATGCAGCACTGACAGTAAAAAACTTCTACCTGTTGTGGGAATGCTAACCCTAACCCTAACTAGGGTTTCAAATGTGCATTCCAGCAGGGTGTCTCAGAAGCCCTCCAAACATCAAAGATGAATTTTTTCCTCAAACTCCAAAAACTCAGTCTCAAACTATCAAAACAGTTTTTAAAACCTTTAGGAGATGTATCTTCTTTAAAAATCTGTCTGGTTTAGGCAAATTTTCATGAAGCTGAAAAATGCTGTTAAATGGTAGTTAAATCGGCACGCTTTTAATGCCTGGCCAGTGTTAGGGTTACAAGAACCATAGAATTTTGCCCGCTGTATCACTTTTAGCTGCACCTTAAATGACAAAATGAAGAGAGTTTACCCATTAGAACAGGTATTCTTTACACTTTTCATCTGGCTCAGTTTTGGATAAAATCACTGGATAGGGCAATATACAAAAAGGTGACCAAAACTGTCCGAAAACTAAAAGTGCAGATAGGAGCAAATTATCACTCATCCTAAAGATAACTGGGGGCCCGGAATGCAGCACTGACAGTAAAAAACTTCTACCTGTTGTGGGAATGCTAACCCTAACCCTAGCTAGGGTTTCAAATGTGCATTCCAGCAGGGTGTCTCAGAAGCCCTCCAAATATCAAAGTTGAATTTTTCCTCAAACTCCAAAAAATCAGTCTCAAACTATCAAAACGGTTTCTAAAACCTCTAGGAAAAGTATCTTCTTTAATAATCTGTCTGGTTTAGGCAAATTTTCATGAAGCTGAAAAATGCTGTTAAATGGTAGTTAAATCGGCATGCTTTTAATGCCTGGCTAGGGTTAGGGTTACAAGAACCATAGAATTGTGCCCGCTGTTGCACTTTTAGCTGCACTTTAAATGATAAAATGAAGAGAGTTTACCCATTAGAACAGGTATTCTTCACACTTTTCATCTGGCTCAGTTTTGGATAAAATCACTGGATAGGGCAATATACGAAAAGGTGACCAAAACTGTCCGAAAACTAAAAGTGCAGATAGGAGAAAATTATCACTCATCCTTAAGATAACTGGGGGCCCGGAATGCAGCACTGACAGTAAAAAACTTCTACCTGTTGTGGGAATGCTAACCCTAACCCTAACTAGGGTTTCAAATGTGCATTCCAGCAGGGTGTCTCAGAAGCCCTCCAAACATCAAAGATGAATTTTTTCCTCAAACTCCAAAAAATCAGTCTCAAACTATCAAAACGGTTTTTAAAACCTTTAGGAGATGTATCTTCTTTAAAAACCTGTCTGGTTTAGGCAAATTTTCATGAAGCTGAAAAATGCTGTTAAATGGTAGTTAAATCGGCACGCTTTTAATGCCTGGCCAGTGTTAGGGTTACAAGAACTATAGAATTTTGCCCGCTGTTGCACTTTTAGCTGCACTTTAAATGACAAAATGAAGAGAGTTTACCCATTAGAACAGGTATTCTTCACACTTTTCATCTGGCTCAGTTTTGGATAAAATCAATGGATAGGGCAATATTCAAAAAGTGACCAAAACTTTCCGAAAACTAAAAGTGCAGATAGGAGCAAATTATCACTCATCCTAAAGATAACTGGGGGCCCGGAATGCAGCACTGACAGTAAAAAACGTCTACCTGTTGTGGGAATGCTAACCCTAACCCTAGCTAGGGTTTCAGATGTGCATTACAGCAGGGTGTCTCAGAAGCTCTCCAAACATCAAAGATGATTTTTTTCCTCAAACCAAGAAAAATCAGTCTCAAACTATCAAAACGGTTTCTAAAACCTCTAGGAAATGTATCTTCTTTAATATTCTGTCTGGTTTAGGCAAATTTTCATGAAGCTGAAAAATGTTGTTAAATGGTAGTTAAATCGGCATGCTTTTAATGCCTGGCTAGGGTTAGGGTTACAAGAACCATAGAATTTTGCCCGCTGTTGCACTTTTAGCTGCACTTTAAATGACAAAATGAAGAGAGTTTACCCATTAGAACAGGTATTCTTCACACTTTTCATCTGGCTCAGTTTTGGATAAAATCAATGGATAGGGCAATATTCAAAAAGTGACCATAACTGTCCGAAAACTAAAAGTGCAGATAGGAGCAAATTATCACTCATCCTAAAGATAACTGGGGGCCCGGAATGCAGCACTGACAGTAAAAAACTTCTACCTGTTGTGGGAATGCTAACCCTAACCCTAACTAGGGTTTCAAATGTGCATTCCAGCAGGGTGTCTCAGAAGCCCTCCAAACATCAAAGATGAATTTTTTCCTCAAACTCCAAAAACTCAGTCTCAAACTATCAAAACAGTTTTTAAAACCTTTAGGAGATGTATCTTCTTTAAAAATCTGTCTGGTTTAGGCAAATTTTCATGAAGCTGAAAAATGCTGTTAAATGGTAGTTAAATCGGCACGCTTTTAATGCCTGGCCAGTGTTAGGGTTACAAGAACCATAGAATTTTGCCCGCTGTATCACTTTTAGCTGCACCTTAAATGACAAAATGAAGAGAGTTTACCCATTAGAACAGGTATTCTTTACACTTTTCATCTGGCTCAGTTTTGGATAAAATCACTGGATAGGGCAATATACGAAAAGGTGACCAAAACTGTCCGAAAACTAAAAGTGCAGATAGGAGCAAATTATCACTCATCCTAAAGATAACTGGGGGCCCGGAATGCAGCACTGACAGTAAAAAACTTCTACCTGTTGTGGGAATGCTAACCCTAACCCTAGCTAGGGTTTCAAATGTGCATTCCAGCAGGGTGTCTCAGAAGCCCTCCAAATATCAAAGTTGAATTTTTCCTCAAACTCCAAAAAATCAGTCTCAAACTATCAAAACGGTTTCTAAAACCTCTAGGAAAAGTATCTTCTTTAATAATCTGTCTGGTTTAGGCAAATTTTCATGAAGCTGAAAAATGCTGTTAAATGGTAGTTAAATCGGCATGCTTTTAATGCCTGGCTAGGGTTAGGGTTACAAGAACCATAGAATTGTGCCCGCTGTTGCACTTTTAGCTGCACTTTAAATGATAAAATGAAGAGAGTTTACCCATTAGAACAGGTATTCTTCACACTTTTCATCTGGCTCAGTTTTGGATAAAATCACTGGATAGGGCAATATACGAAAAGGTGACCAAAACTGTCCGAAAACTAAAAGTGCAGATAGGAGAAAATTATCACTCATCCTTAAGATAACTGGGGGCCCGGAATGCAGCACTGACAGTAAAAAACTTCTACCTGTTGTGGGAATGCTAACCCTAACCCTAACTAGGGTTTCAAATGTGCATTCCAGCAGGGTGTCTCAGAAGCCCTCCAAACATCAAAGATGAATTTTTTCCTCAAACTCCAAAAAATCAGTCTCAAACTATCAAAACGGTTTTTAAAACCTTTAGGAGATGTATCTTCTTTAAAAACCTGTCTGGTTTAGGCAAATTTTCATGAAGCTGAAAAATGCTGTTAAATGGTAGTTAAATCGGCACGCTTTTAATGCCTGGCCAGTGTTAGGGTTACAAGAACTATAGAATTTTGCCCGCTGTTGCACTTTTAGCTGCACTTTAAATGACAAAATGAAGAGAGTTTACCCATTAGAACAGGTATTCTTCACACTTTTCATCTGGCTCAGTTTTGGATAAAATCAATGGATAGGGCAATATTCAAAAAGTGACCAAAACTTTCCGAAAACTAAAAGTGCAGATAGGAGCAAATTATCACTCATCCTAAAGATAACTGGGGGCCCGGAATGCAGCACTGACAGTAAAAAACGTCTACCTGTTGTGGGAATGCTAACCCTAACCCTAGCTAGGGTTTCAGATGTGCATTACAGCAGGGTGTCTCAGAAGCTCTCCAAACATCAAAGATGATTTTTTTCCTCAAACCAAGAAAAATCAGTCTCAAACTATCAAAACGGTTTCTAAAACCTCTAGGAAATGTATCTTCTTTAATATTCTGTCTGGTTTAGGCAAATTTTCATGAAGCTGAAAAATGTTGTTAAATGGTAGTTAAATCGGCATGCTTTTAATGCCTGGCTAGGGTTAGGGTTACAAGAACCATAGAATTTTGCCCGCTGTTGCACTTTTAGCTGCACTTTAAATGACAAAATGAAGAGAGTTTACCCATTAGAACAGGTATTCTTCACACTTTTCATCTGGCTCAGTTTTGGATAAAATCAATGGATAGGGCAATATTCAAAAAGTGACCATAACTGTCCGAAAACTAAAAGTGCAGATAGGAGCAAATTATCACTCATCCTAAAGATAACTGGGGGCCCGGAATGCAGCACTGACAGTAAAAAACTTCTACCTGTTGTGGGAATGCTAACCCTAACCCTAACTAGGGTTTCAAATGTGCATTCCAGCAGGGTGTCTCAGAAGCCCTCCAAACATCAAAGATTAATTTTTTCCTCAAACTCCAAAAACTCAGTCTCAAACTATCAAAACAGTTTTTAAAACCTTTAGGAGATGTATCTTCTTTAAAAATCTGTCTGGTTTAGGCAAATTTTCATGAAGCTGAAAAATGCTGTTAAATGGTAGTTAAATCGGCACGCTTTTAATGCCTGGCCAGTGTTAGGGTTACAAGAACCATAGAATTTTGCCCGCTGTATCACTTTTAGCTGCACCTTAAATGACAAAATGAAGAGAGTTTACCCATTAGAACAGGTATTCTTTACACTTTTCATCTGGCTCAGTTTTGGATAAAATCACTGGATAGGGCAATATACAAAAAGGTGACCAAAACTGTCCGAAAACTAAAAGTGCAGATAGGAGCAAATTATCACTCATCCTAAAGATAACTGGGGACCCGGAATGCAGCACTGACAGTAAAAAACTTCTACCTGTTGTGGGAATGCTAACCCTAACCCTAGCTAGGGTTTCAAATGTGCATTCCAGCAGGGTGTCTCAGAAGCCCTCCAAATATCAAAGTTGAATTTTTCCTCAAACTCCAAAAAATCAGTCTCAAACTATCAAAACGGTTTCTAAAACCTCTAGGAAAAGTATCTTCTTTAATAATCTGTCTGGTTTAGGCAAATTTTCATGAAGCTGAAAAATGCTGTTAAATGGTAGTTAAATCGGCATGCTTTTAATGCCTGGCTAGGGTTAGGGTTACAAGAACCATAGAATTGTGCCCGCTGTTGCACTTTTAGCTGCACTTTAAATGATAAAATAAAGAGAGTTTACCCATTAGAACAGGTATTCTTCACACTTTTCATCTGGCTCAGTTTTGGATAAAATCACTGGATAGGGCAATATACAAAAAGGTGACCAAAACTGTCCGAAAACTAAAAGTGCAGATAGGAGCAAATTATCACTCATCCTAAAGATAACTGGGGACCCGGAATGCAGCACTGACAGTAAAAAACTTCTACCTGTTGTGGGAATGCTAACCTTAACCCTAGCTAGGGTTTCAAATGTGCATTCCAGCAGGGTGTCTCAGAAGCCCTCCAAACATCAAAGATAATTTTTTTCCTCATACTCCAAAAAATCAGTCTCAAACTATCAAAACGGTTTCTAAAACCTCTAGGAAATGTATCTTCTTTAATATTCTGTCTGGTTTAGGCAAATTTTCATGAAGCTGAAAAATGCTGTTAAATGGTAGTTAAATCGGCATGCTTTTAATGTCTGGCTAGGGTTAGGGTTACAAGAACCATAGAATTTTGCCCGCTGTTGCACTTTTAGCTGCACTTTAAATGACAAAATAAAGAGAGTTTACCCATTAGAACAGGTATTCTTCAAACTTTTCATTTGGCTCAGTTTTGGATAAAATCACTGGATAGGGCAATATACAAAAAGGTGACCAAAACTTTCCGAAAACTAAAAGTGCAGATAGGAGCAAATTATCACTCATCCTAAAGATAACTGGGGGCCCGGAATGCAGCACTGACAGTAAAAAACGTCTACCTGTTGTGGGAATGCTAACCCTAACCCTAGCTAGGGTTTCAGATGTGCATTACAGCAGGGTGTCTCAGAAGCTCTCCAAACATCAAAGATGATTTTTTTCCTCAAACCAAGAAAAATCAGTCTCAAACTATCAAAACGGTTTCTAAAACCTCTAGGAAATGTATCTTCTTTAATATTCTGTCTGGTTTAGGCAAATTTTCATGAAGCTGAAAAATGTTGTTAAATGGTAGTTAAATCGGCATGCTTTTAATGCCTGGCTAGGGTTAGGGTTACAAGAACCATAGAATTTTGCCCGCTGTTGCACTTTTAGCTGCACTTTAAATGACAAAATGAAGAGAGTTTACCCATTAGAACAGGTATTCTTCACACTTTTCATCTGGCTCAGTTTTGGATAAAATCAATGGATAGGGCAATATTCAAAAAGTGACCATAACTGTCCGAAAACTAAAAGTGCAGATAGGAGCAAATTATCACTCATCCTAAAGATAACTGGGGGCCCGGAATGCAGCACTGACAGTAAAAAACTTCTACCTGTTGTGGGAATGCTAACCCTAACCCTAGCTAGGGTTTCAAATGTGCATTCCAGCAGGGTGTCTCAGAAGCCCTCCAAACATCAAAGTTGAATTTTTCCTCAAACTCCAAAAAATCAGTCTCAAACTATCAAAACGGATTCTAAAACCTCAAGGAAAAGTACCTTCTTTAATAATCTGTCTGGTTTAGGCAAATTGTCATGAAGCTGAAAAATGCTGTTAAATGGTAGTTAAATCGGCATGTTTTTAATGTCTGGCTAGGGTTAGGGTTACAAGAACCATAGAATTTTGCCCGCTGTTGCACTTTTAGCTGCACTTTAAATGACAAAATAAAGAGAGTTTACCCATTAGAACAGGTATTCTTCACACTTTTCATCTGGCTCAGTTTTGGATAAAATCACTGGATAGGGCAATATACAAAAAGGTGACCAAAACTGTCCGAAAACTAAAAGTGCAGATAGGAGCAAATTATCACTCATCCTAAAGATAACTGGGGACCCGGAATGCAGCACTGACAGTAAAAAACTTCTACCTGTTGTGGGAATGCTAACCCTAACCCTAGCTAGGGTTTCAAATGTGCATTCCAGCAGGGTGTCTCAGTAGCCCTCCAAACATCAAAGATAATTTTTTTCCTCATACTCCAAAAAATCAGTCTCAAACTATCAAAACGGTTTCTAAAACCTCTAGGAAATGTATCTTCTTTAATATTCTGTCTGGTTTAGGCAAATTTTCATGAAGCTGGAAAATGCTGTTAAATGGTAGTTAAATCGGCATGCTTTTAATGTCTGGCTAGGGTTAGGGTTACAAGAACCATAGAATTTTGCCCGCTGTTGCACTTTTAGCTGCACTTTAAATGACAAAATAAAGAGAGTTTACCCATTAGAACAGGTATTCTTCACACTTTTCATCTGGCTCAGTTTTGGATAAAATCACTGGATAGGGCAATATACAAAAAGGTGACCAAAACTGTCCGAAAACTAAAAGTGCAGATAGGAGCAAATTATCACTCATCCTAAAGATAACTGGGGACCCGGAATGCAGCACTGACAGTAAAAAACTTCTACCTGTTGTGGGAATGCTAACCCTAACCCTAGCTAGGGTTTCAGATGTGCATTACAGCAGGGTGTCTCAGAAGCCCTCCAAACATCAAAGATGATTTTTTCCCTCAAACCAAGAAAAATCAGTCTCAAACTATCAAAACGGTTTCTAAAACCTCTAGGAAATGTATCTTCTTTAATATTCTGTCTGGTTTAGGCAAATTTTCATGAAGCTGAAAAATGTTGTTAAATGGTAGATAAATCGGCATGCTTTTAATGCCTGGCTAGGGTTAGGGTTACAAGAACCATAGAATTTTGCCCGCTGTTGCACTTTTAGCTGCACTTTAAATGACAAAATGAAGAGAGTTTACCCATTAGAACAGGTATTCTTCACACTTTTCATCTGGCTCAGTTTTGGATAAAATCAATGGATAGGGCAATATTCAAAAAGTGACCAAAACTTTCCGAAAACTAAAAGTGCAGATAGGAGCAAATTATCACTCATCCTAAAGATAACTGGGGGCCCGGAATGCAGCACTGACAGTAAAAAACGTCTACCTGTTGTGGGAATGCTAACCCTAACCCTAGCTAGGGTTTCAGATGTGCATTACAGCAGGGTGTCTCAGAAGCTCTCCAAACATCAAAGATGATTTTTTTCCTCAAACCAAGAAAAATCAGTCTCAAACTATCAAAACGGTTTCTAAAACCTCTAGGAAATGTATCTTCTTTAATATTCTGTCTGGTTTAGGCAAATTTTCATGAAGCTGAAAAATGTTGTTAAATGGTAGTTAAATCGGCATGCTTTTAATGCCTGGCTAGGGTTAGGGTTACAAGAACCATAGAATTTTGCCCGCTGTTGCACTTTTAGCTGCACTTTAAATGACAAAATGAAGAGAGTTTACCCATTAGAACAGGTATTCTTCACACTTTTCATCTGGCTCAGTTTTGGATAAAATCAATGGATAGGGCAATATTCAAAAAGTGACCATAACTGTCCGAAAACTAAAAGTGCAGATAGGAGCAAATTATCACTCATCCTAAAGATAACTGGGGGCCCGGAATGCAGCACTGACAGTAAAAAACTTCTACCTGTTGTGGGAATGCTAACCCTAACCCTAACTAGGGTTTCAAATGTGCATTCCAGCAGGGTGTCTCAGAAGCCCTCCAAACATCAAAGATGAATTTTTTCCTCAAACTCCAAAAACTCAGTCTCAAACTATCAAAACAGTTTTTAAAACCTTTAGGAGATGTATCTTCTTTAAAAATCTGTCTGGTTTAGGCAAATTTTCATGAAGCTGAAAAATGCTGTTAAATGGTAGTTAAATCGGCACGCTTTTAATGCCTGGCCAGTGTTAGGGTTACAAGAACCATAGAATTTTGCCCGCTGTATCACTTTTAGCTGCACCTTAAATGACAAAATGAAGAGAGTTTACCCATTAGAACAGGTATTCTTTACACTTTTCATCTGGCTCAGTTTTGGATAAAATCACTGGATAGGGCAATATACAAAAAGGTGACCAAAACTGTCCGAAAACTAAAAGTGCAGATAGGAGCAAATTATCACTCATCCTAAAGATAACTGGGGGCCCGGAATGCAGCACTGACAGTAAAAAACTTCTACCTGTTGTGGGAATGCTAACCCTAACCCTAGCTAGGGTTTCAAATGTGCATTCCAGCAGGGTGTCTCAGAAGCCCTCCAAATATCAAAGTTGAATTTTTCCTCAAACTCCAAAAAATCAGTCTCAAACTATCAAAACGGTTTCTAAAACCTCTAGGAAAAGTATCTTCTTTAATAATCTGTCTGGTTTAGGCAAATTTTCATGAAGCTGAAAAATGCTGTTAAATGGTAGTTAAATCGGCATGCTTTTAATGCCTGGCTAGGGTTAGGGTTACAAGAACCATAGAATTGTGCCCGCTGTTGCACTTTTAGCTGCACTTTAAATGATAAAATGAAGAGAGTTTACCCATTAGAACAGGTATTCTTCACACTTTTCATCTGGCTCAGTTTTGGATAAAATCACTGGATAGGGCAATATACGAAAAGGTGACCAAAACTGTCCGAAAACTAAAAGTGCAGATAGGAGAAAATTATCACTCATCCTTAAGATAACTGGGGGCCCGGAATGCAGCACTGACAGTAAAAAACTTCTACCTGTTGTGGGAATGCTAACCCTAACCCTAACTAGGGTTTCAAATGTGCATTCCAGCAGGGTGTCTCAGAAGCCCTCCAAACATCAAAGATGAATTTTTTCCTCAAACTCCAAAAAATCAGTCTCAAACTATCAAAACGGTTTTTAAAACCTTTAGGAGATGTATCTTCTTTAAAAACCTGTCTGGTTTAGGCAAATTTTCATGAAGCTGAAAAATGCTGTTAAATGGTAGTTAAATCGGCACGCTTTTAATGCCTGGCCAGTGTTAGGGTTACAAGAACTATAGAATTTTGCCCGCTGTTGCACTTTTAGCTGCACTTTAAATGACAAAATGAAGAGAGTTTACCCATTAGAACAGGTATTCTTCACACTTTTCATCTGGCTCAGTTTTGGATAAAATCAATGGATAGGGCAATATTCAAAAAGTGACCAAAACTTTCCGAAAACTAAAAGTGCAGATAGGAGCAAATTATCACTCATCCTAAAGATAACTGGGGGCCCGGAATGCAGCACTGACAGTAAAAAACGTCTACCTGTTGTGGGAATGCTAACCCTAACCCTAGCTAGGGTTTCAGATGTGCATTACAGCAGGGTGTCTCAGAAGCTCTCCAAACATCAAAGATGATTTTTTTCCTCAAACCAAGAAAAATCAGTCTCAAACTATCAAAACGGTTTCTAAAACCTCTAGGAAATGTATCTTCTTTAATATTCTGTCTGGTTTAGGCAAATTTTCATGAAGCTGAAAAATGTTGTTAAATGGTAGTTAAATCGGCATGCTTTTAATGCCTGGCTAGGGTTAGGGTTACAAGAACCATAGAATTTTGCCCGCTGTTGCACTTTTAGCTGCACTTTAAATGACAAAATGAAGAGAGTTTACCCATTAGAACAGGTATTCTTCACACTTTTCATCTGGCTCAGTTTTGGATAAAATCAATGGATAGGGCAATATTCAAAAAGTGACCATAACTGTCCGAAAACTAAAAGTGCAGATAGGAGCAAATTATCACTCATCCTAAAGATAACTGGGGGCCCGGAATGCAGCACTGACAGTAAAAAACTTCTACCTGTTGTGGGAATGCTAACCCTAACCCTAACTAGGGTTTCAAATGTGCATTCCAGCAGGGTGTCTCAGAAGCCCTCCAAACATCAAAGATTAATTTTTTCCTCAAACTCCAAAAACTCAGTCTCAAACTATCAAAACAGTTTTTAAAACCTTTAGGAGATGTATCTTCTTTAAAAATCTGTCTGGTTTAGGCAAATTTTCATGAAGCTGAAAAATGCTGTTAAATGGTAGTTAAATCGGCACGCTTTTAATGCCTGGCCAGTGTTAGGGTTACAAGAACCATAGAATTTTGCCCGCTGTATCACTTTTAGCTGCACCTTAAATGACAAAATGAAGAGAGTTTACCCATTAGAACAGGTATTCTTTACACTTTTCATCTGGCTCAGTTTTGGATAAAATCACTGGATAGGGCAATATACAAAAAGGTGACCAAAACTGTCCGAAAACTAAAAGTGCAGATAGGAGAATATTATCACTCATCCTAAAGATAACTGGGGGCCCGGAATGCAGCACTGACAGTAAAAAACTTCTACCTGTTGTGGGAATGCTAACCCTAACCCTAGCTAGGGTTTCAAATGTGCATTCCAGCAGGGTGTCTCAGAAGCCCTCCAAATATCAAAGTTGAATTTTTCCTCAAACTCCAAAAAATCAGTCTCAAACTATCAAAACGGTTTCTAAAACCTCTAGGAAAAGTATCTTCTTTAATAATCTGTCTGGTTTAGGCAAATTTTCATGAAGCTGAAAAATGCTGTTAAATGGTAGTTAAATCGGCATGCTTTTAATGCCTGGCTAGGGTTAGGGTTACAAGAACCATAGAATTGTGCCCGCTGTTGCACTTTTAGCTGCACTTTAAATGATAAAATGAAGAGAGTTTACCCATTAGAACAGGTATTCTTCACACTTTTCATCTGGCTCAGTTTTGGATAAAATCACTGGATAGGGCAATATACGAAAAGGTGACCAAAACTGTCCGAAAACTAAAAGTGCAGATAGGAGAAAATTATCACTCATCCTTAAGATAACTGGGGGCCCGGAATGCAGCACTGACAGTAAAAAACTTCTACCTGTTGTGGGAATGCTAACCCTAACCCTAACTAGGGTTTCAAATGTGCATTCCAGCAGGGTGTCTCAGAAGCCCTCCAAACATCAAAGATGAATTTTTTCCTCAAACTCCAAAAAATCAGTCTCAAACTATCAAAACGGTTTCTAAAACCTCTAGGAAATGTATCTTCTTTAATATTCTGTCTGGTTTAGGCAAATTTTCATGAAGCTGAAAAATGTTGTTAAATGGTAGTTAAATCGGCATGCTTTTAATGCCTGGCTAGGGTTAGGGTTACAAGAACCATAGAATTTTGCCCGCTGTTGCACTTTTAGCTGCACTTTAAATGACAAAATGAAGAGAGTTTACCCATTAGAACAGGTATTCTTCACACTTTTCATCTGGCTCAGTTTTGGATAAAATCAATGGATAGGGCAATATTCAAAAAGTGACCATAACTGTCCGAAAACTAAAAGTGCAGATAGGAGCAAATTATCACTCATCCTAAAGATAACTGGGGGCCCGGAATGCAGCACTGACAGTAAAAAACTTCTACCTGTTGTGGGAATGCTAACCCTAACCCTAACTAGGGTTTCAAATGTGCATTCCAGCAGGGTGTCTCAGAAGCCCTCCAAACATCAAAGATTAATTTTTTCCTCAAACTCCAAAAACTCAGTCTCAAACTATCAAAACAGTTTTTAAAACCTTTAGGAGATGTATCTTCTTTAAAAATCTGTCTGGTTTAGGCAAATTTTCATGAAGCTGAAAAATGCTGTTAAATGGTAGTTAAATCGGCACGCTTTTAATGCCTGGCCAGTGTTAGGGTTACAAGAACCATAGAATTTTGCCCGCTGTATCACTTTTAGCTGCACCTTAAATGACAAAATGAAGAGAGTTTACCCATTAGAACAGGTATTCTTTACACTTTTCATCTGGCTCAGTTTTGGATAAAATCACTGGATAGGGCAATATACAAAAAGGTGACCAAAACTGTCCGAAAACTAAAAGTGCAGATAGGAGAATATTATCACTCATCCTAAAGATAACTGGGGGCCCGGAATGCAGCACTGACAGTAAAAAACTTCTACCTGTTGTGGGAATGCTAACCCTAACCCTAGCTAGGGTTTCAAATGTGCATTCCAGCAGGGTGTCTCAGAAGCCCTCCAAATATCAAAGTTGAATTTTTCCTCAAACTCCAAAAAATCAGTCTCAAACTATCAAAACGGTTTCTAAAACCTCTAGGAAAAGTATCTTCTTTAATAATCTGTCTGGTTTAGGCAAATTTTCATGAAGCTGAAAAATGCTGTTAAATGGTAGTTAAATCGGCATGCTTTTAATGCCTGGCTAGGGTTAGGGTTACAAGAACCATAGAATTGTGCCCGCTGTTGCACTTTTAGCTGCACTTTAAATGATAAAATGAAGAGAGTTTACCCATTAGAACAGGTATTCTTCACACTTTTCATCTGGCTCAGTTTTGGATAAAATCACTGGATAGGGCAATATACGAAAAGGTGACCAAAACTGTCCGAAAACTAAAAGTGCAGATAGGAGAAAATTATCACTCATCCTTAAGATAACTGGGGGCCCGGAATGCAGCACTGACAGTAAAAAACTTCTACCTGTTGTGGGAATGCTAACCCTAACCCTAACTAGGGTTTCAAATGTGCATTCCAGCAGGGTGTCTCAGAAGCCCTCCAAACATCAAAGATGAATTTTTTCCTCAAACTCCAAAAAATCAGTCTCAAACTATCAAAACGGTTTTTAAAACCTTTAGGAGATGTATCTTCTTTAAAAACCTGTCTGGTTTAGGCAAATTTTCATGAAGCTGAAAAATGCTGTTAAATGGTAGTTAAATCGGCACGCTTTTAATGCCTGGCCAGTGTTAGGGTTACAAGAACTATAGAATTTTGCCCGCTGTTGCACTTTTAGCTGCACTTTAAATGACAAAATGAAGAGAGTTTACCCATTAGAACAGGTATTCTTCACACTTTTCATCTGGCTCAGTTTTCGATAAAATCACTGGATAGGGCAATATACAAAAAAGTGACCAAAACTGTCCGAAAACTAAAAGTGCAGATAGGAGAAAATTATCACTCATCCTTAAGATAACTGGGGGCCCGGAATGCAGCACTGACAGTAAAAAACTTCTACCTGTTGTGGGAATGCTAACCCTAACCCTTACTAGGGTTTCAAATTTGCATTCCAGCAGGGTGTCTCAGAAGCCCTCCAAACATCAAAGATGAATTTTTTCCTCAAACTCCAAAAACTCAGTCTCAAACTATCAAAACGGTTTTTAAAACCTTTAGGAGATGTATGTTCTTTAAAAATCTGTCTGGTTTAGGCATATTTTCATGAAGCTGAAAAATGCTGTTAAATGGTAGTTAAATCGGCACGCTTTTAATGCCTGGCCAGTGTTAGGGTTACAAGAACCATAGAATTTTGCCCGCTGTTGCACTTTTAGCTGCACTTTAAATGACAAAATGAAGGGAGTTTACCCATTAGAACAGGTATTCTTTACACTTTTCATCTGGCTCAGTTTTGGATAAAATCACTGGATAGGGCAATATACAAAAAAGTGACCAAAACTGTCCGAAAACTAAAAGTGCAGATAGGAGAAAATTATCACTCATCCTTAAGATAACTGGGGGCCCGGAATGCAGCACTGACAGTAAAAAACTTCTACCTGTTGTGGGAATGCTAACCCTAACCCTAACTAGGGTTTCAAATGTGCATTCCAGCAGGGTGTCTCAGAAGCCCTCCAAACATCAAAGTTGAATTTTTCCTCAAACTCCAAAAAATCAGTCTCAAACTATCAAAACGGTTTCTAAAACCTCAAGGAAAAGTACCTTCTTTAATAATCTGTCTGGTTTAGGCAAATTGTCATGAAGCTGAAAAATGCTGTTAAATGGTAGTTAAATCGGCATGTTTTTAATGTCTGGCTAGGGTTAGGGTTACAAGAACCATAGAATTTTGCCCGCTGTTGCACTTTTAGCTGCACTTTAAATGACAAAATAAAGAGAGTTTACCCATTAGAACAGGTATTCTTCACACTTTTCATCTGGCTCAGTTTTGGATAAAATCACTGGATAGGGCAATATACAAAAAGGTGACCAAAACTGTCCGAAAACTAAAAGTGCAGATAGGAGCAAATTATCACTCATCCTAAAGATAACTGGGGACCCGGAATGCAGCACTGACAGTAAAAAACTTCTACCTGTTGTGGGAATGCTAACCTTAACCCTAGCTAGGGTTTCAAATGTGCATTCCAGCAGGGTGTCTCAGAAGCCCTCCAAACATCAAAGATAATTTTTTTCCTCATACTCCAAAAAATCAGTCTCAAACTATCAAAACGGTTTCTAAAACCTCTAGGAAATGTATCTTCTTTAATATTCTGTCTGGTTTAGGCAAATTTTCATGAAGCTGAAAAATGCTGTTAAATGGTAGTTAAATCGGCATGCTTTTAATGTCTGGCTAGGGTTAGGGTTACAAGAACCATAGAATTTTGCCCGCTGTTGCACTTTTAGCTGCACTTTAAATGACAAAATGAAGAGAGTTTACCCATTAGAACAGGTATTCTTCACACTTTTCATCTGGCTCAGTTTTGGATAAAATCAATGGATTGGGCAATATTCAAAAAGTGACCATAACTGTCCGAAAACTAAAAGTGCAGATAGGAGCAAATTATCACTCATCCTAAAGATAACTGGGGGCCCGGAATGCAGCACTGACAGTAAAAAACTTCTACCTGTTGTGGGAATGCTAACCCTAACCCTAGCTAGGGTTTCAAATGTGCATTCCAGCAGGGTGTCTCAGAAGCCCTCCAAACATCAAAGTTGAATTTTTCCTCAAACTCCAAAAAATCAGTCTCAAACTATCAAAACGGATTCTAAAACCTCAAGGAAAAGTACCTTCTTTAATAATCTGTCTGGTTTAGGCAAATTGTCATGAAGCTGAAAAATGCTGTTAAATGGTAGTTAAATCGGCATGTTTTTAATGTCTGGCTAGGGTTAGGGTTACAAGAACCATAGAATTTTGCCCGCTGTTGCACTTTTAGCTGCACTTTAAATGACAAAATAAAGAGAGTTTACCCATTAGAACAGGTATTCTTCACACTTTTCATCTGGCTCAGTTTTGGATAAAATCACTGGATAGGGCAATATACAAAAACGTGACCAAAACTGTCCGAAAACTAAAAGTGCAGATAGGAGCAAATTATCACTCATCCTAAAGATAACTGGGGACCCGGAATGCAGCACTGACAGTAAAAAACTTCTACCTGTTGTGGGAATGCTAACCCTAACCCTAGCTAGGGTTTCAAATGTGCATTCCAGCAGGGTGTCTCAGAAGCCCTCCAAACATCAAAGATAATTTTTTTCCTCATACTCCAAAAAATCAGTCTCAAACTATCAAAACGGTTTCTAAAACCTCTAGGAAATGTATCTTCTTTAATATTCTGTCTGGTTTAGGCAAATTTTCATGAAGCTGGAAAATGCTGTTAAATGGTAGTTAAATCGGCATGCTTTTAATGTCTGGCTAGGGTTAGGGTTACAAGAACCATAGAATTTTGCCCGCTGTTGCACTTTTAGCTGCACTTTAAATGACAAAATAAAGAGAGTTTACCCATTAGAACAGGTATTCTTCACACTTTTCATCTGGCTCAGTTTTGGATAAAATCACTGGATAGGGCAATATACAAAAAGGTGACCAAAACTGTCCGAAAACTAAAAGTGCAGATAGGAGCAAATTATCACTCATCCTAAAGATAACTGGGGACCCGGAATGCAGCACTGACAGTAAAAAACTTCTACCTGTTGTGGGAATGCTAACCCTAACCCTAGCTAGGGTTTCAGATGTGCATTACAGCAGGGTGTCTCAGAAGCCCTCCAAACATCAAAGATGATTTTTTCCCTCAAACCAAGAAAAATCAGTCTCAAACTATCAAAACGGTTTCTAAAACCTCTAGGAAATGTATCTTCTTTAATATTCTGTCTGGTTTAGGCAAATTTTCATGAAGCTGAAAAATGTTGTTAAATGGTAGATAAATCGGCATGCTTTTAATGCCTGGCTAGGGTTAGGGTTACAAGAACCATAGAATTTTGCCCGCTGTTGCACTTTTAGCTGCACTTTAAATGACAAAATGAAGAGAGTTTACCCATTAGAACAGGTATTCTTCACACTTTTCATCTGGCTCAGTTTTGGATAAAATCAATGGATAGGGCAATATTCAATAAGTGACCAAAACTTTCCGAAAACTAAAAGTGCAGATAGGAGCAAATTATCACTCATCCTAAAGATAACTGGGGGCCCGGAATGCAGCACTGACAGTAAAAAACGTCTACCTGTTGTGGGAATGCTAACCCTAACCCTAGCTAGGGTTTCAGATGTGCATTACAGCAGGGTGTCTCAGAAGCTCTCCAAACATCAAAGATGATTTTTTTCCTCAAACCAAGAAAAATCAGTCTCAAACTATCAAAACGGTTTCTAAAACCTCTAGGAAATGTATCTTCTTTAATATTCTGTCTGGTTTAGGCAAATTTTCATGAAGCTGAAAAATGTTGTTAAATGGTAGTTAAATCGGCATGCTTTTAATGCCTGGCTAGGGTTAGGGTTACAAGAACCATAGAATTTTGCCCGCTGTTGCACTTTTAGCTGCACTTTAAATGACAAAATGAAGAGAGTTTACCCATTAGAACAGGTATTCTTCACACTTTTCATCTGGCTCAGTTTTGGATAAAATCAATGGATAGGGCAATATTCAAAAAGTGACCATAACTGTCCGAAAACTAAAAGTGCAGATAGGAGCAAATTATCACTCATCCTAAAGATAACTGGGGGCCCGGAATGCAGCACTGACAGTAAAAAACTTCTACCTGTTGTGGGAATGCTAACCCTAACCCTAGCTAGGGTTTCAGATGTGCATTCCAGCAGGGTGTCTCAGAAGCCCTCCAAACATCAAAGATGAATTTTTTCCTCAAACTCCAAAAACTCAGTCTCAAACTATCAAAACAGTTTTTAAAACCTTTAGGAGATGTATCTTCTTTAAAAATCTGTCTGGTTTAGGCAAATTTTCATGAAGCTGAAAAATGCTGTTAAATGGTAGTTAAATCGGCATGCTTTTAATGCCTGGCTAGGGTTAGGGTTACAAGAACCATAGAATTGTGCCCGCTGTTGCACTTTTAGCTGCACTTTAAATGATAAAATGAAGAGAGTTTACCCATTAGAACAGGTATTCTTCACACTTTTCATCTGGCTCAGTTTTGGATAAAATCACTGGATAGGGCAATATACGAAAAGGTGACCAAAACTGTCCGAAAACTAAAAGTGCAGATAGGAGAAAATTATCACTCATCCTTAAGATAACTGGGGGCCCGGAATGCAGCACTGACAGTAAAAAACTTCTACCTGTTGTGGGAATGCTAACCCTAACCCTAACTAGGGTTTCAAATGTGCATTCCAGCAGGGTGTCTCAGAAGCCCTCCAAACATCAAAGATGAATTTTTTCCTCAAACTCCAAAAAATCAGTCTCAAACTATCAAAACGGTTTTTAAAACCTTTAGGAGATGTATCTTCTTTAAAAACCTGTCTGGTTTAGGCAAATTTTCATGAAGCTGAAAAATGCTGTTAAATGGTAGTTAAATCGGCACGCTTTTAATGCCTGGCCAGTGTTAGGGTTACAAGAACTATAGAATTTTGCCCGCTGTTGCACTTTTAGCTGCACTTTAAATGACAAAATGAAGAGAGTTTACCCATTAGAACAGGTATTCTTCACACTTTTCATCTGGCTCAGTTTTCGATAAAATCACTGGATAGGGCAATATACAAAAAAGTGACCAAAACTGTCCGAAAACTAAAAGTGCAGATAGGAGAAAATTATCACTCATCCTTAAGATAACTGGGGGCCCGGAATGCAGCACTGACAGTAAAAAACTTCTACCTGTTGTGGGAATGCTAACCCTAACCCTAACTAGGGTTTCAAATTTGCATTCCAGCAGGGTGTCTCAGAAGCCCTCCAAACATCAAAGATGAATTTTTTCCTCAAACTCCAAAAACTCAGTCTCAAACTATCAAAACGGTTTTTAAAACCTTTAGGAGATGTATGTTCTTTAAAAATCTGTCTGGTTTAGGCAAATTTTCATGAAGCTGAAAAATGCTGTTAAATGGTAGTTAAATCGGCACGCTTTTAATGCCTGGCCAGTGTTAGGGTTACAAGAACCATAGAATTTTGCCCGCTGTTGCACTTTTAGCTGCACTTTAAATGACAAAATGAAGGGAGTTTACCCATTAGAACAGGTATTCTTTACACTTTTCATCTGGCTCAGTTTTGGATAAAATCACTGGATAGGGCAATATACAAAAAAGTGACCAAAACTGTCCGAAAACTAAAAGTGCAGATAGGAGAAAATTATCACTCATCCTTAAGATAACTGGGGGCCCGGAATGCAGCACTGACAGTAAAAAACTTCTACCTGTTGTGGGAATGCTAACCCTAACCCTAACTAGGGTTTCAAATGTGCATTCCAGCAGGGTGTCTCAGAAGCCCTCCAAACATCAAAGTTGAATTTTTCCTCAAACTCCAAAAAATCAGTCTCAAACTATCAAAACGGTTTCTAAAACCTCAAGGAAAAGTACCTTCTTTAATAATCTGTCTGGTTTAGGCAAATTGTCATGAAGCTGAAAAATGCTGTTAAATGGTAGTTAAATCGGCATGTTTTTAATGTCTGGCTAGGGTTAGGGTTACAAGAACCATAGAATTTTGCCCGCTGTTGCACTTTTAGCTGCACTTTAAATGACAAAATAAAGAGAGTTTACCCATTAGAACAGGTATTCTTCACACTTTTCATCTGGCTCAGTTTTGGATAAAATCACTGGATAGGGCAATATACAAAAAGGTGACCAAAACTGTCCGAAAACTAAAAGTGCAGATAGGAGCAAATTATCACTCATCCTAAAGATAACTGGGGACCCGGAATGCAGCACTGACAGTAAAAAACTTCTACCTGTTGTGGGAATGCTAACCTTAACCCTAGCTAGGGTTTCAAATGTGCATTCCAGCAGGGTGTCTCAGAAGCCCTCCAAACATCAAAGATAATTTTTTTCCTCATACTCCAAAAAATCAGTCTCAAACTATCAAAACGGTTTCTAAAACCTCTAGGAAATGTATCTTCTTTAATATTCTGTCTGGTTTAGGCAAATTTTCATGAAGCTGAAAAATGCTGTTAAATGGTAGTTAAATCGGCATGCTTTTAATGTCTGGCTAGGGTTAGGGTTACAAGAACCATAGAATTTTGCCCGCTGTTGCACTTTTAGCTGCACTTTAAATGACAAAATAAAGAGAGTTTACCCATTAGAACAGGTATTCTTCAAACTTTTCATTTGGCTCAGTTTTGGATAAAATCACTGGATAGGGCAATATACAAAAAGGTGACCAAAACTTTCCGAAAACTAAAAGTGCAGATAGGAGCAAATTATCACTCATCCTAAAGATAACTGGGGGCCCGGAATGCAGCACTGACAGTAAAAAACGTCTACCTGTTGTGGGAATGCTAACCCTAACCCTAGCTAGGGTTTCAGATGTGCATTACAGCAGGGTGTCTCAGAAGCTCTCCAAACATCAAAGATGATTTTTTTCCTCAAACCAAGAAAAATCAGTCTCAAACTATCAAAACGGTTTCTAAAACCTCTAGGAAATGTATCTTCTTTAATATTCTGTCTGGTTTAGGCAAATTTTCATGAAGCTGAAAAATGTTGTTAAATGGTAGTTAAATCGGCATGCTTTTAATGCCTGGCTAGGGTTAGGGTTACAAGAACCATAGAATTTTGCCCGCTGTTGCACTTTTAGCTGCACTTTAAATGACAAAATGAAGAGAGTTTACCCATTAGAACAGGTATTCTTCACACTTTTCATCTGGCTCAGTTTTGGATAAAATCAATGGATAGGGGAATATTCAAAAAGTGACCATAACTGTCCGAAAACTAAAAGTGCAGATAGGAGCAAATTATCACTCATCCTAAAGATAACTGGGGGCCCGGAATGCAGCACTGACAGTAAAAAACTTCTACCTGTTGTGGGAATGCTAACCCTAACCCTAGCTAGGGTTTCAAATGTGCATTCCAGCAGGGTGTCTCAGAAGCCCTCCAAACATCAAAGATGAATTTTTTCCTCAAACTCCAAAAACTCAGTCTCAAACTATCAAAACAGTTTTTAAAACCTTTAGGAGATGTATCTTCTTTAAAAATCTGTCTGGTTTAGGCAAATTTTCATGAAGCTGAAAAATGCTGTTAAATGGTAGTTAAATCGGCACGCTTTTAATGCCTGGCCAGTGTTAGGGTTACAAGAACCATAGAATTTTGCCCGCTGTTGCACTTTTAGCTGCACCTTAAATGACAAAATGAAGAGAGTTTACCCATTAGAACAGGTATTCTTTACACTTTTCATCTGGCTCAGTTTTGGATAAAATCACTGGATAGGGCAATATACAAAAAAGTGACCAAAACTGTCCGAAAACTAAAAGTGCAGATAGGAGAAAATTATCACTCATCCTTAAGATAACTGGGGGCCCGGAATGCAGCACTGACAGTAAAAAACTTCTACCTGTTGTGGGAATGCTAACCCTAACCCTAGCTAGGGTTTCAAATGTGCATTCCAGCAGGGTGTCTCAGAAGCCCTCCAAATATCAAAGTTGAATTTTTCCTCAAACTCCAAAAAATCAGTCTCAAACTATCAAAACGGTTTCTAAAACCTCTAGGAAATGTATCTTCTTTAATAATCTGTCTGGTTTAGGCAAATTTTCATGAAGCTGAAAAATGCTGTTAAATGGTAGTTAAATCGGCATGCTTTTAATGCCTGGCTAGGGTTAGGGTTACAAGAACCATAGAATTGTGCCCGCTGTTGCACTTTTAGCTGCACTTTAAATGATAAAATGAAGAGAGTTTACCCATTAGAACAGGTATTCTTCACACTTTTCATCTGGCTCAGTTTTGGATAAAATCACTGGATAGGGCAATATACGAAAAGGTGACCAAAACTGTCCGAAAACTAAAAGTGCAGATAGGAGAAAATTATCACTCATCCTAAAGTTAACTGGGGACCCGGAATGCAGCACTGACAGTAAAAAACTTCTACCTGTTGTGGGAATGCTAACCGTAACCCTAACTAAGGTTTCAAATGTGCATTCCAGCAGGGTGTCTCAGAAGCCCTCCAAACATCAAAGATGAATTTTTTCCTCAAACTCCAAAAAATCAGTCTCAAACTATCAAAACGGTTTTTAAAACCTTTAGGAGATGTATCTTCTTTAAAAACCTGTCTGGTTTAGGCAAATTTTCATGAAGCTGAAAAATGCTGTTAAATGGTAGTTAAATCGGCACGCTTTTAATGCCTGGCCAGTGTTAGGGTTACAAGAACCATAGAATTTTGCCCGCTGTTGCACTTTTAGCTGCACTTTAAATGACAAAATGAAGAGAGTTTACCCATTAGAACAGGTATTCTTCACACTTTTCATCTGGCTCAGTTTTGGATAAAATCACTGGATAGGGCAATATACAAAAAAGTGACCAAAACTGTCCGAAAACTAAAAGTGCAGATAGGAGAAAATTATCACTCATCCTTAAGATAACTGGGGGCCCGGAATGCAGCACTGACAGTAAAAAACTTCTACCTGTTGTGGGAATGCTAACCCTAACCCTAACTAGGGTTTCAAATGTGCATTCCAGCAGGGTGTCTCAGAAGCCCTCCAAACATCAAAGATGAATTTTTTCCTCAAACTCCAAAAAATCAGTCTCAAACTATCAAAACGGTTTTTAAAACCTTTAGGAGATGTATGTTCTTTAAAAATCTGTCTGGTTTAGGCAAATTTTCATGAAGCTGAAAAATGCTGTTAAATGGTAGTTAAATCGGCACGCTTTTAATGCCTGGCCAGTGTTAGGGTTACAAGAACCATAGAATTTTGCCCGCTGTATCACTTTTAGCTGCACCTTAAATGACAAAATGAAGAGAGTTTACCCATTAGAACAGGTATTCTTTACACTTTTCATCTGGCTCAGTTTTGGATAAAATCACTGGATAGGGCAATATACAAAAAGGTGACCAAAACTGTCCGAAAACTAAAAGTGCAGATAGGAGAATATTATCACTCATCCTAAAGATAACTGGGGGCCCGGAATGCAGCACTGACAGTAAAAAACTTCTACCTGTTGTGGGAATGCTAACCCTAACCCTAGCTAGGGTTTCAAATGTGCATTCCAGCAGGGTGTCTCAGAAGCCCTCCAAATATCAAAGTTGAATTTTTCCTCAAACTCCAAAAAATCAGTCTCAAACTATCAAAACGGTTTCTAAAACCTCTAGGAAAAGTATCTTCTTTAATAATCTGTCTGGTTTAGGCAAATTTTCATGAAGCTGAAAAATGCTGTTAAATGGTAGTTAAATCGGCATGCTTTTAATGCCTGGCTAGGGTTAGGGTTACAAGAACCATAGAATTGTGCCCGCTGTTGCACTTTTAGCTGCACTTTAAATGATAAAATGAAGAGAGTTTACCCATTAGAACAGGTATTCTTCACACTTTTCATCTGGCTCAGTTTTGGATAAAATCACTGGATAGGGCAATATACGAAAAGGTGACCAAAACTGTCCGAAAACTAAAAGTGCAGATAGGAGAAAATTATCACTCATCCTTAAGATAACTGGGGGCCCGGAATGCAGCACTGACAGTAAAAAACTTCTACCTGTTGTGGGAATGCTAACCCTAACCCTAACTAGGGTTTCAAATGTGCATTCCAGCAGGGTGTCTCAGAAGCCCTCCAAACATCAAAGATGAATTTTTTCCTCAAACTCCAAAAAATCAGTCTCAAACTATCAAAACGGTTTTTAAAACCTTTAGGAGATGTATCTTCTTTAAAAACCTGTCTGGTTTAGGCAAATTTTCATGAAGCTGAAAAATGCTGTTAAATGGTAGTTAAATCGGCACGCTTTTAATGCCTGGCCAGTGTTAGGGTTACAAGAACTATAGAATTTTGCCCGCTGTTGCACTTTTAGCTGCACTTTAAATGACAAAATGAAGAGAGTTTACCCATTAGAACAGGTATTCTTCACACTTTTCATCTGGCTCAGTTTTCGATAAAATCACTGGATAGGGCAATATACAAAAAAGTGACCAAAACTGTCCGAAAACTAAAAGTGCAGATAGGAGAAAATTATCACTCATCCTTAAGATAACTGGGGGCCCGGAATGCAGCACTGACAGTAAAAAACTTCTACCTGTTGTGGGAATGCTAACCCTAACCCTAACTAGGGTTTCAAATTTGCATTCCAGCAGGGTGTCTCAGAAGCCCTCCAAACATCAAAGATGAATTTTTTCCTCAAACTCCAAAAACTCAGTCTCAAACTATCAAAACGGTTTTTAAAACCTTTAGGAGATGTATGTTCTTTAAAAATCTGTCTGGTTTAGGCAAATTTTCATGAAGCTGAAAAATGCTGTTAAATGGTAGTTAAATCGGCACGCTTTTAATGCCTGGCCAGTGTTAGGGTTACAAGAACCATAGAATTTTGCCCGCTGTTGCACTTTTAGCTGCACTTTAAATGACAAAATGAAGGGAGTTTACCCATTAGAACAGGTATTCTTTACACTTTTCATCTGGCTCAGTTTTGGATAAAATCACTGGATAGGGCAATATACAAAAAAGTGACCAAAACTGTCCGAAAACTAAAAGTGCAGATAGGAGAAAATTATCACTCATCCTTAAGATAACTGGGGGCCCGGAATGCAGCACTGACAGTAAAAAACTTCTACCTGTTGTGGGAATGCTAACCCTAACCCTAGCTAGGGTTTCAAATGTGCATTCCAGCAGGGTGTCTCAGAAGCCCTCCAAATATCAAAGTTGAATTTTTCCTCAAACTCCAAAAAATCAGTCTCAAACTATCAAAACGGTTTCTAAAACCTCTAGGAAATGTATCTTCTTTAATAATCTGTCTGGTTTAGGCAAATTTTCATGAAGCTGAAAAATGCTGTTAAATGGTAGTTAAATCGGCATGCTTTTAATGCCTGGCTAGGGTTAGGGTTACAAGAACCATAGAATTGTGCCCGCTGTTGCACTTTTAGCTGCACTTTAAATGATAAAATGAAGAGAGTTTACCCATTAGAACAGGTATTCTTTACACTTTTCATCTGGCTCAGTTTTGGATAAAATCACTGGATAGGGCAATATACAAAAAGGTGACCAAAACTGTCCGAAAACTAAAAGTGCAGATAGGAGAATATTATCACTCATCCTAAAGATAACTGGGGGCCCGGAATGCAGCACTGACAGTAAAAAACTTCTACCTGTTGTGGGAATGCTAACCCTAACCCTAGCTAGGGTTTCAAATGTGCATTCCAGCAGGGTGTCTCAGAAGCCCTCCAAATATGAAAGTTGAATTTTTCCTCAAACTCCAAAAAATCAGTCTCAAACTATCAAAACGGTTTCTAAAACCTCTAGGAAAAGTATCTTCTTTAATAATCTGTCTGGTTTAGGCAAATTTTCATGAAGCTGAAAAATGCTGTTAAATGGTAGTTAAATCGGCATGCTTTTAATGCCTGGCTAGGGTTAGGGTTACAAGAACCATAGAATTGTGCCCGCTGTTGCACTTTTAGCTGCACTTTAAATGATAAAATGAAGAGAGTTTACCCATTAGAACAGGTATTCTTCACACTTTTCATCTGGCTCAGTTTTGGATAAAATCACTGGATAGGGCAATATACGAAAAGGTGACCAAAACTGTCCGAAAACTAAAAGTGCAGATAGGAGAAAATTATCACTCATCCTTAAGATAACTGGGGGCCCGGAATGCAGCACTGACAGTAAAAAACTTCTACCTGTTGTGGGAATGCTAACCCTAACCCTAACTAGGGTTTCAAATGTGCATTCCAGCAGGGTGTCTCAGAAGCCCTCCAAACATCAAAGATGAATTTTTTCCTCAAACTCCAAAAAATCAGTCTCAAACTATCAAAACGGTTTTTAAAACCTTTAGGAGATGTATCTTCTTTAAAAACCTGTCTGGTTTAGGCAAATTTTCATGAAGCTGAAAAATGCTGTTAAATGGTAGTTAAATCGGCACGCTTTTAATGCCTGGCCAGTGTTAGGGTTACAAGAACTATAGAATTTTGCCCGCTGTTGCACTTTTAGCTGCACTTTAAATGACAAAATGAAGAGAGTTTACCCATTAGAACAGGTATTCTTCACACTTTTCATCTGGCTCAGTTTTGGATAAAATCACTGGATAGGGCAATATACAAAAAAGTGACCAAAACTGTCCGAAAACTAAAAGTGCAGATAGGAGAAAATTATCACTCATCCTTAAGATAACTGGGGGCCCGGAATGCAGCACTGACAGTAAAAAACTTCTACCTGTTGTGGGAATGCTAACCCTAACCCTAACTAGGGTTTCAAATTTGCATTCCAGCAGGGTGTCTCAGAAGCCCTCCAAACATCAAAGATGAATTTTTTCCTCAAACTCCAAAAACTCAGTCTCAAACTATCAAAACGGTTTTTAAAACCTTTAGGAGATGTATGTTCTTTAAAAATCTGTCTGGTTTAGGCAAATTTTCATGAAGCTGAAAAATGCTGTTAAATGGTAGTTAAATCGGCACGCTTTTAATGCCTGGCCAGTGTTAGGGTTACAAGAACCATAGAATTTTGCCCGCTGTTGCACTTTTAGCTGCACTTTAAATGACAAAATGAAGGGAGTTTACCCATTAGAACAGGTATTCTTTACACTTTTCATCTGGCTCAGTTTTGGATAAAATCACTGGATAGGGCAATATACAAAAAAGTGACCAAAACTGTCCGAAAACTAAAAGTGCAGATAGGAGAAAATTATCACTCATCCTTAAGATAACTGGGGGCCCGGAATGCAGCACTGACAGTAAAAAACTTCTACCTGTTGTGGGAATGCTAACCCTAACCCTAACTAGGGTTTCAAATGTGCATTCCAGCAGGGTGTCTCAGAAGCCCTCCAAACATCAAAGTTGAATTTTTCCTCAAACTCCAAAAAATCAGTCTCAAACTATCAAAACGGTTTCTAAAACCTCAAGGAAAAGTACCTTCTTTAATAATCTGTCTGGTTTAGGCAAATTGTCATGAAGCTGAAAAATGCTGTTAAATGGTAGTTAAATCGGCATGTTTTTAATGTCTGGCTAGGGTTAGGGTTACAAGAACCATAGAATTTTGCCCGCTGTTGCACTTTTAGCTGCACTTTAAATGACAAAATAAAGAGAGTTTACCCATTAGAACAGGTATTCTTCACACTTTTCATCTGGCTCAGTTTTGGATAAAATCACTGCATAGGGCAATATACAAAAAGGTGACCAAAACTGTCCGAAAACTAAAAGTGCAGATAGGAGCAAATTATCACTCATCCTAAAGATAACTGGGGACCCGGAATGCAGCACTGACAGTAAAAAACTTCTACCTGTTGTGGGAATGCTAACCTTAACCCTAGCTAGGGTTTCAAATGTGCATTCCAGCAGGGTGTCTCAGAAGCCCTCCAAATATCAAATTTTGAATTTTTCCTCAAACTCCAAAAAATCAGTCTCAAACTATCAAAACGGTTTCTAAAACCTCTAGGAAAAGTATCTTCTTTAATAATCTGTCTGGTTTAGGCAAATTTTCATGAAGCTGAAAAATGCTGTTAAATGGTAGTTAAATCGGAATGCTTTTAATGCCTGGCTAGGGTTAGGGTTACAAGAACCATAGAATTTTGCCCGCTGTTGCACTTTTAGCTGCACTTTAAATGATAAAATGAAGAGAGTTTACCCATTAGAACAGGTATTCTTCACACTTTTCATCTGGCTTAATTTTGGATAAAATCAATGGATAGGGCAATATTCAAAAAAGTGACCAAAACTTTCCGAAAACTAAAAGTGCAGATAGGACCAAATTATCACTCATCCTAAAGATAACTGGGAGCCCGGAATGCAGCACTGACAGTAAAAAACTTCTACCTGTTGTGGGAATGCTAACCCTAACCCTAACTGGGTTTCAAATGTGCATTCCAGCAGGGTGTCTCAGAAGCCCTCCAAACATCAAAATTGAATTTTTCCTCAAACTCCAAAAAATCAGTCTCAAACTATCAAAACGGTTTCTAAAACCTCTAGGAAAAGTATCTTCTTTAATAATCTGTCTGGTTTAGGCAAATTGTCATGAAGCTGAAAAATGCTGTTAAATGGTAGTTAAATCGGCATGCTTTTAATGTCTGGCTAGGGTTAGGGTTACAAGAACCATAGAATTTTGCCCGCTGTTGCACTTTTAGCTGCACTTTAAATGACAAAATAAAGAGAGTTTACCCATTAGAACAGGTATTCTTCACACTTTTCATCTGGCTCAGTTTTGGATAAAATCACTGGATAGGGCAATATACAAAAAGGTGACCAAAACTGTCCGAAAACTAAAAGTGCAGATAGGAGCAAATTATCACTCATCCTAAAGATAACTGGGGGCCCGGAATGCAGCACTGACAGTAAAAAACTTCTACCTGTTGTGGGAATGCTAACCCTAACCCTAACTAGTGTTTCAAATGTGCATTCCAGCAGGGTGTCTCAGAAGCCCTCCAAACATCAAAGTTGAATTTTTCCTCAAACTCCAAAAAATCAGTCTCAAACTATCAAAACGGTTTCTAAAACCTCAAGGAAAAGTACCTTCTTTAATAATCTGTCTGGTTTAGGCAAATTGTCATGAAGCTGAAAAATGCTGTTAAATGGTAGTTAAATCGGCATGTTTTTAATGTCTGGCTAGGGTTAGGGTTACAAGAACCATAGAATTTTGCCCGCTGTTGCACTTTTAGCTGCACTTTAAATGACAAAATAAAGAGAGTTTACCCATTAGAACAGGTATTCTTCACACTTTTCATCTGGCTCAGTTTTGGATAAAATCACTGGATAGGGCAATATACAAAAAGGTGACCAAAACTGTCCGAAAACTAAAAGTGCAGATAGGAGCAAATTATCACTCATCCTAAAGATAACTGGGGACCCGGAATGCAGCACTGACAGTAAAAAACTTCTACCTGTTGTGGGAATGCTAACCTTAACCCTAGCTAGGGTTTCAAATGTGCATTCCAGCAGGGTGTCTCAGAAGCCCTCCAAACATCAAAGATAATTTTTTTCCTCATACTCCAAAAAATCAGTCTCAAACTATCAAAACGGTTTCTAAAACCTCTAGGAAATGTATCTTCTTTAATATTCTGTCTGGTTTAGGCAAATTTTCATGAAGCTGGAAAATGCTGTGAAATGGTAGTTAAATCGGCATGCTTTTAATGTCTGGCTAGGGTTAGGGTTACAAGAACCATAGAATTTTGCCCGCTGTTGCACTTTTAGCTGCACTTTAAATGACAAAATAAAGAGAGTTTACCCATTAGAACAGGTATTCTTCACACTTTTCATCTGGCTCAGTTTTGGATAAAATCACTGGATAGGGCAATATACAAAAAGGTGACCAAAACTGTCCGAAAACTAAAAGTGCAGATAGGAGCAAATTATCACTCATCCTAAAGATAACTGGGGACCCGGAATGCAGCACTGACAGTAAAAAACTTCTACCTGTTGTGGGAATGCTAACCCTAACCCTAGCTAGGGTTTCAGATGTGCATTACAGCAGGGTGTCTCAGAAGCCCTCCAAACATCAAAGATGATTTTTTCCCTCAAACCAAGAAAAATCAGTCTCAAACTATCAAAACGGTTTCTAAAACCTCTAGGAAATGTATCTTCTTTAATATTCTGTCTGGTTTAGGCAAATTTCCATGAAGCTGAAAAATGTTGTTAAATGGTAGTTAAATCGGCATGCTTTTAATGCCTGGCTAGGGTTAGGGTTACAAGAACCATAGAATTTTGCCCGCTGTTGCACTTTTAGCTGCACTTTAAATGACAAAATGAAGAGAGTTTACCCATTAGAACAGGTATTCTTCACACTTTTCATCTGGCTCAGTTTTGGATAAAATCAATGGATAGGGCAATATTCAAAAAGTGACCAAAACTTTCCGAAAACTAAAAGTGCAGATAGGAGCAAATTATCACTCATCCTAAAGATAACTGGGGGCCCGGAATGCAGCACTGACAGTAAAAAACGTCTACCTGTTGTGGGAATGCTAACCCTAACCCTAGCTAGGGTTTCAGATGTGCATTACAGCAGGGTGTCTCAGAAGCTCTCCAAACATCAAAGATGATTTTTTTCCTCAAACCAAGAAAAATCAGTCTCAAACTATCAAAACGGTTTCTAAAACCTCTAGGAAATGTATCTTCTTTAATATTCTGTCTGGTTTAGGCAAATTTTCATGAAGCTGAAAAATGTTGTTAAATGGTAGTTAAATCGGCATGCTTTTAATGCCTGGCTAGGGTTAGGGTTACAAGAACCATAGAATTTTGCCCGCTGTTGCACTTTTAGCTGCACTTTAAATGATAAAATGAAGAGAGTTTACCCATTAGAACAGGTATTCTTCACAGTTTTCATCTGGCTCAGTTTTGGATAAAATCACTGGATAGGGCAATATACGAAAAGGTGACCAAAACTGTCCGAAAACTAAAAGTGCAGATAGGAGAAAATTATCACTCATCCTTAAGATAACTGGGGGCCCGGAATGCAGCACTGACAGTAAAAAACTTCTACCTGTTGTGGGAATGCTAACCCTAATCCTAACTAGGGTTTCAAATTTGCATTCCAGCAGGGTGTCTCAGAAGCCCTCCAAACATCAAAGATGAATTTTTTCCTCAAACTCCAAAAACTCAGTCTCAAACTATCAAAACGGTTTTTAAAACCTTTAGGAGATGTATGTTCTTTAAAAATCTGTCTGGTTTAGGCAAATTTTCATGAAGCTGAAAAATGCTGTTAAATGGTAGTTAAATCGGCACGCTTTTAATGCCTGGCCAGTGTTAGGGTTACAAGAACCATAGAATTTTGCCCGCTGTTGCACTTTTAGCTGCACTTTAAATGACAAAATGAAGGGAGTTTACCCATTAGAACAGGTATTCTTTACACTTTTCATCTGGCTCAGTTTTGGATAAAATCACTGGATAGGGCAATATACAAAAAAGTGACCAAAAATGTCCGAAAACTAAAAGTGCAGATAGGAGAAAATTATCACTCATCCTTAAGATAACTGGGGGCCCGGAATGCAGCACTGACAGTAAAAAACTTCTACCTGTTGTGGGAATGCTAACCCTAACCCTAACTAGGGTTTCAAATGTGCATTCCAGCAGGGTGTCTCAGAAGCCCTCCAAACATCAAAGTTGAATTTTTCCTCAAACTCCAAAAAATCAGTCTCAAACTATCAAAACGGTTTCTAAAACCTCAAGGAAAAGTACCTTCTTTAATAATCTGTCTGGTTTAGGCAAATTGTCATGAAGCTGAAAAATGCTGTTAAATGGTAGTTAAAACGGCATGTTTTTAATGTCTGGCTAGGGTTAGGGTTACAAGAACCATAGAATTTTGCCCGCTGTTGCACTTTTAGCTGCACTTTAAATGACAAAATAAAGAGAGTTTACCCATTAGAACAGGTATTCTTCACACTTTTCATCTGGCTCAGTTTTGGATAAAATCACTGGATAGGGCAATATACAAAAAGGTGACCAAAACTGTCCGAAAACTAAAAGTGCAGATAGGAGCAAATTATCACTCATCCTAAAGATAACTGGGGACCCGGAATGCAGCACTGACAGTAAAAAACTTCTACCTGTTGTGGGAATGCTAACCTTAACCCTAGCTAGGGTTTCAAATGTGCATTCCAGCAGGGTGTCTCAGAAGCCCTCCAAACATCAAAGATAATTTTTTTCCTCATACTCCAAAAAATCAGTCTCAAACTATCAAAACGGTTTCTAAAACCTCTAGGAAATGTATCTTCTTTAATATTCTGTCTGGTTTAGGCAAATTTTCATGAAGCTGAAAAATGCTGTTAAATGGTAGTTAAATCGGCATGCTTTTAATGTCTGGCTAGGGTTAGGGTTACAAGAACCATAGAATTTTGCCCGCTGTTGCACTTTTAGCTGCACTTTAAATGACAAAATAAAGAGAGTTTACCCATTAGAACAGGTATTCTTCAAACTTTTCATTTGGCTCAGTTTTGGATAAAATCACTGGATAGGGCAATATACAAAAAGGTGACCAAAACTTTCCGAAAACTAAAAGTGCAGATAGGAGCAAATTATCACTCATCCTAAAGATAACTGGGGGCCCGGAATGCAGCACTGACAGTAAAAAACGTCTACCTGTTGTGGGAATGCTAACCCTAACCCTAGCTAGGGTTTCAGATGTGCATTACAGCAGGGTGTCTCAGAAGCTCTCCAAACATCAAAGATGATTTTTTTCCTCAAACCAAGAAAAATCAGTCTCAAACTATCAAAACGGTTTCTAAAACCTCTAGGAAATGTATCTTCTTTAATATTCTGTCTGGTTTAGGCAAATTTTCATGAAGCTGAAAAATGTTGTTAAATGGTAGTTAAATCGGCATGCTTTTAATGCCTGGCTAGGGTTAGGGTTACAAGAACCATAGAATTTTGCCCGCTGTTGCACTTTTAGCTGCACTTTAAATGACAAAATGAAGAGAGTTTACCCATTAGAACAGGTATTCTTCACACTTTTCATCTGGCTCAGTTTTGGATAAAATCAATGGATAGGGCAATATTCAAAAAGTGACCATAACTGTCCGAAAACTAAAAGTGCAGATAGGAGCAAATTATCACTCATCCTAAAGATAACTGGGGGCCCGGAATGCAGCACTGACAGTAAAAAACTTCTACCTGTTGTGGGAATGCTAACCCTAACCCTAGCTAGGGTTTCAAATGTGCATTCCAGCAGGGTGTCTCAGAAGCCCTCCAAACATCAAAGATGAATTTTTTCCTCAAACTCCAAAAACTCAGTCTCAAACTATCAAAACAGTTTTTAAAACCTTTAGGAGATGTATCTTCTTTAAAAATCTGTCTGGTTTAGGCAAATTTTCATGAAGCTGAAAAATGCTGTTAAATGGTAGTTAAATCGGCACGCTTTTAATGCCTGGCCAGTGTTAGGGTTACAAGAACCATAGAATTTTGCCCGCTGTTGCACTTTTAGCTGCACCTTAAATGACAAAATGAAGAGAGTTTACCCATTAGAACAGGTATTCTTTACACTTTTCATCTGGCTCAGTTTTGGATAAAATCACTGGATAGGGCAATATACAAAAAAGTGACCAAAACTGTCCGAAAACTAAAAGTGCAGATAGGAGAAAATTATCACTCATCCTTAAGATAACTGGGGGCCCGGAATGCAGCACTGACAGTAAAAAACTTCTACCTGTTGTGGGAATGCTAACCCTAACCCTAACTAGGGTTTCAAATGTGCATTCCAGCAGGGTGTCTCAGAAGCCCTCCAAACATCAAAGTTGAATTTTTCCTCAAACTCCAAAAAATCAGTCTCAAACTATCAAAACGGTTTCTAAAACCTCAAGGAAAAGTACCTTCTTTAATAATCTGTCTGGTTTAGGCAAATTGTCATGAAGCTGAAAAATGCTGTTAAATGGTAGTTAAATCGGCATGTTTTTAATGTCTGGCTAGGGTTAGGGTTACAAGAACCATAGAATTTTGCCCGCTGTTGCACTTTTAGCTGCACTTTAAATGACAAAATAAAGAGAGTTTACCCATTAGAACAGGTATTCTTCACACTTTTCATCTGGCTCAGTTTTGGATAAAATCACTGGATAGGGCAATATACAAAAAGGTGACCAAAACTGTCCGAAAACTAAAAGTGCAGATAGGAGCAAATTATCACTCATCCTAAAGATAACTGGGGACCCGGAATGCAGCACTGACAGTAAAAAACTTCTACCTGTTGTGGGAATGCTAACCTTAACCCTAGCTAGGGTTTCAAATGTGCATTCCAGCAGGGTGTCTCAGAAGCCCTCCAAACATCAAAGATAATTTTTTTCCTCATACTCCAAAAAATCAGTCTCAAACTATCAAAACGGTTTCTAAAACCTCTAGGAAATGTATCTTCTTTAATATTCTGTCTGGTTTAGGCAAATTTTCATGAAGCTGAAAAATGCTGTTAAATGGTAGTTAAATCGGCATGCTTTTAATGTCTGGCTAGGGTTAGGGTTACAAGAACCATAGAATTTTGCCCGCTGTTGCACTTTTAGCTGCACTTTAAATGACAAAATAAAGAGAGTTTACCCATTAGAACAGGTATTCTTCAAACTTTTCATTTGGCTCAGTTTTGGATAAAATCACTGGATAGGGCAATATACAAAAAGGTGACCAAAACTTTCCGAAAACTAAAAGTGCAGATAGGAGCAAATTATCACTCATCCTAAAGATAACTGGGGGCCCGGAATGCAGCACTGACAGTAAAAAATGTCTACCTGTTGTGGGAATGCTAACCCTAACCCTAGCTAGGGTTTCAGATGTGCATTACAGCAGGGTGTCTCAGAAGCTCTCCAAACATCAAAGATGATTTTTTTCCTCAAACCAAGAAAAATCAGTCTCAAACTATCAAAACGGTTTCTAAAACCTCTAGGAAATGTATCTTCTTTAATATTCTGTCTGGTTTAGGCAAATTTTCATGAAGCTGAAAAATGTTGTTAAATGGTAGTTAAATCGGCATGCTTTTAATGCCTGGCTAGGGTTAGGGTTACAAGAACCATAGAATTTTGCCCGCTGTTGCACTTTTAGCTGCACTTTAAATGACAAAATGAAGAGAGTTTACCCATTAGAACAGGTATTCTTCACACTTTTCATCTGGCTCAGTTTTGGATAAAATCAATGGATAGGGCAATATTCAAAAAGTGACCATAACTGTCCGAAAACTAAAAGTGCAGATAGGAGCAAATTATCACTCATCCTAAAGATAACTGGGGGCCCGGAATGCAGCACTGACAGTAAAAAACTTCTACCTGTTGTGGGAATGCTAACCCTAACCCTAGCTAGGGTTTCAAATGTGCATTCCAGCAGGGTGTCTCAGAAGCCCTCCAAACATCAAAGATGAATTTTTTCCTCAAACTCCAAAAACTCAGTCTCAAACTATCTAAACAGTTTTTAAAACCTTTAGGAGATGTATCTTCTTTAAAAATCTGTCTGGTTTAGGCAAATTTTCATGAAGCTGAAAAATGCTGTTAAATGGTAGTTAAATCGGCACGCTTTTAATGCCTGGCCAGTGTTAGGGTTACAAGAACCATAGAATTTTGCCCGCTGTTGCACTTTTAGCTGCACCTTAAATGACAAAATGAAGAGAGTTTACCCATTAGAACAGGTATTCTTTACACTTTTCATCTGGCTCAGTTTTGGATAAAATCACTGGATAGGGCAATATACAAAAAAGTGACCAAAACTGTCCGAAAACTAAAAGTGCAGATAGGAGAAAATTATCACTCATCCTTAAGATAACTGGGGGCCCGGAATGCAGCACTGACAGTAAAAAACTTCTACCTGTTGTGGGAATGCTAACCCTAACCCTAGCTAGGGTTTCAAATGTGCATTCCAGCAGGGTGTCTCAGAAGCCCTCCAAATATCAAAGTTGAATTTTTCCTCAAACTCCAAAAAATCAGTCTCAAACTATCAAAACGGTTTCTAAAACCTCTAGGAAATGTATCTTCTTTAATAATCTGTCTGGTTTAGGCAAATTTTCATGAAGCTGAAAAATGCTGTTAAATGGTAGTTAAATCGGCATGCTTTTAATGCCTGGCTAGGGTTAGGGTTACAAGAACCATAGAATTGTGCCCGCTGTTGCACTTTTAGCTGCACTTTAAATGATAAAATGAAGAGAGTTTACCCATTAGAACAGGTATTCTTCACACTTTTCATCTGGCTCAGTTTTGGATAAAATCACTGGATAGGGCAATATACAAAAAAGTGACCAAAACTGTCCGAAAACTAAAAGTGCAGATAGGAGAAAATTATCACTCATCCTTAAGATAACTGGGGGCCCGGAATGCAGCACTGACAGTATAAAACTTCTACCTGTTGTGGGAATGCTAACCCTAACCCTAGCTAGGGTTTCAAATGTGCATTCCAGCAGGGTGTCTCAGAAGCCCTCCAAACATCAAAGATGAATTTTTTCCTCAAACTCCAAAAACTCAGTCTCAAACTATCAAAACAGTTTTTAAAACCTTTAGGAGATGTATCTTCTTTAAAAATCTGTCTGGTTTAGGCAAATTTTCATGAAGCTGAAAAATGCTGTTAAATGGTAGTTAAATCGGCACGCTTTTAATGCCTGGCCAGTGTTAGGGTTACAAGAACCATAGAATTTTGCCCGCTGTTGCACTTTTAGTTGCACCTTAAATGACAAAATGAAGAGAGTTTACCCATTAGAACAGGTATTCTTTACACTTTTCATCTGGCTCAGTTTTGGATAAAATCACTGGATAGGGCAATATACAAAAAAGTGACCAAAACTGTCCGAAAACTAAAAGTGCAGATAGGAGAAAATTATCACTCATCCTTAAGATAACTGGGGGCCCGGAATGCAGCACTGACAGTAAAAAACTTCTACCTGTTGTGGGAATGCTAACCCTAACCCTAGCTAGGGTTTCAAATGTGCATTCCAGCAGGGTGTCTCAGAAGCCCTCCAAATATCAAAGTTGAATTTTTCCTCAAACTCCAAAAAATCAGTCTCAAACTATCAAAACGGTTTCTAAAACCTCTAGGAAATGTATCTTCTTTAATAATCTGTCTGGTTTAGGCAAATTTTCATGAAGCTGAAAAATGCTGTTAAATGGTAGTTAAATCGGCATGCTTTTAATGCCTGGCTAGGGTTAGGGTTACAAGAACCATAGAATTGTGCCCGCTGTTGCACTTTTAGCTGCACTTTAAATGATAAAATGAAGAGAGTTTACCCATTAGAACAGGTATTCTTCACACTTTTCATCTGGCTCAGTTTTGGATAAAATCACTGGATAGGGCAATATACGAAAAGGTGACCAAAACTGTCCGAAAACTAAAAGTGCAGATAGGAGAAAATTATCACTCATCCTAAAGATAACTGGGGACCCGGAATGCAGCACTGACAGTAAAAAACTTCTACCTGTTGTGGGAATGCTAACCGTAACCCTAACTAAGGTTTCAAATGTGCATTCCAGCAGGGTGTCTCAGAAGCCCTCCAAACATCAAAGATGAATTTTTTCCTCAAACTCCAAAAACTCAGTCTCAAACTATCAAAACGGTTTTTAAAACCTTTAGGAGATGTATGTTCTTTAAAAATCTGTCTGGTTTAGGCAAATTTTCATGAAGCTGAAAAATGCTGTTAAATGGTAGTTAAATCGGCATGCTTTTAATGCCTGGCCAGTGTTAGGGTTACAAGAACCATAGAATTTTGCCCGCTGTATCACTTTTAGCTGCACCTTAAATGACAAAATGAAGAGAGTTTACCCATTAGAACAGGTATTCTTTACACTTTTCATCTGGCTCAGTTTTGGATAAAATCACTGGATAGGGCAATATACAAAAAGGTGACCAAAACTGTCCGAAAACTAAAAGTGCAGATAGGAGAATATTATCACTCATCCTAAAGATAACTGGGGGCCCGGAATGCAGCACTGACAGTAAAAAACTTCTACCTGTTGTGGGAATGCTAACCCTAACCCTAGCTAGGGTTTCAAATGTGCATTCCAGCAGGGTGTCTCAGAAGCCCTCCAAATATCAAAGTTGAATTTTTCCTCAAACTCCAAAAAATCAGTCTCAAACTATCAAAACGGTTTCTAAAACCTCTAGGAAAAGTATCTTCTTTAATAATCTGTCTGGTTTAGGCAAATTTTCATGAAGCTGAAAAATGCTGTTAAATGGTAGTTAAATCGGCATGTTTTTAATGCCTGGCTAGGGTTAGGGTTACAAGAACCATAGAATTGTGCCCGCTGTTGCACTTTTAGCTGCACTTTAAATGATAAAATGAAGAGAGTTTACCCATTAGAACAGGTATTCTTCACACTTTTCATCTGGCTCAGTTTTGGATAAAATCACTGGATAGGGCAATATACGAAAAGGTGACCAAAACTGTCCGAAAACTAAAAGTGCAGATAGGAGAAAATTATCACTCATCCTTAAGATAACTGGGGGCCCGGAATGCAGCACTGACAGTAAAAAACTTCTACCTGTTGTGGGAATGCTAACCCTAACCCTAACTAGGGTTTCAAATGTGCATTCCAGCAGGGTGTCTCAGAAGCCCTCCAAACATCAAAGATGAATTTTTTCCTCAAACTCCAAAAAATCAGTCTCAAACTATCAAAACGGTTTTTAAAACCTTTAGGAGATGTATCTTCTTTAAAAACCTGTCTGGTTTAGGCAAATTTTCATGAAGCTGAAAAATGCTGTTAAATGGTAGTTAAATCGGCACGCTTTTAATGCCTGGCCAGTGTTAGGGTTACAAGAACTATAGAATTTTGCCCGCTGTTGCACTTTTAGCTGCACTTTAAATGACAAAATGAAGAGAGTTTACCCATTAGAACAGGTATTCTTCACACTTTTCATCTGGCTCAGTTTTGGATAAAATCACTGGATAGGGCAATATACAAAAAAGTGACCAAAACTGTCCGAAAACTAAAAGTGCAGATAGGAGAAAATTATCACTCATCCTTAAGATAACTGGGGGCCCGGAATGCAGCACTGACAGTAAAAAACTTCTACCTGTTGTGGGAATGCTAACCCTAACCCTAACTAGGGTTTCAAATTTGCATTCCAGCAGGGTGTCTCAGAAGCCCTCCAAACATCAAAGATGAATTTTTTCCTCAAACTCCAAAAACTCAGTCTCAAACTATCAAATCGGTTTTTAAAACCTTTAGGAGATGTATGTTCTTTAAAAATCTGTCTGGTTTAGGCAAATTTTCATGAAGCTGAAAAATGCTGTTAAATGGTAGTTAAATCGGCACGCTTTTAATGCCTGGCCAGTGTTAGGGTTACAAGAACCATAGAATTTTGCCCGCTGTTGCACTTTTAGCTGCACTTTAAATGACAAAATGAAGGGAGTTTACCCATTAGAACAGGTATTCTTTACACTTTTCATCTGGCTCAGTTTTGGATAAAATCACTGGATAGGGCAATATACAAAAAAGTGACCAAAACTGTCCGAAAACTAAAAGTGCAGATAGGAGAAAATTATCACTCATCCTTAAGATAACTGGGGGCCCGGAATGCAGCACTGACAGTAAAAAACTTCTACCTGTTGTGGGAATGCTAACCCTAACCCTAACTAGGGTTTCAAATGTGCATTCCAGCAGGGTGTCTCAGAAGCCCTCCAAACATCAAAGTTGAATTTTTCCTCAAACTCCAAAAAATCAGTCTCAAACTATCAAAACGGTTTCTAAAACCTCAAGGAAAAGTACCTTCTTTAATAATCTGTCTGGTTTAGGCAAATTGTCATGAAGCTGATAAATGCTGTTAAATGGTAGTTAAATCGGCATGTTTTTAATGTCTGGCTAGGGTTAGGGTTACAAGAACCATAGAATTTTGCCCGCTGTTGCACTTTTAGCTGCACTTTAAATGACAAAATAAAGAGAGTTTACCCATTAGAACAGGTATTCTTCACACTTTTCATCTGGCTCAGTTTTGGATAAAATCACTGGATAGGGCAATATACAAAAAGGTGACCAAAACTGTCCGAAAACTAAAAGTGCAGATAGGAGCAAATTATCACTCATCCTAAAGATAACTGGGGACCCGGAATGCAGCACTGACAGTAAAAAACTTCTACCTGTTGTGGGAATGCTAACCTTAACCCTAGCTAGGGTTTCAAATGTGCATTCCAGCAGGGTGTCTCAGAAGCCCTCCAAACATCAAAGATAATTTTTTTCCTCATACTCCAAAAAATCAGTCTCAAACTATCAAAACGGTTTCTAAAACCTCTAGGAAATGTATCTTCTTTAATATTCTGTCTGGTTTAGGCAAATTTTCATGAAGCTGAAAAATGCTGTTAAATGGTAGTTAAATCGGCATGCTTTTAATGTCTGGCTAGGGTTAGGGTTACAAGAACCATAGAATTTTGCCCGCTGTTGCACTTTTAGCTGCACTTTAAATGACAAAATAAAGAGAGTTTACCCATTAGAACAGGTATTCTTCAAACTTTTCATTTGGCTCAGTTTTGGATAAAATCACTGGATAGGGCAATATACAAAAAGGTGACCAAAACTTTCCGAAAACTAAAAGTGCAGATAGGAGCAAATTATCACTCATCCTAAAGATAACTGGGGGCCCGGAATGCAGCACTGACAGTAAAAAACGTCTACCTGTTGTGGGAATGCTAACCCTAACCCTAGCTAGGGTTTCAGATGTGCATTACAGCAGGGTGTCTCAGAAGCTCTCCAAACATCAAAGATGATTTTTTTCCTCAAACCAAGAAAAATCAGTCTCAAACTATCAAAACGGTTTCTAAAACCTCTAGGAAATGTATTTTCTTTAATATTCTGTCTGGTTTAGGCAAATTTTCATGAAGCTGAAAAATGTTGTTAAATGGTAGTTAAATCGGCATGCTTTTAATGCCTGGCTAGGGTTAGGGTTACAAGAACCATAGAATTTTGCCCGCTGTTGCACTTTTAGCTGCACTTTAAATGACAAAATGACGAGAGTTTACCCATTAGAACAGGTATTCTTCACACTTTTCATCTGGCTCAGTTTTGGATAAAATCAATGGATAGGGCAATATTCAAAAAGTGACCATAACTGTCCGAAAACTAAAAGTGCAGATAGGAGCAAATTATCACTCATCCTAAAGATAACTGGGGGCCCGGAATGCAGCACTGACAGTAAAAAACTTCTACCTGTTGTGGGAATGCTAACCCTAACCCTAGCTAGGGTTTCAAATGTGCATTCCAGCAGGGTGTCTCAGAAGCCCTCCAAACATCAAAGATGAATTTTTTCCTCAAACTCCAAAAACTCAGTCTCAAACTATCAAAACAGTTTTTAAAACCTTTAGGAGATGTATCTTCTTTAAAAATCTGTCTGGTTTAGGCAAATTTTCATGAAGCTGAAAAATGCTGTTAAATGGTAGTTAAATCGGCACGCTTTTAATGCCTGGCCAGTGTTAGGGTTACAAGAACCATAGAATTTTGCCCGCTGTTGCACTTTTAGCTGCACCTTAAATGACAAAATGAAGAGAGTTTACCCATTAGAACAGGTATTCTTTACACTTTTCATCTGGCTCAGTTTTGGATAAAATCACTGGATAGGGCAATATACAAAAAGGTGACCAAAACTGTCCGAAAACTAAAAGTGCAGATAGGAGAATATTATCACTCATCCTAAAGATAACTGGGGGCCCGGAATGCAGCACTGACAGTAAAAAACTTCTACCTGTTGTGGGAATGCTAACCCTAACCCTAGCTAGGGTTTCAAATGTGCATTCCAGCAGGGTGTCTCAGAAGCCCTCCAAATATCAAAGTTGAATTTTTCCTCAAACTCCAAAAAATCAGTCTCAAACTATCAAAACGGTTTCTAAAACCTCTAGGAAAAGTATCTTCTTTAATAATCTGTCTGGTTTAGGCAAATTTTCATGAAGCTGAAAAATGCTGTTAAATGGTAGTTAAATCGGCATGTTTTTAATGTCTGGCTAGGGTTAGGGTTACAAGAACCATAGAATTTTGCCCGCTGTTGCACTTTTAGCTGCACTTTAAATGACAAAATAAAGAGAGTTTACCCATTAGAACAGGTATTCTTCACACTTTTCATCTGGCTCAGTTTTGGATAAAATCACTGGATAGGGCAATATACAAAAAGGTGACCAAAACTGTCCGAAAACTAAAAGTGCAGATAGGAGCAAATTATCACTCATCCTAAAGATAACTGGGGACCCGGAATGCAGCACTGACAGTAAAAAACTTCTACCTGTTGTGGGAATGCTAACCTTAACCCTAGCTAGGGTTTCAAATGTGCATTCCAGCAGGGTGTCTCAGAAGCCCTCCAAACATCAAAGATAATTTTTTTCCTCATACTCCAAAAAATCAGTCTCAAACTATCAAAACGGTTTCTAAAACCTCTAGGAAATGTATCTTCTTTAATATTCTGTCTGGTTTAGGCAAATTTTCATGAAGCTGAAAAATGCTGTTAAATGGTAGTTAAATCGGCATGCTTTTAATGTCTGGCTAGGGTTAGGGTTACAAGAACCATAGAATTTTGCCCGCTGTTGCACTTTTAGCTGCACTTTAAATGACAAAATAAAGAGAGTTTACCCATTAGAACAGGTATTCTTCAAACTTTTCATTTGGCTCAGTTTTGGATAAAATCACTGGATAGGGCAATATACAAAAAGGTGACCAAAACTTTCCGAAAACTAAAAGTGCAGATAGGAGCAAATTATCACTCATCCTAAAGATAACTGGGGGCCCGGAATGCAGCACTGACAGTAAAAAACGTCTACCTGTTGTGGGAATGCTAACCCTAACCCTAGCTAGGGTTTCAGATGTGCATTACAGCAGGGTGTCTCAGAAGCTCTCCAAACATCAAAGATGATTTTTTTCCTCAAACCAAGAAAAATCAGTCTCAAACTATCAAAACGGTTTCTAAAACCTCTAGGAAATGTATCTTCTTTAATATTCTGTCTGGTTTAGGCAAATTTTCATGAAGCTGAAAAATGTTGTTAAATGGTAGTTAAATCGGCATGCTTTTAATGCCTGGCTAGGGTTAGGGTTACAAGAACCATAGAATTTTGCCCGCTGTTGCACTTTTAGCTGCACTTTAAATGACAAAATGAAGAGAGTTTACCCATTAGAACAGGTATTCTTCACACTTTTCATCTGGCTCAGTTTTGGATAAAATCACTGGATAGGGCAATATACAAAAAAGTGACCAAAACTGTCCGAAAACTAAAAGTGCAGATAGGAGAAAATTATCACTCATCCTTAAGATAACTGGGGGCCCGGAATGCAGCACTGACAGTAAAAAACTTCTACCTGTTGTGGGAATGCTAACCCTAACCCTAACTAGGGTTTCAAATGTGCATTCCAGCAGGGTGTCTCAGAAGCCCTCCAAACATCAAAGATGAATTTTTTCCTCAAACTCCAAAAAATCAGTCTCAAACTATCAAAACGGTTTTTAAAACCTTTAGGAGATGTATCTTCTTTAAAAACCTGTCTGGTTTAGGCAAATTTTCATGAAGCTGAAAAATGCTGTTAAATGGTAGTTAAATCGGCACGCTTTTAATGCCTGGCCAGTGTTAGGGTTACAAGAACTATAGAATTTTGCCCGCTGTTGCACTTTTAGCTGCACTTTAAATGACAAAATGAAGAGAGTTTACCCATTAGAACAGGTATTCTTCACACTTTTCATCTGGCTCAGTTTTGGATAAAATCACTGGATAGGGCAATATACAAAAAAGTGACCAAAACTGTCCGAAAACTAAAAGTGCAGATAGGAGAAAATTATCACTCATCCTTAAGATAACTGGGGGCCCGGAATGCAGCACTGACAGTAAAAAACTTCTACCTGTTGTGGGAATGCTAACCCTAACCCTAACTAGGGTTTCAAATTTGCATTCCAGCAGGGTGTCTCAGAAGCCCTCCAAACATCAAAGATGAATTTTTTCCTCAAACTCCAAAAACTCAGTCTCAAACTATCAAATCGGTTTTTAAAACCTTTAGGAGATGTATGTTCTTTAAAAATCTGTCTGGTTTAGGCAAATTTTCATGAAGCTGAAAAATGCTGTTAAATGGTAGTTAAATCGGCACGCTTTTAATGCCTGGCCAGTGTTAGGGTTACAAGAACCATAGAATTTTGCCCGCTGTTGCACTTTTAGCTGCACTTTAAATGACAAAATGAAGGGAGTTTACCCATTAGAACAGGTATTCTTTACACTTTTCATCTGGCTCAGTTTTGGATAAAATCACTGGATAGGGCAATATACAAAAAAGTGACCAAAACTGTCCGAAAACTAAAAGTGCAGATAGGAGAAAATTATCACTCATCCTTAAGATAACTGGGGGCCCGGAATGCAGCACTGACAGTAAAAAACTTCTACCTGTTGTGGGAATGCTAACCCTAACCCTAACTAGGGTTTCAAATGTGCATTCCAGCAGGGTGTCTCAGAAGCCCTCCAAACATCAAAGTTGAATTTTTCCTCAAACTCCAAAAAATCAGTCTCAAACTATCAAAACGGTTTCTAAAACCTCAAGGAAAAGTACCTTCTTTAATAATCTGTCTGGTTTAGGCAAATTGTCATGAAGCTGATAAATGCTGTTAAATGGTAGTTAAATCGGCATGTTTTTAATGTCTGGCTAGGGTTAGGGTTACAAGAACCATAGAATTTTGCCCGCTGTTGCACTTTTAGCTGCACTTTAAATGACAAAATAAAGAGAGTTTACCCATTAGAACAGGTATTCTTCACACTTTTCATCTGGCTCAGTTTTGGATAAAATCACTGGATAGGGCAATATACAAAAAGGTGACCAAAACTGTCCGAAAACTAAAAGTGCAGATAGGAGCAAATTATCACTCATCCTAAAGATAACTGGGGACCCGGAATGCAGCACTGACAGTAAAAAACTTCTACCTGTTGTGGGAATGCTAACCTTAACCCTAGCTAGGGTTTCAAATGTGCATTCCAGCAGGGTGTCTCAGAAGCCCTCCAAACATCAAAGATAATTTTTTTCCTCATACTCCAAAAAATCAGTCTCAAACTATCAAAACGGTTTCTAAAACCTCTAGGAAATGTATCTTCTTTAATATTCTGTCTGGTTTAGGCAAATTTTCATGAAGCTGAAAAATGCTGTTAAATGGTAGTTAAATCGGCATGCTTTTAATGTCTGGCTAGGGTTAGGGTTACAAGAACCATAGAATTTTGCCCGCTGTTGCACTTTTAGCTGCACTTTAAATGACAAAATAAAGAGAGTTTACCCATTAGAACAGGTATTCTTCAAACTTTTCATTTGGCTCAGTTTTGGATAAAATCACTGGATAGGGCAATATACAAAAAGGTGACCAAAACTTTCCGAAAACTAAAAGTGCAGATAGGAGCAAATTATCACTCATCCTAAAGATAACTGGGGGCCCGGAATGCAGCACTGACAGTAAAAAACGTCTACCTGTTGTGGGAATGCTAACCCTAACCCTAGCTAGGGTTTCAGATGTGCATTACAGCAGGGTGTCTCAGAAGCTCTCCAAACATCAAAGATGATTTTTTTCCTCAAACCAAGAAAAATCAGTCTCAAACTATCAAAACGGTTTCTAAAACCTCTAGGAAATGTATTTTCTTTAATATTCTGTCTGGTTTAGGCAAATTTTCATGAAGCTGAAAAATGTTGTTAAATGGTAGTTAAATCGGCATGCTTTTAATGCCTGGCTAGGGTTAGGGTTACAAGAACCATAGAATTTTGCCCGCTGTTGCACTTTTAGCTGCACTTTAAATGACAAAATGACGAGAGTTTACCCATTAGAACAGGTATTCTTCACACTTTTCATCTGGCTCAGTTTTGGATAAAATCAATGGATAGGGCAATATTCAAAAAGTGACCATAACTGTCCGAAAACTAAAAGTGCAGATAGGAGCAAATTATCACTCATCCTAAAGATAACTGGGGGCCCGGAATGCAGCACTGACAGTAAAAAACTTCTACCTGTTGTGGGAATGCTAACCCTAACCCTAGCTAGGGTTTCAAATGTGCATTCCAGCAGGGTGTCTCAGAAGCCCTCCAAACATCAAAGATGAATTTTTTCCTCAAACTCCAAAAACTCAGTCTCAAACTATCAAAACAGTTTTTAAAACCTTTAGGAGATGTATCTTCTTTAAAAATCTGTCTGGTTTAGGCAAATTTTCATGAAGCTGAAAAATGCTGTTAAATGGTAGTTAAATCGGCACGCTTTTAATGCCTGGCCAGTGTTAGGGTTACAAGAACCATAGAATTTTGCCCGCTGTTGCACTTTTAGCTGCACCTTAAATGACAAAATGAAGAGAGTTTACCCATTAGAACAGGTATTCTTTACACTTTTCATCTGGCTCAGTTTTGGATAAAATCACTGGATAGGGCAATATACAAAAAGGTGACCAAAACTGTCCGAAAACTAAAAGTGCAGATAGGAGAATATTATCACTCATCCTAAAGATAACTGGGGGCCCGGAATGCAGCACTGACAGTAAAAAACTTCTACCTGTTGTGGGAATGCTAACCCTAACCCTAGCTAGGGTTTCAAATGTGCATTCCAGCAGGGTGTCTCAGAAGCCCTCCAAATATCAAAGTTGAATTTTTCCTCAAACTCCAAAAAATCAGTCTCAAACTATCAAAACGGTATCTAAAACCTCTAGGAAAAGTATCTTCTTTAATAATCTGTCTGGTTTAGGCAAATTTTCATGAAGCTGAAAAATGCTGTTAAATGGTAGTTAAATCGGCATGTTTTTAATGTCTGGCTAGGGTTAGGGTTACAAGAACCATAGAATTTTGCCCGCTGTTGCACTTTTAGCTGCACTTTAAATGACAAAATAAAGAGAGTTTACCCATTAGAACAGGTATTCTTCACACTTTTCATCTGGCTCAGTTTTGGATAAAATCACTGGATAGGGCAATATACAAAAAGGTGACCAAAACTGTCCGAAAACTAAAAGTGCAGATAGGAGCAAATTATCACTCATCCTAAAGATAACTGGGGACCCGGAATGCAGCACTGACAGTAAAAAACTTCTACCTGTTGTGGGAATGCTAACCTTAACCCTAGCTAGGGTTTCAAATGTGCATTCCAGCAGGGTGTCTCAGAAGCCCTCCAAACATCAAAGATAATTTTTTTCCTCATACTCCAAAAAATCAGTCTCAAACTATCAAAACGGTTTCTAAAACCTCTAGGAAATGTATCTTCTTTAATATTCTGTCTGGTTTAGGCAAATTTTCATGAAGCTGAAAAATGCTGTTAAATGGTAGTTAAATCGGCATGCTTTTAATGTCTGGCTAGGGTTAGGGTTACAAGAACCATAGAATTTTGCCCGCTGTTGCACTTTTAGCTGCACTTTAAATGACAAAATAAAGAGAGTTTACCCATTAGAACAGGTATTCTTCAAACTTTTCATTTGGCTCAGTTTTGGATAAAATCACTGGATAGGGCAATATACAAAAAGGTGACCAAAACTTTCCGAAAACTAAAAGTGCAGATAGGAGCAAATTATCACTCATCCTAAAGATAACTGGGGGCCCGGAATGCAGCACTGACAGTAAAAAACGTCTACCTGTTGTGGGAATGCTAACCCTAACCCTAGCTAGGGTTTCAGATGTGCATTACAGCAGGGTGTCTCAGAAGCTCTCCAAACATCAAAGATGATTTTTTTCCTCAAACCAAGAAAAATCAGTCTCAAACTATCAAAACGGTTTCTAAAACCTCTAGGAAATGTATCTTCTTTAATATTCTGTCTGGTTTAGGCAAATTTTCATGAAGCTGAAAAATGTTGTTAAATGGTAGTTAAATCGGCATGCTTTTAATGCCTGGCTAGGGTTAGGGTTACAAGAACCATAGAATTTTGCCCGCTGTTGCACTTTTAGCTGCACTTTAAATGACAAAATGAAGAGAGTTTACCCATTAGAACAGGTATTCTTCACACTTTTCATCTGGCTCAGTTTTCGATAAAATCACTGGATAGGGCAATATACAAAAAAGTGACCAAAACTGTCCGAAAACTAAAAGTGCAGATAGGAGAAAATTATCACTCATCCTTAAGATAACTGGGGGCCCGGAATGCAGCACTGACAGTAAAAAACTTCTACCTGTTGTGGGAATGCTAACCCTAACCCTAACTAGGGTTTCAAATTTGCATTCCAGCAGGGTGTCTCAGAAGCCCTCCAAACATCAAAGATGAATTTTTTCCTCAAACTCCAAAAACTCAGTCTCAAACTATCAAAACAGTTTTTAAAACCTTTAGGAGATGTATCTTCTTTAAAAATCTGTCTGGTTTAGGCAAATTTTCATGAAGCTGAAAAATGCTGTTAAATGGTAGTTAAATCGGCACGCTTTTAATGCCTGGCCAGTGTTAGGGTTACAAGAACCATAGAATTTTGCCCGCTGTTGCACTTTTAGCTGCACCTTAAATGACAAAATGAAGAGAGTTTACCCATTAGAACAGGTATTCTTTACACTTTTCATCTGGCTCAGTTTTGGATAAAATCACTGGATAGGGCAATATACAAAAAAGTGACCAAAACTGTCCGAAAACTAAAAGTGCAGATAGGAGCAAATTATCACTCATACTAAAGATAACTGGGGACCCGGAATGCAGCACTGACAGTAAAAAACGTCTACCTGTTGTGGGAATGCTAACCCTAACCCTAGCTAGGGTTTCAGATGTACATTACAGCAGGGTGTCTCAGAAGCTCTCCAAACATCAAAGATGATTTTTTTCCTCAAACCAAGAAAAATCAGTCTCAAACTATCAAAACGGTTTCTAAAACCTCTAGGAAATGTATTTTCTTTAATATTCTGTCTGGTTTAGGCAAATTTTCATGAAGCTAAAAAATGTTGTTAAATGGTAGTTAAATCGGCATGCTTTTAATGCCTGGCTAGGGTTAGGGTTACAAGAACCATAGAATTTTGCCCGCTGTTGCACTTTTAGCTGCACTTTAAATGACAAAATGAAGAGAGTTTACCCATTAGAACAGGTATTCTTCACACTTTTCATCTGGCTCAGTTTTGGATAAAATCAATGGATAGGGCAATATTCAAAAAGTGACCATAACTGTCCGAAAACTAAAAGTGCAGATAGGAGCAAATTATCACTCATCCTAAAGATAACTGGGGGCCCGGAATGCAGCACTGACAGTAAAAAACTTCTACCTGTTGTGGGAATGCTAACCCTAACCCTAGCTAGGGTTTCAAATGTGCATTCCAGCAGGGTGTCTCAGAAGCCCTCCAAACATCAAAGATGAATTTTTTCCTCAAACTCCAAAAAATCAGTCTCAAACTATCAAAACAGTTTTTAAAACCTTTAGGAGATGTATCTTCTTTAAAAATCTGTCTGGTTTAGGCAAATTTTCATGAAGCTGAAAAATGCTGTTAAATGGTAGTTAAATCGGCACGCTTTTAATGCCTGGCCAGTGTTAGGGTTACAAGAACCATAGAATTTTGCCCGCTGTTGCACTTTTAGCTGCACCTTAAATGACAAAATGAAGAGAGTTTACCCATTAGAACAGGTATTCTTTACACTTTTCATCTGGCTCAGTTTTGGATAAAATCACTGGATAGGGCAATATACAAAAAAGTGACCAAAACTGTCCGAAAACTAAAAGTGCAGATAGGAGAAAATTATCACTCATCCTTAAGATAACTGGGGGCCCGGAATGCAGCACTGACAGTAAAAAACTTCTACCTGTTGTGGGAATGCTAACCCTAACCCTAGCTAGGGTTTCAAATGTGCATTCCAGGAGGGTGTCTCAGAAGCCCTCCAAATATCAAAGTTGAATTTTTCCTCAAACTCCAAAAAATCAGTCTCAAACTATCAAAACGGTTTCTAAAACCTCTAGGAAATGTTTCTTCTTTAATAATCTGTCTGGTTTAGGCAAATTTTCATGAAGCTGAAAAATGCTGTTAAATGGTAGTTAAATCGGCATGCTTTTAATGCCTGGCTAGGGTTAGGGTTACAAGAACCATAGAATTGTGCCCGCTGTTGCACTTTTAGCTGCACTTTAAATGATAAAATGAAGAGAGTTTACCCATTAGAACAGGTATTCTTCACACTTTTCATCTGGCTCAGTTTTGGATAAAATCACTGGATAGGGCAATATACGAAAAGGTGACCAAAACTGTCCGAAAACTAAAAGTGCAGATAGGAGAAAATTATCACTCATCCTAAAGATAACTGGGGACCCGGAATGCAGCACTGACAGTAAAAAACTTCTACCTGTTGTGGGAATGCTAACCGTAACCCTAACTAAGGTTTCAAATGTGCATTCCAGCAGGGTGTCTCAGAAGCCCTCCAAACATCAAAGATGAATTTTTTCCTCAAACTCCAAAAAATCAGTCTCAAACTATCAAAACGGTTTTTAAAACCTTTAGGAGATGTATCTTCTTTAAAAACCTGTCTGGTTTAGGCAAATTTTCATGAAGCTGAAAAATGCTGTTAAATGGTAGTTAAATCGGCACGCTTTTAATGCCTGGCCAGTGTTAGGGTTACAAGAACCATAGAATTTTGCCCGCTGTTGCACTTTTAGCTGCACTTTAAATGACAAAATGAAGAGAGTTTACCCATTAGAACAGGTATTCTTCACACTTTTCATCTGGCTCAGTTTTGGATAAAATCACTGGATAGGGCAATATACAAAAAAGTGACCAAAACTGTCCGAAAACTAAAAGTGCAGATAGGAGAAAATTATCACTCATCCTTAAGATAACTGGGGGCCCGGAATGCAGCACTGACAGTAAAAAACTTCTACCTGTTGTGGGAATGCTAACCCTAACCCTAACTAGGGTTTCAAATGTGCATTCCAGCAGGGTGTCTCAGAAGCCCTCCAAACATCAAAGATGAATTTTTTCCTCAAACTCCAAAAACTCAGTCTCAAACTATCAAAACGGTTTTTAAAACCTTTAGGAGATGTATGTTCTTTAAAAATCTGTCTGGTTTAGGCAAATTTTCATGAAGCTGAAAAATGCTGTTAAATGGTAGTTAAATCGGCACGCTTTTAATGCCTGGCCAGTGTTAGGGTTACAAGAACCATAGAATTTTGCCCGCTGTTGCACTTTTAGCTGCACTTTAAATGACAAAATGAAGGGAGTTTACCCATTAGAACAGGTATTCTTTACACTTTTCATCTGGCTCAGTTTTGGATAAAATCACTGGATAGGGCAATATACAAAAAAGTGACCAAAACTGTCCGAAAACTAAAAGTGCAGATAGGAGAAAATTATCACTCATCCTTAAGATAACTGGGGGCCCGGAATGCAGCACTGACAGTAAAAAACTTCTACCTGTTGTGGGAATGCTAACCCTAACCCTAGCTAGGGTTTCAAATGTGCATTCCAGCAGGGTGTCTCAGAAGCCCTCCAACATCAAAGTTGAATTTTTCCTCAAACTCCAAAAAATCAGTCTCAAACTATCAAAACGGTTACTAAAACCTCAAGGAAAAGTACCTTCTTTAATAATCTGTCTGGTTTAGGCAAATTGTCATGAAGCTGAAAAATGCTGTTAAATGGTAGTTAAATCAGCATGTTTTTAATGTCTGGCTAGGGTTAGGGTTACAAGAACCATAGAATTTTGCCCGCTGTTGCACTTTTAGCTGCACTTTAAATGACAAAATGAAGGGAGTTTACCCATTAGAACAGGTATTCTTTACACTTTTCATCTGGCTCAGTTTTGGATAAAATCACTGGATAGGGCAATATACAAAAAAGTGACCAAAACTGTCCGAAAACTAAAAGTGCAGATAGGAGAAAATTATCACTCATCCTTAAGATAACTGGGGGCCCGGAATGCAGCACTGACAGTAAAAAACTTCTACCTGTTGTGGGAATGCTAACCCTAACCCTAACTAGGGTTTCAAATGTGCATTCCAGCAGGGTGTCTCAGAAGCCCTCCAAACATCAAAGTTGAATTTTTCCTCAAACTCCAAAAAATCAGTCTCAAACTATCAAAACGGTTTCTAAAACCACAAGGAAAAGTACCTTCTTTAATAATCTGTCTGGTTTAGGCAAATTGTCATGAAGCTGAAAAATGCTGTTAAATGGTAGTTAAATCGGCATGTTTTTAATGTCTGGCTAGGGTTAGGGTTACAAGAACCATAGAATTTTGCCCGCTGTTGCACTTTTAGCTGCACTTTAAATGACAAAATAAAGAGAGTTTACCCATTAGAACAGGTATTCTTCACACTTTTCATCTGGCTCAGTTTTGGATAAAATCACTGGATAGGGCAATATACAAAAAGGTGACCAAAACTGTCCGAAAACTAAAAGTGCAGATAGGAGCAAATTATCACTCATCCTAAAGATAACTGGGGACCCGGAATGCAGCACTGACAGTAAAAAACTTCTACCATTTGTGGGAATGCTAACCCTAACCCTAGCTAGGGTTTCAGATGTGCATTACAGCAGGGTGTCTCAGAAGCCCTCCAAACATCAAAGATGATTTTTTTCCTCAAACCAAGAAAAATCAGTCTCAAACTATCAAAACGGTTTCTAAAACCTCTAGGAAATGTATCTTCTTTAATATTCTGTCTGGTTTAGGCAAATTTTCATGAAGCTGAAAAATGTTGTTAAATGGTAGTTAAATCGGCATGCTTTTAATGCCTGGCTAGGGTTAGGGTTACAAGAACCATAGAATTTTGCCCGCTGTTGCACTTTTAGCTGCACTTTAAATGACAAAATGAAGAGAGTTTACCCATAAGAACAGGTATTCTTTACACTTTTCATCTGGCTCAGTTTTGGATAAAATCAATGGATAGGGCAATATTCAAAAAGTGACCAAAACTTTCCGAAAACTAAAAGTGCAGATAGGAGCAAATTATCACTCATCCTAAAGATAACTGGGGGCCCGGAATGCAGCACTGACAGTAAAAAACTTCTACCTGTTGTGGGAATGCTAACCCTAACCCTAGCTAGGGTTTCAGATGTGCATTACAGCAGGGTGTCTCAGAAGCCCTCCAAACATCAAAGATGATTTTTTTCCTCAAACCAAGAAAAATCAGTCTCAAACTATCAAAACGGTTTCTAAAACCTCTAGGAAATGTATCTTCTTTAATATTCTGTCTGGTTTAGGCAAATTTTCATGAAGCTGAAAAATGTTGTTAAATGGTAGTTAAATCGGCATGCTTTTAATGCCTGGCTAGGGTTAGGGTTACAAGAACCATAGAATTTTGCCCGCTGTTGCACTTTTAGCTGCACTTTAAATGACAAAATGAAGAGAGTTTACCCATTAGAACAGGTATTCTTCACACTTTTCATCTGGCTCAGTTTTGGATAAAATCAATGGATAGGGCAATATTCAAAAAGTGACCAAAACTGTCCGAAAACTAAAAGTGCAGATAGGAGCAAATTATCACTCATCCTAAAGATAACTGGGGGCCCGGAATGCAGCACTGACAGTAAAAAACTTCTACCTGTTGTGGGAATGCTAACCCTAACCCTAACTAGGGTTTCAAATGTGCATTCCAGCAGGGTGTCTCAGAAGCCCTCCAAACAACAAAGATGATTTTTTTCCTCAAACCAAGAAAAATCAGTCTCAAACTATCAAAACGGTTTCTAAAACCTCTAGGGAATGTATCTTCTTTAATATTCTGTCTGGTTTAGGCAAATTTTCATGAAGCTGAAAAATGTTGTTATTTGGTAGTTAAATCGGCATGCTTTTAATGCCTGGCTAGGGTTAGGAATACAAGAACCATAGAATTTTGCCCGCTGTTGCACTTTTAGCTGCACTTTAAATGACAAAATGAAGAGAGTTTACCCATTAGAACAGGTATTCTTCACACTTTTCATCTGGCTCAGTTTTGGATAAAATCAATGGATAGGGCAATATTCAAAAAGTGACCAAAACTGTCCGAAAACTAAAAGTGCAGATAGGAGCAAATTATCACTCATCCTAAAGATAACTGGGGGCCCGGAATGCAGCACTGACAGAAAAAAACTTCTACCTGTTGTTGGAATGCTAACCCTAACCCTAACTAGGGTTTCAAATGTGCATTCCAGCAGGGTGTCTCAGAAGCCCTCCAAACATCAAAGATGAATTTTTTCCTCAAACTCCAAAAACTCAGTCTCAAACTATCAAAACGGTTTTTAAAACCTTTAGGAGATGTATCTTCTTTAAAAATCTGTCTGGTTTAGGCAAATTTTCATGAAGCTGAAAAATGCTGTTAAATGGTAGTTAAATCGGCACGCTTTTAATGCCTGGCCAGTGTTAGGGTTACAAGAACCATAGAATTTTGCCCGCTGTTGCACTTTTAGCTGCACTTTAAATGATAAAATGAAGAGAGTTTACCCATTAGAACAGATATTCTTCACACTTTTCATCTGGCTCAGTTTTGGATAAAATCACTGGATAGGGCAATATACGAAAAGGTGACCAAAACTGTCCGAAAACTAAAAGTGCAGATAGGAGAAAATTATCACTCATCCTAAAGATAACTGGGGACCCGGAATGCAGCACTGACAGTAAAAAACTTCTACCTGTTGTGGGAATGCTAACCGTAACCCTAACTAAGGTTTCAAATGTGCATTCCAGCAGGGTGTCTCAGAAGCCCTCCAAACATCAAAGATGAATTTTTTCCTCAAACTCCAAAAAATCAGTCTCAAACTATCAAAACGGTTTTTAAAACCTTTAGGAGATGTATCTTCTTTAAAAACCTGTCTGGTTTAGGCAAATTTTCATGAAGCTGAAAAATGCTGTTAAATGGTAGTTAAATCGGCACGCTTTTAATGCCTGGCCAGTGTTAGGGTTACAAGAACCATAGAATTTTGCCCGCTGTTGCACTTTTAGCTGCACTTTAAATGACAAAATGAAGAGAGTTTACCCATTAGAACAGGTATTCTTCACACTTTTCATCTGGCTCAGTTTTGGATAAAATCACTGGATAGGGCAATATACGAAAAGGTGACCAAAACTGTCCGAAAACTAAAAGTGCAGATAGGAGAAAATTATCACTCATCCTAAAGATAACTGGGGGCCCGGAATGCAGCACTGACAGTAAAAAACTTCTACCTGTTGTGGGAATGCTAACCGTAACCCTAACTAAGGTTTCAAATGTGCATTCCAGCAGGGTGTCTCAGAAGCCCTCCAAACATCAAAGATGAATTTTTTCCTCAAAGTCCAAAAAATCAGTCTCAAACTATCAAAACGGTTTTTAAAACCTTTAGGAGATGTATCTTCTTTAAAAACCTGTCTGGTTTAGGCAAATTTTCATGAAGCTGAAAAATGCTGTTAAATGGTAGTTAAATCGGAATGCTTTTAATGCCTGGCTAGGGTTAGGGTTACAAGAACCATAGAATTTTGCCCGCTGTTGCACTTTTAGCTGCACTTTAAATGACAAAATGAAGAGAGTTTACCCATTAGAACAGGTATTCTTCACACTTTTCATCTGGCTCAGTTTTGGATAAAATCACTGGATAGGGCAATATACAAAAAAGTGACCAAAACTGTCCGAAAACTAAAAGTGCAGATAGGAGAAAATTATCACTCATCCTTAAGATAACTGGGGGCCCGGAATGCAGCACTGACAGTAAAAAACTTCTACCTGTTGTGGGAATGCTAACCCTAACCCTAGCTAGGGTTTCAAATGTGCATTCCAGCAGGGTGTCTCAGAAGCCCTCCAAATATCAAATTTGAATTTTTCCTCAAACTCCAAAAAATCAGTCTCAAACTATCAAAACGGTTTCAAAAACCTCTAGGAAAAGTATCTTCTTTAATAATCTGTCTGGTTTAGGCAAATTTTCATGAAGCTGAAAAATGCTGTTAAATGGTAGTTAAATCGGAATGCTTTTAATGCCTGGCTAGGGTTAGGGTTATGAGAACCATAGAATTTTGCCCGCTGTTGCACTTTTAGCTGCACTTTAAATGATAAAATAAAGAGAGTTTACCCATTAGAACAGGTATTCTTCACACTTTTCATCTGGCTCAGTTTTGGATAAAATCAATGGATAGGGCAATATACAAAAAAGTGACCAAAACTGTCCGAAAACTAAAAGTGCAGATAGGAGAAAATTATCACTCATCCTAAAGATAACTGGGGACCCGGAATGCAGCACTGACAGTAAAAAACTTCTACCTGTTGTGGGAATGCTAACCGTAACCCTAACTAAGGTTTCAAATGTGCATTCCAGCAGGGTGTCTCAGAAGCCCTCCAAACATCAAAGATGAATTTTTTCCTCAAACTCCAAAAAATCTGTCTCAAACTATCAAAACGGTTTTTAAAACCTTTAGGAGATGTATTTTCTTTAAAAACCTGTCTGGTTTAGGCAAATTTTCATGAAGCTGAAAAATGCTGTTAAATGGTAGTTAAATCGGCACGCTTTTAATGCCTGGCCAGTGTTAGGGTTACAAGAACCATAGAATTTTGCCCGCTGTTGCACTTTTAGTTGCACCTTAAATGACAAAATGAAGAGAGTTTACCCATTAGAACAGGTATTCTTTACACTTTTCATCTGGCTCAGTTTTGGATAAAATCACTGGATAGGGCAATATACAAAAAAGTGACCAAAACTGTCCGAAAACTAAAAGTGCAGATAGGAGAAAATTATCACTCATCCTTAAGATAACTGGGGGCCCGGAATGCAGCACTGACAGTAAAAAACTTCTACCTGTTGTGGGAATGCTAACCCTAACCCTAGCTAGGGTTTCAAATGTGCATTCCAGCAGGGTGTCTCAGAAGCCCTCCAAATATCAAAGTTGAATTTTTCCTCAAACTCCAAAAAATCAGTCTCAAACTATCAAAACGGTTTCTAAAACCTCTAGGAAATGTATCTTCTTTAATAATCTGTCTGGTTTAGGCAAATTTTCATGAAGCTGAAAAATGCTGTTAAATGGTAGTTAAATCGGCATGCTTTTAATGCCTGGCTAGGGTTAGGGTTACAAGAACCATAGAATTGTGCCCGCTGTTGCACTTTTAGCTGCACTTTAAATGATAAAATGAAGAGAGTTTACCCATTAGAACAGGTATTCTTCACACTTTTCATCTGGCTCAGTTTTGGATAAAATCACTGGATAGGGCAATATACGAAAAGGTGACCAAAACTGTCCGAAAACTAAAAGTGCAGATAGGAGAAAATTATCACTCATCCTAAAGATAACTGGGGACCCGGAATGCAGCACTGACAGTAAAAAACTTCTACCTGTTGTGGGAATGCTAACCGTAACCCTAACTAAGGTTTCAAATGTGCATTCCAGCAGGGTGTCTCAGAAGCCCTCCAAACATCAAAGATGAATTTTTTCCTCAAACTCCAAAAACTCAGTCTCAAACTATCAAAACGGTTTTTAAAACCTTTAGGAGATGTATGTTCTTTAAAAATCTGTCTGGTTTAGGCAAATTTTCATGAAGCTGAAAAATGCTGTTAAATGGTAGTTAAATCGGCATGCTTTTAATGCCTGGCCAGTGTTAGGGTTACAAGAACCATAGAATTTTGCCCGCTGTATCACTTTTAGCTGCACCTTAAATGACAAAATGAAGAGAGTTTACCCATTAGAACAGGTATTCTTTACACTTTTCATCTGGCTCAGTTTTGGATAAAATCACTGGATAGGGCAATATACAAAAAGGTGACCAAAACTGTCCGAAAACTAAAAGTGCAGATAGGAGAATATTATCACTCATCCTAAAGATAACTGGGGGCCCGGAATGCAGCACTGACAGTAAAAAACTTCTACCTGTTGTGGGAATGCTAACCCTAACCCTAGCTAGGGTTTCAAATGTGCATTCCAGCAGGGTGTCTCAGAAGCCCTCCAAATATCAAAGTTGAATTTTTCCTCAAACTCCAAAAAATCAGTCTCAAACTATCAAAACGGTTTCTAAAACCTCTAGGAAAAGTATCTTCTTTAATAATCTGTCTGGTTTAGGCAAATTTTCATGAAGCTGAAAAATGCTGTTAAATGGTAGTTAAATCGGCATGTTTTTAATGCCTGGCTAGGGTTAGGGTTACAAGAACCATAGAATTGTGCCCGCTGTTGCACTTTTAGCTGCACTTTAAATGATAAAATGAAGAGAGTTTACCCATTAGAACAGGTATTCTTCACACTTTTCATCTGGCTCAGTTTTGGATAAAATCACTGGATAGGGCAATATACGAAAAGGTGACCAAAACTGTCCGAAAACTAAAAGTGCAGATAGGAGAAAATTATCACTCATCCTTAAGATAACTGGGGGCCCGGAATGCAGCACTGACAGTAAAAAACTTCTACCTGTTGTGGGAATGCTAACCCTAACCCTAACTAGGGTTTCAAATGTGCATTCCAGCAGGGTGTCTCAGAAGCCCTCCAAACATCAAAGATGAATTTTTTCCTCAAACTCCAAAAAATCAGTCTCAAACTATCAAAACGGTTTTTAAAACCTTTAGGAGATGTATCTTCTTTAAAAACCTGTCTGGTTTAGGCAAATTTTCATGAAGCTGAAAAATGCTGTTAAATGGTAGTTAAATCGGCACGCTTTTAATGCCTGGCCAGTGTTAGGGTTACAAGAACTATAGAATTTTGCCCGCTGTTGCACTTTTAGCTGCACTTTAAATGACAAAATGAAGAGAGTTTACCCATTAGAACAGGTATTCTTCACACTTTTCATCTGGCTCAGTTTTGGATAAAATCACTGGATAGGGCAATATACAAAAAAGTGACCAAAACTGTCCGAAAACTAAAAGTGCAGATAGGAGAAAATTATCACTCATCCTTAAGATAACTGGGGGCCCGGAATGCAGCACTGACAGTAAAAAACTTCTACCTGTTGTGGGAATGCTAACCCTAACCCTAACTAGGGTTTCAAATTTGCATTCCAGCAGGGTGTCTCAGAAGCCCTCCAAACATCAAAGATGAATTTTTTCCTCAAACTCCAAAAACTCAGTCTCAAACTATCAAATCGGTTTTTAAAACCTTTAGGAGATGTATGTTCTTTAAAAATCTGTCTGGTTTAGGCAAATTTTCATGAAGCTGAAAAATGCTGTTAAATGGTAGTTAAATCGGCACGCTTTTAATGCCTGGCCAGTGTTAGGGTTACAAGAACCATAGAATTTTGCCCGCTGTTGCACTTTTAGCTGCACTTTAAATGACAAAATGAAGGGAGTTTACCCATTAGAACAGGTATTCTTTACACTTTTCATCTGGCTCAGTTTTGGATAAAATCACTGGATAGGGCAATATACAAAAAAGTGACCAAAACTGTCCGAAAACTAAAAGTGCAGATAGGAGAAAATTATCACTCATCCTTAAGATAACTGGGGGCCCGGAATGCAGCACTGACAGTAAAAAACTTCTACCTGTTGTGGGAATGCTAACCCTAACCCTAACTAGGGTTTCAAATGTGCATTCCAGCAGGGTGTCTCAGAAGCCCTCCAAACATCAAAGTTGAATTTTTCCTCAAACTCCAAAAAATCAGTCTCAAACTATCAAAACGGTTTCTAAAACCTCAAGGAAAAGTACCTTCTTTAATAATCTGTCTGGTTTAGGCAAATTGTCATGAAGCTGATAAATGCTGTTAAATGGTAGTTAAATCGGCATGTTTTTAATGTCTGGCTAGGGTTAGGGTTACAAGAACCATAGAATTTTGCCCGCTGTTGCACTTTTAGCTGCACTTTAAATGACAAAATAAAGAGAGTTTACCCATTAGAACAGGTATTCTTCACACTTTTCATCTGGCTCAGTTTTGGATAAAATCACTGGATAGGGCAATATACAAAAAGGTGACCAAAACTGTCCGAAAACTAAAAGTGCAGATAGGAGCAAATTATCACTCATCCTAAAGATAACTGGGGACCCGGAATGCAGCACTGACAGTAAAAAACTTCTACCTGTTGTGGGAATGCTAACCTTAACCCTAGCTAGGGTTTCAAATGTGCATTCCAGCAGGGTGTCTCAGAAGCCCTCCAAACATCAAAGATAATTTTTTTCCTCATACTCCAAAAAATCAGTCTCAAACTATCAAAACGGTTTCTAAAACCTCTAGGAAATGTATCTTCTTTAATATTCTGTCTGGTTTAGGCAAATTTTCATGAAGCTGAAAAATGCTGTTAAATGGTAGTTAAATCGGCATGCTTTTAATGTCTGGCTAGGGTTAGGGTTACAAGAACCATAGAATTTTGCCCGCTGTTGCACTTTTAGCTGCACTTTAAATGACAAAATAAAGAGAGTTTACCCATTAGAACAGGTATTCTTCAAACTTTTCATTTGGCTCAGTTTTGGATAAAATCACTGGATAGGGCAATATACAAAAAGGTGACCAAAACTTTCCGAAAACTAAAAGTGCAGATAGGAGCAAATTATCACTCATCCTAAAGATAACTGGGGGCCCGGAATGCAGCACTGACAGTAAAAAACGTCTACCTGTTGTGGGAATGCTAACCCTAACCCTAGCTAGGGTTTCAGATGTGCATTACAGCAGGGTGTCTCAGAAGCTCTCCAAACATCAAAGATGATTTTTTTCCTCAAACCAAGAAAAATCAGTCTCAAACTATCAAAACGGTTTCTAAAACCTCTAGGAAATGTATTTTCTTTAATATTCTGTCTGGTTTAGGCAAATTTTCATGAAGCTGAAAAATGTTGTTAAATGGTAGTTAAATCGGCATGCTTTTAATGCCTGGCTAGGGTTAGGGTTACAAGAACCATAGAATTTTGCCCGCTGTTGCACTTTTAGCTGCACTTTAAATGACAAAATGACGAGAGTTTACCCATTAGAACAGGTATTCTTCACACTTTTCATCTGGCTCAGTTTTGGATAAAATCAATGGATAGGGCAATATTCAAAAAGTGACCATAACTGTCCGAAAACTAAAAGTGCAGATAGGAGCAAATTATCACTCATCCTAAAGATAACTGGGGGCCCGGAATGCAGCACTGACAGTAAAAAACTTCTACCTGTTGTGGGAATGCTAACCCTAACCCTAGCTAGGGTTTCAAATGTGCATTCCAGCAGGGTGTCTCAGAAGCCCTCCAAACATCAAAGATGAATTTTTTCCTCAAACTCCAAAAACTCAGTCTCAAACTATGAAAACAGTTTTTAAAACCTTTAGGAGATGTATCTTCTTTAAAAATCTGTCTGGTTTAGGCAAATTTTCATGAAGCTGAAAAATGCTGTTAAATGGTAGTTAAATCGGCACGCTTTTAATGCCTGGCCAGTGTTAGGGTTACAAGAACCATAGAATTTTGCCCGCTGTTGCACTTTTAGCTGCACCTTAAATGACAAAATGAAGAGAGTTTACCCATTAGAACAGGTATTCTTTACACTTTTCATCTGGCTCAGTTTTGGATAAAATCACTGGATAGGGCAATATACAAAAAGGTGACCAAAACTGTCCGAAAACTAAAAGTGCAGATAGGAGAATATTATCACTCATCCTAAAGATAACTGGGGGCCCGGAATGCAGCACTGACAGTAAAAAACTTCTACCTGTTGTGGGAATGCTAACCCTAACCCTAGCTAGGGTTTCAAATGTGCATTCCAGCAGGGTGTCTCAGAAGCCCTCCAAATATCAAAGTTGAATTTTTCCTCAAACTCCAAAAAATCAGTCTCAAACTATCAAAACGGTTTCTAAAACCTCTAGGAAAAGTATCTTCTTTAATAATCTGTCTGGTTTAGGCAAATTTTCATGAAGCTGAAAAATGCTGTTAAATGGTAGTTAAATCGGCATGTTTTTAATGTCTGGCTAGGGTTAGGGTTACAAGAACCATAGAATTTTGCCCGCTGTTGCACTTTTAGCTGCACTTTAAATGACAAAATAAAGAGAGTTTACCCATTAGAACAGGTATTCTTCACACTTTTCATCTGGCTCAGTTTTGGATAAAATCACTGGATAGGGCAATATACAAAAAGGTGACCAAAACTGTCCGAAAACTAAAAGTGCAGATAGGAGCAAATTATCACTCATCCTAAAGATAACTGGGGACCCGGAATGCAGCACTGACAGTAAAAAACTTCTACCTGTTGTGGGAATGCTAACCTTAACCCTAGCTAGGGTTTCAAATGTGCATTCCAGCAGGGTGTCTCAGAAGCCCTCCAAACATCAAAGATAATTTTTTTCCTCATACTCCAAAAAATCAGTCTCAAACTATCAAAACGGTTTCTAAAACCTCTAGGAAATGTATCTTCTTTAATATTCTGTCTGGTTTAGGCAAATTTTCATGAAGCTGAAAAATGCTGTTAAATGGTAGTTAAATCGGCATGCTTTTAATGTCTGGCTAGGGTTAGGGTTACAAGAACCATAGAATTTTGCCCGCTGTTGCACTTTTAGCTGCACTTTAAATGACAAAATAAAGAGAGTTTACCCATTAGAACAGGTATTCTTCAAACTTTTCATTTGGCTCAGTTTTGGATAAAATCACTGGATAGGGCAATATACAAAAAGGTGACCAAAACTTTCCGAAAACTAAAAGTGCAGATAGGAGCAAATTATCACTCATCCTAAAGATAACTGGGGGCCCGGAATGCAGCACTGACAGTAAAAAACGTCTACCTGTTGTGGGAATGCTAACCCTAACCCTAGCTAGGGTTTCAGATGTGCATTACAGCAGGGTGTCTCAGAAGCTCTCCAAACATCAAAGATGATTTTTTTCCTCAAACCAAGAAAAATCAGTCTCAAACTATCAAAACGGTTTCTAAAACCTCTAGGAAATGTATCTTCTTTAATATTCTGTCTGGTTTAGGCAAATTTTCATGAAGCTGAAAAATGTTGTTAAATGGTAGTTAAATCGGCATGCTTTTAATGCCTGGCTAGGGTTAGGGTTACAAGAACCATAGAATTTTGCCCGCTGTTGCACTTTTAGCTGCACTTTAAATGACAAAATGAAGAGAGTTTACCCATTAGAACAGGTATTCTTCACACTTTTCATCTGGCTCAGTTTTCGATAAAATCACTGGATAGGGCAATATACAAAAAAGTGACCAAAACTGTCCGAAAACTAAAAGTGCAGATAGGAGAAAATTATCACTCATCCTTAAGATAACTGGGGGCCCGGAATGCAGCACTGACAGTAAAAAACTTCTACCTGTTGTGGGAATGCTAACCCTAACCCTAACTAGGGTTTCAAATTTGCATTCCAGCAGGGTGTCTCAGAAGCCCTCCAAACATCAAAGATGAATTTTTTCCTCAAACTCCAAAAACTCAGTCTCAAACTATCAAAACAGTTTTTAAAACCTTTAGGAGATGTATCTTCTTTAAAAATCTGTCTGGTTTAGGCAAATTTTCATGAAGCTGAAAAATGCTGTTAAATGGTAGTTAAATCGGCACGCTTTTAATGCCTGGCCAGTGTTAGGGTTACAAGAACCATAGAATTTTGCCCGCTGTTGCACTTTTAGCTGCACCTTAAATGACAAAATGAAGAGAGTTTACCCATTAGAACAGGTATTCTTTACACTTTTCATCTGGCTCAGTTTTGGATAAAATCACTGGATAGGGCAATATACAAAAAAGTGACCAAAACTGTCCGAAAACTAAAAGTGCAGATAGGAGCAAATTATCACTCATACTAAAGATAACTGGGGACCCGGAATGCAGCACTGACAGTAAAAAACGTCTACCTGTTGTGGGAATGCTAACCCTAACCCTAGCTAGGGTTTCAGATGTACATTACAGCAGGGTGTCTCAGAAGCTCTCCAAACATCAAAGATGATTTTTTTCCTCAAACCAAGAAAAATCAGTCTCAAACTATCAAAACGGTTTCTAAAACCTCTAGGAAATGTATTTTCTTTAATATTCTGTCTGGTTTAGGCAAATTTTCATGAAGCTAAAAAATGTTGTTAAATGGTAGTTAAATCGGCATGCTTTTAATGCCTGGCTAGGGTTAGGGTTACAAGAACCATAGAATTTTGCCCGCTGTTGCACTTTTAGCTGCACTTTAAATGACAAAATGAAGAGAGTTTACCCATTAGAACAGGTATTCTTCACACTTTTCATCTGGCTCAGTTTTGGATAAAATCAATGGATAGGGCAATATTCAAAAAGTGACCATAACTGTCCGAAAACTAAAAGTGCAGATAGGAGCAAATTATCACTCATCCTAAAGATAACTGGGGGCCCGGAATGCAGCACTGACAGTAAAAAACTTCTACCTGTTGTGGGAATGCTAACCCTAACCCTAGCTAGGGTTTCAAATGTGCATTCCAGCAGGGTGTCTCAGAAGCCCTCCAAACATCAAAGATGAATTTTTTCCTCAAACTCCAAAAAATCAGTCTCAAACTATCAAAACAGTTTTTAAAACCTTTAGGAGATGTATCTTCTTTAAAAATCTGTCTGGTTTAGGCAAATTTTCATGAAGCTGAAAAATGCTGTTAAATGGTAGTTAAATCGGCACGCTTTTAATGCCTGGCCAGTGTTAGGGTTACAAGAACCATAGAATTTTGCCCGCTGTTGCACTTTTAGCTGCACCTTAAATGACAAAATGAAGAGAGTTTACCCATTAGAACAGGTATTCTTTACACTTTTCATCTGGCTCAGTTTTGGATAAAATCACTGGATAGGGCAATATACAAAAAAGTGACCAAAACTGTCCGAAAACTAAAAGTGCAGATAGGAGAAAATTATCACTCATCCTTAAGATAACTGGGGGCCCGGAATGCAGCACTGACAGTAAAAAACTTCTACCTGTTGTGGGAATGCTAACCCTAACCCTAGCTAGGGTTTCAAATGTGCATTCCAGGAGGGTGTCTCAGAAGCCCTCCAAATATCAAAGTTGAATTTTTCCTCAAACTCCAAAAAATCAGTCTCAAACTATCAAAACGGTTTCTAAAACCTCTAGGAAATGTATCTTCTTTAATAATCTGTCTGGTTTAGGCAAATTTTCATGAAGCTGAAAAATGCTGTTAAATGGTAGTTAAATCGGCATGCTTTTAATGCCTGGCTAGGGTTAGGGTTACAAGAACCATAGAATTGTGCCCGCTGTTGCACTTTTAGCTGCACTTTAAATGATAAAATGAAGAGAGTTTACCCATTAGAACAGGTATTCTTCACACTTTTCATCTGGCTCAGTTTTGGATAAAATCACTGGATAGGGCAATATACGAAAAGGTGACCAAAACTGTCCGAAAACTAAAAGTGCAGATAGGAGAAAATTATCACTCATCCTAAAGATAACTGGGGACCCGGAATGCAGCACTGACAGTAAAAAACTTCTACCTGTTGTGGGAATGCTAACCGTAACCCTAACTAAGGTTTCAAATGTGCATTCCAGCAGGGTGTCTCAGAAGCCCTCCAAACATCAAAGATGAATTTTTTCCTCAAACTCCAAAAAATCAGTCTCAAACTATCAAAACGGTTTTTAAAACCTTTAGGAGATGTATCTTCTTTAAAAACCTGTCTGGTTTAGGCAAATTTTCATGAAGCTGAAAAATGCTGTTAAATGGTAGTTAAATCGGCACGCTTTTAATGCCTGGCCAGTGTTAGGGTTACAAGAACCATAGAATTTTGCCCGCTGTTGCACTTTTAGCTGCACTTTAAATGACAAAATGAAGAGAGTTTACCCATTAGAACAGGTATTCTTCACACTTTTCATCTGGCTCAGTTTTGGATAAAATCACTGGATAGGGCAATATACAAAAAAGTGACCAAAACTGTCCGAAAACTAAAAGTGCAGATAGGAGAAAATTATCACTCATCCTTAAGATAACTGGGGGCCCGGAATGCAGCACTGACAGTAAAAAACTTCTACCTGTTGTGGGAATGCTAACCCTAACCCTAACTAGGGTTTCAAATGTGCATTCCAGCAGGGTGTCTCAGAAGCCCTCCAAACATCAAAGATGAATTTTTTCCTCAAACTCCAAAAAATCAGTCTCAAACTATCAAAACGGTTTTTAAAACCTTTAGGAGATGTATCTTCTTTAAAAACCTGTCTGGTTTAGGCAAATTTTCATGAAGCTGAAAAATGCTGTTAAATGGTAGTTAAATCGGCACGCTTTTAATGCCTGGCCAGTGTTAGGGTTACAAGAACTATAGAATTTTGCCCGCTGTTGCACTTTTAGCTGCACTTTAAATGACAAAATGAAGAGAGTTTACCCATTAGAACAGGTATTCTTCACACTTTTCATCTGGCTCAGTTTTGGATAAAATCACTGGATAGGGCAATATACAAAAAAGTGACCAAAACTGTCCGAAAACTAAAAGTGCAGATAGGAGAAAATTATCACTCATCCTTAAGATAACTGGGGGCCCGGAATGCAGCACTGACAGTAAAAAACTTCTACCTGTTGTGGGAATGCTAACCCTAACCCTAACTAGGGTTTCAAATTTGCATTCCAGCAGGGTGTCTCAGAAGCCCTCCAAACATCAAAGATGAATTTTTTCCTCAAACTCCAAAAACTCAGTCTCAAACTATCAAATCGGTTTTTAAAACCTTTAGGAGATGTATGTTCTTTAAAAATCTGTCTGGTTTAGGCAAATTTTCATGAAGCTGAAAAATGCTGTTAAATGGTAGTTAAATCGGCACGCTTTTAATGCCTGGCCAGTGTTAGGGTTACAAGAACCATAGAATTTTGCCCGCTGTTGCACTTTTAGCTGCACTTTAAATGACAAAATGAAGGGAGTTTACCCATTAGAACAGGTATTCTTTACACTTTTCATCTGGCTCAGTTTTGGATAAAATCACTGGATAGGGCAATATACAAAAAAGTGACCAAAACTGTCCGAAAACTAAAAGTGCAGATAGGAGAAAATTATCACTCATCCTTAAGATAACTGGGGGCCCGGAATGCAGCACTGACAGTAAAAAACTTCTACCTGTTGTGGGAATGCTAACCCTAACCCTAACTAGGGTTTCAAATGTGCATTCCAGCAGGGTGTCTCAGAAGCCCTCCAAACATCAAAGTTGAATTTTTCCTCAAACTCCAAAAAATCAGTCTCAAACTATCAAAACGGTTTCTAAAACCTCAAGGAAAAGTACCTTCTTTAATAATCTGTCTGGTTTAGGCAAATTGTCATGAAGCTGATAAATGCTGTTAAATGGTAGTTAAATCGGCATGTTTTTAATGTCTGGCTAGGGTTAGGGTTACAAGAACCATAGAATTTTGCCCGCTGTTGCACTTTTAGCTGCACTTTAAATGACAAAATAAAGAGAGTTTACCCATTAGAACAGGTATTCTTCACACTTTTCATCTGGCTCAGTTTTGGATAAAATCACTGGATAGGGCAATATACAAAAAGGTGACCAAAACTGTCCGAAAACTAAAAGTGCAGATAGGAGCAAATTATCACTCATCCTAAAGATAACTGGGGACCCGGAATGCAGCACTGACAGTAAAAAACTTCTACCTGTTGTGGGAATGCTAACCTTAACCCTAGCTAGGGTTTCAAATGTGCATTCCAGCAGGGTGTCTCAGAAGCCCTCCAAACATCAAAGATAATTTTTTTCCTCATACTCCAAAAAATCAGTCTCAAACTATCAAAACGGTTTCTAAAACCTCTAGGAAATGTATCTTCTTTAATATTCTGTCTGGTTTAGGCAAATTTTCATGAAGCTGAAAAATGCTGTTAAATGGTAGTTAAATCGGCATGCTTTTAATGTCTGGCTAGGGTTAGGGTTACAAGAACCATAGAATTTTGCCCGCTGTTGCACTTTTAGCTGCACTTTAAATGACAAAATAAAGAGAGTTTACCCATTAGAACAGGTATTCTTCAAACTTTTCATTTGGCTCAGTTTTGGATAAAATCACTGGATAGGGCAATATACAAAAAGGTGACCAAAACTTTCCGAAAACTAAAAGTGCAGATAGGAGCAAATTATCACTCATCCTAAAGATAACTGGGGGCCCGGAATGCAGCACTGACAGTAAAAAACGTCTACCTGTTGTGGGAATGCTAACCCTAACCCTAGCTAGGGTTTCAGATGTGCATTACAGCAGGGTGTCTCAGAAGCTCTCCAAACATCAAAGATGATTTTTTTCCTCAAACCAAGAAAAATCAGTCTCAAACTATCAAAACGGTTTCTAAAACCTCTAGGAAATGTATTTTCTTTAATATTCTGTCTGGTTTAGGCAAATTTTCATGAAGCTGAAAAATGTTGTTAAATGGTAGTTAAATCGGCATGCTTTTAATGCCTGGCTAGGGTTAGGGTTACAAGAACCATAGAATTTTGCCCGCTGTTGCACTTTTAGCTGCACTTTAAATGACAAAATGACGAGAGTTTACCCATTAGAACAGGTATTCTTCACACTTTTCATCTGGCTCAGTTTTGGATAAAATCAATGGATAGGGCAATATTCAAAAAGTGACCATAACTGTCCGAAAACTAAAAGTGCAGATAGGAGCAAATTATCACTCATCCTAAAGATAACTGGGGGCCCGGAATGCAGCACTGACAGTAAAAAACTTCTACCTGTTGTGGGAATGCTAACCCTAACCCTAGCTAGGGTTTCAAATGTGCATTCCAGCAGGGTGTCTCAGAAGCCCTCCAAACATCAAAGATGAATTTTTTCCTCAAACTCCAAAAACTCAGTCTCAAACTATCAAAACAGTTTTTAAAACCTTTAGGAGATGTATCTTCTTTAAAAATCTGTCTGGTTTAGGCAAATTTTCATGAAGCTGAAAAATGCTGTTAAATGGTAGTTAAATCGGCACGCTTTTAATGCCTGGCCAGTGTTAGGGTTACAAGAACCATAGAATTTTGCCCGCTGTTGCACTTTTAGCTGCACCTTAAATGACAAAATGAAGAGAGTTTACCCATTAGAACAGGTATTCTTTACACTTTTCATCTGGCTCAGTTTTGGATAAAATCACTGGATAGGGCAATATACAAAAAGGTGACCAAAACTGTCCGAAAACTAAAAGTGCAGATAGGAGAATATTATCACTCATCCTAAAGATAACTGGGGGCCCGGAATGCAGCACTGACAGTAAAAAACTTCTACCTGTTGTGGGAATGCTAACCCTAACCCTAGCTAGGGTTTCAAATGTGCATTCCAGCAGGGTGTCTCAGAAGCCCTCCAAATATCAAAGTTGAATTTTTCCTCAAACTCCAAAAAATCAGTCTCAAACTATCAAAACGGTATCTAAAACCTCTAGGAAAAGTATCTTCTTTAATAATCTGTCTGGTTTAGGCAAATTTTCATGAAGCTGAAAAATGCTGTTAAATGGTAGTTAAATCGGCATGTTTTTAATGTCTGGCTAGGGTTAGGGTTACAAGAACCATAGAATTTTGCCCGCTGTTGCACTTTTAGCTGCACTTTAAATGACAAAATAAAGAGAGTTTACCCATTAGAACAGGTATTCTTCACACTTTTCATCTGGCTCAGTTTTGGATAAAATCACTGGATAGGGCAATATACAAAAAGGTGACCAAAACTGTCCGAAAACTAAAAGTGCAGATAGGAGCAAATTATCACTCATCCTAAAGATAACTGGGGACCCGGAATGCAGCACTGACAGTAAAAAACTTCTACCTGTTGTGGGAATGCTAACCTTAACCCTAGCTAGGGTTTCAAATGTGCATTCCAGCAGGGTGTCTCAGAAGCCCTCCAAACATCAAAGATAATTTTTTTCCTCATACTCCAAAAAATCAGTCTCAAACTATCAAAACGGTTTCTAAAACCTCTAGGAAATGTATCTTCTTTAATATTCTGTCTGGTTTAGGCAAATTTTCATGAAGCTGAAAAATGCTGTTAAATGGTAGTTAAATCGGCATGCTTTTAATGTCTGGCTAGGGTTAGGGTTACAAGAACCATAGAATTTTGCCCGCTGTTGCACTTTTAGCTGCACTTTAAATGACAAAATAAAGAGAGTTTACCCATTAGAACAGGTATTCTTCAAACTTTTCATTTGGCTCAGTTTTGGATAAAATCACTGGATAGGGCAATATACAAAAAGGTGACCAAAACTTTCCGAAAACTAAAAGTGCAGATAGGAGCAAATTATCACTCATCCTAAAGATAACTGGGGGCCCGGAATGCAGCACTGACAGTAAAAAACGTCTACCTGTTGTGGGAATGCTAACCCTAACCCTAGCTAGGGTTTCAGATGTGCATTACAGCAGGGTGTCTCAGAAGCTCTCCAAACATCAAAGATGATTTTTTTCCTCAAACCAAGAAAAATCAGTCTCAAACTATCAAAACGGTTTCTAAAACCTCTAGGAAATGTATCTTCTTTAATATTCTGTCTGGTTTAGGCAAATTTTCATGAAGCTGAAAAATGTTGTTAAATGGTAGTTAAATCGGCATGCTTTTAATGCCTGGCTAGGGTTAGGGTTACAAGAACCATAGAATTTTGCCCGCTGTTGCACTTTTAGCTGCACTTTAAATGACAAAATGAAGAGAGTTTACCCATTAGAACAGGTATTCTTCACACTTTTCATCTGGCTCAGTTTTCGATAAAATCACTGGATAGGGCAATATACAAAAAAGTGACCAAAACTGTCCGAAAACTAAAAGTGCAGATAGGAGAAAATTATCACTCATCCTTAAGATAACTGGGGGCCCGGAATGCAGCACTGACAGTAAAAAACTTCTACCTGTTGTGGGAATGCTAACCCTAACCCTAACTAGGGTTTCAAATTTGCATTCCAGCAGGGTGTCTCAGAAGCCCTCCAAACATCAAAGATGAATTTTTTCCTCAAACTCCAAAAACTCAGTCTCAAACTATCAAAACAGTTTTTAAAACCTTTAGGAGATGTATCTTCTTTAAAAATCTGTCTGGTTTAGGCAAATTTTCATGAAGCTGAAAAATGCTGTTAAATGGTAGTTAAATCGGCACGCTTTTAATGCCTGGCCAGTGTTAGGGTTACAAGAACCATAGAATTTTGCCCGCTGTTGCACTTTTAGCTGCACCTTAAATGACAAAATGAAGAGAGTTTACCCATTAGAACAGGTATTCTTTACACTTTTCATCTGGCTCAGTTTTGGATAAAATCACTGGATAGGGCAATATACAAAAAAGTGACCAAAACTGTCCGAAAACTAAAAGTGCAGATAGGAGCAAATTATCACTCATACTAAAGATAACTGGGGACCCGGAATGCAGCACTGACAGTAAAAAACGTCTACCTGTTGTGGGAATGCTAACCCTAACCCTAGCTAGGGTTTCAGATGTACATTACAGCAGGGTGTCTCAGAAGCTCTCCAAACATCAAAGATGATTTTTTTCCTCAAACCAAGAAAAATCAGTCTCAAACTATCAAAACGGTTTCTAAAACCTCTAGGAAATGTATTTTCTTTAATATTCTGTCTGGTTTAGGCAAATTTTCATGAAGCTAAAAAATGTTGTTAAATGGTAGTTAAATCGGCATGCTTTTAATGCCTGGCTAGGGTTAGGGTTACAAGAACCATAGAATTTTGCCCGCTGTTGCACTTTTAGCTGCACTTTAAATGACAAAATGAAGAGAGTTTACCCATTAGAACAGGTATTCTTCACACTTTTCATCTGGCTCAGTTTTGGATAAAATCAATGGATAGGGCAATATTCAAAAAGTGACCATAACTGTCCGAAAACTAAAAGTGCAGATAGGAGCAAATTATCACCTATCCTAAAGATAACTGGGGGCCCGGAATGCAGCACTGACAGTAAAAAACTTCTACCTGTTGTGGGAATGCTAACCCTAACCCTAGCTAGGGTTTCAAATGTGCATTCCAGCAGGGTGTCTCAGAAGCCCTCCAAACATCAAAGATGAATTTTTTCCTCAAACTCCAAAAAATCAGTCTCAAACTATCAAAACAGTTTTTAAAACCTTTAGGAGATGTATCTTCTTTAAAAATCTGTCTGGTTTAGGCAAATTTTCATGAAGCTGAAAAATGCTGTTAAATGGTAGTTAAATCGGCACGCTTTTAATGCCTGGCCAGTGTTAGGGTTACAAGAACCATAGAATTTTGCCCGCTGTTGCACTTTTAGCTGCACCTTAAATGACAAAATGAAGAGAGTTTACCCATTAGAACAGGTATTCTTTACACTTTTCATCTGGCTCAGTTTTGGATAAAATCACTGGATAGGGCAATATACAAAAAAGTGACCAAAACTGTCCGAAAACTAAAAGTGCAGATAGGAGAAAATTATCACTCATCCTTAAGATAACTGGGGGCCCGGAATGCAGCACTGACAGTAAAAAACTTCTACCTGTTGTGGGAATGCTAACCCTAACCCTAGCTAGGGTTTCAAATGTGCATTCCAGGAGGGTGTCTCAGAAGCCCTCCAAATATCAAAGTTGAATTTTTCCTCAAACTCCAAAAAATCAGTCTCAAACTATCAAAACGGTTTCTAAAACCTCTAGGAAATGTTTCTTCTTTAATAATCTGTCTGGTTTAGGCAAATTTTCATGAAGCTGAAAAATGCTGTTAAATGGTAGTTAAATCGGCATGCTTTTAATGCCTGGCTAGGGTTAGGGTTACAAGAACCATAGAATTGTGCCCGCTGTTGCACTTTTAGCTGCACTTTAAATGATAAAATGAAGAGAGTTTACCCATTAGAACAGGTATTCTTCACACTTTTCATCTGGCTCAGTTTTGGATAAAATCACTGGATAGGGCAATATACGAAAAGGTGACCAAAACTGTCCGAAAACTAAAAGTGCAGATAGGAGAAAATTATCACTCATCCTAAAGATAACTGGGGACCCGGAATGCAGCACTGACAGTAAAAAACTTCTACCTGTTGTGGGAATGCTAACCGTAACCCTAACTAAGGTTTCAAATGTGCATTCCAGCAGGGTGTCTCAGAAGCCCTCCAAACATCAAAGATGAATTTTTTCCTCAAACTCCAAAAAATCAGTCTCAAACTATCAAAACGGTTTTTAAAACCTTTAGGAGATGTATCTTCTTTAAAAACCTGTCTGGTTTAGGCAAATTTTCATGAAGCTGAAAAATGCTGTTAAATGGTAGTTAAATCGGCACGCTTTTAATGCCTGGCCAGTGTTAGGGTTACAAGAACCATAGAATTTTGCCCGCTGTTGCACTTTTAGCTGCACTTTAAATGACAAAATGAAGAGAGTTTACCCATTAGAACAGGTATTCTTCACACTTTTCATCTGGCTCAGTTTTGGATAAAATCACTGGATAGGGCAATATACAAAAAAGTGACCAAAACTGTCCGAAAACTAAAAGTGCAGATAGGAGAAAATTATCACTCATCCTTAAGATAACTGGGGGCCCGGAATGCAGCACTGACAGTAAAAAACTTCTACCTGTTGTGGGAATGCTAACCCTAACCCTAACTAGGGTTTCAAATGTGCATTCCAGCAGGGTGTCTCAGAAGCCCTCCAAACATCAAAGATGAATTTTTTCCTCAAACTCCAAAAACTCAGTCTCAAACTATCAAAACGGTTTTTAAAACCTTTAGGAGATGTATGTTCTTTAAAAATCTGTCTGGTTTAGGCAAATTTTCATGAAGCTGAAAAATGCTGTTAAATGGTAGTTAAATCGGCACGCTTTTAATGCCTGGCCAGTGTTAGGGTTACAAGAACCATAGAATTTTGCCCGCTGTTGCACTTTTAGCTGCACTTTAAATGACAAAATGAAGGGAGTTTACCCATTAGAACAGGTATTCTTTACACTTTTCATCTGGCTCAGTTTTGGATAAAATCACTGGATAGGGCAATATACAAAAAAGTGACCAAAACTGTCCGAAAACTAAAAGTGCAGATAGGAGAAAATTATCACTCATCCTTAAGATAACTGGGGGCCCGGAATGCAGCACTGACAGTAAAAAACTTCTACCTGTTGTGGGAATGCTAACCCTAACCCTAGCTAGGGTTTCAAATGTGCATTCCAGCAGGGTGTCTCAGAAGCCCTCCAACATCAAAGTTGAATTTTTCCTCAAACTCCAAAAAATCAGTCTCAAACTATCAAAACGGTTACTAAAACCTCAAGGAAAAGTACCTTCTTTAATAATCTGTCTGGTTTAGGCAAATTGTCATGAAGCTGAAAAATGCTGTTAAATGGTAGTTAAATCAGCATGTTTTTAATGTCTGGCTAGGGTTAGGGTTACAAGAACCATAGAATTTTGCCCGCTGTTGCACTTTTAGCTGCACTTTAAATGACAAAATGAAGGGAGTTTACCCATTAGAACAGGTATTCTTTACACTTTTCATCTGGCTCAGTTTTGGATAAAATCACTGGATAGGGCAATATACAAAAAAGTGACCAAAACTGTCCGAAAACTAAAAGTGCAGATAGGAGAAAATTATCACTCATCCTTAAGATAACTGGGGGCCCGGAATGCAGCACTGACAGTAAAAAACTTCTACCTGTTGTGGGAATGCTAACCCTAACCCTAACTAGGGTTTCAAATGTGCATTCCAGCAGGGTGTCTCAGAAGCCCTCCAAACATCAAAGTTGAATTTTTCCTCAAACTCCAAAAAATCAGTCTCAAACTATCAAAACGGTTTCTAAAACCACAAGGAAAAGTACCTTCTTTAATAATCTGTCTGGTTTAGGCAAATTGTCATGAAGCTGAAAAATGCTGTTAAATGGTAGTTAAATCGGCATGTTTTTAATGTCTGGCTAGGGTTAGGGTTACAAGAACCATAGAATTTTGCCCGCTGTTGCACTTTTAGCTGCACTTTAAATGACAAAATAAAGAGAGTTTACCCATTAGAACAGGTATTCTTCACACTTTTCATCTGGCTCAGTTTTGGATAAAATCACTGGATAGGGCAATATACAAAAAGGTGACCAAAACTGTCCGAAAACTAAAAGTGCAGATAGGAGCAAATTATCACTCATCCTAAAGATAACTGGGGACCCGGAATGCAGCACTGACAGTAAAAAACTTCTACCATTTGTGGGAATGCTAACCCTAACCCTAGCTAGGGTTTCAGATGTGCATTACAGCAGGGTGTCTCAGAAGCCCTCCAAACATCAAAGATGATTTTTTTCCTCAAACCAAGAAAAATCAGTCTCAAACTATCAAAACGGTTTCTAAAACCTCTAGGAAATGTATCTTCTTTAATATTCTGTCTGGTTTAGGCAAATTTTCATGAAGCTGAAAAATGTTGTTAAATGGTAGTTAAATCGGCATGCTTTTAATGCCTGGCTAGGGTTAGGGTTACAAGAACCATAGAATTTTGCCCGCTGTTGCACTTTTAGCTGCACTTTAAATGACAAAATGAAGAGAGTTTACCCATAAGAACAGGTATTCTTCACACTTTTCATCTGGCTCAGTTTTGGATAAAATCAATGGATAGGGCAATATTCAAAAAGTGACCAAAACTTTCCGAAAACTAAAAGTGCAGATAGGAGCAAATTATCACTCATCCTAAAGATAACTGGGGGCCCGGAATGCAGCACTGACAGTAAAAAACTTCTACCTGTTGTGGGAATGCTAACCCTAACCCTAGCTAGGGTTTCAGATGTGCATTACAGCAGGGTGTCTCAGAAGCCCTCCAAACATCAAAGATGATTTTTTTCCTCAAACCAAGAAAAATCAGTCTCAAACTATCAAAACGGTTTCTAAAACCTCTAGGAAATGTATCTTCTTTAATATTCTGTCTGGTTTAGGCAAATTTTCATGAAGCTGAAAAATGTTGTTAAATGGTAGTTAAATCGGCATGCTTTTAATGCCTGGCTAGGGTTAGGGTTACAAGAACCATAGAATTTTGCCCGCTGTTGCACTTTTAGCTGCACTTTAAATGACAAAATGAAGAGAGTTTACCCATTAGAACAGGTATTCTTCACACTTTTCATCTGGCTCAGTTTTGGATAAAATCAATGGATAGGGCAATATTCAAAAAGTGACCAAAACTGTCCGAAAACTAAAAGTGCAGATAGGAGCAAATTATCACTCATCCTAAAGATAACTGGGGGCCCGGAATGCAGCACTGACAGTAAAAAACTTCTACCTGTTGTGGGAATGCTAACCCTAACCCTAACTAGGGTTTCAAATGTGCATTCCAGCAGGGTGTCTCAGAAGCCCTCCAAACAACAAAGATGATTTTTTTCCTCAAACCAAGAAAAATCAGTCTCAAACTATCAAAACGGTTTCTAAAACCTCTAGGGAATGTATCTTCTTTAATATTCTGTCTGGTTTAGGCAAATTTTCATGAAGCTGAAAAATGTTGTTATTTGGTAGTTAAATCGGCATGCTTTTAATGCCTGGCTAGGGTTAGGAATACAAGAACCATAGAATTTTGCCCGCTGTTGCACTTTTAGCTGCACTTTAAATGACAAAATGAAGAGAGTTTACCCATTAGAACAGGTATTCTTCACACTTTTCATCTGGCTCAGTTTTGGATAAAATCAATGGATAGGGCAATATTCAAAAAGTGACCAAAACTGTCCGAAAACTAAAAGTGCAGATAGGAGCAAATTATCACTCATCCTAAAGATAACTGGGGGCCCGGAATGCAGCACTGACAGAAAAAAACTTCTACCTGTTGTTGGAATGCTAACCCTAACCCTAACTAGGGTTTCAAATGTGCATTCCAGCAGGGTGTCTCAGAAGCCCTCCAAACATCAAAGATGAATTTTTTCCTCAAACTCCAAAAACTCAGTCTCAAACTATCAAAACGGTTTTTAAAACCTTTAGGAGATGTATCTTCTTTAAAAATCTGTCTGGTTTAGGCAAATTTTCATGAAGCTGAAAAATGCTGTTAAATGGTAGTTAAATCGGCACGCTTTTAATGCCTGGCCAGTGTTAGGGTTACAAGAACCATAGAATTTTGCCCGCTGTTGCACTTTTAGCTGCACTTTAAATGATAAAATGAAGAGAGTTTACCCATTAGAACAGATATTCTTCACACTTTTCATCTGGCTCAGTTTTGGATAAAATCACTGGATAGGGCAATATACGAAAAGGTGACCAAAACTGTCCGAAAACTAAAAGTGCAGATAGGAGAAAATTATCACTCATCCTAAAGATAACTGGGGACCCGGAATGCAGCACTGACAGTAAAAAACTTCTACCTGTTGTGGGAATGCTAACCGTAACCCTAACTAAGGTTTCAAATGTGCATTCCAGCAGGGTGTCTCAGAAGCCCTCCAAACATCAAAGATGAATTTTTTCCTCAAACTCCAAAAAATCAGTCTCAAACTATCAAAACGGTTTTTAAAACCTTTAGGAGATGTATCTTCTTTAAAAACCTGTCTGGTTTAGGCAAATTTTCATGAAGCTGAAAAATGCTGTTAAATGGTAGTTAAATCGGCACGCTTTTAATGCCTGGCCAGTGTTAGGGTTACAAGAACCATAGAATTTTGCCCGCTGTTGCACTTTTAGCTGCACTTTAAATGACAAAATGAAGAGAGTTTACCCATTAGAACAGGTATTCTTCACACTTTTCATCTGGCTCAGTTTTGGATAAAATCACTGGATAGGGCAATATACGAAAAGGTGACCAAAACTGTCCGAAAACTAAAAGTGCAGATAGGAGAAAATTATCACTCATCCTAAAGATAACTGGGGGCCCGGAATGCAGCACTGACAGTAAAAAACTTCTACCTGTTGTGGGAATGCTAACCGTAACCCTAACTAAGGTTTCAAATGTGCATTCCAGCAGGGTGTCTCAGAAGCCCTCCAAACATCAAAGATGAATTTTTTCCTCAAAGTCCAAAAAATCAGTCTCAAACTATCAAAACGGTTTTTAAAACCTTTAGGAGATGTATCTTCTTTAAAAACCTGTCTGGTTTAGGCAAATTTTCATGAAGCTGAAAAATGCTGTTAAATGGTAGTTAAATCGGAATGCTTTTAATGCCTGGCTAGGGTTAGGGTTACAAGAACCATAGAATTTTGCCCGCTGTTGCACTTTTAGCTGCACTTTAAATGACAAAATGAAGAGAGTTTACCCATTAGAACAGGTATTCTTCACACTTTTCATCTGGCTCAGTTTTGGATAAAATCACTGGATAGGGCAATATACAAAAAAGTGACCAAAACTGTCCGAAAACTAAAAGTGCAGATAGGAGAAAATTATCACTCATCCTTAAGATAACTGGGGGCCCGGAATGCAGCACTGACAGTAAAAAACTTCTACCTGTTGTGGGAATGCTAACCCTAACCCTAGCTAGGGTTTCAAATGTGCATTCCAGCAGGGTGTCTCAGAAGCCCTCCAAATATCAAATTTGAATTTTTCCTCAAACTCCAAAAAATCAGTCTCAAACTATCAAAACGGTTTCAAAAACCTCTAGGAAAAGTATCTTCTTTAATAATCTGTCTGGTTTAGGCAAATTTTCATGAAGCTGAAAAATGCTGTTAAATGGTAGTTAAATCGGAATGCTTTTAATGCCTGGCTAGGGTTAGGGTTATGAGAACCATAGAATTTTGCCCGCTGTTGCACTTTTAGCTGCACTTTAAATGATAAAATAAAGAGAGTTTACCCATTAGAACAGGTATTCTTCACACTTTTCATCTGGCTCAGTTTTGGATAAAATCAATGGATAGGGCAATATACAAAAAAGTGACCAAAACTGTCCGAAAACTAAAAGTGCAGATAGGAGAAAATTATCACTCATCCTAAAGATAACTGGGGACCCGGAATGCAGCACTGACAGTAAAAAACTTCTACCTGTTGTGGGAATGCTAACCGTAACCCTAACTAAGGTTTCAAATGTGCATTCCAGCAGGGTGTCTCAGAAGCCCTCCAAACATCAAAGATGAATTTTTTCCTCAAACTCCAAAAAATCTGTCTCAAACTATCAAAACGGTTTTTAAAACCTTTAGGAGATGTATTTTCTTTAAAAACCTGTCTGGTTTAGGCAAATTTTCATGAAGCTGAAAAATGCTGTTAAATGGTAGTTAAATCGGCACGCTTTTAATGCCTGGCCAGTGTTAGGGTTACAAGAACCATAGCATTTTGCCCGCTGTTGCACTTTTAGCTGCACTTTAAATGACAAAATGAAGAGAGTTTACCCATTAGAACAGGTATTCTTCACACTTTTCATCTGGCTCAGTTTTGGATAAAATCACTGGATAGGGCAATATACAAAAAAGTGACCAAAACTGTCCGAAAACTAAAAGTGCAGATAGGAGAAAATTATCACTCATCCTTAAGATAACTGGGGGCCCGGAATGCAGCACTGACAGTAAAAAACTTCTACCTGTTGTGGGAATGCTAACCCTAACCCTAGCTAGGGTTTCAAATGTGCATTCCAGCAGGGTGTCTCAGAAGCCCTCCAAATATCAAATTTGAATTTTTCCTCAAACTCCAAAAAATCAGTCTCAAACTATCAAAACGGTTTCTAAAACCTCTAGGAAAAGTATCTTCTTTAATAATCTGTCTGGTTTAGGCAAATTTTCATGAAGCTGAAAAATGCTGTTAAATGGTAGTTAAATCGGAATGCTTTTAATGCCTGGCTAGGGTTAGGGTTACAAGAACCATAGAATTTTGCCCGCTGTTGCACTTTTAGCTGCACTTTAAATGATAAAATGAAGAGAGTTTACCCATTAGAACAGGTATTCTTCACACTTTTCATCTGGCTTAGTTTTGGATAAAATCACTGGATAGGGCAATATTCAAAAAAGTGACCAAAACTGTCCGAAAACTAAAAGTGCAGATAGGAGAAAATTATCACTCATCCTAAAGATAACTGGGGACCCGGAATGCAGCACTGACAGTAAAAAACTTCTACCTGTTGTGGGAATGCTAACCCTAACCCTAGCTAGGGTTTCAAATGTGCATTCCAGCAGGGTGTCTCAGAAGCCCTCCAAACATCAAAGATGAATTTTTTCCTCAAACTCCAAAAAATCAGTCTCAAACTATCAAAACAGTTTTTAAAACCTTTAGGAGATGTATTTTCTTTAAAAACCTGTCTGGTTTAGGCAAATTTTCATGAAGCTGAAAAATGCTGTTAAATGGTAGTTAAATCGGCACGCTTTTAATGCCTGGCCAGTGTTAGGGTTACAAGAACCATAGAATTTTGCCCGCTGTTGCACTTTTAGCTGCACTTTAAATGACAAAATGAAGAGAGTTTACCCATTAGAACAGGTATTCTTCACACTTTTCATCTGGCTCAGTTTTGGATAAAATCACTGCATAGGGCAATATACAAAAAGGTGACCAAAACTGTCTGAAAACTAAAAGTGCAGACAGGAGGAAACTATAACTCATCCAAAAGATAACTGGGGACCCGGAATGCAGCACTGACAGTAAAAAACTTCTACCTGTTGTGGGAATGCTAACCCTAACCCTAGCTAGGGTTTCAAATGTGCATTCCAGCAGGGTGTCTCAGAAGCCCTCCAAACATCAAAGATAATTTTTTTCCTCAAAGTCCAAAAAATCAGTCTCAAACTATCAAAACGGTTTCTAAAACCTCTAGGAAATGTATCTTCTTTAATATTCTGTCTGGTTTAGGCAAATTTTGATGAATCTGAAAAATGCTGGTAAATGGTAGTTAAATCGGCATGCTTTTAATGTCTGGCTAGGGTTAGGTTTACAAGAACCATAGAATTTTGCCCGCTGTTGCACTTTTAGCTGCACTTTAAATAACAAAATAATGAGAGTTTGCCCATTAGAACAGGTATTCTTCACACTTTTCATCTGGCTCAGTTTTGGATAAAATCACTGCATAGGGCAATATACAAAAAGGTGACCAAAACTGTCCGAAAACTAAAAGTGCAGATAGGAGCAAATTATCACTCATCCTAAAGATAACTGGGGACCCGGAATGCAGCACTGACAGTAAAAAACTTCTACCTGTTGTGGGAATGCTAACCCTAACCCTAGCTAGGGTTTCAAATGTGCATTCCAGCAGGGTGTCTCAGAAGCCCTCCAAATATCAAATTTGAATTTTTCCTCAAACTCCAAAAAATCAGTCTCAAACTATCAAAACAGTTTTTAAAACCTTTAGGAGATGTATTTTCTTTAAAAACCTGTCTGGTTTAGGCAAATTTTCATGAAGCTGAAAAATGCTGTTAAATGGTAGTTAAATCGGCACGCTTTTAATGCCTGGCCAGTGTTAGGGTTACAAGAACCATAGAATTTTGTCTGCTGTTGCACTTTTAGCTGCACTTTAAATGATAAAATGAAGAGAGTTTACCCATTAGAACAGGTATTCTTTACACTTTTCATCTGGCTCAGTTTTGGATAAAATCAATGGATAGGGCAATATTTAAAAAAGTGACCAAAACTTTCCGAAAACTAAAAGTGCAGATAGGAGCAAATTATCACTCATCCTAAAGATAACTGGGGGCCCGGAATGCAGCACTGACAGTAAAAAACTTCTACCTGTTGTGGGAATGCTAACCCTAACCGTAACTAGGGTTTCAAATGTGCATTCCAGCAGGGTGTCTCAGAAGCCCTCCAAACATCAAAGATGAATTTTTTCCTCAAACTCCAAAAACTCAGTCTCAAACTATCAAAACGGTTTTTAAAACCTTTAGGAGATGTATCTTCTTTAAAAATCTGTCTGGTTTAGGCAAATTTTCATGAAGCTGAAAAATGCTGTTAAATGGTAGTTAAATCGGCACGCTTTTAATGCCTGGCCAGTGTTAGGGTTACAAGAACCATAGAATTTTGCCCGCTGTTGCACTTTTAGCTGCACTTTAAATGACAAAATGAAGAGAGTTTACCCATTAGAACAGGTATTCTTTACACTTTTCATCTGGCTCAGTTTTGGATAAAATCACTGGATAGGGCAATATACAAAAAGTGACCAAAACTGTCCGAAAACTAAAAGTGCAGATAGGAGCAAATTATCACTCATCCTAAAGATAACTGGGGGCCCGGAATGCAGCACTGACAGTAAAAAACTTCTACCTGTTGTTGGAATGCTAACCCTAACCCTAACTAGGGTTTCAAATGTGCATTCCAGCAGGGTGTCTCAGAAGCCCTCCAAACATCAAAGATGAATTTTTTCCTCAAACTCCAAAAAATCAGTCTCAAACTATCAAAACGGTTTTTAAAACCTTTAGGAGATGTATCTTCTTTAAAAATCTGTCTGGTTTAGGCAAATTTTCATGAAGCTGAAAAATGCTGTTAAATGGTAGTTAAATCGGAATGCTTTTAATGCCTGGCCAGTGTTAGGGTTACAAGAACCATAGAATTTTGCCCGCTGTTGCACTTTTAGCTGCACTTTAAATGATAAAATGAAGAGAGTTTACCCATTAGAACAGGTATTCTTCACACTTTTCATCTGGCTTAGTTTTGGATAAAATCACTGGATAGGGCAATATTCAAAAAAGTGACCAAAACTGTCTGAAAACTAAAAGTGCAGATAGGAGAAAATTATCACTCATCCTAAAGATAACTGGGGACCCGGAATGCAGCACTGACAGTAAAAAACTTCTACCTGTTGTGGGAATGCTAACCGTAACCCTAACTAAGGTTTCAAATGTGCATTCCAGCAGGGTGTCTCAGAAGCCCTCCAAACATCAAAGATGAATTTTTTCCTCAAACTCCAAAAAATCAGTCTCAAACTATCAAAACGGTTTTTAAAACCTTTAAGAGATGTATTTTCTTTAAAAACCTGTCTGGTTTAGGCAAATTTTCATGAAGCTGAAAAATGCTGTTAAATGGTAGTTAAATCGGCACGCTTTTAATGCCTGGCCAGTGTTAGGGTTACAAGAACCATAGAATTTTGCCCGCTGTTGCACTTTTAGCTGCACTTTAAATGACAAAATGAAGAGAGTTTACCCATTAGAACAGGTATTCTTCACACTTTTCATCTGGCTCAGTTTTGGATAAAATCAATGGATAGGGCAATATTCAAAAAGTGACCATAACTGTCCGAAAACTAAAAGTGCAGATAGGAGCAAATTATCACTCATCCTAAAGATAACTGGGGGCCCGGAATGCAGCACTGACAGTAAAAAACTTCTACCTGTTGTGGGAATGCTAACCCTAACCGTAACTAGGGTTTCAAATGTGCATTCCAGCAGGGTGTCTCAGAAGCCCTCCAAACATCAAAGATGAATTTTTTCCTCAAACTCCAAAAACTCAGTCTCAAACTATCAAAACAGTTTTTAAAACCTTTAGGAGATGTATCTTCTTTAAAAATCTGTCTGGTTTAGGCAAATTTTCATGAAGCTGAAAAATGCTGTTAAATGGTAGTTAAATCGGCACGCTTTTAATGCCTGGCCAGTGTTAGGGTTACAAGAACCATAGAATTTTGCCCGCTGTTGCACTTTTAGCTGCACTTTAAATGACAAAATGAAGAGAGTTTACCCATTAGAACAGGTATTCTTTACACTTTTCATCTGGCTCAGTTTTGGATAAAATCACTGGATAGGGCAATATACAAAAAGTGACCAAAACTGTCCGAAAACTAAAAGTGCAGATAGGAGCAAATTATCACTCATCCTAAAGATAACTGGGGGCCCGGAATGCAGCACTGACAGTAAAAAACTTCTACCTGTTGTTGGAATGCTAACCCTAACCCTAACTAGGGTTTCAAATGTGCATTCCAGCAGGGTGTCTCAGAAGCCCTCCAAACATCAAAGATGAATTTTTTCCTCAAACTCCAAAAAATCAGTCTCAAACTATCAAAACGGTTTTTAAAACCTTTAGGAGATGTATCTTCTTTAAAAATCTGTCTGGTTTAGGCAAATTTTCATGAAGCTGAAAAATGCTGTTAAATGGTAGTTAAATCGGAATGCTTTTAATGCCTGGCCAGTGTTAGGGTTACAAGAACCATAGAATTTTGCCCGCTGTTGCACTTTTAGCTGCACTTTAAATGATAAAATGAAGAGAGTTTACCCATTAGAACAGGTATTCTTCACACTTTTCATCTGGCTTAGTTTTGGATAAAATCACTGGATAGGGCAATATTCAAAAAAGTGACCAAAACTGTCCGAAAACTAAAAGTGCAGATAGGAGAAAATTATCACTCATCCTAAAGATAACTGGGGACCCGGAATGCAGCACTGACAGTAAAAAACTTCTACCTGTTGTGGGAATGCTAACCGTAACCCTAACTAAGGTTTCAAATGTGCATTCCAGCAGGGTGTCTCAGAAGCCCTCCAAACATCAAAGATGAATTTTTTCCTCAAACTCCAAAAAATCAGTCTCAAACTATCAAAACGGTTTTTAAAACCTTTAAGAGATGTATTTTCTTTAAAAACCTGTCTGGTTTAGGCAAATTTTCATGAAGCTGAAAAATGCTGTTAAATGGTAGTTAAATCGGCACGCTTTTAATGCCTGGCCAGTGTTAGGGTTACAAGAACCATAGAATTTTGCCCGCTGTTGCACTTTTAGCTGCACTTTAAATGACAAAATGAAGAGAGTTTACCCATTAGAACAGGTATTCTTCACACTTTTCATCTGGCTCAGTTTTGGATAAAATCAATGGATAGGGCAATATTCAAAAAGTGACCATAACTGTCCGAAAACTAAAAGTGCAGATAGGAGCAAATTATCACTCATCCTAAAGATAACTGGGGGCCCGGAATGCAGCACTGACAGTAAAAAACTTCTACCTGTTGTGGGAATGCTAACCCTAACCCTAGCTAGGGTTTCAAATGTGCATTCCAGCAGGGTGTCTCAGAAGCCCTCCAAACATCAAAGATAATTTTTTTCCTCAAAGTCCAAAAAATCAGTCTCAAACTATCAAAACGGTTTCTAAAACCTCTAGGAAATGTATCTTCTTTAATATTCTGTCTGGTTTATGCAAATTTTGATGAAGCTGAAAAATGCTGGTAAATGGTAGTTAAATCGGCATGCTTTTAATGTCTGGCTAGGGTTAGGTTTACAAGAACCATAGAATTTTGCCCGCTGTTGCACTTTTAGCTGCACTTTAAATAACAAAATAATGAGAGTTTGCCCATTAGAACAGGTATTCTTCACACTTTTCATCTGGCTCAGTTTTGGATAAAATCACTGCATAGGGCAATATACAAAAAGGTGACCAAAACTGTCCGAAAACTAAAAGTGCAGATAGGAGCAAATTATCACTCATCCTAAAGATAACTGGGGACCCGGAATGCAGCACTGACAGTAAAAAACTTCTACCTGTTGTGGGAATGCTAACCCTAACCCTAGCTAGGGTTTCAAATGTGCATTCCAGCAGGGTGTCTCAGAAGCCCTCCTAACATCAAAGATGATTTTTTCCTCAAACCAAGAAAAATCAGTCTCAAACTATCAAAACGGTTTCTAAAACCTCTAGGAAATGTATCTTTTTTAATATTCTGTCTGGTTTAGGCAAATTTTCATGAAGCTGAAAAATGTTGTTAAATGGTAGTTAAATCGGCATGTTTTTAATGCCTGGCTAGGGCTAGGGTTAAAAGAACCAAAGAATTTTGCCCGCTGTTGCACTTTTAGCTGCACTTTAAATGACAAAATGAAGAGAGTCTACCCATTAGAACAGGTATTCTTCACACTTTTCATCTGGCTCAGTTTTGCATAAAATCACTGGATAGGGCAATATACAAAAAGGTGACCAAAACTGTAAGAAAACTAAAAATGCAGACAGGAGGAAACTATCACTCATTCTAAAGATAACTGGGGACCCGGAATGCAGCACTGACAGTAAAATACTTCTACCTGTTGTGGGAATGCTAACCCTAACCCTAGCTAGGGTTTCAAATGTGCATTCCAGCAGGGTGTCTCAGAAGCCCTCCAAACATCAAAGATGAATTTTTTCCTCAAACCAAAAAAAATCAGTCTCAAACTATCAAAACGGTTTTTAAAACCTCTAGGAAATGTATCTTCTTTAATATTCTGTCTGGTTTAGGCAAATTTTCATGAAGCTGAAAAATGCTGTTAAATGGTAGTTAAATCGGAATGCTTTTAATGCCTGGCCAGTGTTAGGGTTACAAGAACCATAGAATTTTGCCCGCTGTTGCACTTTTAGCTGCACTTTAAATGATAAAATGAAGAGAGTTTACCCATTAGAACAGGTATTCTTCACACTTTTCATCTGGCTTAGTTTTGGATAAAATCACTGGATAGGGCAATATTCAAAAAAGTGACCAAAACTGTCCGAAAACTAAAAGTGCAGATAGGAGAAAATTATCACTCATCCTAAAGATAACTGGGGACCCGGAATGCAGCACTGACAGTAAAAAACTTCTACCTGTTGTGGGAATGCTAACCGTAACCCTAACTAAGGTTTCAAATGTGCATTCCAGCAGGGTGTCTCAGAAGCCCTCCAAACATCAAAGATGAATTTTTTCCTCAAACTCCAAAAAATCAGTCTCAAACTATCAAAACGGTTTTTAAAACCTTTAAGAGATGTATTTTCTTTAAAAACCTGTCTGGTTTAGGCAAATTTTCATGAAGCTGAAAAATGCTGTTAAATGGTAGTTAAATCGGCACGCTTTTAATGCCTGGCCAGTGTTAGGGTTACAAGAACCATAGAATTTTGCCCGCTGTTGCACTTTTAGCTGCACTTTAAATGACAAAATGAAGAGAGTTTACCCATTAGAACAGGTATTCTTCACACTTTTCATCTGGCTCAGTTTTGGATAAAATCAATGGATAGGGCAATATTCAAAAAGTGACCATAACTGTCCGAAAACTAAAAGTGCAGATAGGAGCAAATTATCACTCATCCTAAAGATAACTGGGGGCCCGGAATGCAGCACTGACAGTAAAAAACTTCTACCTGTTGTGGGAATGCTAACCCTAACCGTAACTAGGGTTTCAAATGTGCATTCCAGCAGGGTGTCTCAGAAGCCCTCCAAACATCAAAGATGAATTTTTTCCTCAAACTCCAAAAACTCAGTCTCAAACTATCAAAACAGTTTTTAAAACCTTTAGGAGATGTATCTTCTTTAAAAATCTGTCTGGTTTAGGCAAATTTTCATGAAGCTGAAAAATGCTGTTAAATGGTAGTTAAATCGGCACGCTTTTAATGCCTGGCCAGTGTTAGGGTTACAAGAACCATAGAATTTTGCCCGCTGTTGCACTTTTAGCTGCACTTTAAATGACAAAATGAAGAGAGTTTACCCATTAGAACAGGTATTCTTTACACTTTTCATCTGGCTCAGTTTTGGATAAAATCACTGGATAGGGCAATATACAAAAAGTGACCAAAACTGTCCGAAAACTAAAAGTGCAGATAGGAGCAAATTATCACTCATCCTAAAGATAACTGGGGGCCCGGAATGCAGCACTGACAGTAAAAAACTTCTACCTGTTGTTGGAATGCTAACCCTAACACTAACTAGGGTTTCAAATGTGCATTCCAGCAGGGTGTCTCAGAAGCCCTCCAAACATCAAAGATGAATTTTTTCCTCAAACTCCAAAAAATCAGTCTCAAACTATCAAAACGGTTTTTAAAACCTTTAGGAGATGTATCTTCTTTAAAAATCTGTCTGGTTTAGGCAAATTTTCATGAAGCTGAAAAATGCTGTTAAATGGTAGTTAAATCGGAATGCTTTTAATGCCTGGCCAGTGTTAGGGTTACAAGAACCATAGAATTTTGCCCGCTGTTGCACTTTTAGCTGCACTTTAAATGATAAAATGAAGAGAGTTTACCCATTAGAACAGGTATTCTTCACACTTTTCATCTGGCTTAGTTTTGGATAAAATCACTGGATAGGGCAATATTCAAAAAAGTGACCAAAACTGTCCGAAAACTAAAAGTGCAGATAGGAGAAAATTATCACTCATCCTAAAGATAACTGGGGACCCGGAATGCAGCACTGACAGTAAAAAACTTCTACCTGTTGTGGGAATGCTAACCGTAACCCTAACTAAGGTTTCAAATGTGCATTCCAGCAGGGTGTCTCAGAAGCCCTCCAAACATCAAAGATGAATTTTTTCCTCAAACTCCAAAAAATCAGTCTCAAACTATCAAAACGGTTTTTAAAACCTTTAAGAGATGTATTTTCTTTAAAAACCTGTCTGGTTTAGGCAAATTTTCATGAAGCTGAAAAATGCTGTTAAATGGTAGTTAAATCGGCACGCTTTTAATGCCTGGCCAGTGTTAGGGTTACAAGAACCATAGAATTTTGCCCGCTGTTGCACTTTTAGCTGCACTTTAAATGACAAAATGAAGAGAGTTTACCCATTAGAACAGGTATTCTTCACACTTTTCATCTGGCTCAGTTTTGGATAAAATCAATGGATAGGGCAATATTCAAAAAGTGACCATAACTGTCCGAAAACTAAAAGTGCAGATAGGAGCAAATTATCACTCATCCTAAAGATAACTGGGGGCCCGGAATGCAGCACTGACAGTAAAAAACTTCTACCTGTTGTGGGAATGCTAACCCTAACCCTAGCTAGGGTTTCAAATGTGCATTCCAGCAGGGTGTCTCAGAAGCCCTCCAAACATCAAAGATAATTTTTTTCCTCAAAGTCCAAAAAATCAGTCTCAAACTATCAAAACGGTTTCTAAAACCTCTAGGAAATGTATCTTCTTTAATATTCTGTCTGGTTTATGCAAATTTTGATGAAGCTGAAAAATGCTGGTAAATGGTAGTTAAATCGGCATGCTTTTAATGTCTGGCTAGGGTTAGGTTTACAAGAACCATAGAATTTTGCCCGCTGTTGCACTTTTAGCTGCACTTTAAATAACAAAATAATGAGAGTTTGCCCATTAGAACAGGTATTCTTCACACTTTTCATCTGGCTCAGTTTTGGATAAAATCACTGCATAGGGCAATATACAAAAAGGTGACCAAAACTGTCCGAAAACTAAAAGTGCAGATAGGAGCAAATTATCACTCATCCTAAAGATAACTGGGGACCCGGAATGCAGCACTGACAGTAAAAAACTTCTACCTGTTGTGGGAATGCTAACCCTAACCCTAGCTAGGGTTTCAAATGTGCATTCCAGCAGTGTGTCTCAGAAGCCCTCCAAACATCAAAGATGATTTTTTCCTCAAAGCAAGAAAAATCAGTCTCAAACTATCAAAACGGTTTCTAAAACCTCTAGGAAAAGTATCTTCTTTAATATTCTGTCTGGTTTAGGCAAATTTTCATGAAGCTGAAAAATGCTGTTAAATGGTAGTTATATCGAAATGCTTTTAATGTCTGGCCAGGGTTAGGGTTTCAAGAACCATAGAATTTTGCCTGTTGTTGCACTTTTAGCTGCACTTTAAATGACAAAATAATGAGAGTTTGCCCATTAGAACAGGTATTCTTTACACTTTTCATCTGGCTCAGTTTTGGATAAAATCACTGGATAGGGCAATATACAAAAAGGTGACCAAAACTGTCCGAAAACTAAAAGTGCAGATAGGAGCAAATTATCACTCATCCTAAAGATAACTGGGGACCCGGAATGCAGCACTGACAGTAAAAAACTTCTACCTGTTGTGGGAATGCTAACCCTAACCCTAGCTAGGGTTTCAAACGTGCATTCCAGCAGGGTGTCTCAGAAGCCCTCCTAACATCAAAGATGATTTTTTCCTCAAACCAAGAAAAATCAGTCTCAAACTATCAAAACGGTTTCTAAAACCTCTAGGAAATGTATCTTTTTTAATATTCTGTCTGGTTTAGGCAAATTTTCATGAAGCTGAAAAATGTTGTTAAATGGTAGTTAAATCGGCATGTTTTTAATGCCTGGCTAGGGCTAGGGTTAAAAGAACCAAAGAATTTTGCCCGCTGTTGCACTTTTAGCTGCACTTTAAATGACAAAATGAAGAGAGTCTACCCATTAGAACAGGTATTCTTCACACTTTTCATCTGGCTCAGTTTTGCATAAAATCACTGGATAGGGCAATATACAAAAAGGTGACCAAAACTGTAAGAAAACTAAAAATGCAGACAGGAGGAAACTATCACTCATTCTAAAGATAACTGGGGACCCGGAATGCAGCACTGACAGTAAAATACTTCTACCTGTTGTGGGAATGCTAACCCTAACCCTAGCTAGGGTTTCAAATGTGCATTCCAGCAGGGTGTCTCAGAAGCCCTCCAAACATCAAAGTTGAATTTTTTCCTCAAACTCCATAAAATCAGTCTCAAACTATCAAAACAGTTTTAAAAACCTCTAGGAAATGTATCTTCTTTACTAATCTGTCTTGTTCAGGCAAATTTTCATGAAGCTGAAAAATGCTGTTAAATGGTAGTTAAATCGGCATGTTTTTAATGCCTGGCTAGGGGTAGGGTTACAAGAACCATAGAATTTTGCCCGCTGTTGCACTTTTAGCTGCACTTTAAATGACAAAATGAAGAGAGTTTACCCATTAGAACAGGTATTCTTCACACTTTTCATTTTGCTCAGTTTTGGATAAAATCACTGCATAGGGCAATATACAAAAAGGTGACCAAAACTGTCCGAAAACTAAAAGTGCAGATAGGAGCAAATTATCACTCATCCTAAAGATAACTGGGGACCCGGAATGCAGCACTGACAGTAAAAAACTTCTACCTGTTGTGGGAATGCTAACCCTAACCCTAGCTAGGGTTTCAAATGTGCATTCCAGCAGGGTGTCTCAGAAGCCCTCCAAACATCAAAGATGAATTTTTTCCTCAAACCAAAAAAAATCAGTCTCAAACTATCAAAACGGTTTTTAAAACCTCTAGGAAATGTATCTTCTTTAATATTCTGTCTGGTTTAGGCAAATTTTCATGAAGCTGAAAAATGCTGTTAAATGGTAGTTTAATCGGCATGCTTTTAATGTCTGGCCAGGGTTAGGGTTTCAAGAACCATAGAATTTTGCCTGTTATTGCACTTTTAGCTGCACTTTAAATGACAAAATAATGAGAGTTTGCCCATTAGAACAGGTATTCTTCACACTTTTCATCTGGCTCAGTTTTGGATAAAATCACTGGATAGGGCAATATACAAAAAGGTGACCAAAACTGTCCGAAAACTAAAAGTCCAGATAGGAGAAAATTATCACTCAACCTAAAGATAACTGCGGACCCGGAATGCAACACTGACAGTAAAAAACTTCTACCTGTTGTGGGAATGCTAACCCTAACCCTAACTAGGGTTTCAAATGTGCTTTCCAGCAGGGTGTCTCAGAAGCCCTCCAAACATCAGAGATGATTTTTTTCCTCAAACCAAAAAAAATCAGTCTCAAACTATCAAAACGGTTTCTAAAACCTCTAGGAAATGTATCTTCTTTAATATTCTGTCTGGTTTAGGCAAATTTTCATGATGCTGAAAAATGTTCTTAAATGGTAGTTAAATCGGCACGCTTTTAATGCCTGGCTAGGGCTAGGGTTACAAGAACCATAGAATTTTGCCCGCTGTTGCACTTTTAGCTGCACTTTAAATGACAAAATGAAGAGAGTTTACCCATTAGACCAGGTATTCTTTACACTTTTCATCTGGCTCAGTTTTGGATAAAATCAATGGATAGGGCAATATTCAAAAAAGTGACCAAAACTTTCCGAAAACTAAAAGTGCAGATAGGAGCAAATTATCACTCATCCTAAAGATAACTGGGGCCCCGGAATGCAGCACTGACAGTAAGAAACTTCTACCTGTTGTGGGAATGCTAACCCTAACCCTAACTAGGGTTTCAAATGTGCATTCCAGCAGGGTGTCTCAGAAGCCCTCCAAACATCAGAGATGAATTTTTTCCTCAAACCAAAAAAAATCAGTCTCAAACTATCAAAACGGTTTTTAAAACCTCTAGGAAATGTATCTTCTTTAATAATCTGTCTTGTTCAGGCAAATTTTCATGAAGCTGAAAAATGCTGTTAAATGGTAGTTAAATCGGCATGCTTTTAATGTCTGGCCAGGGTTAGGGTTACAAGAACCATAGAATTTTGCCCGCTGTTGCACTTTTAGCTGCAGTTTAAATGACAAAATGAAGAGAGTCTACCCATTAGAACAGGTATTCTTCACACTTTTCATCTGGCTCAGTTTTGCATAAAATCACTGGATAGGGCAATATACAAAAAGGTGACCAAAACTGTCCGAAAACTAAAAGTGCAGACAGGAGGACACTATCACTCATCCTAAATATAACTGGGGACCCGGAATGCAGCACTGACAGTAAAAAACTTCTACCTGTTGTGGGAATGCTAACCCTAACCCTAGCTAGGGTTTCAAATGTGCATTCCAGCAGGGTGTCTCAGAAGCCCTCCAAACATCAAAGTTGATTTTTTTCCTCAAACTCCAAAAACTCAGTCTCAAACTATCAAACGGTTTCTAAAACCACTAGAAAATGTATCTTCTTTAATAATCTGTCTGGTTTAGGCAAATTTTCATGAAGCTGAAAAATGTTGTTAAATGGTAGTTAAATCGGCACGCTTTTAATGCCTGGCTAGGGCTAGGGTTACAAGAACCATAGAATTTTGCCCGCTGTTGCACTTTTAGCTGCACTTTAAATGACAAAATGAAGAGAGTTTACCCATTAGAACAGGTATTCTTTACACTTTTCATCTGGCTCAGTTTTGGATAAAATCAATGGATAGGGCAATATTCAAAAAAGTGACCAAAACTTTCCGAAAACTAAAAGTGCAGATAGGAGCAAATTATCACTCATCCTAAAGATAACTGGGGGCCCGGAATGCAGCACTGACAGTAAAAAACGTCTACCTGTTGTGGGAATGCTAACCCTAACCCTAACTAGGGTTTCAAATGTGCATTCCAGCAGGGTGTCTCAGAAGCCCTCCAAACAACAAAGATGATTTTTTTCCTCAAACCAAGAAAAATCAGTCTCAAACTATCAAAACGGTTTCTAAAACCTCTAGGCAATGTATCTTCTTTAATATTCTGTCTGGTTTAGGCAAATTTTCATGAAGCTGAAAAATGTTGTTATTTGGTAGTTAAATCGGCATGCTTTTAATGCCTGGCTAGGGTTAGGAATACAAGAACCATAGAATTTTGCCCGCTGTGGCACTTTTAGCTGCACTTTAAATGACAAAATGAAGAGAGTTTACCCATTAGAACAGGTATTCTTCACACTTTTCATCTGGCTCAGTTTTGGATAAAATCAATGGATAGGGCAATATTCAAAAAGTGACCAAAACTGTCCGAAAACTAAAAGTGCAGATAGGAGCAAATTATCACTCATCCTAAAGATAACTGGGGGCCCGGAATGCAGCACTGACAGTAAAAAACTTCTACCTGTTGTTGGAATGCTAACCCTAACCCTAACTAGGGTTTCAAATGTGCATTCCAGCAGGGTGTCTCAGAAGCCCTCCAAACATCAAAGATGAATTTTTTCCTCAAACTCCAAAAACTCAGTCTCAAACTATCAAAACGGTTTTTAAAACCTTTAGGAGATGTATCTTCTTTAAAAATCTGTCTGGTTTAGGCAAATTTTCATGAAGCTGAAAAATGCTGTTAAATGGTAGTTAAATCGGCACGCTTTTAATGCCTGGCCAGTGTTAGGGTTACAAGAACCATAGAATTTTGCCCGCTGTTGCACTTTTAGCTGCACTTTAAATGATAAAATGAAGAGAGTTTACCCATTAGAACAGGTATTCTTCACACTTTTCATCTGGCTCAGTTTTGGATAAAATCACTGGATAGGGCAATATACGAAAAGGTGACCAAAACTGTCCGAAAACTAAAAGTGCAGATAGGAGAAAATTATCACTCATCCTAAAGATAACTGGGGACCCGGAATGCAGCACTGACAGTAAAAAACTTCTACCTGTTGTGGGAATGCTAACCGTAACCCTAACTAAGGTTTCAAATGTGCATTCCAGCAGGGTGTCTCAGAAGCCCTCCAAACATCAAAGATGAATTTTTTCCTCAAAGCAAGAAAATCAGTCTCAAACTATCAAAACGGTTTCTAAAACCTCTAGGAAATGTATCTTCTTTAATATTCTGTCTGGTTTAGGCAAATTTTCATGAAGCTGAAAAATGTTCTTAAATGGTAGTTAAATCGGCACGCTTTTAATGCCTGGCTAGGGCTAGGGTTACAAGAACCATAGAATTTTGCCCGCTGTTGCACTTTTAGCTGCACTTTAAATGACAAAATGAAGAGAGTTTACCCATTAGACCAGGTATTCTTTACACTTTTCATCTGGCTCAGTTTTGGATAAAATCAATGGATAGGGCAATATTCAAAAAAGTGACCAAAACTTTCCGAAAACTAAAAGTGCAGATAGGAGCAAATTATCACTCATCCTAAAGATAACTGGGGCCCCGGAATGCAGCACTGACAGTAAGAAACTTCTACCTGTTGTGGGAATGCTAACCCTAACCCTAACTAGGGTTTCAAATGTGCATTCCAGCAGGGTGTCTCAGAAGCCCTCCAAACATCAGAGATGAATTTTTTCCTCAAACCAAAAAAAATCAGTCTCAAACTATCAAAACGGTTTTTAAAACCTCTAGGAAATGTATCTTCTTTAATAATCTGTCTTGTTCAGGCAAATTTTCATGAAGCTGAAAAATGCTGTTAAATGGTAGTTAAATCGGCATGCTTTTAATGTCTGGCCAGGGTTAGGGTTACAAGAACCATAGAATTTTGCCCGCTGTTGCACTTTTAGCTGCAGTTTAAATGACAAAATGAAGAGAGTCTACCCATTAGAACAGGTATTCTTCACACTTTTCATCTGGCTCAGTTTTGCATAAAATCACTGGATAGGGCAATATACAAAAAGGTGACCAAAACTGTCCGAAAACTAAAAGTGCAGACAGGAGGACACTATCACTCATCCTAAATATAACTGGGGACCCGGAATGCAGCACTGACAGTAAAAAACTTCTACCTGTTGTGGGAATGCTAACCCTAACCCTAGCTAGGGTTTCAAATGTGCATTCCAGCAGGGTGTCTCAGAAGCCCTCCAAACATCAAAGTTGATTTTTTTCCTCAAACTCCAAAAACTCAGTCTCAAACTATCAAACGGTTTCTAAAACCACTAGAAAATGTATCTTCTTTAATAATCTGTCTGGTTTAGGCAAATTTTCATGAAGCTGAAAAATGTTGTTAAATGGTAGTTAAATCGGCACGCTTTTAATGCCTGGCTAGGGCTAGGGTTACAAGAACCATAGAATTTTGCCCGCTGTTGCACTTTTAGCTGCACTTTAAATGACAAAATGAAGAGAGTTTACCCATTAGAACAGGTATTCTTTACACTTTTCATCTGGCTCAGTTTTGGATAAAATCAATGGATAGGGCAATATTCAAAAAAGTGACCAAAACTTTCCGAAAACTAAAAGTGCAGATAGGAGCAAATTATCACTCATCCTAAAGATAACTGGGAGCCCGGAATGCAGCACTGACAGTAAAAAACTTCTACCTGTTGTGGGAATGCTAACCCTAACCCTAACTAGGGTTTCAAATGTGCATTCCAGCAGGGTGTCTCAGAAGCCCTCCAAACAACAAAGATGATTTTTTTCCTCAAACCAAGAAAAATCAGTCTCAAACTATCAAAACGGTTTCTAAAACCTCTAGGCAATGTATCTTCTTTAATATTCTGTCTGGTTTAGGCAAATTTTCATGAAGCTGAAAAATGTTGTTATTTGGTAGTTAAATCGGCATGCTTTTAATGCCTGGCTAGGGTTAGGAATACAAGAACCATAGAATTTTGCCCGCTGTGGCACTTTTAGCTGCACTTTAAATGACAAAATGAAGAGAGTTTACCCATTAGAACAGGTATTCTTCACACTTTTCATCTGGCTCAGTTTTGGATAAAATCAATGGATAGGGCAATATTCAAAAAGTGACCAAAACTGTCCGAAAACTAAAAGTGCAGATAGGAGCAAATTATCACTCATCCTAAAGATAACTGGGGGCCCGGAATGCAGCACTGACAGTAAAAAACTTCTACCTGTTGTTGGAATGCTAACCCTAACCCTAACTAGGGTTTCAAATGTGCATTCCAGCAGGGTGTCTCAGAAGCCCTCCAAACATCAAAGATGAATTTTTTCCTCAAACTCCAAAAACTCAGTCTCAAACTATCAAAACGGTTTTTAAAACCTTTAGGAGATGTATCTTCTTTAAAAATCTGTCTGGTTTAGGCAAATTTTCATGAAGCTGAAAAATGCTGTTAAATGGTAGTTAAATCGGCACGCTTTTAATGCCTGGCCAGTGTTAGGGTTACAAGAACCATAGAATTTTGCCCGCTGTTGCACTTTTAGCTGCACTTTAAATGATAAAATGAAGAGAGTTTACCCATTAGAACAGGTATTCTTCACACTTTTCATCTGGCTCAGTTTTGGATAAAATCACTGGATAGGGCAATATACGAAAAGGTGACCAAAACTGTCCGAAAACTAAAAGTGCAGATAGGAGAAAATTATCACTCATCCTAAAGATAACTGGGGACCCGGAATGCAGCACTGACAGTAAAAAACTTCTACCTGTTGTGGGAATGCTAACCGTAACCCTAACTAAGGTTTCAAATGTGCATTCCAGCAGGGTGTCTCAGAAGCCCTCCAAACATCAAAGATGAATTTTTTCCTCAAAGCAAGAAAATCAGTCTCAAACTATCAAAACGGTTTCTAAAACCTCTAGGAAAAGTATCTTCTTTAAAAACCTGTCTGGTTTAGGCAAATTTTCATGAAGCTGAAAAATGCTGTTAAATGGTAGTTAAATCGGCACGCTTTTAATGCCTGTCCAGTGTTAGGGTTACAAGAACCATAGAATTTTGCCCGCTGTTGCACTTTTAGCTGCACTTTAAATGACAAAATGAAGAGAGTTTACCCATTAGAACAGGTATTCTTCACACTTTTCATCTGGCTCAGTTTTGGATAAAATCACTGGATAGGGCAATATACAAAAAAGTGACCAAAACTGTCCGAAAACTAAAAGTGCAGATAGGAGAAAATTATCACTCATCCTTAAGATAACTGGGGGCCCGGAATGCAGCACTGACAGTAAAAAACTTCTACCTGTTGTGGGAATGCTAACCCTAACCCTAGCTAGGGTTTCAAATGTGCATTCCAGCAGGGTGTCTCAGAAGCCCTCCAAATATCAAATTTGAATTTTTCCTCAAACTCCAAAAAATCAGTCTCAAACTATCAAAACGGTTTCTAAAACCTCTAGGAAAAGTATCTTCTTTAATAATCTGTCTGGTTTAGGCAAATTTTCATGAAGCTGAAAAATGCTGTTAAATGGTAGTTAAATCGGAATGCTTTTAATGCCTGGCTAGGGTTAGGGTTACAAGAACCATAGAATTTTGCCCGCTGTTGCACTTTTAGCTGCACTTTAAATGATAAAATGAAGAGAGTTTACCCATTAGAACAGGTATTCTTCACACTTTTCATCTGGCTTAGTTTTGGATAAAATCACTGGATAGGGCAATATTCAAAAAAGTGACCAAAACTGTCCGAAAACTAAAAGTGCAGATAGGAGAAAATTATCACTCATCCTAAAGATAACTGGGGACCCGGAATGCAGCACTGACAGTAAAAAACTTCTACCTGTTGTGGGAATGCTAACCGTAACCCTAACTAAGGTTTCAAATGTGCATTCCAGCAGGGTGTCTCAGAAGCCCTCCAAACATCAAAGATGAATTTTTTCCTCAAACTCCAAAAAATCAGTCTCAAACTATCAAAACGGTTTTTAAAACCTTTAGGAGATGTATTTTCTTTAAAAACCTGTCTGGTTTAGGCAAATTTTCATGAAGCTGAAAAATGCTTTTAAATGGTAGTTAAATCGGCACGCTTTTAATGCCTGGCCAGTGTTAGGGTTACAAGAACCATAGAATTTTGCCCGCTGTTGCACTTTTAGCTGCACTTTAAATGACAAAATGAAGAGAGTTTACCCATTAGAACAGGTATTCTTCACACTTTTCATCTGGCTCAGTTTTGGATAAAATCACTGGATAGGGCAATATACAAAAAAGTGACCAAAACTGTCCGAAAACTAAAAGTGCAGATAGGAGAAAATTATCACTCATCCTTAAGATAACTGGGGGCCCGGAATGCAGCACTGACAGTAAAAAACTTCTACCTGTTGTGGGAATGCTAACCCTAACCCTAGCTAGGGTTTCAAATGTGCATTCCAGCAGGGTGTCTCAGAAGCCCTCCAAATATCAAATTTGAATTTTTCCTCAAACTCCAAAAAATCAGTCTCAAACTATCAAAACGGTTTCTAAAACCTCTAGGAAAAGTATCTTCTTTAATAATCTGTCTGGTTTAGGCAAATTTTCATGAAGCTGAAAAATGCTGTTAAATGGTAGTTTAATCGGCATGCTTTTAATGTCTGGCCAGGGTTAGGGTTTCAAGAACCATAGAATTTTGCCTGTTATTGCACTTTTAGCTGCACTTTAAATGACAAAATAATGAGAGTTTGCCCATTAGAACAGGTATTCTTCACACTTTTCATCTGGCTCAGTTTTGGATAAAATCACTGGATAGGGCAATATACAAAAAGGTGACCAAAACTGTCCGAAAACTAAAAGTGCAGATAGGAGAAAATTATCACTCATCCTAAAGATAACTGCGGACCCGGAATGCAACACTGACAGTAAAAAACTTCTACCTGTTGTGGGAATGCTAACCCTAACCCTAACTAGGGTTTCAAATGTGCTTTCCAGCAGGGTGTCTCAGAAGCCCTCCAAACATCAGAGATGAATTTTTTCCTCAAACCAAAAAAAATCAGTCTCAAACTATCAAAACGGTTTCTAAAACCTCTAGGAAATGTATCTTCTTTAATATTCTGTCTGGTTTAGGCAAATTTTCATGAAGCTGAAAAATGTTGTTAAATGGTAGTTAAATCGGCACGCTTTTAATGCCTGGCTAGGGCTAGGGTTACAAGAACCATAGAATTTTGCCCGCTGTTGCACTTTTAGCTGCACTTTAAATGACAAAATGAAGAGAGTTTACCCATTAGACCAGGTATTCTTTACACTTTTCATCTGGCTCAGTTTTGGATAAAATCAATGGATAGGGCAATATTCAAAAAAGTGACCAAAACTTTCCGAAAACTAAAAGTGCAGATAGGAGCAAATTATCACTCATCCTAAAGATAACTGGGGCCCCGGAATGCAGCACTGACAGTAAGAAACTTCTACCTGTTGTGGGAATGCTAACCCTAACCCTAGCTAGGGTTTCAAATGTGCATTCCAGCAGGGTGTCTCAGAAGCCCTCCAAATATCAAATTTGAATTTTTCCTCAAACTCCAAAAAATCAGTCTCAAACTATCAAAACGGTTTCTAAAACCTCTAGGAAAAGTATCTTCTTTAATAATCTGTCTGGTTTAGGCAAATTTTCATGAAGCTGAAAAATGCTGTTAAATGGTAGTTTAATCGGCATGCTTTTAATTTCTGGCCAGGGTTAGGGTTTCAAGAACCATAGAATTTTGCCTGTTATTGCACTTTTAGCTGCACTTTAAATGACAAAATAATGAGAGTTTGCCCATTAGAACAGGTATTCTTCACACTTTTCATCTGGCTCAGTTTTGGATAAAATCACTGGATAGGGCAATATACAAAAAGGTGACCAAAACTGTCCGAAAACTAAAAGTGCAGATAGGAGAAAATTATCACTCATCCTAAAGATAACTGCGGACCCGGAATGCAACACTGACAGTAAAAAACTTCTACCTGTTGTGGGAATGCTAACCCTAACCCTAACTAGGGTTTCAAATGTGCTTTCCAGCAGGGTGTCTCAGAAGCCCTCCAAACATCAGAGATGAATTTTTTCCTCAAACCAAAAAAAATCAGTCTCAAACTATCAAAACGGTTTCTAAAACCTCTAGGAAATGTATCTTCTTTAATATTCTGTCTGGTTTAGGCAAATTTTCATGAAGCTGAAAAATGTTGTTAAATGGTAGTTAAATCGGCACGCTTTTAATGCCTGGCTAGGGCTAGGGTTACAAGAACCATAGAATTTTGCCCGCTGTTGCACTTTTAGCTGCAGTTTAAATGACAAAATGAAGAGAGTCTACCCATTAGAACAGGTATTCTTCACACTTTTCATCTGGCTCAGTTTTGCATAAAATCACTGGATAGGGCAATATACAAAAAGGTGACCAAAACTGTCCGAAAACTAAAAGTGCAGACAGGAGGACACTATCACTCATCCTAAATATAACTGGGGACCCGGAATGCAGCACTGACAGTAAAAAACTTCTACCTGTTGTGGGAATGCTAACCCTAACCCTAGCTAGGGTTTCAAATGTGCATTCCAGCAGGGTGTCTCAGAAGCCCTCCAAACATCAACGTTGAATTTTTTCCTCAAACTCCAAAAACTCAGTCTCAAACTATCAAACGGTTTCTAAAACCTCTAGGAAATGTATCTTCTTTAATAATCTGTCTGGTTTAGGCAAATTTTCATGAAGCTGAAAAATGTTGTTAAATGGTAGTTAAATCGGCACGCTTTTAATGCCTGGCTAGGGCTAGGGTTACAAGAACCATAGAATTTTGCCCGCTGTTGCACTTTTAGCTGCACTTTAAATGACAAAATGAAGAGAGTTTACCCATTAGAACAGGTATTCTTCACACTTTTCATCTGGCTCAGTTTTGGATAAAATCATTGCATAGGGCAATATACAAAAAGGTGACCAAAACTGTCCGAAAACTAAAAGTGCAGATAGGAGAAAATTATCACTCATCCTAAAGATAACTGGGGACCCGGAATGCAGCACTGACAGTAAAAAACTTCTACCTGTTGTGGGAATGCTAACCCTAACCCTAGCTAGGGTTTCAAATGTGCATTCCAGCAGTGTGTCTCAGAAGCCCTCCAAACATCAAAGATGATTTTTTCCTCAAAGCAAGAAAAATCAGTCTCAAACTATCAAAACGGTTTCTAAAACCTCTAGGAAAAGTATCTTCTTTAATATTCTGTCTGGTTTAGGCAAATTTTCATGAAGCTGAAAAATGCTGTTAAATGGTAGTTATATCGACATGCTTTTAATGTCTGGCCAGGGTTAGGGTTTCAAGAACCATAGAATTTTGCCTGTTGTTGCACTTTTAGCTGCACTTTAAATAACAAAATAATGAGAGTTTGCCCATTAGAACAGGTATTCTTTACACTTTTCATCTGGCTCAGTTTTGGATAAAATCACTGGATAGGGCAATATACAAAAAGGTGACCAAAACTGTCCGAAAACTAAAAGTGCAGATAGGAGCAAATTATCACTCATCCTAAAGATAACTGGGGACCCGGAATGCAGCACTGACAGTAAAAAACTTCTACCTGTTGTGGGAATGCTAACCCTAACCCTAGCTAGGGTTTCAAATGTGCATTCCAGCAGGGTGTCTCAGAAGCCCTCCTAACATCAAAGATGATTTTTTCCTCAAACCAAGAAAAAACAGTCTCAAACTATCAAAACGGTTTCTAAAACCTCTAGGAAATGTATCTTCTTTAATATTCTGTCTGGTTTAGGCAAATTTTCATGAAGCTGAAAAATGTTGTTAAATGGTAGTTAAATCGGCATGCTTTTAATGCCTGGCTAGGGCTAGGGTTAAAAGAACCAAAGAATTTTGCCCGCTGTTGCACTTTTAGCTGCACTTTAAATGACAAAATGAAGAGAGTCTACCCATTAGAACAGGTATTCTTCACACTTTTCATCTGGCTCAGTTTTGCATAAAATCACTGGATAGGGCAATATACAAAAAGGTGACCAAAACTGTCCGAAAACTAAAAATGCAGACAGGAGGAAACTATCACTCATCCTAAAGATAACTGGGGACCCGGAATGCAGCACTGACAGTAAAAAACTTCTACCTGTTGTGGGAATGCTAACCCTAACCCTAGCTAGGGTTTCAAATGTGCATTCCAGCAGGGTGTCTCAGAAGCCCTCCTAACATCAAAGATGATTTTTTCCTCAAAGCAAGAAAAATCAGTCTCAAACTATCAAAACGGTTCCTAAAACCTCTAGGAAATGTATCTTCTTTAATAATCTGTCTTGTTCAGGCAAATTTTCATGAAGCTGAAAAATGCTGTTAAATGGTAGTTAAATCGGCATGTTTTTAATGCCTGGCTAGGGGTAGGGTTACAAGAACCATAGAATTTTGCCCGCTGTTGCACTTTTAGCTGCACTTTAAATGACAAAATGAAGAGAGTTTACCCATTAGAACAGGTATTCTTCACACTTTTCATTTTGCTCAGTTTTGGATAAAATCACTGCATAGGGTAATATACAAAAAGGTGACCAAAACTGTCCGAAAACTAAAAGTGCAGATAGGAGCAAATTATCACTCATCCTAAAGATAACTGGGGACCCGGAATGCAGCACTGACAGTAAAAAACTTCTACCTGTTGTGGGAATGCTAACCCTAACCCTAGCTAGGGTTTCAAATGTGCATTCCAGCAGGGTGTCTCAGAAGCCCTCCAAACATCAACGTTGAATTTTTTCCTCAAACTCCAAAAACTCAGTCTCAAACTATCAAACGGTTTCTAAAACCTCTAGGAAATGTATCTTCTTTAATAATCTGTCTGGTTTAGGCAAATTTTCATGAAGCTGAAAAATGTTGTTAAATGGTAGTTAAATCGGCACGCTTTTAATGCCTGGCTAGGGCTAGGGTTACAAGAACCATAGAATTTTGCCCGCTGTTGCACTTTTAGCTGCACTTTAAATGACAAAATGAAGAGAGTTTACCCATTAGAACAGGTATTCTTCACACTTTTCATCTTGCTCAATTTTGGATAAAATCACTGCATAGGGCAATATACAAAAAGGTGACCAAAACTGTCCGAAAACTAAAAGTGCAGATAGGAGAAAATTATCACTCATCCTAAAGATAACTGCGGACCCGGAATGCAACACTGACAGTAAAAAACTTCTACCTGTTGTGGGAATGCTAACCCTAACCCTAACTAGGGTTTCAAATGTGCTTTCCAGCACGGTGTCTCAGAAGCCCTCCAAACATCAGAGATGAATTTTTTCCTCAAACCAAAAAAAATCAGTCTCAAACTATCAAAACGGTTTCTAAAACCTCTAGGAAATGTGTCTTCTTTAATATTCTGTCTGGTTTAGGCAAATTTTCATGAAGCTGAAAAATGTTGTTAAATGGTAGTTAAATCGGCACGCTTTTAATGCCTGGCTAGGGCTAGGGTTACAAGAACCATAGAATTTTGCCCGCTGTTGCACTTTTAGCTGCACTTTAAATGACAAAATGAAGAGAGTTTACCCATTAGACCAGGTATTCTTTACACTTTTCATCTGGCTCAGTTTTGGATAAAATCAATGGATAGGGCAATATTCAAAAAAGTGACCAAAACTTTCCGAAAACTAAAAGTGCAGATAGGAGCAAATTATCACTCATCCTAAAGATAACTGGGGCCCCGGAATGCAGCACTGACAGTAAGAAACTTCTACCTGTTGTGGGAATGCTAACCCTAACCCTAACTAGGGTTTCAAATGTGCATTCCAGCAGGGTGTCTCAGAAGCCCTCCAAACATCAGAGATGAATTTTTTCCTCAAACCAAAAAAAATCAGTCTCAAACTATCAAAACGGTTTTTAAAACCTCTAGGAAATGTATCTTCTTTAATAATCTGTCTTGTTCAGGCAAATTTTCATGAAGCTGAAAAATGCTGTTAAATGGTAGTTAAATCGGCATGCTTTTAATGTCTGGCCAGGGTTAGGGTTACAAGAACCATAGAATTTTGCCCGCTGTTGCACTTTTAGCTGCAGTTTAAATGACAAAATGAAGAGAGTCTACCCATTAGAACAGGTATTCTTCACACTTTTCATCTGGCTCAGTTTTGCATAAAATCACTGGATAGGGCAATATACAAAAAGGTGACCAAAACTGTTCGAAAACTAAAAGTGCAGACAGGAGGACACTATCACTCATCCTAAATATAACTGGGGACCCGGAATGCAGCACTGACAGTAAAAAACTTCTACCTGTTGTGGGAATGCTAACCCTAACCCTAGCTAGGGTTTCAAATGTGCATTCCAGCAGGGTGTCTCAGAAGCCCTCCAAACATCAACGTTGAATTTTTTCCTCAAACTCCAAAAACTCAGTCTCAAACTATCAAACGGTTTCTAAAACCTCTAGGAAATGTATCTTCTTTAATAATCTGTCTGGTTTAGGCAAATTTTCATGAAGCTGAAAAATGTTGTTAAATGGTAGTTAAATCGGCACGCTTTTAATGCCTGGCTAGGGCTAGGGTTACAAGAACCATAGAATTTTGCCCGCTGTTGCACTTTTAGCTGCACTTTAAATGACAAAATGAAGAGAGTTTACCCATTAGAACAGGTATTCTTTACACTTTTCATCTGGCTCAGTTTTGGATAAAATCAATGGATAGGGCAATATTCAAAAAAGTGACCAAAACTTTCCGAAAACTAAAAGTGCAGATAGGAGCAAATTATCACTCATCCTAAAGATAACTGGGGGCCCGGAATGCAGCACTGACAGTAAAAAACTTCTACCTGTTGTGGGAATGCTAACCCTAACCCTAACTAGGGTTTCAAATGTGCATTCCAGCAGGGTGTCTCAGAAGCCCTCCAAACATCAAAGATGAATTTTTTCCTCAAACCAAAAAAAATCAGTCTCAAACTATCAAAACGGTTTTTAAAACCTCTAGGAAATGTATCTTCTTTAATATTCTGTCTGGTTTAGGCAAATTTTCATGAAGCTGAAAAATGCTGTTAAATGGTAGTGAAATCGGCATGCTTTTAATGCCTGGCTAGGGCTAGGGTTACAAGAACCATAGAATTTTGCCCTCTGTCGCACTTTTAGCTGCACTTTAAGTGACAAAATGAAGAGAGTTTACCCATTAGAACAGGTATTCTTTACACTTTTCATCTGGCTCAGTTTTGGATAAAATCAATAGATAGGGCATGTAGCGGCGAGGCTTAATAATAAGGCAGAATTAAGTGTTTCTGAGCTTCCCAAATTAGGCCTCATTTCTCTGTTCATCTCTGTGGTGCATCCACAGAGAAACCATTCATGCAAGGTGATTTAAGGTCCAAGGACAGCTCCCAAAGGGGGATGCACTTAGCTAAGCCTGGCTATCATGATCAATGGTCACCCATTGGCGCCTATCTGTCTAGGGAGTGCGAGTTGGACATCTGGATTGCATTCCTAAGTGTCAGGACTAAGTGACTCATATCTCACCTTGATCAACCAATCAGGGACCGGTAGGGCCGAGTAACCCACGTGGGACTCTGATGCCCATGGAACTTTCAGCCGATCAATGAGCTGAAGTTCCTCCAGGTAAAAACAGGCAACACAGAGAGCCTGAGAGATTAAACAAGATTCAGACAAGATTCAGAAGGAATTCAAAGGAGAATCCCAAGGGCAGGACATTCTCGCAGCGCGCCTCCTGACCATCCTGAGACTCAGCCCGGACAACCACGGAACGGCCAGTGTGTCCGAGTGCCAGAACTTTCCTTTGTTCTAAGAGTCTAGAGTGGAGGTTGCCAGAGAGTAACCAGCAGCAGGCCTCGTGAACAGGTCGGAACTGTGGACAGCTGAATCACTATTCAGAACAATCTCTTCATCAGGAACGAACCGGTCCTCTTCCTGACTTGCTGGGACTCACAGTTAACTTTTCTCCTGTGCACAAACTTTGCTAGTTAAAGCCAACAATGAACATCAGCAGCGCACCGTCGCAAGCCGCACAGCACAGCCTGGCACCGAGCCAGAGAGCGCGGATTGGACAGCAACGGCCTGCAACTGTCTCTTTGTGCCCGCAGGAGATCTGAATCCCCAAAGATTGGATGAGTATTCAACTTCAATGCGATGAGAAAATTATCACTCATCCTAAAGATAACTGGGGACCCGGAATGCAGCACTGACAGTAAAAAACTTCTACCATTTGTGGGAATGCTAACCCTAACCCTAGCTAGGGTTTCAGATGTGCATTACAGCAGGGTGTCTCAGAAGCCCTCCAAACATCAAAAATGATTTTTTTCCTCAAACCAAGAAAAATCAGTCTCAAACTATCAAAACGGTTTCTAAAACCTCTAGGAAATGTATCTTCTTTAATATTCTGTCTGGTTTAGGCAAATTTTCATGAAGCTGAAAAATGCTGTTAAATGGTAGTTAAATCGGCATGTTTTTAATGCCTGGCTAGGGTTAGGGTTACAAGAACCATAGAATTTTGCCCGCTGTTGCACTTTTAGCTGCACTTTAAATGACAAAATGAAGAGAGTCTACCCATTAGAACAGGTATTCTTCACACTTTTCATCTGGCTCAGTTTTGCATAAAATCACTGGATAGGGCAATGTACAAAAAGGTGACCAAAACTGTCCGAAAACTAAAAGTGCAGACAGGAGGAAACTATCACTCATCCTAAAGATAACTGGGGACCCGGAATGCAGCACTGACAGTAAAAAACTTCTACCATTTGTGGGAATGCTAACCCCAACCCTAGCTAGGGTTTCAGATGTGCATTACAGCAGGGTGTCTCAGAAGCTCTCCAAACATCAAAGATGATTTTTTTCCTCAAACCAAGAAAAATCAGTCTCAAACTATCAAAACGGTTTCTAAAACCTCTAGGAAATGTATCTTCTTTAATATTCTGTCTGGTTTAGGCAAATTTTCATGAAGCTGAAAAATGCTGTTAAATGGTAGTGAAATCGGCATGCTTTTAATGCCTGGCTAGGGCTAGGGTTACAAGAACCATAGAATTTTGCCCTCTGTCGCACTTTTAGCTGCACTTTAAGTGACAAAATGAAGAGAGTTTACCCATTAGAACAGGTATTCTTCACACTTTTCATCTGGCTCAGTTTTGGATAAAATCACTGGATAGGGCAATATACGAAAAGGTGACCAAAACTGTCCGAAAACTAAAAGTGCAGATAGGAGAAAATTATCACTCATCCTAAAGATAACTGGGGACCCGGAATGCAGCACTGACAGTAAAAAACTTCTACCTGTTGTGGGAATGCTAACCGTAACCCTAACTAAGGTTTCAAATGTGCATTCCAGCAGGGTGTCTCAGAAGCCCTCCAAACATCAAAGATGAATTTTTTCCTCAAAGCAAGAAAATCAGTCTCAAACTATCAAAACGGTTTCTAAAACCTCTAGGAAAAGTATCTTCTTTAAAAACCTGTCTGGTTTAGGCAAATTTTCATGAAGCTGAAAAATGCTGTTAAATGGTAGTTAAATCGGCACGCTTTTAATGCCTGTCCAGTGTTAGGGTTACAAGAACCATAGAATTTTGCCCGCTGTTGCACTTTTAGCTGCACTTTAAATGACAAAATGAAGAGAGTTTACCCATTAGAACAGGTATTCTTCACACTTTTCATCTGGCTCAGTTTTGGATAAAATCACTGGATAGGGCAATATACAAAAAAGTGACCAAAACTGTCCGAAAACTAAAAGTGCAGATAGGAGAAAATTATCACTCATCCTTAAGATAACTGGGGGCCCGGAATGCAGCACTGACAGTAAAAAACTTCTACCTGTTGTGGGAATGCTAACCCTAACCCTAGCTAGGGTTTCAAATGTGCATTCCAGCAGGGTGTCTCAGAAGCCCTCCAAATATCAAATTTGAATTTTTCCTCAAACTCCAAAAAATCAGTCTCAAACTATCAAAACGGTTTCTAAAACCTCTAGGAAAAGTATCTTCTTTAATAATCTGTCTGGTTTAGGCAAATTTTCATGAAGCTGAAAAATGCTGTTAAATGGTAGTTAAATCGGAATGCTTTTAATGCCTGGCTAGGGTTAGGGTTACAAGAACCATAGAATTTTGCCCGCTGTTGCACTTTTAGCTGCACTTTAAATGATAAAATGAAGAGAGTTTACCCATTAGAACAGGTATTCTTCACACTTTTCATCTGGCTTAGTTTTGGATAAAATCACTGGATAGGGCAATATTCAAAAAAGTGACCAAAACTGTCCGAAAACTAAAAGTGCAGATAGGAGAAAATTATCACTCATCCTAAAGATAACTGGGGACCCGGAATGCAGCACTGACAGTAAAAAACTTCTACCTGTTGTGGGAATGCTAACCGTAACCCTAACTAAGGTTTCAAATGTGCATTCCAGCAGGGTGTCTCAGAAGCCCTCCAAACATCAAAGATGAATTTTTTCCTCAAACTCCAAAAAATCAGTCTCAAACTATCAAAACGGTTTTTAAAACCTTTAGGAGATGTATTTTCTTTAAAAACCTGTCTGGTTTAGGCAAATTTTCATGAAGCTGAAAAATGCTTTTAAATGGTAGTTAAATCGGCACGCTTTTAATGCCTGGCCAGTGTTAGGGTTACAAGAACCATAGAATTTTGCCCGCTGTTGCACTTTTAGCTGCACTTTAAATGACAAAATGAAGAGAGTTTACCCATTAGAACAGGTATTCTTCACACTTTTCATCTGGCTCAGTTTTGGATAAAATCACTGGATAGGGCAATATACAAAAAAGTGACCAAAACTGTCCGAAAACTAAAAGTGCAGATAGGAGAAAATTATCACTCATCCTTAAGATAACTGGGGGCCCGGAATGCAGCACTGACAGTAAAAAACTTCTACCTGTTGTGGGAATGCTAACCCTAACCCTAGCTAGGGTTTCAAATGTGCATTCCAGCAGGGTGTCTCAGAAGCCCTCCAAATATCAAATTTGAATTTTTCCTCAAACTCCAAAAAATCAGTCTCAAACTATCAAAACGGTTTCTAAAACCTCTAGGAAAAGTATCTTCTTTAATAATCTGTCTGGTTTAGGCAAATTTTCATGAAGCTGAAAAATGCTGTTAAATGGTAGTTTAATCGGCATGCTTTTAATGTCTGGCCAGGGTTAGGGTTTCAAGAACCATAGAATTTTGCCTGTTATTGCACTTTTAGCTGCACTTTAAATGACAAAATAATGAGAGTTTGCCCATTAGAACAGGTATTCTTCACACTTTTCATCTGGCTCAGTTTTGGATAAAATCACTGGATAGGGCAATATACAAAAAGGTGACCAAAACTGTCCGAAAACTAAAAGTGCAGATAGGAGAAAATTATCACTCATCCTAAAGATAACTGCGGACCCGGAATGCAACACTGACAGTAAAAAACTTCTACCTGTTGTGGGAATGCTAACCCTAACCCTAACTAGGGTTTCAAATGTGCTTTCCAGCAGGGTGTCTCAGAAGCCCTCCAAACATCAGAGATGAATTTTTTCCTCAAACCAAAAAAAATCAGTCTCAAACTATCAAAACGGTTTCTAAAACCTCTAGGAAATGTATCTTCTTTAATATTCTGTCTGGTTTAGGCAAATTTTCATGAAGCTGAAAAATGTTGTTAAATGGTAGTTAAATCGGCACGCTTTTAATGCCTGGCTAGGGCTAGGGTTACAAGAACCATAGAATTTTGCCCGCTGTTGCACTTTTAGCTGCACTTTAAATGACAAAATGAAGAGAGTTTACCCATTAGACCAGGTATTCTTTACACTTTTCATCTGGCTCAGTTTTGGATAAAATCAATGGATAGGGCAATATTCAAAAAAGTGACCAAAACTTTCCGAAAACTAAAAGTGCAGATAGGAGCAAATTATCACTCATCCTAAAGATAACTGGGGCCCCGGAATGCAGCACTGACAGTAAGAAACTTCTACCTGTTGTGGGAATGCTAACCCTAACCCTAGCTAGGGTTTCAAATGTGCATTCCAGCAGGGTGTCTCAGAAGCCCTCCAAATATCAAATTTGAATTTTTCCTCAAACTCCAAAAAATCAGTCTCAAACTATCAAAACGGTTTCTAAAACCTCTAGGAAAAGTATCTTCTTTAATAATCTGTCTGGTTTAGGCAAATTTTCATGAAGCTGAAAAATGCTGTTAAATGGTAGTTTAATCGGCATGCTTTTAATTTCTGGCCAGGGTTAGGGTTTCAAGAACCATAGAATTTTGCCTGTTATTGCACTTTTAGCTGCACTTTAAATGACAAAATAATGAGAGTTTGCCCATTAGAACAGGTATTCTTCACACTTTTCATCTGGCTCAGTTTTGGATAAAATCACTGGATAGGGCAATATACAAAAAGGTGACCAAAACTGTCCGAAAACTAAAAGTGCAGATAGGAGAAAATTATCACTCATCCTAAAGATAACTGCGGACCCGGAATGCAACACTGACAGTAAAAAACTTCTACCTGTTGTGGGAATGCTAACCCTAACCCTAACTAGGGTTTCAAATGTGCTTTCCAGCAGGGTGTCTCAGAAGCCCTCCAAACATCAGAGATGAATTTTTTCCTCAAACCAAAAAAAATCAGTCTCAAACTATCAAAACGGTTTCTAAAACCTCTAGGAAATGTATCTTCTTTAATATTCTGTCTGGTTTAGGCAAATTTTCATGAAGCTGAAAAATGTTGTTAAATGGTAGTTAAATCGGCACGCTTTTAATGCCTGGCTAGGGCTAGGGTTACAAGAACCATAGAATTTTGCCCGCTGTTGCACTTTTAGCTGCAGTTTAAATGACAAAATGAAGAGAGTCTACCCATTAGAACAGGTATTCTTCACACTTTTCATCTGGCTCAGTTTTGCATAAAATCACTGGATAGGGCAATATACAAAAAGGTGACCAAAACTGTCCGAAAACTAAAAGTGCAGACAGGAGGACACTATCACTCATCCTAAATATAACTGGGGACCCGGAATGCAGCACTGACAGTAAAAAACTTCTACCTGTTGTGGGAATGCTAACCCTAACCCTAGCTAGGGTTTCAAATGTGCATTCCAGCAGGGTGTCTCAGAAGCCCTCCAAACATCAACGTTGAATTTTTTCCTCAAACTCCAAAAACTCAGTCTCAAACTATCAAACGGTTTCTAAAACCTCTAGGAAATGTATCTTCTTTAATAATCTGTCTGGTTTAGGCAAATTTTCATGAAGCTGAAAAATGTTGTTAAATGGTAGTTAAATCGGCACGCTTTTAATGCCTGGCTAGGGCTAGGGTTACAAGAACCATAGAATTTTGCCCGCTGTTGCACTTTTAGCTGCACTTTAAATGACAAAATGAAGAGAGTTTACCCATTAGAACAGGTATTCTTCACACTTTTCATCTGGCTCAGTTTTGGATAAAATCATTGCATAGGGCAATATACAAAAAGGTGACCAAAACTGTCCGAAAACTAAAAGTGCAGATAGGAGAAAATTATCACTCATCCTAAAGATAACTGGGGACCCGGAATGCAGCACTGACAGTAAAAAACTTCTACCTGTTGTGGGAATGCTAACCCTAACCCTAGCTAGGGTTTCAAATGTGCATTCCAGCAGTGTGTCTCAGAAGCCCTCCAAACATCAAAGATGATTTTTTCCTCAAAGCAAGAAAAATCAGTCTCAAACTATCAAAACGGTTTCTAAAACCTCTAGGAAAAGTATCTTCTTTAATATTCTGTCTGGTTTAGGCAAATTTTCATGAAGCTGAAAAATGCTGTTAAATGGTAGTTATATCGACATGCTTTTAATGTCTGGCCAGGGTTAGGGTTTCAAGAACCATAGAATTTTGCCTGTTGTTGCACTTTTAGCTGCACTTTAAATGACAAAATAATGAGAGTTTGCCCATTAGAACAGGTATTCTTTACACTTTTCATCTGGCTCAGTTTTGGATAAAATCACTGGATAGGGCAATATACAAAAAGGTGACCAAAACTGTCCGAAAACTAAAAGTGCAGATAGGAGCAAATTATCACTCATCCTAAAGATAACTGGGGACCCGGAATGCAGCACTGACAGTAAAAAACTTCTACCTGTTGTGGGAATGCTAACCCTAACCCTAGCTAGGGTTTCAAATGTGCATTCCAGCAGGGTGTCTCAGAAGCCCTCCTAACATCAAAGATGATTTTTTCCTCAAACCAAGAAAAAACAGTCTCAAACTATCAAAACGGTTTCTAAAACCTCTAGGAAATGTATCTTCTTTAATATTCTGTCTGGTTTAGGCAAATTTTCATGAAGCTGAAAAATGTTGTTAAATGGTAGTTAAATCGGCATGCTTTTAATGCCTGGCTAGGGCTAGGGTTAAAAGAACCAAAGAATTTTGCCCGCTGTTGCACTTTTAGCTGCACTTTAAATGACAAAATGAAGAGAGTCTACCCATTAGAACAGGTATTCTTCACACTTTTCATCTGGCTCAGTTTTGCATAAAATCACTGGATAGGGCAATATACAAAAAGGTGACCAAAACTGTCCGAAAACTAAAAATGCAGACAGGAGGAAACTATCACTCATCCTAAAGATAACTGGGGACCCGGAATGCAGCACTGACAGTAAAAAACTTCTACCTGTTGTGGGAATGCTAACCCTAACCCTAGCTAGGGTTTCAAATGTGCATTCCAGCAGGGTGTCTCAGAAGCCCTCCTAACATCAAAGATAATTTTTTCCTCAAACCAAGAAAAATCAGTCTCAAACTATCAAAACGGTTCCTAAAACCTCTAGGAAATGTATCTTCTTTAATAATCTGTCTTGTTCAGGCAAATTTTCATGAAGCTGAAAAATGCTGTTAAATGGTAGTTAAATCGGCATGTTTTTAATGCCTGGCTAGGGGTAGGGTTACAAGAACCATAGAATTTTGCCCGCTGTTGCACTTTTAGCTGCACTTTAAATGACAAAATGAAGAGAGTTTACCCATTAGAACAGGTATTCTTCACACTTTTCATTTTGCTCAGTTTTGGATAAAATCACTGCATAGGGCAATATACAAAAAGGTGACCAAAACTGTCCGAAAACTAAAAGTGCAGATAGGAGCAAATTATCACTCATCCTAAAGATAACTGGGGACCCGGAATGCAGCACTGACAGTAAAAAACTTCTACCTGTTGTGGGAATGCTAACCCTAACCCTAGCTAGGGTTTCAAATGTGCATTCCAGCAGGGTGTCTCAGAAGCCCTCCAAACATCAACGTTGAATTTTTTCCTCAAACTCCAAAAACTCAGTCTCAAACTATCAAACGGTTTCTAAAACCTCTAGGAAATGTATCTTCTTTAATAATCTGTCTGGTTTAGGCAAATTTTCATGAAGCTGAAAAATGTTGTTAAATGGTAGTTAAATCGGCACGCTTTTAATGCCTGGCTAGGGCTAGGGTTACAAGAACCATAGAATTTTGCCCGCTGTTGCACTTTTAGCTGCACTTTAAATGACAAAATGAAGAGAGTTTACCCATTAGAACAGGTATTCTTCACACTTTTCATCTTGCTCAATTTTGGATAAAATCACTGCATAGGGCAATATACAAAAAGGTGACCAAAACTGTCCGAAAACTAAAAGTGCAGATAGGAGAAAATTATCACTCATCCTAAAGATAACTGCGGACCCGGAATGCAACACTGACAGTAAAAAACTTCTACCTGTTGTGGGAATGCTAACCCTAACCCTAACTAGGGTTTCAAATGTGCTTTCCAGCACGGTGTCTCAGAAGCCCTCCAAACATCAGAGATGAATTTTTTCCTCAAACCAAAAAAAATCAGTCTCAAACTATCAAAACGGTTTCTAAAACCTCTAGGAAATGTATCTTCTTTAATAATCTGTCTGGTTTAGGCAAATTTTCATGAAGCTGAAAAATGTTGTTAAATGGTAGTTAAATCGGCACGCTTTTAATGCCTGGCTAGGGCTAGGGTTACAAGAACCATAGAATTTTGCCCGCTGTTGCACTTTTAGCTGCACTTTAAATGACAAAATGAAGAGAGTTTACCCATTAGACCAGGTATTCTTTACACTTTTCATCTGGCTCAGTTTTGGATAAAATCAATGGATAGGGCAATATTCAAAAAAGTGACCAAAACTTTCCGAAAACTAAAAGTGCAGATAGGAGCAAATTATCACTCATCCTAAAGATAACTGGGGCCCCGGAATGCAGCACTGACAGTAAGAAACTTCTACCTGTTGTGGGAATGCTAACCCTAACCCTAACTAGGGTTTCAAATGTGCATTCCAGCAGGGTGTCTCAGAAGCCCTCCAAACATCAGAGATGAATTTTTTCCTCAAACCAAAAAAAATCAGTCTCAAACTATCAAAACGGTTTTTAAAACCTCTAGGAAATGTATCTTCTTTAATAATCTGTCTTGTTCAGGCAAATTTTCATGAAGCTGAAAAATGCTGTTAAATGGTAGTTAAATCGGCATGCTTTTAATGTCTGGCCAGGGTTAGGGTTACAAGAACCATAGAATTTTGCCCGCTGTTGCACTTTTAGCTGCAGTTTAAATGACAAAATGAAGAGAGTCTACCCATTAGAACAGGTATTCTTCACACTTTTCATCTGGCTCAGTTTTGCATAAAATCACTGGATAGGGCAATATACAAAAAGGTGACCAAAACTGTCCGAAAACTAAAAGTGCAGACAGGAGGACACTATCACTCATCCTAAATATAACTGGGGACCCGGAATGCAGCACTGACAGTAAAAAACTTCTACCTGTTGTGGGAATGCTAACCCTAACCCTAGCTAGGGTTTCAAATGTGCATTCCAGCAGGGTGTCTCAGAAGCCCTCCAAACATCAACGTTGAATTTTTTCCTCAAACTCCAAAAACTCAGTCTCAAACTATCAAACGGTTTCTAAAACCTCTAGGAAATGTATCTTCTTTAATAATCTGTCTGGTTTAGGCAAATTTTCATGAAGCTGAAAAATGTTGTTAAATGGTAGTTAAATCGGCACGCTTTTAATGCCTGGCTAGGGCTAGGGTTACAAGAACCATAGAATTTTGCCCGCTGTTGCACTTTTAGCTGCACTTTAAATGACAAAATGAAGAGAGTTTACCCATTAGAACAGGTATTCTTTACACTTTTCATCTGGCTCAGTTTTGGATAAAATCAATGGATAGGGCAATATTCAAAAAAGTGACCAAAACTTTCCGAAAACTAAAAGTGCAGATAGGAGCAAATTATCACTCATCCTAAAGATAACTGGGGGCCCGGAATGCAGCACTGACAGTAAAAAACTTCTACCTGTTGTGGGAATGCTAACCCTAACCCTAACTAGGGTTTCAAATGTGCATTCCAGCAGGGTGTCTCAGAAGCCCTCCAAACATCAAAGATGAATTTTTTCCTCAAACCAAAAAAAATCAGTCTCAAACTATCAAAACGGTTTTTAAAACCTCTAGGAAATGTATCTTCTTTAATATTCTGTCTGGTTTAGGCAAATTTTCATGAAGCTGAAAAATGCTGTTAAATGGTAGTGAAATCGGCATGCTTTTAATGCCTGGCTAGGGCTAGGGTTACAAGAACCATAGAATTTTGCCCTCTGTCGCACTTTTAGCTGCACTTTAAGTGACAAAATGAAGAGAGTTTACCCATTAGAACAGGTATTCTTTACACTTTTCATCTGGCTCAGTTTTGGATAAAATCAATAGATAGGGCATGTAGCGGCGAGGCTTAATAATAAGGCAGAATTAAGTGTTTCTGAGCTTCCCAAATTAGGCCTCATTTCTCTGTTCATCTCTGTGGTGCATCCACAGAGAAACCATTCATGCAAGGTGATTTAAGGTCCAAGGACAGCTCCCAAAGGGGGATGCACTTAGCTAAGCCTGGCTATCATGATCAATGGTCACCCATTGGCGCCTATCTGTCTAGGGAGTGCGAGTTGGACATCTGGATTGCATTCCTAAGTGTCAGGACTAAGTGACTCATATCTCACCTTGATCAACCAATCAGGGACCGGTAGGGCCGAGTAACCCACGTGGGACTCTGATGCCCATGGAACTTTCAGCCGATCAATGAGCTGAAGTTCCTCCAGGTAAAAACAGGCAACACAGAGAGCCTGAGAGATTAAACAAGATTCAGACAAGATTCAGAAGGAATTCAAAGGAGAATCCCAAGGGCAGGACATTCTCGCAGCGCGCCTCCTGACCATCCTGAGACTCAGCCCGGACAACCACGGAACGGCCAGTGTGTCCGAGTGCCAGAACTTTCCTTTGTTCTAAGAGTCTAGAGTGGAGGTTGCCAGAGAGTAACCAGCAGCAGGCCTCGTGAACAGGTCGGAACTGTGGACAGCTGAATCACTATTCAGAACAATCTCTTCATCAGGAACGAACCGGTCCTCTTCCTGACTTGCTGGGACTCACAGTTAACTTTTCTCCTGTGCACAAACTTTGCTAGTTAAAGCCAACAATGAACATCAGCAGCGCACCGTCGCAAGCCGCACAGCACAGCCTGGCACCGAGCCAGAGAGCGCGGATTGGACAGCAACGGCCTGCAACTGTCTCTTTGTGCCCGCAGGAGATCTGAATCCCCAAAGATTGGATGAGTATTCAACTTCAATGCGATGAGAAAATTATCACTCATCCTAAAGATAACTGGGGACCCGGAATGCAGCACTGACAGTAAAAAACTTCTACCTGTTGTGGGAATGCTAACCCTAACCCTAACTAGGGTTTCAAATGTGCATTCCAGCAGGGTGTCTCAGAAGCCCTCCAAACATCAAAGATGAATTTTTTCCTCAAACCAAAAAAAATCAGTCTCAAACTATCAAAACGGTTTTTAAAACCTCTAGGAAATGTATCTTCTTTAATAATCTGTCTGGTTTAGGCAAATTTTCATGAAGCTGAAAAATGCTGTTAAATGGTAGTTAAATCGGCATGTTTTTAATGCCTGGCTAGGGTTAGGGTTACAAGAACCATAGAATTTTGCCCGCTGTTGCACTTTTAGCTGCACTTTAAATGACAAAATGAAGAGAGTCTACCCATTAGAACAGGTATTCTTCACACTTTTCATCTGGCTCAGTTTTGCATAAAATCACTGGATAGGGCAATGTACAAAAAGGTGACCAAAACTGTCCGAAAACTAAAAGTGCAGACAGGAGGAAACTATCACTCATCCTAAAGATAACTGGGGACCCGGAATGCAGCACTGACAGTAAAAAACTTCTACCTGTTGTGGGAATGCTAACCCTAACCCTAACTAGGGTTTCAGATGTGCATTCCAGCAGGGTGTCTCAGAAGCCCTCCAAACATCAAAGATGATTTTTTTCCTCAAACCAAAAAAAATCAGTCTCAAACTATCAAAACGGTTTTTAAAACCTCTAGGAAATGTATCTTCTTTAATAATCTGTCTTGTTCAGGCAAATTTTCATGAAGCTGAAAAATGCTGTTAAATGGTAGTGAAATCGGCATGCTTTTAATGCCTGGTTAGGGCTAGGGTTACAAGAACCATAGAATTTTGCCCGCTGTTGCACTTTTAGCTGCACTTTAAGTGACAAAATGAAGAGAGTTTACCCATTAGAACAGGTATTCTTTACACTTTTCATCTGGCTCAGTTTTGGATAAAATCAATAGATAGGGCATGTAGCGGCGAGGCTTAATAATAAGGCAGAATTAAGTGTTTCTGAGCTTCCCAAATTAGGCCTCATTTCTCTGTTCATCTCTGTGGTGCAGCCACAGAGAAACCATTCATGCAAGGTGATTTAAGGTCCAAGGACAGCTCCCAAAGGGGGATGCACTTAGCTAAGCCTGGCTATCATGATCAATGGTCACCCATTGGCGCCTATCTGTCTAGGGAGTGCGAGTTGGACATCTGGATTGCATTCCTAAGTGTCAGGACTAAGTGACTCATATCTCACCTTGATCAACCAATCAGGGACCGGTAGGGCCGAGTAACCCACGTGGGACTCTGATGCCCATGGAACTTTCAGCCGATCAATGAGCTGAAGTTCCTCCAGGTAAAAACAGGCAACACAGAGAGCCTGAGAGATTAAACAAGATTCAGACAAGATTCAGAAGGAATTCAAAGGAGAATCCCAAGGGCAGGACATTCTCGCAGCGCGCCTCCTGACCATCCTGAGACTCAGCCCGGACAACCACGGAACGGCCAGTGTGTCCGAGTGCCAGAACTTTCCTTTGTTCTAATAGTCTAGACTGGAGGTTGCCAGAGAGTAACCAGCAGCAGGCCTCGTGAACAGGTCGGAACTGTGGACAGTTGAATCACTATTCAGAACAATCTCTTCATCAGGAACGAACCGGTCCTCTTCCTGACTTGCTGGGACTCACAGTCAACTTTTCTCCTGTGCACAAACTTTGCTAGTTAAAGCCAACAATGAACATCAGCAGCGCACCGTCGCAAGCCGCACAGCACAGCCTGGCACCGAGCCAGAGAGCGCGGATTGGACAGCAACGGCCTGCAACTGTCTCTTTGTGCCCGCAGGAGATCTGAATCCCCAAAGATTGGATGAGTATTCAACTTCAATGCATTACAGCTCGAGAATTCAATTGTTATCCCAACCAGTTGATATCAATTTAATTCCTAAGGGTTATGTACTTGTTTCGAGTATCTAATGTAGAAGTTATAACTAAGTTCATTTACGAAACGGTCTTAATGAATGATATACTGAACGTATGTCCTCTTGATATGTGTAACACTTTGTAACTGATTGAATATATATCTTTTGTATTCTGATAACCCTCTCGATAAGATCTGTTAGGTTTATATGCATATTCTATGTATTAATGTTTTTAATGCCTGGCTAGGGTTAGGGTTACAAGAACCATAGAATTTTGCCCGCTGTTGCACTTTTAGCTGCACTTTAAATGACAAAATGAAGAGAGTCTACCCATTAGAACAGGTATTCTTCACACTTTTCATCTGGCTCAGTTTTGCATAAAATCACTGGATAGGGCAATATACAAAAAGGTGACCAAAACTGTCCGAAAACTAAAAGTGCAGACAGGAGGAAACTATCACTCATCCTAAAGAAAACTGGGGACCCGGAATGCAGCACTGACAGTAAAAAACTTCTACCTGTTGTGGGAATGCTAACCCTAACCCTAGCTAGGGTTTCATATGTGCATTCCAGCAGGGTGTCTCAGAAGCCCTCCAAACATCAAAGATGAATTTTTTCCTCAAACCAAAAAAAATCAGTCTCAAACTATCAAAACGGTTTCTAAAACCTCTAGGAAATGTATCTTCTTTAATATTCTGTCTGGTTTAGGCAAATTTTCATGAAGCTGAAAAATGTTGTTAAATGGTAGTTAAATCGGCACGCTTTTAATGCCTGACCAGTGTTAGGGTTACAAGAACCATAGAATTTTGCCCGCTGTTGCACTTTTAGCTGCACTTTAAATGACAAAATGAAGAGAGTTTACCCATTAGAACAGGTATTCTTTACAGTTTTCATCTGGCTCAGTTTAGGGTAAAATCACTGGATAGGGCAATATACAAAAAGGTGACCAAAACTGTCCGAAAACTAAAAGTGCAGATAGGAGAAAATTATCACTCATCCTAAAGATAACTGGGGAACCGGAATGCTGCACTGACAGTAAAAAACTTCTACCTGTTGTGGGAATGCTAACCCTAACCCTAGCTAGGGTTTCAAATGTGCATTCCAGCAGGGTGTCTCAGAAGCCCTCCAGACATCAAAGTTGAATTTTTTCCTCAAACTCCAAAAACTCAGTCTCAAACTATCAAAACGGTTTTAAAAACCTCTAGGAAATGTATCTTCTTTAATAATCTGTCTTGTTCAGGCAAATTTTCATGAAGCTGAAAAATGCTGTTAAATGGTAGTTAAATCGGCATGTTTTTAATGCCTGGCTAGGGTTAGGGTTACAAGAACCATAGAATTTTGCCCGCTGTTGCACTTTTAGCTGCACTTTAAATGACAAAATGAAGAGAGTCTACCCATTAGAACAGGTATTCTTCACACTTTTCATCTGGCTCAGTTTTGCATAAAATCACTGGATAGGGCAATATACAAAAAGGTGACCAAAACTGTCCGAAAACTAAAAGTGCAGATAGGAGAAAATTATCACTCATCCTAAAGATAACTGGGGACCCGGAATGCAGCACTGACAGTAAAAAACTTCTACCTGTTGTGGGAATGCTAACCCTAACCCTAGCTAGGGTTTCAAATGTGCATTCCAGCAGGGTGTCTCAGAAGCCCTCCAAACATCAAAGATGAATTTTTTCCTCAAACCAAAAAAAATCAGTCTCAAACTATCAAAACGGTTTTAAAAACCTCTAGGAAATGTATCTTCTTTAATAATCTGTCTTGTTCAGGCAAATTTTCAAGAAGCTGAAAAATGCTGTTAAATGGTAGTTAAATCGGCATGTTTTTAATGCCTGGCTAGGGTTAGGGTTACAAGAACCATAGAATTTTGCCCGCTGTTGCACTTTTAGCTGCACTTTAAATGACAAAATGAAGAGAGTTTACCCATTAGAACAGGTATTCTTTACACTTTTCATCTGGCTCAGTTTTGCATAAAATCACTGGATAGGGCAATATACAAAAAGGTGACCAAAACTGTCCGAAAACTAAAAGTGCAGATAGGAGAAAATTATCACTCATCCTAAAGATAACTGGGGACCCGGAATGCAGCACTGACAGTAAAAAACTTCTACCTGTTGTGGGAATGCTAACCCTAACCCTAACTAGGGTTTCAAATGTGCATTCCAGCAGGGTGTCTCAGAAGCCCTCCAAACATCAAAGATTAATTTTTTCCTCAAATCAAAAAAAATCAGTCTCAAACTATCAAAACGGTTTTAAAAACATCTAGGAAATGTATCTTCTTTAATAATCTGTCTTGTTCAGGCAAATTTTCAAGAAGCTGAAAAATGCTGTTAAATGGTAGTTAAATCGGCATGTTTTTAATGCCTGGCTAGGGTTAGGGTTACAAGAACCATAGAATTTTGCCCGCTGTTGCACTTTTAGCTGCACTTTAAATGACAAAATGAAGAGAGTTTACCCATTAGAACAGGTATTCTTCACACTTTTCATCTTGCTCAGTTTTGGATAAAATCACTGCATAGGGCAATATACAAAAAGGTGACCAAAACTGTCCGAAAACTAAAAGTGCAGATAGGAGCAAATTATCACTCATCCTAAAGATAACTGGGGTCCCGGAATGCAGCACTGACAGTAAAAAACTTCTACCTGTTGTGGGAATGCTAACCCTAACCCTAGCTAGGGTTTCAAATGTGCATTCCAGCAGGGTGTCTCAGAAGCCCTCCAAACATCAAAGTTGAATTTTTTCCTCAAACTCCAAAAACTCAGTCTCAAACTATCAAAACGGTTTTTAAAATCTTTAGGAGATGTATCTTCTTTAATATTCTGTCTGGTTTAGGCAAATTTTCATGAAGCTGAAAAATGTTGTTAAATGGTAGTTAAATCGGCATGTTTTTAATGCCTGGCTAGGGTTAGGGTTACAAGAACCATAGAATTTTGCCCGCTGTTGCACTTTTAGCTGCACTTTAAATGACAAAATGAAGAGAGTCTACCCATTAGAACAGGTATTCTTCACACTTTTCATCTGGCTCAGTTTTGCATAAAATCACTGGATAGGGCAATATACAAAAAGGTGACCAAAACTGTCCGAAAACTAAAAGTGCAGACAGGAGGAAACTATCACTCATCCTAAAGATAACTGGGGACCCGGAAAGCAGCACTGACAGTAAAAAACTTCTACCTGTTGTGGGAATTCTGACCCTAACCCTAGCTAGGGTTTCAAATGTGCATTCCAGCAGGGTGTCTCAGAAGCCCTCCAAAAATCAAAGTTGAATTTTTTCCTCAAACTCCAAAAACTCAGTCTCAAACTATCAAAACGGTTTTTAAAATCTTTAGGAGATTTATCTTCTTTAATATTCTGTCTGGTTTAGGCAAATTTTCATGAAGCTGAAAAATGCTGTTAAATGGTAGTTAAATCGGCACGCTTTTCATGTCTGGCCAGGGTTAGGGTTTCAAGAACCATAGAATTTTGCCTGTTGTTGCACTTTTAGCTGCACTTTAAATGACAAAATAATGAGAGTTTACCCATTAGAACAGGTATTCTTCACACTTTTCATCTGGCTCAGTTTTGGATAAAATCACTGGATAGGGCAATATACAAAAAGGTGACCAAAACTGTCCGAAAACTAAAAGTGCAGATAGGAGAAAATTATCACATCCTAAAGATAACTGCGGACCCGGAATGCAGCACTGATAGTAAAAAACTTCTACCTGTTGTGGGAATGCTAACCCTAACCCTAACTAGGGTTTCAAATGTGCATTCCAGCAGGGTGTCTCAGAAGCCCTCCAAACATCAAAGATGAATTTTTTCCTCAAACCAAAAAAAATCAGTCTCAAACTATCAAAACGGTTTTTAAAACCTCTAGGAAAAGTATCTTCTTTAATAATCTGTCTTGTTCAGGCAAATTTTCAAAAAGCTGAAAAATGCTGTTAAATGGTAGTTAAATCGGCATGTTTTTAATGCCTGGCTAGGGTTAGGGTTACAAGAACCATAGAATTTTGCCCGCTGTTGCACTTTTAGCTGCACTTTAAATGACAAAATGAAGAGAGTTTACCCATTAGAACAGGTATTCTTCACACTTTTCATCTTGCTCAGTTTTGGATAAAATCACTGCATAGGGCAATATACAAAAAGGTGACCAAAACTGTCCGAAAACTAAAAGTGCAGATAGGAGCAAATTATCACTCATCCTAAAGATAACTGGGGACCCGGAATGCAGCACTGACAGTAAAAAACTTCTACCTGTTGTGGGAATGCTAACCCTAACCCTAGCTAGGGTTTCAAATGTGCATTCCAGCAGGGTGTCTCAGAAGCCCTCCAAACATCAAAGTTGAATTTTTTCCTCAAACTCCAAAAACTCAGTCTCAAACTATCAAAACGGTTTTTAAAATGTTTAGGAGATTTATCTTCTTTAATATTCTGTCTGGTTTAGGCAAATTTTCATGAAGCTGAAAAATGCTGTTAAATGGTAGTTAAATCGGCACGCTTTTCATGTCTGGCCAGGGTTAGGGTTTCAAGAACCATAGAATTTTGCCTGTTGTTGCACTTTTAGCTGCACTTTAAATGACAAAATAATGAGAGTTTACCCATTAGAACAGGTATTCTTCACACTTTTCATCTGGCTCAGTTTTGGATAAAATCACTGGATAGGGCAATATACAAAAAGGTGACCAAAACTGTCCGAAAACTAAAAGTGCAGATAGGAGAAAATTATCACATCCTAAAGATAACTGCGGACCCGGAATGCAGCACTGATAGTAAAAAACTTCTACCTGTTGTGGGAATGCTAACCCTAACCCTAACTAGGGTTTCAAATGTGCATTCCAGCAGGGTGTCTCAGAAGCCCTCCAAACATCAAAGATGAATTTTTTCCTCAAACCAAAAAAAATCAGTCTCAAACTATCAAAACGGTTTTTAAAACCTCTAGGAAAAGTATCTTCTTTAATAATCTGTCTTGTTCAGGCAAATTTTCAAAAAGCTGAAAAATGCTGTTAAATGGTAGTTAAATCGGCATGTTTTTAATGCCTGGCTAGGGTTAGGGTTACAAGAACCATAGAATTTTGCCCGCTGTTGCACTTTTAGCTGCACTTTAAATGACAAAATGAAGAGAGTTTACCCATTAGAACAGGTATTCTTCACACTTTTCATCTTGCTCAGTTTTGGATAAAATCACTGCATAGGGCAATATACAAAAAGGTGACCAAAACTGTCCGAAAACTAAAAGTGCAGATAGGAGCAAATTATCACTCATCCTAAAGATAACTGGGGACCCGGAATGCAGCACTGACAGTAAAAAACTTCTACCTGTTGTGGGAATGCTAACCCTAACCCTAGCTAGGGTTTCAAATGTGCATTCCAGCAGGGTGTCTCAGAAGCCCTCCAAACATCAACGTTGAATTTTTTCCTCAAACTCCAAAAACTCAGTCTCAAACTATCAAACGGTTTCTAAAACCTCTAGGAAATGTATCTTCTTTAATAATCTGTCTGGTTTAGGCAAATTTTCATGAAGCTGAAAAATGTTGTTAAATGGTAGTTAAATCGGCACGCTTTTAATGCCTGGCTAGGGCTAGGGTTACAAGAACCATAGAATTTTGCCCGCTGTTGCACTTTTAGCTGCACTTTAAATGACAAAATGAAGAGAGTTTACCCATTAGAACAGGTATTCTTTACACTTTTCATCTGGCTCAGTTTTGGATAAAATCAATGGATAGGGCAATATTCAAAAAAGTGACCAAAACTTTCCGAAAACTAAAAGTGCAGATAGGAGCAAATTATCACTCATCCTAAAGATAACTGGGGGCCCGGAATGCAGCACTGACAGTAAAAAACTTCTACCTGTTGTGGGAATGCTAACCCTAACCCTAACTAGGGTTTCAAATGTGCATTCCAGCAGGGTGTCTCAGAAGCCCTCCAAACATCAAAGATGAATTTTTTCCTCAAACCAAAAAAAATCAGTCTCAAACTATCAAAACGGTTTTTAAAACCTCTAGGAAATGTATCTTCTTTAATATTCTGTCTGGTTTAGGCAAATTTTCATGAAGCTGAAAAATGCTGTTAAATGGTAGTGAAATCGGCATGCTTTTAATGCCTGGCTAGGGCTAGGGTTACAAGAACCATAGAATTTTGCCCTCTGTCGCACTTTTAGCTGCACTTTAAGTGACAAAATGAAGAGAGTTTACCCATTAGAACAGGTATTCTTTACACTTTTCATCTGGCTCAGTTTTGGATAAAATCAATAGATAGGGCATGTAGCGGCGAGGCTTAATAATAAGGCAGAATTAAGTGTTTCTGAGCTTCCCAAATTAGGCCTCATTTCTCTGTTCATCTCTGTGGTGCATCCACAGAGAAACCATTCATGCAAGGTGATTTAAGGTCCAAGGACAGCTCCCAAAGGGGGATGCACTTAGCTAAGCCTGGCTATCATGATCAATGGTCACCCATTGGCGCCTATCTGTCTAGGGAGTGCGAGTTGGACATCTGGATTGCATTCCTAAGTGTCAGGACTAAGTGACTCATATCTCACCTTGATCAACCAATCAGGGACCGGTAGGGCCGAGTAACCCACGTGGGACTCTGATGCCCATGGAACTTTCAGCCGATCAATGAGCTGAAGTTCCTCCAGGTAAAAACAGGCAACACAGAGAGCCTGAGAGATTAAACAAGATTCAGACAAGATTCAGAAGGAATTCAAAGGAGAATCCCAAGGGCAGGACATTCTCGCAGCGCGCCTCCTGACCATCCTGAGACTCAGCCCGGACAACCACGGAACGGCCAGTGTGTCCGAGTGCCAGAACTTTCCTTTGTTCTAAGAGTCTAGAGTGGAGGTTGCCAGAGAGTAACCAGCAGCAGGCCTCGTGAACAGGTCGGAACTGTGGACAGCTGAATCACTATTCAGAACAATCTCTTCATCAGGAACGAACCGGTCCTCTTCCTGACTTGCTGGGACTCACAGTTAACTTTTCTCCTGTGCACAAACTTTGCTAGTTAAAGCCAACAATGAACATCAGCAGCGCACCGTCGCAAGCCGCACAGCACAGCCTGGCACCGAGCCAGAGAGCGCGGATTGGACAGCAACGGCCTGCAACTGTCTCTTTGTGCCCGCAGGAGATCTGAATCCCCAAAGATTGGATGAGTATTCAACTTCAATGCGATGAGAAAATTATCACTCATCCTAAAGATAACTGGGGACCCGGAATGCAGCACTGACAGTAAAAAACTTCTACCTGTTGTGGGAATGCTAACCCTAACCCTAACTAGGGTTTCAAATGTGCATTCCAGCAGGGTGTCTCAGAAGCCCTCCAAACATCAAAGATGAATTTTTTCCTCAAACCAAAAAAAATCAGTCTCAAACTATCAAAACGGTTTTTAAAACCTCTAGGAAATGTATCTTCTTTAATAATCTGTCTGGTTTAGGCAAATTTTCATGAAGCTGAAAAATGCTGTTAAATGGTAGTTAAATCGGCATGTTTTTAATGCCTGGCTAGGGTTAGGGTTACAAGAACCATAGAATTTTGCCCGCTGTTGCACTTTTAGCTGCACTTTAAATGACAAAATGAAGAGAGTCTACCCATTAGAACAGGTATTCTTCACACTTTTCATCTGGCTCAGTTTTGCATAAAATCACTGGATAGGGCAATGTACAAAAAGGTGACCAAAACTGTCCGAAAACTAAAAGTGCAGACAGGAGGAAACTATCACTCATCCTAAAGATAACTGGGGACCCGGAATGCAGCACTGACAGTAAAAAACTTCTACCTGTTGTGGGAATGCTAACCCTAACCCTAACTAGGGTTTCAGATGTGCATTCCAGCAGGGTGTCTCAGAAGCCCTCCAAACATCAAAGATGATTTTTTTCCTCAAACCAAAAAAAATCAGTCTCAAACTATCAAAACGGTTTTTAAAACCTCTAGGAAATGTATCTTCTTTAATAATCTGTCTTGTTCAGGCAAATTTTCATGAAGCTGAAAAATGCTGTTAAATGGTAGTGAAATCGGCATGCTTTTAATGCCTGGTTAGGGCTAGGGTTACAAGAACCATAGAATTTTGCCCGCTGTTGCACTTTTAGCTGCACTTTAAGTGACAAAATGAAGAGAGTTTACCCATTAGAACAGGTATTCTTTACACTTTTCATCTGGCTCAGTTTTGGATAAAATCAATAGATAGGGCATGTAGCGGCGAGGCTTAATAATAAGGCAGAATTAAGTGTTTCTGAGCTTCCCAAATTAGGCCTCATTTCTCTGTTCATCTCTGTGGTGCAGCCACAGAGAAACCATTCATGCAAGGTGATTTAAGGTCCAAGGACAGCTCCCAAAGGGGGATGCACTTAGCTAAGCCTGGCTATCATGATCAATGGTCACCCATTGGCGCCTATCTGTCTAGGGAGTGCGAGTTGGACATCTGGATTGCATTCCTAAGTGTCAGGACTAAGTGACTCATATCTCACCTTGATCAACCAATCAGGGACCGGTAGGGCCGAGTAACCCACGTGGGACTCTGATGCCCATGGAACTTTCAGCCGATCAATGAGCTGAAGTTCCTCCAGGTAAAAACAGGCAACACAGAGAGCCTGAGAGATTAAACAAGATTCAGACAAGATTCAGAAGGAATTCAAAGGAGAATCCCAAGGGCAGGACATTCTCGCAGCGCGCCTCCTGACCATCCTGAGACTCAGCCCGGACAACCACGGAACGGCCAGTGTGTCCGAGTGCCAGAACTTTCCTTTGTTCTAATAGTCTAGACTGGAGGTTGCCAGAGAGTAACCAGCAGCAGGCCTCGTGAACAGGTCGGAACTGTGGACAGTTGAATCACTATTCAGAACAATCTCTTCATCAGGAACGAACCGGTCCTCTTCCTGACTTGCTGGGACTCACAGTCAACTTTTCTCCTGTGCACAAACTTTGCTAGTTAAAGCCAACAATGAACATCAGCAGCGCACCGTCGCAAGCCGCACAGCACAGCCTGGCACCGAGCCAGAGAGCGCGGATTGGACAGCAACGGCCTGCAACTGTCTCTTTGTGCCCGCAGGAGATCTGAATCCCCAAAGATTGGATGAGTATTCAACTTCAATGCATTACAGCTCGAGAATTCAATTGTTATCCCAACCAGTTGATATCAATTTAATTCCTAAGGGTTATGTACTTGTTTCGAGTATCTAATGTAGAAGTTATAACTAAGTTCATTTACGAAACGGTCTTAATGAATGATATACTGAACGTATGTCCTCTTGATATGTGTAACACTTTGTAACTGATTGAATATATATCTTTTGTATTCTGATAACCCTCTCGATAAGATCTGTTAGGTTTATATGCATATTCTATGTATTAATGTTTTTAATGCCTGGCTAGGGTTAGGGTTACAAGAACCATAGAATTTTGCCCGCTGTTGCACTTTTAGCTGCACTTTAAATGACAAAATGAAGAGAGTCTACCCATTAGAACAGGTATTCTTCACACTTTTCATCTGGCTCAGTTTTGCATAAAATCACTGGATAGGGCAATATACAAAAAGGTGACCAAAACTGTCCGAAAACTAAAAGTGCAGACAGGAGGAAACTATCACTCATCCTAAAGAAAACTGGGGACCCGGAATGCAGCACTGACAGTAAAAAACTTCTACCTGTTGTGGGAATGCTAACCCTAACCCTAGCTAGGGTTTCATATGTGCATTCCAGCAGGGTGTCTCAGAAGCCCTCCAAACATCAAAGATGAATTTTTTCCTCAAACCAAAAAAAATCAGTCTCAAACTATCAAAACGGTTTCTAAAACCTCTAGGAAATGTATCTTCTTTAATATTCTGTCTGGTTTAGGCAAATTTTCATGAAGCTGAAAAATGTTGTTAAATGGTAGTTAAATCGGCACGCTTTTAATGCCTGACCAGTGTTAGGGTTACAAGAACCATAGAATTTTGCCCGCTGTTGCACTTTTAGCTGCACTTTAAATGACAAAATGAAGAGAGTTTACCCATTAGAACAGGTATTCTTTACAGTTTTCATCTGGCTCAGTTTAGGGTAAAATCACTGGATAGGGCAATATACAAAAAGGTGACCAAAACTGTCCGAAAACTAAAAGTGCAGATAGGAGAAAATTATCACTCATCCTAAAGATAACTGGGGAACCGGAATGCTGCACTGACAGTAAAAAACTTCTACCTGTTGTGGGAATGCTAACCCTAACCCTAGCTAGGGTTTCAAATGTGCATTCCAGCAGGGTGTCTCAGAAGCCCTCCAGACATCAAAGTTGAATTTTTTCCTCAAACTCCAAAAACTCAGTCTCAAACTATCAAAACGGTTTTAAAAACATCTAGGAAATGTATCTTCTTTAATAATCTGTCTTGTTCAGGCAAATTTTCAAGAAGCTGAAAAATGCTGTTAAATGGTAGTTAAATCGGCATGTTTTTAATGCCTGGCTAGGGTTAGGGTTACAAGAACCATAGAATTTTGCCCGCTGTTGCACTTTTAGCTGCACTTTAAATGACAAAATGAAGAGAGTTTACCCATTAGAACAGGTATTCTTCACACTTTTCATCTGGCTCAGTTTTGCATAAAATCACTGGATAGGGCAATATACAAAAAGGTGACCAAAACTGTCCGAAAACTAAAAGTGCAGACAGGAGGAAACTATCACTCATCCTAAAGAAAACTGGGGACCCGGAATGCAGCACTGACAGTAAAAAACTTCTACCTGTTGTGGGAATGCTAACCCTAACCCTAGCTAGGGTTTCATATGTGCATTCCAGCAGGGTGTCTCAGAAGCCCTCCAAACATCAAAGATGAATTTTTTCCTCAAACCAAAAAAAATCAGTCTCAAACTATCAAAACGGTTTCTAAAACCTCTAGGAAATGTATCTTCTTTAATATTCTGTCTGGTTTAGGCAAATTTTCATGAAGCTGAAAAATGTTGTTAAATGGTAGTTAAATCGGCATGTTTTTAATGCCTGGCTAGGGTTAGGGTTACAAGAACCATAGAATTTTGCCCGCTGTTGCACTTTTAGCTGCACTTTAAATGACAAAATGAAGAGAGTCTACCCATTAGAACAGGTATTCTTCACACTTTTCATCTGGCTCAGTTTTGCATAAAATCACTGGATAGGGCAATATACAAAAAGGTGACCAAAACTGTCCGAAAACTAAAAGTGCAGACAGGAGGAAACTATCACTCATCCTAAAGATAACTGGGGACCCGGAAAGCAGCACTGACAGTAAAAAACTTCTACCTGTTGTGGGAATTCTGACCCTAACCCTAGCTAGGGTTTCAAATGTGCATTCCAGCAGGGTGTCTCAGAAGCCCTCCAAAAATCAAAGTTGAATTTTTTCCTCAAACTCCAAAAACTCAGTCTCAAACTATCAAAACGGTTTTTAAAATCTTTAGGAGATTTATCTTCTTTAATATTCTGTCTGGTTTAGGCAAATTTTCATGAAGCTGAAAAATGCTGTTAAATGGTAGTTAAATCGGCACGCTTTTCATGTCTGGCCAGGGTTAGGGTTTCAAGAACCATAGAATTTTGCCTGTTGTTGCACTTTTAGCTGCACTTTAAATGACAAAATAATGAGAGTTTACCCATTAGAACAGGTATTCTTCACACTTTTCATCTGGCTCAGTTTTGGATAAAATCACTGGATAGGGCAATATACAAAAAGGTGACCAAAACTGTCCGAAAACTAAAAGTGCAGATAGGAGAAAATTATCACATCCTAAAGATAACTGCGGACCCGGAATGCAGCACTGATAGTAAAAAACTTCTACCTGTTGTGGGAATGCTAACCCTAACCCTAACTAGGGTTTCAAATGTGCATTCCAGCAGGGTGTCTCAGAAGCCCTCCAAACATCAAAGATGAATTTTTTCCTCAAACCAAAAAAAATCAGTCTCAAACTATCAAAACGGTTTTTAAAACCTCTAGGAAAAGTATCTTCTTTAATAATCTGTCTTGTTCAGGCAAATTTTCAAAAAGCTGAAAAATGCTGTTAAATGGTAGTTAAATCGGCATGTTTTTAATGCCTGGCTAGGGTTAGGGTTACAAGAACCATAGAATTTTGCCCGCTGTTGCACTTTTAGCTGCACTTTAAATGACAAAATGAAGAGAGTTTACCCATTAGAACAGGTATTCTTCACACTTTTCATCTTGCTCAGTTTTGGATAAAATCACTGCATAGGGCAATATACAAAAAGGTGACCAAAACTGTCCGAAAACTAAAAGTGCAGATAGGAGCAAATTATCACTCATCCTAAAGATAACTGGGGACCCGGAATGCAGCACTGACAGTAAAAAACTTCTACCTGTTGTGGGAATGCTAACCCTAACCCTAGCTAGGGTTTCAAATGTGCATTCCAGCAGGGTGTCTCAGAAGCCCTCCAAACATCAAAGTTGAATTTTTTCCTCAAACTCCAAAAACTCAGTCTCAAACTATCAAAACGGTTTTTAAAATCTTTAGGAGATTTATCTTCTTTAATATTCTGTCTGGTTTAGGCAAATTTTCATGAAGCTGAAAAATGCTGTTAAATGGTAGTTAAATCGGCACGCTTTTCATGTCTGGCCAGGGTTAGGGTTTCAAGAACCATAGAATTTTGCCTGTTGTTGCACTTTTAGCTGCACTTTAAATGACAAAATAATGAGAGTTTACCCATTAGAACAGGTATTCTTCACACTTTTCATCTGGCTCAGTTTTGGATAAAATCACTGGATAGGGCAATATACAAAAAGGTGACCAAAACTGTCCGAAAACTAAAAGTGCAGATAGGAGAAAATTATCACATCCTAAAGATAACTGCGGACCCGGAATGCAGCACTGATAGTAAAAAACTTCTACCTGTTGTGGGAATGCTAACCCTAACCCTAACTAGGGTTTCAAATGTGCATTCCAGCAGGGTGTCTCAGAAGCCCTCCAAACATCAAAGATGAATTTTTTCCTCAAACCAAAAAAAATCAGTCTCAAACTATCAAAACGGTTTTTAAAACCTCTAGGAAAAGTATCTTCTTTAATAATCTGTCTTGTTCAGGCAAATTTTCAAAAAGCTGAAAAATGCTGTTAAATGGTAGTTAAATCGGCATGTTTTTAATGCCTGGCTAGGGTTAGGGTTACAAGAACCATAGAATTTTGCCCGCTGTTGCACTTTTAGCTGCACTTTAAATGACAAAATGAAGAGAGTTTACCCATTAGAACAGGTATTCTTCACACTTTTCATCTTGCTCAGTTTTGGATAAAATCACTGCATAGGGCAATATACAAAAAGGTGACCAAAACTGTCCGAAAACTAAAAGTGCAGATAGGAGCAAATTATCACTCATCCTAAAGATAACTGGGGACCCGGAATGCAGCACTGACAGTAAAAAACTTCTACCTGTTGTGGGAATGCTAACCCTAACCCTAGCTAGGGTTTCAAATGTGCATTCCAGCAGGGTGTCTCAGAAGCCCTCCAAACATCAAAGTTGAATTTTTTCCTCAAACTCCAAAAACTCAGTCTCAAACTATCAAAACGGTTTTTAAAACCTTTAGGAGATGTATCTTCTTTAATATTCTGTCTGGTTTAGGCAAATTTTCATGAAGCTGAAAAATGTTGTTAAATGGTAGTTAAATCGGCACGCTTTTAATGCCTGGCTAGGGCTAGGGTTACAAGAACCATAGAATTTTGCCCGCTGTTGCACTTTTATCTGCACTTTAAATGACAAAATGAAGAGAGTCTACCCATTAGAACAGGTATTCTTCACACTTTTCATCTGGCTCAGTTTTGCATAAAATCACTGGATAGGGCAATATACAAAAAGGTGACCAAAACTGTCCGAAAACTAAAAGTGCAGACAGGAGGAAACTATAACTCATCCAAAAGATAACTGGGGACCCGGAATGCAGCACTGACAGTAAAAAACTTCTACCTGTTGTGGGAATGCTAACCCTAACCCTAGCTAGGATTTCAAATGTGCATTCCAGCAGGGTGTCTCAGAAGCCCTCCAAACATCAAAAATGAATTTTTTCCTCAAACCAAAACAAATCAGTCTCAAACTATCAAAACGGTTTTAAAAACCTCTAGGAAATGTATCTTCTTTAATAATCTGTCTTGTTCAGGCAAATTTTCAAGAAGCTGAAAAATGCTGTTAAATGGTAGTTAAATCGGCATGTTTTTAATGCCTGGCTAGGGTTAGGGTTACAAGAACCATAGAATTTTGCCCGCTGTTGCACTTTTAGCTGCACTTTAAATGACAAAATGAAGAGAGTTTACCCATTAGAACAGGTATTCTTTACACTTTTCATCTTGCTCAGTTTTGGATAAAATCACTGCATAGGGCAATATACAAAAAGGTGACCAAAACTGTCCGAAAACTAAAAGTGCAGATAGGAGCAAATTATCACTCATCCTAAAGATAACTGGGGACCCGGAATGCAGCACTGACAGTAAAAAACTTCTACCTGTTGTGGGAATGCTAACCCTAACCCTAGCTAGGGTTTCAAATGTGCATTCCAGCAGGGTGTCTCAGAAGCCCTCCAAACATCAAAGTTGAATTTTTTCCTCAAACTCCAAAAACTCAGTCTCAAACTATCAAAACGGTTTTTAAAACCTTTAGGAGATGTATCTTCTTTAATATTCTGTCTGGTTTAGGCAAATTTTCATGAAGCTGAAAAATGTTGTTAAATGGTAGTTAAATCGGCACGCTTTTAATGCCTGGCTAGGGCTAGGGTTACAAGAACCATAGAATTTTGCCCGCTGTTGCACTTTTATCTGCACTTTAAATGACAAAATGAAGAGAGTCTACCCATTAGAACAGGTATTCTTCACACTTTTCATCTGGCTCAGTTTTGCATAAAATCACTGGATAGGGCAAGATACAAAAAGGTGACCAAAACTGTCCGAAAACTAAAAGTGCAGACAGGAGGAAACTATAACTCATCCAAAAGATAACTGGGGACCCGGAATGCAGCACTGACAGTAAAAAACTTCTACCTGTTGTGGGAATGCTAACCCTAACCCTAGCTAGGATTTCAAATGTGCATTCCAGCAGGGTGTCTCAGAAGCCCTCCAAACATCAAAAATGAATTTTTTCCTCAAACCAAAACAAATCAGTCTCAAACTATCAAAACGGTTTTAAAAACCTCTAGGAAATGTATCTTCTTTAATAATCTGTCTTGTTCAGGCAAATTTTCAAGAAGCTGAAAAATGCTGTTAAATGGTAGTTAAATCGGCATGTTTTTAATGCCTGGCTAGGGTTAGGGTTACAAGAACCATAGAATTTTGCCCGCTGTTGCACTTTTAGCTGCACTTTAAATGACAAAATGAAGAGAGTTTACCCATTAGAACAGGTATTCTTTACACTTTTCATCTGGCTCAGTTTTGCATAAAATCACTGGATAGGGCAATATACAAAAAGGTGACCAAAACTGTCCGAAAACTAAAAGTGCAGATAGGAGAAAATTATCACTCATCCTAAAGATAACTGGGGACCCGGAATGCAGCACTGACAGTAAAAAACTTCTACCTGTTGTGGGAATGCTAACCCTAACCCTAACTAGGGTTTCAAATGTGCATTCCAGCAGGGTGTCTCAGAAGCCCTCCAAACATCAAAGATTAATTTTTTCCTCAAATCAAAAAAAATCAGTCTCAAACTATCAAAACGGTTTTAAAAACATCTAGGAAATGTATCTTCTTTAATAATCTGTCTTGTTCAGGCAAATTTTCAAGAAGCTGAAAAATGCTGTTAAATGGTAGTTAAATTGGCATGTTTTTAATGCCTGGCTAGGTTTAGGGTTACAAGAACCATAGAATTTTGCCCGCTGTTGCACTTTTAGCTGCACTTTAAATGACAAAATGAAGAGAGTTTACCCATTAGAACAGGTATTCTTCACACTTTTCATCTTGCTCAATTTTGGATAAAATCACTGCATAGGGCAATATACAAAAAGGTGACCAAAACTGTCCGAAAACTAAAAGTGCAGATAGGAGCAAATTATCACTCATCCTAAAGATAACTGGGGACCCGGAATGCAGCACTGACAGTAAAAAACTTCTACCTGTTGTGGGAATGCTAACCCTAACCCTAGCTAGGGTTTCAAATGTGCATTCCAGCAGGGTGTCCCAGAAGCCCTCCAAACATCAAAGTTGAATTTTTTCCTCAAACTCCAAAAACTCAGTTTCAAACTATCAAAACGGTTTTTAAAATCTTTAGGAGATTTATCTTCTTTAATATTCTGTCTGGTTTAGGCAAATTTTCATGAAGCTGAAAAATGCTGTTAAATGGTAGTTAAATCGGCACGCTTTTCATGTCTAGCCAGGGTTAGGGTTTCAAGAACCATAGAATTTTGCCTGTTGTTGCACTTTTAGCTGCACTTTAAATGACAAAATAATGAGAGTTTACCCATTAGAACAGGTATTCTTCACACTTTTCATCTGGCTCAGTTTTGGATAAAATCACTGGATAGGGCAATATACAAAAAGGTGACCAAAACTGTCCGAAAACTAAAAGTGCAGATAGGAGAAAATTATCACTCATCCTAAAGATAACTGGGGACCCGGAATGCAGCACTGACAGTAAAAAACTTCTACCTGTTGTGGGAATGCTGACCCTAACCCTAGCTAGGGTTTCAAATGTGCATTCCAGCAGGGTGTCTCAGAAGCCCTCCAAACATCAAAAATGAATTTTTTCCTCAAACCAAAACAAATCAGTCTCAAACTATCAAAACGGTTTTAAAAACCTCTAGGAAATGTATCTTCTTTAATAATCTGTCTTGTTCAGGCAAATTTTCAAGAAGCTGAAAAATGCTGTTAAATGGTAGTTAAATCGGCATGTTTTTAATGCCTGGCTAGGGTTAGGGTTACAAGAACCATAGAATTTTGCCCGCTGTTGCACTTTTAGCTGCACTTTAAATGACAAAATGAAGAGAGTTTACCCATTAGAACAGGTATTCTTTACACTTTTCATCTTGCTCAGTTTTGGATAAAATCACTGCATAGGGCAATATACAAAAAGGTGACCAAAACTGTCCGAAAACTAAAAGTGCAGATAGGAGCAAATTATCACTCATCCTAAAGATAACTGGGGACCCGGAATGCAGCACTGACAGTAAAAAACTTCTACCTGTTGTGGGAATGCTAACCCTAACCCTAGCTAGGGTTTCAAATGTGCATTCCAGCAGGGTGTCTCAGAAGCCCTCCAAACATCAAAGTTGAATTTTTTCCTCAAACTCCAAAAACTCAGTCTCAAACTATCAAAACGGTTTTTAAAACCTTTAGGAGATGTATCTTCTTTAATATTCTGTCTGGTTTAGGCAAATTTTCATGAAGCTGAAAAATGTTGTTAAATGGTAGTTAAATCGGCACGCTTTTAATGCCTGGCTAGGGCTAGGGTTACAAGAACCATAGAATTTTGCCCGCTGTTGCACTTTTATCTGCACTTTAAATGACAAAATGAAGAGAGTCTACCCATTAGAACAGGTATTCTTCACACTTTTCATCTGGCTCAGTTTTGCATAAAATCACTGGATAGGGCAAGATACAAAAAGGTGACCAAAACTGTCCGAAAACTAAAAGTGCAGACAGGAGGAAACTATAACTCATCCAAAAGATAACTGGGGACCCGGAATGCAGCACTGACAGTAAAAAACTTCTACCTGTTGTGGGAATGCTAACCCTAACCCTAGCTAGGATTTCAAATGTGCATTCCAGCAGGGTGTCTCAGAAGCCCTCCAAACATCAAAAATGAATTTTTTCCTCAAACCAAAACAAATCAGTCTCAAACTATCAAAACGGTTTTAAAAACCTCTAGGAAATGTATCTTCTTTAATAATCTGTCTTGTTCAGGCAAATTTTCAAGAAGCTGAAAAATGCTGTTAAATGGTAGTTAAATCGGCATGTTTTTAATGCCTGGCTAGGGTTAGGGTTACAAGAACCATAGAATTTTGCCCGCTGTTGCACTTTTAGCTGCACTTTAAATGACAAAATGAAGAGAGTTTACCCATTAGAACAGGTATTCTTTACACTTTTCATCTGGCTCAGTTTTGCATAAAATCACTGGATAGGGCAATATACAAAAAGGTGACCAAAACTGTCCGAAAACTAAAAGTGCAGATAGGAGAAAATTATCACTCATCCTAAAGATAACTGGGGACCCGGAATGCAGCACTGACAGTAAAAAACTTCTACCTGTTGTGGGAATGCTAACCCTAACCCTAACTAGGGTTTCAAATGTGCATTCCAGCAGGGTGTCTCAGAAGCCCTCCAAACATCAAAGATTAATTTTTTCCTCAAATCAAAAAAAATCAGTCTCAAACTATCAAAACGGTTTTAAAAACATCTAGGAAATGTATCTTCTTTAATAATCTGTCTTGTTCAGGCAAATTTTCAAGAAGCTGAAAAATGCTGTTAAATGGTAGTTAAATTGGCATGTTTTTAATGCCTGGCTAGGTTTAGGGTTACAAGAACCATAGAATTTTGCCCGCTGTTGCACTTTTAGCTGCACTTTAAATGACAAAATGAAGAGAGTTTACCCATTAGAACAGGTATTCTTCACACTTTTCATCTTGCTCAATTTTGGATAAAATCACTGCATAGGGCAATATACAAAAAGGTGACCAAAACTGTCCGAAAACTAAAAGTGCAGATAGGAGCAAATTATCACTCATCCTAAAGATAACTGGGGACCCGGAATGCAGCACTGACAGTAAAAAACTTCTACCTGTTGTGGGAATGCTAACCCTAACCCTAGCTAGGGTTTCAAATGTGCATTCCAGCAGGGTGTCTCAGAAGCCCTCCAAACATCAAAGTTGAATTTTTTCCTCAAACTCCAAAAACTCAGTTTCAAACTATCAAAACGGTTTTTAAAATCTTTAGGAGATTTATCTTCTTTAATATTCTGTCTGGTTTAGGCAAATTTTCATGAAGCTGAAAAATGCTGTTAAATGGTAGTTAAATCGGCACGCTTTTCATGTCTAGCCAGGGTTAGGGTTTCAAGAACCATAGAATTTTGCCTGTTGTTGCACTTTTAGCTGCACTTTAAATGACAAAATAATGAGAGTTTACCCATTAGAACAGGTATTCTTCACACTTTTCATCTGGCTCAGTTTTGGATAAAATCACTGGATAGGGCAATATACAAAAAGGTGACCAAAACTGTCCGAAAACTAAAAGTGCAGATAGGAGAAAATTATCACTCATCCTAAAGATAACTGGGGACCCGGAATGCAGCACTGACAGTAAAAAACTTCTACCTGTTGTGGGAATGCTGACCCTAACCCTAGCTAGGGTTTCAAATGTGCATTCCAGCAGGGTGTCTCAGAAGCCCTCCAAACATCAAAAATGAATTTTTTCCTCAAACCAAAACAAATCAGTCTCAAACTATCAAAACGGTTTTAAAAACCTCTAGGAAATGTATCTTCTTTAATAATCTGTCTTGTTCAGGCAAATTTTCAAGAAGCTGAAAAATGCTGTTAAATGGTAGTTAAATCGGCATGTTTTTAATGCCTGGCTAGGGTTAGGGTTACAAGAACCATAGAATTTTGCCCGCTGTTGCACTTTTAGCTGCACTTTAAATGACAAAATGAAGAGAGTTTACCCATTAGAACAGGTATTCTTTACACTTTTCATCTGGCTCAGTTTTGCATAAAATCACTGGATAGGGCAATATACAAAAAGGTGACCAAAACTGTCCGAAAACTAAAAGTGCAGATAGGAGAAAATTATCACTCATCCTAAAGATAACTGGGGACCCGGAATGCAGCACTGACAGTAAAAAACTTCTACCTGTTGTGGGAATGCTAACCCTAACCCTAACTAGGGTTTCAAATGTGCATTCCAGCAGGGTGTCTCAGAAGCCCTCCAAACATCAAAGATTAATTTTTTCCTCAAATCAAAAAAAATCAGTCTCAAACTATCAAAACGGTTTTAAAAACATCTAGGAAATGTATCTTCTTTAATAATCTGTCTTGTTCAGGCAAATTTTCAAGAAGCTGAAAAATGCTGTTAAATGGTAGTTAAATTGGCATGTTTTTAATGCCTGGCTAGGTTTAGGGTTACAAGAACCATAGAATTTTGCCCGCTGTTGCACTTTTAGCTGCACTTTAAATGACAAAATGAAGAGAGTTTACCCATTAGAACAGGTATTCTTCACACTTTTCATCTTGCTCAATTTTGGATAAAATCACTACATAGGGCAATATACAAAAAGGTGACCAAAACTGTCCGAAAACTAAAAGTGCAGATAGGAGCAAATTATCACTCATCCTAAAGATAACTGGGGACCCGGAATGCAGCACTGACAGTAAAAAACTTCTACCTGTTGTGGGAATGCTAACCCTAACCCTAGCTAGGGTTTCAAATGTGCATTCCAGCAGGGTGTCTCAGAAGCCCTCCAAACATCAAAGTTGAATTTTTTCCTCAAACTCCAAAAACTCAGTCTCAAACTATCAAAACGGTTTTTAAAACCTTTAGGAGATGTATCTTCTTTAATATTCTGTCTGGTTTAGGCAAATTTTCATGAAGCTGAAAAATGTTGTTAAATGGTAGTTAAATCGGCATGTTTTTAATGCCTGGCTAGGGTTAGGGTTACAAGAACCATAGAATTTTGCCCGCTGTTGCACTTTTAGCTGCACTTTAAATGACAAAATGAAGAGAGTCTACCCATTAGAACAGGTATTCTTCACACTTTTCATCTGGCTCAGTTTTGCATAAAATCACTGGATAGGGCAATATACAAAAAGGTGACCAAAACTGTCCGAAAACTAAAAGTGCAGACAGGAGGAAACTATCACTCATCCTAAAGATAACTGGGGACCCGGAAAGCAGCACTGACAGTAAAAAACTTCTACCTGTTGTGGGAATGCTGACCCTAACCCTAGCTAGGGTTTCAAATGTGCATTCCAGCAGGGCGTCTCAGAAGCCCTCCAAAAATCAAAGTTGAATTTTTTCCTCAAACTCCAAAAACTCAGTTTCAAACTATCAAAACGGTTTTTAAAATCTTTAGGAGATTTATCTTCTTTAATATTCTGTCTGGTTTAGGCAAATTTTCATGAAGCTGAAAAATGCTGTTAAATGGTAGTTAAATCGGCACGCTTTTCATGTCTGGCCAGGGTTAGGGTTTCAAGAACCATAGAATTTTGCCTGTTGTTGCACTTTTAGCTGCACTTTAAATGACAAAATAATGAGAGTTTACCCATTAGAACAGGTATTCTTCACACTTTTCATCTGGCTCAGTTTTGGATAAAATCACTGGATAGGGCAATATACAAAAAGGTGACCAAAACTGTCCGAAAACTAAAAGTGCAGATAGGAGAAAATTATCACATCCTAAAGATAACTGCGGACCCAAAATGCAGCACTGATAGTAAAAAACTTCTACCTGTTGTGGGAATGCTAACCCTAACCCTAACTAGGGTTTCAAATGTGCATTCCAGCAGGGTGTCTCAGAAGCCCTCCAAACATCAAAGATGAATTTTTTCCTCAAACCAAAAAAAATCAGTCTCAAACTATCAAAACGGTTTTAAAAACCTCTAGGAAATGTATCTTCTTTAATAATCTGTCTTGTTCAGGCAAATTTTCAAGAAGCTGAAAAATGCTGTTAAATGGTAGTTAAATCGGCACGTTTTTAATGCCTGGCTAGGGTTAGGGTTACAAGAACCATAGAATTTTGCCCGCTGTTGCACTTTTAGCTGCACTTTAAATGACAAAATGATGAGAGTTTACCCATTAGAACAGGTATTCTTCACACTTTTCATCTGGCTCAGTTTTGGATAAAATCAATGGATAGGGCAATATTCAAAAAAGTGACCAAAACTTTCCGAAAACTAAAAGTGCAGATAGGAGCAAATTATCACTCATCCTAAAGATAACTGGGGGCCCGGAATGCAGCACTGACAGTAAAAAACTTCTACCTGTTGTGGGAATGCTAACCCTAACCCTAACTAGGGTTTCAAATGTGCATTCCAGCAGGGTGTCTCAGAAGCCCTCCAAACATCAAAGATGAATTTTTTCCTCAAACCAAAAAAAATCAGTCTCAAACTATCAAAACGGTTTTTAAAACCTCTAGGAAAAGTATCTTCTTTAATAATCTGTCTTGTTCAGGCAAATTTTCATGAAGCTGAAAAAAGCTGTTAAATGGTAGTTAAATCGGCATGTTTTTAATGCCTGGCTAGGGTTAGGGTTACAAGAACCATAGAATTTTGCCTGCTGTTGCATTTTTAGCTGCACTTTAAATGACAAAATGAAGAGAGTCTACCCATTAGAACAGGTATTCTTCACACTTTTCATCTGGCTCAGTTTTGCATAAAATCACTGGATAGGGCAATATACAAAAAGGTGTCCAAAACTGTCCAAATACTAAAAGTGCAGATAGGAGAAAATTATCACTCATCCTAAAGATAACTGGGGACCCGGAATGCAGCACTGACAGTAAAAAACTTCTACCATTTGTGGGAATGCTAACCCTAACCCTAGCTAGGGTTTCAGATGTGCATTACAGCAGGGTGTCTCTGAAGCCCTCCAAACATCAAAGATGATTTTTTTCCTCAAACCAAGAAAAATCAGTCTCAAACTATCAAAACAGTTTCTAAAACCTCTAAGAAATGTATCTTCTTTAATATTCTGTCTGGTTTAGGCAAATTTTCATGAAGCTGAAAAATGCTGTTAAATGGTAGTTAAATCGGCATGCTTTTAATGTCTGGCCAGGGTTAGGGTTTCAAGAACCATAGAATTTTGCCTGTTGTTGCACTTTTAGCTGCACTTTAAATGACAAAATGAAGAGAGTTTACCCATTAGAACAGGTATTCTTTACACTTTTCATCTGGCTCAGTTTAGGGTAAAATCACTGGATAGGGCAATATACAAAAAGGTGACCAAAACTGTCAGAAAACTAAAAGTGCAGATAGGAGAAAATTATCACTCATCCTAAAGATAACTGGGGGCCCGGAATGCAGCACTGACAGTAAAAAACTTCTACCTGTTGTGGGAATGCTAACCCTAACCCTAGCTAGGGTTTCAAATGTGCATTCCAGCAGGGTGTCTCAGAAGCCCTCCAAACATCAAAGATAATTTTTTTCCTCAAACTCCAAAAAATCAGTCTCAAACTATCAAAACGGTTTCTAAAACCTCTAGGAAAAGTATCTTCTTTAATAATCTGTCTGGTTTAGGCAAATTTTCATGAAGCTGAAAAATGCTGCAAAATGGTAGTTAAATCGGAATGTTTTTAATGCCTGGCTAGGGTTAGGGTTACAAGAACCATAGAATTTTGCCCGCTGTTGCACTTTTAGCTGCACTTTAAATGACAAAATAAAGAGAGTTTAACCATTAGAACAGGTATTCTTCACACTTTTCATCTGGCTCAGTTTAGGGTAAAATCACTGGATAGGGCAATATACAAAAAGGTGACCAAAACTGTCCGAAAACTAAAAGTGCAGATAGGAGAAAATTATCACTCATCCTAAAGATAACTGGGGAACCGGAATGCAGCACTGACAGTAAAAAACTTCTACCTGTTGTGGGAATGCTAACCCTAACCCTAGCTAGGGTTTCATATGTGCATTCCAGCAGGGTGTCGCAGAAGCCCTCCAAACATCAAAGTTGAATTTTTTCCTCAAACTCCAAAAACTCAGACTCAAACTATCAAAACGGTTTTAAAAACCTCTAGGAAATGTATCTTCTTTAATAATCTGTCTTGTTCAGGCAAATTTTCATGAAGCTGAAAAATGCTGTTAAATGGTAGTTAAATCGGCATGCTTTTAATGCCTGACCAGTGTTAGGGTTACAAGAACCATAGAATTTTGACCGCTGTTGCACTTTTAGCTGCACTTTAAATGACAAAATGAAGAGAGTTTACCCATTAGAACAGGTATTCTTTACAGTTTTCATCTGGCTCAGTTTAGGGTAAAATCACTGGATAGGGCAATATACAAAAAGGTGACCAAAACTGTCCGAAAACTAAAAGTGCAGATAGGAGAAAATTATCACTCATCCTAAAGATAACTGGGGAACCGGAATGCAGCACTGACAGTAAAAAACTTCTACCTGTTGTGGGAATGCTAACCCTAACCCTAGCTAGGGTTTCAAATGTGCATTCCAGCAGGGTGTCTCAGAAGCCCTCCAAACATCAAAGATGAATTTTTTCCACAAACTTCAAAAAATCAGTCTCAAACTATCAAAACGGTTTTAAAAACCTCTAGGAAATGTATCTTCTTTAATATTCTGTCTGGTTTAGGCAAATTTTCATGAAGCTGAAAAATGCTGTTAAATGGTAGTTAAATCGCCATGCTTTTAATGTCTGGCCAGGGTTAGGGTTTCAAGAACCATAGAATTTTGCCCGCTGTTGCACTTTTAGCTGCACTTTAAATGACAAAATGAAGAGAGTTTACCCATTAGAACAGGTATTCTTCACACTTTTCATCTGGCTCAGTTTTGCATAAAATCACTGGATAGGGCAATATACAAAAAGGTGACCAAAACTGTCCGAAAACTAAAAGTGCAGATAGGAGAAAATTATCACTCATCCTAAAGATAACTGGGGGCCCGGAATGCAGCACTGACAGTAAAAAACTTCTACCTGTTGTGGGAATGCTAACCCTAACCCTAACTAGGGTTTCAAATGTGCATTCCAGCAGGGTGTCTCAGAAGCCCTCCAAAAATCAAAGATGAATTTTTTCCTCAAACCAAAAAAAATCAGTCTCAAACTATCAAAACGGTTTTTAAAACCTCTAGGAAAAGTATCTTCTTTAATAATCTGTCTTGTTCAGGCAAATTTTCATGAAGCTGAAAAAAGCTGTTAAATGGTAGTTAAATCGGCATGTTTTTAATGCCTGGCTAGGGTTAGGGTTACAAGAACCATAGAATTTTGCCTGCTGTTGCATTTTTAGCTGCACTTTAAATGACAAAATGAAGAGAGTCTACCCATTAGAACAGGTATTCTTCACACTTTTCATCTGGCTCAGTTTTGCATAAAATCACTGGATAGGGCAATATTCAAAAAGGTGACCAAAACTTTCCGAAAACTAAAAGTGCAGATAGGAGCAAATTATCACTCATCCTAAAGATAACTGGGGACCCGGAATGCAGCACTGACAGTAAAAAACTTCTACCATTTGTGGGAATGCTAACCCTAACCCTAGCTAGGGTTTCAGATGTGCATTACAGCAGGGTGTCTCAGAAGCCCTCCAAACATCAAAGATGATTTTTTTCCTCAAACCAAGAAAAATCAGTCTCAAACTATCAAAACAGTTTCTAAAACCTCTAAGAAATGTATCTTCTTTAATATTCTGTCTGGTTTAGGCAAATTTTCATGAAGCTGAAAAATGCTGTTAAATGGTAGTTAAATCGGCATGCTTTTAATGTCTGGCCAGGGTTAGGGTTTCAAGAACCATAGAATTTTGCCTGTTGTTGCACTTTTAGCTGCACTTTAAATGACAAAATGAAGAGAGTTTACCCATTAGAACAGGTATTCTTTACACTTTTCATCTGGCTCAGTTTAGGGTAAAATCACTGGATAGGGCAATATACAAAAAGGTGACCAAAACTGTCAGAAAACTAAAAGTGCAGATAGGAGAAAATTATCACTCATCCTAAAGATAACTGGGGGCCCGGAATGCAGCACTGACAGTAAAAAACTTCTACCTGTTGTGGGAATGCTAACCCTAACCCTAGCTAGGGTTTCAAATGTGCATTCCAGCAGGGTGTCTCAGAAGCCCTCCAAACATCAAAGATAATTTTTTTCCTCAAACTCCAAAAAATCAGTCTCAAACTATCAAAACGGTTTCTAAAACCTCTAGGAAAAGTATCTTCTTTAATAATCTGTCTGGTTTAGGCAAATTTTCATGAAGCTGAAAAATGCTGCAAAATGGTAGTTAAATCGGAATGTTTTTAATGCCTGGATAGGGTTAGGGTTACAAGAACCATAGAATTTTGCCCGCTGTTGCACTTTTAGCTGCACTTTAAATGACAAAATAAAGAGAGTTTAACCATTAGAACAGGTATTCTTCACACTTTTCATCTGGCTCAGTTTAGGGTAAAATCACTGGATAGGGCAATATACAAAAAGGTGACCAAAACTGTCCGAAAACTAAAAGTGCAGATAGGAGAAAATTATCACTCATCCTAAAGATAACTGGGGAACCGGAATGCAGCACTGACAGTAAAAAACTTCTACCTGTTGTGGGAATGCTAACCCTAACCCTAGCTAGGGTTTCATATGTGCATTCCAGCAGGGTGTCTCAGAAGCCCTCCAAACATCAAAGTTGAATTTTTTCCTCAAACTCCAAAAAATCAGTCTCAAACTATCAAAACGGTTTTAAAAACCTCTAGGAAATGTATCTTCTTTAATATTCTGTCTGGTTTAGGCAAATTTTCATGAAGCTGAAAAATGCTGTTAAATGGTAGTTAAATCGCCATGCTTTTAATGTCTGGCCAGGGTTAGGGTTTCAAGAACCATAGAATTTTGCCCGCTGTTGCACTTTTAGCTGCACTTTAAATGACAAAATGAAGAGAGTTTACCCATTAGAACAGGTATTCTTCACACTTTTCATCTGGCTCAGTTTTGCATAAAATCACTGGATAGGGCAATATACAAAAAGGTGACCAAAACTGTCCGAAAACTAAAAGTGCAGATAGGAGAAAATTATCACTCATCCTAAAGATAACTGGGGGCCCGGAATGCAGCACTGACAGTAAAAAACTTCTACCTGTTGTGGGAATGCTAACCCTAACCCTAACTAGGGTTTCAAATGTGCATTCCAGCAGGGTGTCTCAGAAGCCCTCCAAACATCAAAGATGAATTTTTTCCTCAAACCAAAAAAAATCAGTCTCAAACTATCAAAACGGTTTTTAAAACCTCTAGGAAAAGTATCTTCTTTAATCATCTGTCTTGTTCAGGCAAATTTTCATGAAGCTGAAAAAAGCTGTTAAATGGTAGTTAAATCGGCATGTTTTTAATGCCTGGCTAGGGTTAGGGTTACAAGAACCATAGAATTTTGCCTGCTGTTGCATTTTTAGCTGCACTTTAAATGACAAAATGAAGAGAGTCTACCCATTAGAACAGGTATTCTTCACACTTTTCATCTGGCTCAGTTTTGCATAAAATCACTGGATAGGGCAATATTCAAAAAAGTGACCAAAACTTTCCGAAAACTAAAAGTGCAGATAGGAGCAAATTATCACTCATCCTAAAGATAACTGGGGACCCGGAATGCAGCACTGACAGTAAAAAACTTCTACCATTTGTGGGAATGCTAACCCTAACCCTAGCTAGGGTTTCAGATGTGCATTACAGCAGGGTGTCTCAGAAGCCCTCCAAACATCAAAGATGATTTTTTTCCTCAAACCAAGAAAAATCAGTCTCAAACTATCAAAACAGTTTCTAAAACCTCTAAGAAATGTATCTTCTTTAATATTCTGTCTGGTTTAGGCAAATTTTCATGAAGCTGAAAAATGCTGTTAAATGGTAGTTAAATCGGCATGCTTTTAATGTCTGGCCAGGGTTAGGGTTTCAAGAACCATAGAATTTTGCCTGTTGTTGCACTTTTAGCTGCACTTTAAATGACAAAATGAAGAGAGTTTACCCATTAGAACAGGTATTCTTTACACTTTTCATCTGGCTCAGTTTAGGGTAAAATCACTGGATAGGGCAATATACAAAAAGGTGACCAAAACTGTCAGAAAACTAAAAGTGCAGATAGGAGAAAATTATCACTCATCCTAAAGATAACTGGGGGCCCGGAATGCAGCACTGACAGTAAAAAACTTCTACCTGTTGTGGGAATGCTAACCCTAACCCTAGCTAGGGTTTCAAATGTGCATTCCAGCAGGGTGTCTCAGAAGCCCTCCAAACATCAAAGATAATTTTTTTCCTCAAACTCCAAAAAATCAGTCTCAAACTATCAAAACGGTTTCTAAAACCTCTAGGAAAAGTATCTTCTTTAATAATCTGTCTGGTTTAGGCAAATTTTCATGAAGCTGAAAAATGCTGCAAAATGGTAGTTAAATCGGAATGTTTTTAATGCCTGGCTAGGGTTAGGGTTACAAGAACCATAGAATTTTGCCCGCTGTTGCACTTTTAGCTGCACTTTAAATGACAAAATAAAGAGAGTTTACCCATTAGAACAGGTATTCTTCACACTTTTCATCTGGCTCAGTTTAGGGTAAAATCACTGGATAGGGCAATATACAAAAAGGTGACCAAAACTGTCCGAAAACTAAAAGTGCAGATAGGAGAAAATTATCACTCATCCTAAAGATAACTGGGGAACCGGAATGCAGCACTGACAGTAAAAAACTTCTACCTGTTGTGGGAATGCTAACCCTAACCCTAGCTAGGGTTTCATATGTGCATTCCAGCAGGGTGTCTCAGAAGCCCTCCAAACATCAAAGTTGAATTTTTTCCTCAAACTCCAAAAACTCAGACTCAAACTATCAAAACGGTTTTAAAAACTTCTAGGAAATGTATCTTCTTTAATAATCTGTCTTGTTCAGGCAAATTTTCATGAAGCTGAAAAATGCTGTTAAATGGTAGTTAAATCGGCATGCTTTTAATGCCTGACCAGTGTTAGGGTTACAAGAACCATAGAATTTTGACCGCTGTTGCACTTTTAGCTGCACTTTAAATGACAAAATGAAGAGAGTTTACCCATTAGAACAGGTATTCTTTACAGTTTTCATCTGGCTCAGTTTAGGGTAAAATCACTGGATAGGGCAATATACAAAAAGGTGACCAAAACTGTCCGAAAACTAAAAGTGCAGATAGGAGAAAATTATCACTCATCCTAAAGATAACTGGGGAACCGGAATGCAGCACTGACAGTAAAAAACTTCTACCTGTTGTGGGAATGCTAACCCTAACCCTAACTAGGGCTTCAAATGTGCATTCCAGCAGGGTGTCTCAGAAGCCCTCCAAACATCAAAGATGATTTTTTTCCTCAAACCAAAAAAAATCAGTCTCAAACTATCAAAACGGTTTCTAAAACCTCTAGGAGATGTATCTTCTTTAATATTCTGTCCGGTTTAGGCAAATTTTCATGAAGCTGAAAAATGCTGTTAAATGGTAGTTAAATCGGCATGCTTTTAATGTCTGGCTAGGGTTAGGTTTACAAGAACCATAGAATTTTGCCCGCTGTTGCACTTTTAGCTGCACTTTAAATAACAAAATAATGAGAGTTTGCCCATTAGAACAGGTATTCTTCACACTTTTCATCTGCCTCAGTTTAGGGTAAAATCACTGGATAGGGCAATATACAAAAAGGTGACCAAAACTGTCCGAAAACTAAAAGTGCAGATAGGAGAAAATTATCACTCATCCTAAAGATAACTGGGGAACCGGAATGCTGCACTGACAGTAAAAAACTTCCACCTGTTGTGGGAATGCTAACCCTAACCCTAGCTAGGGTTTCATATGTGCATTCCAGCAGTGTGTATCAGAAGCCCAACAAACATCAAAGATGAATTTTTTCCTCAAACCAAGAAAAATCAGTCTCAAACTATCAAAACGGTTTCTAAAACCTCTAGGAAATGTATCTTCTTTAATATTCTGTCTGGTTTAGGCAAATTTTCATGAAGCTGAAAAATGCTGTTAAATGGTAGTTAAATCGGCATGCTTTTAATGCCTGGCTAGGGTTAGGGTTACAAGAACCATAGAATTTTGCCTGCTGTTGCACTTTTAGCTGCACTTTAAATGACAAAATGAAGAGAGTTTACCCATTAGAACAGGTATTCTTCACACTTTTCATCTTGCTCAGTTTTGGATAAAATCACTGCATAGGGCAATATACAAAAAGGTGACCAAAACTGTCCGAAAACTAAAAGTGCAGATAGGAGCAAATTGTCACTCATCCTAAAGATAACTGGGGACCCGGAATGCAGCACTGACAGTAAAAAACTTCTACCTGTTGTGGGAATGCTAACCCTAACCCTAGCTAGGGTTTCAAATGTGCATTCCAGCAGGGTGTCTCAGAAGCCCTCCAAACATCAAAGATAATTTTTTTCCTCAAAGTCCAAAAAATCAGTCTCAAACTATCAAAACGGTTTATAAAACCTCTAGGAAATGTATCTTTTTTAGTATTCTGTCTGGTTTAGGCACATTTTCATGAAGCTGAAAAATGCTGGTAAATGGTAGTTAAATCGGCATGCTTTTAATGTCTGGCTAGGGTTAGGTTTACAAGAACCATAGAATTTTGCCCGCTGTTGCACTTTTAGCTGCACTTTAAATAACAAAATAATGAGAGTTTGCCCATTAGAACAGGTATTCTTCACACTTTTCATCTGGCTTAATTTTGGATAAAATCAATGGATAGGGCAATATTCAAAAAAGTGACCAAAACTTTCCGAAAACTAAAAGTGCAGATAGGAGCAAATTGTCAATCATCCTAAAGATAACTGTGGGCCCGGAATGCAGCACTGACAGTAAAAAACTTCTACCTGTTGTGGGAATGCTAACCCTAACCCTAACTAGGGCTTCAAATGTGCATTCCAGCAGGGTGTCTCAGAAGCCCTCCAAACATCAAAGATGATTTTTTTCCTCAAACCAAAAAAAATCAGTCTCAAACTATCAAAACGGTTTCTAAAACCTCTAGGAGATGTATCTTCTTTAATATTCTGTCCGGTTTAGGCAAATTTTCATGAAGCTGAAAAATGCTGTTAAATGGTAGTTAAATCGGCATGCTTTTAATGTCTGGCTAGGGTTAGGGTTACAAGAACCATAGAATTTTGCCCGCTGTTGCACTTTTAGCTACACTTTAAATGACAAAATAAAGAGAGTTTACCCATTAGAACAGGTATTCTTCACACTTTTCATCTGCCTCAGTTTAGGGTAAAATCACTGGATAGGGCAATATACAAAAAGGTGACCAAAACTGTCCGAAAACTAAAAGTGCAGATAGGAGAAAATTATCACTCATCCTAAAGATAACTGGGGAACCGGAATGCTGCACTGACAGTAAAAAACTTCCACCTGTTGTGGGAATGCTAACCCTAACCCTAGCTAGGGTTTCATATGTGCATTCCAGCAGGGTGTATCAGAAGCCCAACAAACATCAAAGATGAATTTTTTCCTCAAACCAAGAAAAATCAGTCTCAAACTATCAAAACGGTTTCTAAAACCTCTAGGAAATGTATCTTCTTTAATATTCTGTCTGGTTTAGGCAAATTTTCATGAAGCTGAAAAATGCTGTTAAATGGTAGTTAAATCGGCATGCTTTTAATGCCTGGCTAGGGTTAGGGTTACAAGAACCATAGAATTTTGCCTGCTGTTGCACTTTTAGCTGCACTTTAAATGACAAAATGAAGAGAGTTTACCCATTAGAACAGGTATTCTTCACACTTTTCATCTTGCTCAGTTTTGGATAAAATCACTGCATAGGGCAATATACAAAAAGGTGACCAAAACTGTCCGAAAACTAAAAGTGCAGATAGGAGCAAATTGTCACTCATCCTAAAGATAACTGGGGACCCGGAATGCAGCACTGACAGTAAAAAACGTCTACCTGTTGTGGGAATGCTAACCCTAACCCTAGCTAGGGTTTCAAATGTGCATTCCAGCAGGGTGTCTCAGAAGCCCTCCAAACATCAAAGATAATTTTTTTCCTCAAAGTCCAAAAAATCAGTCTCAAACTATCAAAACGGTTTATAAAACCTCTAGGAAATGTATCTTTTTTAGTATTCTGTCTGGTTTAGGCAAATTTTCATGAAGCTGTAAAATGCTGGTAAATGGTAGTTAAATCGGCATGCTTTTAATGTCTGGCTAGGGTGAGGTTTACAAGAACCATAGAATTTTGCCCGCTGTTGCACTTTTAGCTGCACTTTAAATAACAAAATAATGAGAGTTTGCCCATTAGAACAGGTATTCTTCACACTTTTCATCTGGCTCAGTTTTGGATAAAATCACTGCATAGGGCAATATACAAAAAGGTGACCAAAACTGTCCGAAAACTAAAAGTGCAGATAGTAGCTAATTATCACTCATCCTAAAGATAACTGGGGACCCGGAATGCAGCACTGACAGTAAAAAACTTCTACCTGTTGTGGGAATGCTAACCCTAACCCTAGCTAGGGTTTCAAATGAGCATTCCAGCAGTGTGTCTCAGAAGCCCTCCAAACATCAAACAAGATTTTTTCCTCAAACCAAGAAAAATCAGTCTCAAACTATCAAAATGGTTTCTAAAACCTCTAGGAAATGTATCTTCTTTAATATTCTGTCTGGTTTAGGAAAATTTTCATGAAGCTGAAAAATGCTGTTAAATGGTAGTTATATCGGCATGCTTTTAATGTCTGGCCAGGGTTAGGGTTTCAAGAACCATGGAATTTTGCCCGCTGTTGCACTTTTAGCTGCACTTTAAATGACAAAATGAAGAGAGTTTACCCATTAGAACAGGTATTCTTTACACTTTTCATCTGGCTCAGTTTTGGATAAAATCAATGGATAGGGCAATATTCAAAAAAGTGACCAAAACTTTCCGAAAACTAAAAGTGCAGATAGGAGCAAATTATGACTCATCCTAAAGATAACTGGGGGCCCGGAATGCACCACTGACAGTAAAAAACTTCTACCTGTTGTGGGAATGCTAACCCTAACCCTAACTAGGGTTTGAAATGTGCATTCCAGCAGGGTGTCTCAGAAGCCCTCCAAACATCAAAGATGAATTTTTTCCTCAAACCAAAAAAAATCAGTCTCAAACTATCAAAACGTTTTTAAAACCTCTAGGAAATGTATCTTCTTTAATAATCTGTCTTGTTCAGGCAAATTTTCATGAATCTGAAAAATGCTGTTAAATGGTAGTTAAATCGGCATGTTTTTAATGCCTGGCTAGGGTTAGGGTTACAAGAACCATAGAATTTTGCCCGCTGTTGCACTTTTAGCTGCACTTTAAATGACAAAATGAAGAGAGTCTACCCATTAGAAGAGGTATTCTTCACACTTTTCATCTGGCTCAGTTTTGCATAAAATCACTGGATAGGGCAATATACAAAAAGGTGACCAAAACTGTCCGAAAACTAAAAGTGCAGACAGGAGAAAACTATCACTCATCCTAAAGATAACTGGGGACCCGGAATGCAGCACTGACAGTAAAAAACTTCTACCTGTTGTGGGAATGCTAACCCTAACCCTAGCAAGGGTTTCAAATGTGCATTCCAGCAGGGTGTCTCAGAAGCCCTCCAAACATCAAAGATAATTTTTTTCCTCAAAGTCCAAAAAATCAGTATCAAACTATCAAAACGGTTTCTAAAACCTCTAGGAAATGTATCTTTTTTAGTATTCTGTCTGGTTTAGGCAAATTTTCATGAAGCTGAAAAATGCTGGTAAATGGTAGTTAAATCGGCATGCTTTTAATGTCTGGCTAGGGTTAGGTTTACAAGAACCATAGAATTTTGCCCGCTGTTGCACTTTTAGCTGCACTTTAAATAACAAAATAATGAGAGTTTGCCCATTAGAACAGGTATTCTTCACACTTTTCATCTGGCTCAGTTTTGGATAAAATCACTGCATAGGGCAATATACACAAAGGTGACCAAAACTGTCCGAAAACTAAAAGTGCAGATAGGAGAAAATTATCACTCATCCTAAAGATAACTGGGGAACCGGAATGCAGCACTGACAGTAAAAAACTTCTACCTGTTGTGGGAATGCTAACCCTAACCCTAGCTAGGGTTTCATATGTGCATTCCAGCAGGGTGTCTCAGAAACCCTCCAAACATCAAAGTTGAATTTTTTCCTCAAACTCCAAAAACTCAGACTCAAACTATCAAAACGGTTTTAAAAACCTCTAGGAAATGTATCTTCTTTAATAATCTGTCTTGTTCAGGCAAATTTTCATGAAGCTGAAAAATGCTGTTAAATGGTAGTTAAATCGGCATGCTTTTAATGCCTGACCAGTGTTAGGGTTACAAGAACCATAGAATTTTGACCGCTGTTGCACTTTTAGCTGCACTTTAAATGACAAAATGAAGAGAGTTTACCCATTAGAACAGGTATTCTTTACAGTTTTCATCTGGCTCAGTTTAGGGTAAAATCACTGGATAGGGCAATATACAAAAAGGTGACCAAAACTGTCCGAAAACTAAAAGTGCAGATAGGAGAAAATTATCACTCATCCTAAAGATAACTGGGGAACCGGAATGCAGCACTGACAGTAAAAAACTTCTACCTGTTGTGGGAATGCTAACCCTAACCCTAGCTAGGGTTTCAAATGTGCATTCCAGCAGGGTGTCTCAGAAGCCCTCCAAACATCAAAGATGAATTTTTTCCTCAAACTTCAAAAAATCAGTCTCAAACTATCAAAACGGTTTTAAAAACCTCTAGGAAATGTATCTTCTTTAATATTCTGTCTGGTTTAGGCAAATTTTCATGAAGCTGAAAAATGCTGTTAAATGGTAGTTAAATCGCCATGCTTTTAATGTCTGGCCAGGGTTAGGGTTTCAAGAACCATAGAATTTTGCCCGCTGTTGCACTTTTAGCTGCACTTTAAATGACAAAATGAAGAGAGTTTACCCATTAGAACAGGTATTCTTCACACTTTTCATCTGGCTCAGTTTTGCATAAAATCACTGGATAGGGCAATATACAAAAAGGTGACCAAAACTGTCCGAAAACTAAAAGTGCAGATAGGAGAAAATTATCACTCATCCTAAAGATAACTGGGGGCCCGGAATGCAGCACTGACAGTAAAAAACTTCTACCTGTTGTGGGAATGCTAACCCTAACCCTAGCTAGGGTTTCATATGTGCATTCCAGCAGGGTGTCTCAGAAGCCCTCCAAACATCAAAGTTGAATTTTTTTCTCAAACTCCAAAAACTCAGACTCAAACTATCAAAACGGTTTTAAAAACCTCTAGGAAATGTATCTTCTTTAATAATCTGTCTGGTTTAGGCAAATTTTCATGAAGCTGAAAAATGCTGTTAAATGGTAGTTAAATCGGAATGTTTTTAATGCCTGGCTAGGGTTAGGGTTACAAGAACCATAGAATTGTGCCCGCTGTTGCACTTTTAGCTGCACTTTAAATGTTAAAATGAAGAGAGTTTACCCATTAGAACAGGTATTCTTCACACTTTTCATCTGGCTTAATTTTGGATAAAATCAATGGATAGGGCAATATTCAAAAAAGTGACCAAAACTTTCCGAAAACTAAAAGTGCAGATAGGAGCAAATTATCAATCATCCTAAAGATAACTGGGGGCCCGGAATGCAGCACTGACAGTAAAAAACTTCTACCTGTTGTGGGAATGCTAACCCTAACCCTAACTAGGGCTTCAAATGTGCATTCCAGCAGGGTGTCTCAGAAGCCCTCCAAACATCAAAGATGATTTTTTTCCTCAAACCAAAAAAAATCAGTCTCAAACTATCAAAACGGTTTCTAAAACCTCTAGGAGATGTATCTTCTTTAATATTCTGTCCGGTTTAGGCAACTTTTCATGAAGCTGAAAAATGCTGTTAAATGGTAGTTAAATCGGCATGCTTTTAATGTCTGGCTAGGGTTAGGTTTACAAGAACCATAGAATTTTGCCCGCTGTTGCACTTTTAGCTGCACTTTAAATAACAAAATAATGAGAGTTTGCCCATTAGAACAGGTATTCTTCACACTTTTCATCTGCCTCAGTTTAGGGTAAAATCACTGGATAGGGCAATATACAAAAAGGTGACCAAAACTGTCCGAAAACTAAAAGTGCAGATAGGAGAAAATTATCACTCATCCTAAAGATAACTGGGGAACCGGAATGCTGCACTGACAGTAAAAAACTTCCACCTGTTGTGGGAATGCTAACCCTAACCCTAGCTAGGGTTTCAAATGTGCATTCCAGCAGGGTGTCTCAGAAGCCCTCCAAACATCAAAGATAATTTTTTTCCTCAAAGTCCAAAAAATCAGTCTCAAACTATCAAAACGGTTTATAAAACCTCTAGGAAATGTATCTTTTTTAGTATTCTGTCTGGTTTAGGCAAATTTTCATGAAGCTGAAAAATGCTGGTAAATGGTAGTTAAATCGGCATGCTTTTAATGTCTGGCTAGGGTTAGGTTTACAAGAACCATAGAATTTTGCCCGCTGTTGCACTTTTAGCTGCACTTTAAATAACAAAATAATGAGAGTTTGCCCATTAGAACAGGTATTCTTCACACTTTTCATCTGGCTCAGTTTTGGATAAAATCACTGCATAGGGCAATATACAAAAAGGTGACCAAAACTTTCCGAAAACTAAAAGTGCAGATAGGAGCAAATTATCAATCATCCTAAAGATAACTGGGGGCCCGGAATGCAGCACTGACAGTAAAAAACTTCTACCTGTTGTGGGAATGCTAACCCTAACCCTAACTAGGGCTTCAAATGTGCATTCCAGCAGGGTGTCTCAGAAGCCCTCCAAACATCAAAGATGATTTTTTTCCTCAAACCAAAAAAAATCAGTCTCAAACTATCAAAACGGTTTCTAAAACCTCTAGGAGATGTATCTTCTTTAATATTCTGTCCGGTTTAGGCAAATTTTCATGAAGCTGAAAAATGCTGTTAAATGGTAGTTAAATCGGCATGCTTTTAATGTCTGGCTAGGGTTAGGGTTACAAGAACCATAGAATTTTGCCCGCTGTTGCACTTTTAGCTGCACTTTAAATGACAAAATGAAGAGAGTTTACCCATTAGAACAGGTATTCTTCACACTTTTCATCTTGCTCAGTTTTGGATAAAATCACTGCATAGGGCAATATACAAAAAGGTGACCAAAACTGTCCGAAAACTAAAAGTGCAGATAGGAGCAAATTGTCACTCATCCTAAAGATAACTGGGGACCCGGAATGCAGCACTGACAGTAAAAAACTTCTACCTGTTGTGGGAATGCTAACCCTAACCCTAGCTAGGGTTTCAAATGTGCATTCCAGCAGGGTGTCTCAGAAGCCCTCCAAACATCAAAGATAATTTTTTTCCTCAAAGTCCAAAAAATCAGTCTCAAACTATCAAAACGGTTTATAAAACCTCTAGGAAATGTATCTTTTTTAGTATTCTGTCTGGTTTAGGCAAATTTTCATGAAGCTGTAAAATGCTGGTAAATGGTAGTTAAATCGGCATGCTTTTAATGTCTGGCTAGGGTTAGGTTTACAAGAACCATAGAATTTTGCCCGCTGTTGCACTTTTAGCTGCACTTTAAATAACAAAATAATGAGAGTTTGCCCATTAGAACAGGTATTCTTCACACTTTTCATCTGGCTCAGTTTTGGATAAAATCACTGCATAGGGCAATATACAAAAAGGTGACCAAAACTGTCCGAAAACTAAAAGTGCAGATAGTAGCTAATTATCACTCATCCTAAAGATAACTGGGGACCCGGAATGCAGCACTGACAGTAAAAAACTTCTACCTGTTGTGGGAATGCTAACCCTAACCCTAGCTAGGGTTTCAAATGAGCATTCCAGCAGTGTGTCTCAGAAGCCCTCCAAACATCAAACAAGATTTTTTCCTCAAACCAAGAAAAATCAGTCTCAAACTATCAAAATGGTTTCTAAAACCTCTAGGAAATGTATCTTCTTTAATATTCTGTCTGGTTTAGGAAAATTTTCATGAAGCTGAAAAATGCTGTTAAATGGTAGATAAATCGGCATGCTTTTAATGCCTGGCTAGGGTTAGGGTTACAAGAACCATGGAATTTTGCCCGCTGTTGCACTTTTAGCTGCACTTTAAATGACAAAATGAAGAGAGTTTACCCATTAGAACAGGTATTCTTTACACTTTTCATCTGGCTCAGTTTTGGATAAAATCAATGGATAGGGCAATATTCAAAAAAGTGACCAAAACTTTCCGAAAACTAAAAGTGCAGATAGGAGCAAATTATGACTCATCCTAAAGATAACTGGGGGCCCGGAATGCACCACTGACAGTAAAAAACTTCTACCTGTTGTGGGAATGCTAACCCTAACCCTAACTAGGGTTTGAAATGTGCATTCCAGCAGGGTGTCTCAGAAGCCCTCCAAACATCAAAGATGAATTTTTTCCTCAAACCAAAAAAAATCAGTCTCAAACTATCAAAACGTTTTTAAAACCTCTAGGAAATGTATCTTCTTTAATAATCTGTCTTGTTCAGGCAAATTTTCATGAATCTGAAAAATGCTGTTAAATGGTAGTTAAATCGGCATGTTTTTAATGCCTGGCTAGGGTTAGGGTTACAAGAACCATAGAATTTTGCCCGCTGTTGCACTTTTAGCTGCACTTTAAATGACAAAATGAAGAGAGTCTACCCATTAGAAGAGGTATTCTTCACACTTTTCATCTGGCTCAGTTTTGCATAAAATCACTGGATAGGGCAATATACAAAAAGGTGACCAAAACTGTCCGAAAACTAAAAGTGCAGACAGGAGAAAACTATCACTCATCCTAAAGATAACTGGGGACCCGGAATGCAGCACTGACAGTAAAAAACTTCTACCTGTTGTGGGAATGCTAACCCTAACCCTAGCTAGGGTTTCAAATGTGCATTCCAGCAGGGTGTCTCAGAAGCCCTCCAAACATCAAAGATAATTTTTTTCCTCAAAGTCCAAAAAATCAGTCTCAAACTATCAAAACGGTTTCTAAAACCTCTAGGAAATGTATCTTTTTTAGTATTCTGTCTGGTTTAGGCAAATTTTCATGAAGCTGAAAAATGCTGGTAAATGGTAGTTAAATCGGCATGCTTTTAATGTCTGGCTAGGGTTAGGTTTACAAGAACCATAGAATTTTGCCCGCTGTTGCACTTTTAGCTGCACTTTAAATAACAAAATAATGAGAGTTTGCCCATTAGAACAGGTATTCTTCACACTTTTCATCTGGCTCAGTTTTGGATAAAATCACTGCATAGGGCAATATACACAAAGGTGACCAAAACTGTCCGAAAACTAAAAGTGCAGATAGGAGCAAATTATCACTCATCCTAAAGATAACTGGGGACCCGGAATGCAGCACTGACAGTAAAAAACTTCTACCTGTTGTGGGAATGCTAACCCTAACCCTAGCTAGGGTTTCAAATGTGCATTCCAGCAGTGTGTCTCAGAAGCCCTCCAAACATCAAAGATGATATTTTCCTCAAACCAAGAAAAATCAGTCTCAAACTATCAAAATGGTTTCTAAAACCTCTAGGAAATGTATCTTCTTTAATATTCGTTCTGGTTTAGGAAAATTTTCATGAATCTGAAAAATGCTGTTAAATGGTAGTTATATCGGCATGCTTTTAATGTCTGGCCAGGGTTAGGGTTTCAAGAACCATAGAATTTTGCCCGCTGTTGCACTTTTAGCTGCACTTTAAATGACAAAATGAAGAGAGTTTACCCATTAGAACAGGTATTCTTTACACTTTTCATCTGGCTCAGTTTTGGATAAAATCAATGGATAGGGCAATATTCAAAAAAGTGACCAAAACTTTCCGAAAACTAAAAGTGCAGATAGGAGCAAATTATGACTCATCCTAAAGATAACTGGGGGCCCGGAATGCACCACTGACAGTAAAAAACTTCTACCTGTTGTGGGAATGCTAACCCTAACCCTAACTAGGGTTTGAAATGTGCATTCCAGCAGGGTGTCTCAGAAGCCCTCCAAACATCAAAGATGAATTTTTTCCTCAAACCAAAAAAAATCAGTCTCAAACTATCAAAACGTTTTTAAAACCTCTAGGAAATGTATCTTCTTTAATAATCTGTCTTGTTCAGGCAAATTTTCATGAATCTGAAAAATGCTGTTAAATGGTAGTTAAATCGGCATGTTTTTAATGCCTGGCTAGGGTTAGGGTTACAAGAACCATAGAATTTTGCCCGCTGTTGCACTTTTAGCTGCACTTTAAATGACAAAATGAAGAGAGTCTACCCATTAGAACAGGTATTCTTCACACTTTTCATCTGGCTCAGTTTTGCATAAAATCACTGGATAGGGCAATATACAAAAAGGTGACCAAAACTGTCCGAAAACTAAAAGTGCAGATAGGAGAAAATTATCACTCATCCTAAAGATAACTGGGTACCCGGAATGCAGCACTGACAGTAAAAAACTTCTACCTGTTGTGGGAATGCTATCCCTAACCCTAGCTAGGGTTTGAAATGTGCATTCCAGCAGGGTGTCTCAGAAGCCCTCCAAACATCAAAGATGAATTTTTTCCTCAAACCAAAAAAAATCAGTCTCAAACTATCAAAACGGTTTCTAAAACCTCTAGTAGATGTATCTTCTTTAATATTCTGTCTGGTTTAGGCAAATTTTCATGAAGCTGAAAAATGCTGTTAAATGGTAGTTAAATCGGCATGCTTTTAATGCCTGACCAGTGTTAGGGTTACAAGAACCATAGAATTTTGCCCGCTGTTGCACTTTTAGCTGCACTTTAAATGACAAAATAAAGAGAATTTACCCATTAGAACAGGTATTCTTCAAACTTTTCATCTGGCTCAGTTTTGGATAAAATCACTGGATAGGGCAATATACAAAAAGGTGACCAAAACTGTCCGAAAACTAAAAGTGCAGATAGGAGCAAATTATCACTCATACTAAAGATAACTGGGGACCCGGAATGCAGCACTGACAGTAAAAAACCTCTACCTGTTGTGGGAATGCTAACCCTAACCCTAGCTAGGGTTTCAAATGTGCATTCCAGCAGGGTGTCTCAGAAGCCCACCAAACATCAAAGATGAATTTTTTCCTCAAACCAAGAAAAATCAGTCTCAAACTATCAAAACGGTTTCTAAAACCTCTAGGAGATGTATCTTCTTTAATATTCTGTCCGGTTTAGGCAAATTTTCATGAAGCTGAAAAATGCTGTTAAATGGTAGTTAAATCGGCATGCTTTTAATGTCTGGCTAGGGTTAGGGTTACAAGAACCATAGAATTTTGCCCGCTGTTGCACTTTTAGCTGCACTTTAAATGACAAAATGAAGAGAGTTTACCCATTAGAACAGGTATTCTTCACACTTTTCATCTTGCTCAGTTTTGGATAAAATCACTGCATAGGGCAATATACAAAAAGGTGACCAAAACTGTCCGAAAACTAAAAGTGCAGATAGGAGCAAATTGTCACTCATCCTAAAGATAACTGGGGACCCGGAATGCAGCACTGACAGTAAAAAACTTCTACCTGTTGTGGGAATGCTAACCCTAACCCTAGCTAGGGTTTCAAATGTGCATTCCAGCAGGGTGTCTCAGAAGCCCTCCAAACATCAAAGATAATTTTTTTCCTCAAAGTCCAAAAAATCAGTCTCAAACTATCAAAACGGTTTATAAAACCTCTAGGAAATGTATCTTTTTTAGTATTCTGTCTGGTTTAGGCAAATTTTCATGAAGCTGTAAAATGCTGGTAAATGGTAGTTAAATCGGCATGCTTTTAATGTCTGGCTAGGGTTAGGTTTACAAGAACCATAGAATTTTGCCCGCTGTTGCACTTTTAGCTGCACTTTAAATAACAAAATAATGAGAGTTTGCCCATTAGAACAGGTATTCTTCACACTTTTCATCTGGCTCAGTTTTGGATAAAATCACTGCATAGGGCAATATACAAAAAGGTGACCAAAACTGTCCGAAAACTAAAAGTGCAGATAGTAGCTAATTATCACTCATCCTAAAGATAACTGGGGACCCGGAATGCAGCACTGACAGTAAAAAACTTCTACCTGTTGTGGGAATGCTAACCCTAACCCTAGCTAGGGTTTCAAATGAGCATTCCAGCAGTGTGTCTCAGAAGCCCTCCAAACATCAAACAAGATTTTTTCCTCAAACCAAGAAAAATCAGTCTCAAACTATCAAAATGGTTTCTAAAACCTCTAGGAAATGTATCTTCTTTAATATTCTGTCTGGTTTAGGAAAATTTTCATGAAGCTGAAAAATGCTGTTAAATGGTAGATAAATCGGCATGCTTTTAATGCCTGGCTAGGGTTAGGGTTACAAGAACCATGGAATTTTGCCCGCTGTTGCACTTTTAGCTGCACTTTAAATGACAAAATGAAGAGAGTTTACCCATTAGAACAGGTATTCTTTACACTTTTCATCTGGCTCAGTTTTGGATAAAATCAATGGATAGGGCAATATTCAAAAAAGTGACCAAAACTTTCCGAAAACTAAAAGTGCAGATAGGAGCAAATTATGACTCATCCTAAAGATAACTGGGGGCCCGGAATGCACCACTGACAGTAAAAAACTTCTACCTGTTGTGGGAATGCTAACCCTAACCCTAACTAGGGTTTGAAATGTGCATTCCAGCAGGGTGTCTCAGAAGCCCTCCAAACATCAAAGATGAATTTTTTCCTCAAACCAAAAAAAATCAGTCTCAAACTATCAAAACGTTTTTAAAACCTCTAGGAAATGTATCTTCTTTAATAATCTGTCTTGTTCAGGCAAATTTTCATGAATCTGAAAAATGCTGTTAAATGGTAGTTAAATCGGCATGTTTTTAATGCCTGGCTAGGGTTAGGGTTACAAGAACCATAGAATTTTGCCCGCTGTTGCACTTTTAGCTGCACTTTAAATGACAAAATGAAGAGAGTCTACCCATTAGAAGAGGTATTCTTCACACTTTTCATCTGGCTCAGTTTTGCATAAAATCACTGGATAGGGCAATATACAAAAAGGTGACCAAAACTGTCCGAAAACTAAAAGTGCAGACAGGAGAAAACTATCACTCATCCTAAAGATAACTGGGGACCCGGAATGCAGCACTGACAGTAAAAAACTTCTACCTGTTGTGGGAATGCTAACCCTAACCCTAGCTAGGGTTTCAAATGTGCATTCCAGCAGGGTGTCTCAGAAGCCCTCCAAACATCAAAGATAATTTTTTTCCTCAAAGTCCAAAAAATCAGTCTCAAACTATCAAAACGGTTTCTAAAACCTCTAGGAAATGTATCTTTTTTAGTATTCTGTCTGGTTTAGGCAAATTTTCATGAAGCTGAAAAATGCTGGTAAATGGTAGTTAAATCGGCATGCTTTTAATGTCTGGCTAGGGTTAGGTTTACAAGAACCATAGAATTTTGCCCGCTGTTGCACTTTTAGCTGCACTTTAAATAACAAAATAATGAGAGTTTGCCCATTAGAACAGGTATTCTTCACACTTTTCATCTGGCTCAGTTTTGGATAAAATCACTGCATAGGGCAATATACACAAAGGTGACCAAAACTGTCCGAAAACTAAAAGTGCAGATAGGAGCAAATTATCACTCATCCTAAAGATAACTGGGGACCCGGAATGCAGCACTGACAGTAAAAAACTTCTACCTGTTGTGGGAATGCTAACCCTAACCCTAGCTAGGGTTTCAAATGTGCATTCCAGCAGTGTGTCTCAGAAGCCCTCCAAACATCAAAGATGATATTTTCCTCAAACCAAGAAAAATCAGTCTCAAACTATCAAAATGGTTTCTAAAACCTCTAGGAAATGTATCTTCTTTAATATTCGTTCTGGTTTAGGAAAATTTTCATGAATCTGAAAAATGCTGTTAAATGGTAGTTATATCGGCATGCTTTTAATGTCTGGCCAGGGTTAGGGTTTCAAGAACCATAGAATTTTGCCCGCTGTTGCACTTTTAGCTGCACTTTAAATGACAAAATGAAGAGAGTTTACCCATTAGAACAGGTATTCTTTACACTTTTCATCTGGCTCAGTTTTGGATAAAATCAATGGATAGGGCAATATTCAAAAAAGTGACCAAAACTTTCCGAAAACTAAAAGTGCAGATAGGAGCAAATTATGACTCATCCTAAAGATAACTGGGGGCCCGGAATGCACCACTGACAGTAAAAAACTTCTACCTGTTGTGGGAATGCTAACCCTAACCCTAACTAGGGTTTGAAATGTGCATTCCAGCAGGGTGTCTCAGAAGCCCTCCAAACATCAAAGATGAATTTTTTCCTCAAACCAAAAAAAATCAGTCTCAAACTATCAAAACGTTTTTAAAACCTCTAGGAAATGTATCTTCTTTAATAATCTGTCTTGTTCAGGCAAATTTTCATGAATCTGAAAAATGCTGTTAAATGGTAGTTAAATCGGCATGTTTTTAATGCCTGGCTAGGGTTAGGGTTACAAGAACCATAGAATTTTGCCCGCTGTTGCACTTTTAGCTGCACTTTAAATGACAAAATGAAGAGAGTCTACCCATTAGAACAGGTATTCTTCACACTTTTCATCTGGCTCAGTTTTGCATAAAATCACTGGATAGGGCAATATACAAAAAGGTGACCAAAACTGTCCGAAAACTAAAAGTGCAGATAGGAGAAAATTATCACTCATCCTAAAGATAACTGGGTACCCGGAATGCAGCACTGACAGTAAAAAACTTCTACCTGTTGTGGGAATGCTATCCCTAACCCTAGCTAGGGCTTCAAATGTGCATTCCAGCAGGGTGTCTCAGAAGCCCTCCAAACATCAAAGATGAATTTTTTCCTCAAACCAAAAAAAATCAGTCTCAAACTATCAAAACGGTTTCTAAAACCTCTAGTAGATGTATCTTCTTTAATATTCTGTCTGGTTTAGGCAAATTTTCATGAAGCTGAAAAATGCTGTTAAATGGTAGTTAAATCGGCATGCTTTTAATGCCTGACCAGTGTTAGGGTTACAAGAACCATAGAATTTTGCCCGCTGTTGCACTTTTAGCTGCACTTTAAATGACAAAATAAAGAGAATTTACCCATTAGAACAGGTATTCTTCAAACTTTTCATCTGGCTCAGTTTTGGATAAAATCACTGGATAGGGCAATATACAAAAAGGTGACCAAAACTGTCCGAAAACTAAAAGTGCAGATAGGAGCAAATTATCACTCATACTAAAGATAACTGGGGACCCGGAATGCAGCACTGACAGTAAAAAACCTCTACCTGTTGTGGGAATGCTAACCCTAACCCTAGCTAGGGTTTCAAATGTGCATTCCAGCAGGGTGTCTCAGAAGCCCACCAAACATCAAAGATGAATTTTTTCCTCAAACCAAGAAAAATCAGTCTCAAACTATCAAAATGGTTTCTAAAACCTCTAGGAAATGTATCTTTTTTAGTATTCTGTCTGGTTTAGGCAAATTTTCATGAAGCTGAAAAATGCTGGTAAATGGTAGTTAAATCGGCATGCTTTTAATGTCTGGCTAGGGTTAGGTTTACAAGTACCATAGAATTTTGCCCGCTGTTGCACTTTTAGCTGCACTTTAAATAACAAAATAATGAGAGTTTGCCCATTAGAACAGGTATTCTTCACACTTTTCATCTGGCTCAGTTTTGGATAAAATCACTGCATAGGGCAATATACAAAAAGGTGACCAAAACTGTCCGAAAACTAAAAGTGCAGATAGGAGCAAATTATGACTCATCCTAAAGATAACTGGGGACCCGGAATGCAGCACTGACAGTAAAAAACTTCTACCTGTTGTGGGAATGCTAACCCTAACCCTAGCTAGGGTTTCAAATGTGCATTCCAGCAGTGTGTCTCAGAAGCCCTCCAAACATCAAACATAATTTTTTCCTCAAACCAAGAAAAATCAGTCTCAAACTATCAAAATGGTTTCTAAAACCTCTAGGAAATGTATCTTCTTTAATATTCGTTCTGGTTTAGGAAAATTTTCATGAAGCTGAAAAATGCTGTTAAATGGTAGTTATATCGGCATGCTTTTAATGTCTGGCCAGGGTTAGGGTTTCAAGAACCATAGAATTTTGCCCGCTGTTGCACTTTTAGCTGCACTTTAAATAACAAAATAATGAGAGTTTGCCCATTAGAACAAGTTTTCTTCACACTTTTCATCTGGCTCAGTTTTGGATAAAATCACTGCATAGGGCAATATACAAAAAGGTGACCAAAACTGTCCGAAAACTAAAAGTGCAGATAGGAGCAAATTATGACTCATCCTAAAGATAACTGGGGACCCGGAATGCAGCACTGACAGTAAAAAACTTCTACCTGTTGTGGGAATGCTAACCCTAACCCTAGCTAGGGTTTCAAATGTGCATTCCAGCAGTGTGTCTCAGAAGCCCTCCAAACATCAAACATGATTTTTTCCTCAAACCAAGAAAAATCAGTCTCAAACTATCAAAATGGTTTCTAAAACCTCTAGGAAATGTATCTTTTTTAATATTCTGTCTGGTTTAGGAAAATTTTCATGAAACTGAAAAATGCTGTTAAATGGTAGTTATATCGGCATGCTTTTAATGTCTGGCCAGGGTTAGGGTTTCAAGAACCATAGAATTTTGCACGCTGTTGCACTTTTAGCTGCACTTTAAATGACAAAATGAAGAGAGTTTACCCATTAGAACAGGTATTCTTTACAGTTTTCATCTGGCTCAGTTTTGGATAAAATCAATGGATAGGGCAATATTCAAAAAAGTGACCAAAACTTTCCGAAAACTAAAAGTGCAGATAGGAGCAAATTATGACTCATCCTAAAGATAACTGGGGGCCCGGAATGCACCACTGACAGTAAAAAACTTCTACCTGTTGTGGGAATGCTAACCCTAACCCTAGCTAGGGTTTCAAATGTGCATTCCAGCAGGGTGTCTCAGAAGCCCTCCAAACATCAAAGAAGAATTTTTTCCTCAAACCAAAAAAAAATCAGGCTCAAACTATCAAAACGTTTTTAAAACCTCTAGGAAATGTATCTTCTTTAATAATCTGTCTTGTTCAGGCAAATTTTCATGAATCTGAAAAATGCTGTTAAATGGTAGTTAAATCGGCATGCTTTTAATGTCTGGCTAGGGTTAGGTTTACAAGAACCATAGAATTTTGCCCGCTGTTGCACTTTTAGCTGCACTTTAAATAACAAAATAATGAGAGTTTGCCCATTAGAACAGGTATTCTTCACACTTTTCATCTGGCTCAGTTTTGGATAAAATCACTGCATAGGGCAATATACAAAAAGGTGACCAAAACTGTCCGAAAACTAAAAGTGCAGATAGGAGCAAATTATGACTCATCCTAAAGATAACTGGGGACCCGGAATGCAGCACTGACAGTAAAAAACTTCTACCTGTTGTGGGAATGCTAACCCTAACCCTAGCTAGGGTTTCAAATGTGCATTCCAGCAGTGTGTCTCAAAGCCCTCCAAACATCAAACATGATTTTTTCCTCAAACTAAGAAAAATCAGTCTCAAACTATCAAAATGGTTTCTAAAACCTCTAGGAAATGTATCTTCTTTAATATTCTGTCTGGTTTAGGAAAATTTTCATGAAGCTGAAAAATGCTGTTAAATGGTAGTTATATCAGCATGCTTTTAATGTCTGGCCAGGGTTAGGGTTTCAAGAACCATAGAATTTTGCCCGCTGTTGCACTTTTAGCTGCACTTTAAATGACAAAATGAAGAGAGTTTACCCATTAGAACAGGTATTCTTCACAGTTTTCATCTGGCTCAGTTTTGGATAAAATCAATGGATAGGGCAATATTCAAAAAAGTGACCAAAACTTTCCGAAAACTAAAAGTGCAGATAGGAGCAAATTATGACTCATCCTAAAGATAACTGGGGGCCCGGAATGCACCACTGACAGTAAAAAACTTCTACCTGTTGTGGGAATGCTAACCCTAACCCTAATTGGGTTTGAAATGTGCATTCCAGCAGGGTGTCTCAGAAGCCCTCCAAACATCAAAGATGAATTTTTTCCTCAAACCAAAAAAAATCAGTCTCAAACTATCAAAACGTTTTTAAAACCTCTAGGAAATGTATCTTCTTTAATAATCTGTCTTGTTCAGGCAAATTTTCATGAATCTGAAAAATGCTGTTAAATGGTAGTTAAATCGGCATGCTTTTAATGTCTGGCTAGGGTTAGGTTTACAAGAACCATAGAATTTTGCCCGCTGTTGCACTTTTAGCTGCACTTTAAATAACAAAATAATGAGAGTTTGCCCATTAGAACAAGTATTCTTCACACTTTTCATCTGGCTCAGTTTTGGATAAAATCACTGCATAGGGCAATATACAAAAAGGTGACCAAAACTGTCCGAAAACTAAAAGTGCAGATAGGAGCAAATTATGACTCATCCTAAAGATAACTGGGGACCCGGAATGCAGCACTGACAGTAAAAAACTTCTACCTGTTGTGGGAATGCTAACCCTAACCCTAGCTAGGGTTTCAAATGTGCATTCCAGCAGTGTGTCTCAGAAGCCCTCCAAACATCAAACATGATTTTTTCCTCAAACCAAGAAAAATCAGTCTCAAACTATCAAAATGGTTTCTAAAACCTCTAGGAAATGTATCTTTTTTAGTATTCTGTCTGGTTTAGGCAAATTTTCATGAAGCTGTAAAATGCTGGTAAATGGTAGTTAAATCGGCATGCTTTTAATGTCTGGCTAGGGTTAGGTTTACAAGAACCATAGAATTTTGCCCGCTGTTGCACTTTTAGCTGCACTTTAAATAACAAAATAATGAGAGTTTGCCCATTAGAACAGGTATTCTTCACACTTTTCATCTGGCTCAGTTTTGGATAAAATCACTGCATAGGGCAATATACAAAAAGGTGACCAAAACTGTCCGAAAACTAAAAGTGCAGATAGTAGCTAATTATCACTCATCCTAAAGATAACTGGGGACCCGGAATGCAGCACTGACAGTAAAAAACTTCTACCTGTTGTGGGAATGCTAACCCTAACCCTAGCTAGGGTTTCAAATGAGCATTCCAGCAGTGTGTCTCAGAAGCCCTCCAAACATCAAACAAGATTTTTTCCTCAAACCAAGAAAAATCAGTCTCAAACTATCAAAATGGTTTCTAAAACCTCTAGGAAATGTATCTTCTTTAATATTCTGTCTGGTTTAGGAAAATTTTCATGAAGCTGAAAAATGCTGTTAAATGGTAGTTATATCGGCATGCTTTTAATGTCTGGCCAGGGTTAGGGTTTCAAGAACCATGGAATTTTGCCCGCTGTTGCACTTTTAGCTGCACTTTAAATGACAAAATGAAGAGAGTTTACCCATTAGAACAGGTATTCTTTACACTTTTCATCTGGCTCAGTTTTGGATAAAATCAATGGATAGGGCAATATTCAAAAAAGTGACCAAAACTTTCCGAAAACTAAAAGTGCAGATAGGAGCAAATTATGACTCATCCTAAAGATAACTGGGGGCCCGGAATGCACCACTGACAGTAAAAAACTTCTACCTGTTGAGGGAATGCTAACCCTAACCCTAACTAGGGTTTGAAATGTGCATTCCAGCAGGGTGTCTCAGAAGCCCTCCAAACATCAAAGATAATTTTTTTCCTCAAAGTCCAAAAAATCAGTCTCAAACTATCAAAACGGTTTCTAAAACCTCTAGGAAATGTATCTTTTTTAGTATTCTGTCTGGTTTAGGCAAATTTTCATGAAGCTGAAAAATGCTGGTAAATGGTAGTTAAATCGGCATGCTTTTAATGTCTGGCTAGGGTTAGGTTTACAAGAACCATAGAATTTTGCCCGCTGTTGCACTTTTAGCTGCACTTTAAATAACAAAATAATGAGAGTTTGCCCATTAGAACAGGTATTCTTCACACTTTTCATCTGGCTCAGTTTTGGATAAAATCACTGCATAGGGCAATATACACAAAGGTGACCAAAACTGTCCGAAAACTAAAAGTGCAGATAGGAGCAAATTATCACTCATCCTAAAGATAACTGGGGACCCGGAATGCAGCACTGACAGTAAAAAACTTCTACCTGTTGTGGGAATGCTAACCCTAACCCTAGCTAGGGTTTCAAATGTGCATTCCAGCAGTGTGTCTCAGAAGCCCTCCAAACATCAAAGATGATATTTTCCTCAAACCAAGAAAAATCAGTCTCAAACTATCAAAATGGTTTCTAAAACCTCTAGGAAATGTATCTTCTTTAATATTCGTTCTGGTTTAGGAAAATTTTCATGAATCTGAAAAATGCTGTTAAATGGTAGTTATATCGGCATGCTTTTAATGTCTGGCCAGGGTTAGGGTTTCAAGAACCATAGAATTTTGCCCGCTGTTGCACTTTTAGCTGCACTTTAAATGACAAAATGAAGAGAGTTTACCCATTAGAACAGGTATTCTTTACACTTTTCATCTGGCTCAGTTTTGGATAAAATCAATGGATAGGGCAATATTCAAAAAAGTGACCAAAACTTTCCGAAAACTAAAAGTGCAGATAGGAGCAAATTATGACTCATCCTAAAGATAACTGGGGGCCCGGAATGCACCACTGACAGTAAAAAACTTCTACCTGTTGAGGGAATGCTAACCCTAACCCTAACTAGGGTTTGAAATTCCAGCAGGGTGTCTCAGAAGCCCTCCAAACATCAAAGATGAATTTTTTCCTCAAACCAAAAAAAATCAGTCTCAAACTATCAAAACGTTTTTAAAACCTCTAGGAAATGTATCTTCTTTAATAATCTGTCTTGTTCAGGCAAATTTTCATGAATCTGAAAAATGCTGTTAAATGGTAGTTAAATCGGCATGTTTTTAATGCCTGGCTAGGGTTAGGGTTACAAGAACCATAGAATTTTGCCCGCTGTTGCACTTTTAGCTGCACTTTAAATGACAAAATGAAGAGAGTCTACCCATTAGAATAGGTATTCTTCACACTTTTCATCTGGCTCAGTTTTGCATAAAATCACTGGATAGGGCAATATACAAAAAGGTGACCAAAACTGTCCGAAAACTAAAAGTGCAGATAGGAGAAAATTATCACTCATCCTAAAGATAACTGGGTACCCGGAATGCAGCACTGACAGTAAAAAACTTCTACCTGTTGTGGGAATGCTATCCCTAACCCTAGCTAGGGCTTCAAATGTGCATTCCAGCAGGGTGTCTCAGAAGCCCTCCAAACATCAAAGATGATTTTTTTCCTCAAACCAAAAAAAATCAGTCTCAAACTATCAAAACGGTTTCTAAAACCTCTAGTAGATGTATCTTCTTTAATATTCTGTCTGGTTTAGGCAAATTTTCATGAAGCTGAAAAATGCTGTTAAATGGTAGTTAAATCGGCATGCTTTTAATGCCTGACCAGTGTTAGGGTTACAAGAACCATAGAATTTTGCCCGCTGTTGCACTTTTAGCTGCACTTTAAATGACAAAATAAAGAGAATTTACCCATTAGAACAGGTATTCTTCAAACTTTTCATCTGGCTCAGTTTTGGATAAAATCACTGGATAGGGCAATATACAAAAAGGTGACCAAAACTGTCCGAAAACTAAAAGTGCAGATAGGAGCAAATTATCACTCATACTAAAGATAACTGGGGACCCGGAATGCAGCACTGACAGTAAAAAACCTCTACCTGTTGTGGGAATGCTAACCCTAACCCTAGCTAGGGTTTCAAATGTGCATTCCAGCAGGGTGTCTCAGAAGCCCACCAAACATCAAAGATGAATTTTTTCCTCAAACCAAGAAAAATCAGTCTCAAACTATCAAAATGGTTTCTAAAACCTCTAGGAAATGTATCTTTTTTAGTATTCTGTCTGGTTTAGGCAAATTTTCATGAAGCTGAAAAATGCTGGTAAATGGTAGTTAAATCGGCATGCTTTTAATGTCTGGCTAGGGTTAGGTTTACAAGTACCATAGAATTTTGCCCGCTGTTGCACTTTTAGCTGCACTTTAAATAACAAAATAATGAGAGTTTGCCCATTAGAACAGGTATTCTTCACACTTTTCATCTGGCTCAGTTTTGGATAAAATCACTGCATAGGGCAATATACAAAAAGGTGACCAAAACTGTCCGAAAACTAAAAGTGCAGATAGGAGCAAATTATGACTCATCCTAAAGATAACTGGGGACCCGGAATGCAGCACTGACAGTAAAAAACTTCTACCTGTTGTGGGAATGCTAACCCTAACCCTAACTAGGGTTTCAAATGTGCATTCCAGCAGTGTGTCTCAGAAGCCCTCCAAACATCAAACATAATTTTTTCCTCAAACCAAGAAAAATCAGTCTCAAACTATCAAAATGGTTTCTAAAACCTCTAGGAAATGTATCTTCTTTAATATTCGTTCTGGTTTAGGAAAATTTTCATGAAGCTGAAAAATGCTGTTAAATGGTAGTTATATCGGCATGCTTTTAATGTCTGGCCAGGGTTAGGGTTTCAAGAACCATAGAATTTTGCCCGCTGTTGCACTTTTAGCTGCACTTTAAATGACAAAATGAAGAGAGTTTACCCATTAGAACAGGTATTCTTTACAGTTTTCATCTGGCTCAGTTTTGGATAAAATCAATGGATAGGGCAATATTCAAAAAAGTGACCAAAACTTTCCGAAAACTAAAAGTGCAGATAGGAGCAAATTATGACTCATCCTAAAGATAACTGGGGGCCCGGAATGCACCACTGACAGTAAAAAACTTCTACCTGTTGTGGGAATGCTAACCCTAACCCTAACTAGGGTTTGAAATGTGCATTCCAGCAGGGTGTCTCAGAAGCCCTCCAAACATCAAAGATGAATTTTTTCCTCAAACCAAAAAAAATCAGTCTCAAACTATCAAAACGTTTTTAAAACCTCTAGGAAATGTATCTTCTTTAATAATCTGTCTTGTTCAGGCAAATTTTCATGAATCTGAAAAATGCTGTTAAATGGTAGTTAAATCGGCATGCTTTTAATGTCTGGCTAGGGTTAGGTTTACAAGAACCATAGAATTTTGCCCGCTGTTGCACTTTTAGCTGCACTTTAAATAACAAAATAATGAGAGTTTGCCCATTAGAACAAGTATTCTTCACACTTTTCATCTGGCTCAGTTTTGGATAAAATCACTGCATAGGGCAATATACAAAAAGGTGACCAAAACTGTCCGAAAACTAAAAGTGCAGATAGGAGCAAATTATGACTCATCCTAAAGATAACTGGGGACCCGGAATGCAGCACTGACAGTAAAAAACTTCTACCTGTTGTGGGAATGCTAACCCTAACCCTAGCTAGGGTTTCAAATGTGCATTCCAGCAGTGTGTCTCAGAAGCCCTCCAAACATCAAACATGATTTTTTCCTCAAACCAAGAAAAATCAGTCTCAAACTATCAAAATGGTTTCTAAAACCTCTAGGAAATGTATCTTTTTTAATATTCTGTCTGGTTTAGGAAAATTTTCATGAAACTGAAAAATGCTGTTAAATGGTAGTTATATCGGCATGCTTTTAATGTCTGGCCAGGGTTAGGGTTTCAAGAACCATAGAATTTTGCCCGCTGTTGCACTTTTAGCTGCACTTTAAATGACAAAATGAAGAGAGTTTACCCATTAGAACAGGTATTCTTTACAGTTTTCATCTGGCTCAGTTTTGGATAAAATCAATGGATAGGGCAATATTCAAAAAAGTGACCAAAACTTTCCGAAAACTAAAAGTGCAGATAGGAGCAAATTATGACTCATCCTAAAGATAACTGGGGGCCCGGAATGCACCACTGACAGTAAAAAACTTCTACCTGTTGTGGGAATGCTAACCCTAACCCTAGCTAGGGTTTCAAATGTGTATTCCAGCAGGGTGTCTCAGAAGCCCTCCAAACATCAAAGAAGAATTTTTTCCTCAAACCAAAAAAAAATCAGGCTCAAACTATCAAAACGTTTTTAAAACCTCTAGGAAATGTATCTTCTTTAATAATCTGTCTTGTTCAGGCAAATTTTCATGAATCTGAAAAATGCTGTTAAATGGTAGTTAAATCGGCATGCTTTTAATGTCTGGCTAGGGTTAGGTTTACAAGAACCATAGAATTTTGCCCGCTGTTGCACTTTTAGCTGCACTTTAAATAACAAAATAATGAGAGTTTGCCCATTAGAACAGGTGTTCTTCACACTTTTCATCTGGCTCAGTTTTGGATAAAATCACTGGATAGGGCAATATACAAAAAGGTGACCAAAACTGTCCGAAAACTAAAAGTGCAGATAGGAGCAAATTATCACTCATACTAAAGATAACTGGGGACCCGGAATGCAGCACTGACAGTAAAAAACCTCTACCTGTTGTGGGAATGCTAACCCTAACCCTAGCTAGGGTTTCAAATGTGCATTCCAGCAGGGTGTCTCAGAAGCCCACCAAACATCAAAGATGAATTTTTTCCTCAAACCAAGAAAAATCAGTCTCAAACTATCAAAACGTTTTTAAAACCTCTAGGAAATGTATCTTCTTTAATAATCTGTCTTGTTCAGGCAAATTTTCATGAAGCTGAAAAATGCTGGTAAATGGTAGTTAAATCGGCATGCTTTTAATGTCTGGCTAGGGTTAGGTTTACAAGAACCATAGAATTTTGCCCGCTGTTGCACTTTTAGCTGCACTTTAAATAACAAAATAATGAGAGTTTGCCCATTAGAACAAGTATTCTTCACACTTTTCATCTGGCTCAGTTTTGGATAAAATCACTGCATAGGGCAATATACAAAAAGGTGACCAAAACTGTCCGAAAACTAAAAGTGCAGATAGGAGCAAATTATGACTCATCCTAAAGATAACTGGGGACCCGGAATGCAGCACTGACAGTAAAAAACTTCTACCTGTTGTGGGAATGCTAACCCTAACCCTAGCTAGGGTTTCAAATGAGCATTCCAGCAGTGTGTCTCAGAAGCCCTCCAAACATCAAACATGATTTTTTCCTCAAACCAAGAAAAATCAGTCTCAAACTATCAAAATGGTTTCTAAAACCTCTAGGAAATGTATCTTTTTTAATATTCTGTCTGGTTTAGGAAAATTTTCATGAAACTGAAAAATGCTGTTAAATGGTAGTTATATCGGCATGCTTTTAATGTCTGGCCAGGGTTAGGGTTTCAAGAACCATAGAATTTTGCCCGCTGTTGCACTTTTAGCTGCACTTTAAATGACAAAATGAAGAGAGTTTACCCATTAGAACAGGTATTCTTTACAGTTTTCATCTGGCTCAGTTTTGGATAAAATCAATGGATAGGGCAATATTCAAAAAAGTGACCAAAACTTTCCGAAAACTAAAAGTGCAGATAGGAGCAAATTATGACTCATCCTAAAGATAACTGGGGGCCCGGAATGCACCACTGACAGTAAAAAACTTCTACCTGTTGTGGGAATGCTAACCCTAACCCTAGCTAGGGTTTCAAATGTGCATTCCAGCAGGGTGTCTCAGAAGCCCTCCAAACATCAAAGAAGAATTTTTTCCTCAAACCAAAAAAAAATCAGGCTCAAACTATCAAAACGTTTTTAAAACCTCTAGGAAATGTATCTTCTTTAATAATCTGTCTTGTTCAGGCAAATTTTCATGAATCTGAAAAATGCTGTTAAATGGTAGTTAAATCGGCATGTTTTTAATGCCTGGCTAGGGTTAGGGTTACAAGAACCATAGAATTTTGCCCGCTGTTGCACTTTTAGCTGCACTTTAAATGACAAAATGAAGAGAGTTTACCCATTAGAACAGGTATTCTTCACACTTTTCATCTGGCTCAGTTTTGCATAAAATCACTGGATAGGGCAATATACAAAAAGGTGACCAAAACTGTACAAAAACTAAAAGTGCAGACAGGAGAAAACTATCACTCATCCTAAAGATAACTGGGGACCCGGAATGCAGCACTGACAGTAAAAAACTTTTACCTGTTGTGGGAATGCTAACCCTAACCCTAGCTAGGGTTTCAAATGTGCATTCCAGCAGGGTGTCTCAGAAGCCCTCCAAAAATCAGAGATGAATTTTTTCCTCAAACCAAGAAAAATCAGTCTCAAACTATCAAAACGGTTTCTATAACCTCTAGGAAGTGTATCTTCTTTAATATTCTGTCTGGTTTAGGCCAATTTTCATGTAGCTGAAAAATGCTGTTAAATGGTAGTTAAATCGGCATGCTTTTAATGTCTGGCCAGGGTTAGGGTTTCAAGAACCATAGAATTTTGCCTGTTGTTGCACTTTTAGCTGCACTTTAAATGACAAAATAATGAGAGTTTGCCCATTAGAACAGGTATTCTTCACACTTTTCATCTGGCTCAGTTTTGGATAAAATCACTGGATAGGGCAATATACAAAAAGGTGACCAAAACTGTCCGAAAACTAAAAGTGCAGATAGGAGAAAATTATCACTCATCCTAAAGATAACTGCGGACCCGGAATGCAGCACTGACAGTAAAAAACTTCTACCTGTTGTGGGAATGCTAACCCTAACCCTAACTAGGGTTTAAAATGTGCATTCCAGCAGGGTGTCTCAGAAGCCCTCCAAACATCAATGATGAATTTTTTCCTCAAACTCCAAAAAATCAGTCTCAAACTATCAAAACGGTTTTAAAAACCTCTAGGAAATGTATCTTCTTTAATAATCTGTCTTGTTCAGGCAAATTTTCATGAAGCTGAAAAATGCTGTTAAATGGTAGTTAAATCGGCATGTTTTTAATGCCTAGCTAGGGTTAGGGTTACAAGAACCATAGAATTTTGACTGCTGTTGCACTTTTAGCTGCACTTTAAATGACAAAATGAAGAGAGTTTACCCATTAGAACAGGTATTCTTCACACTTTTCATCTTGCTCAGTTTTGGATAAAATCACTGCATAGGGCAATATACAAAAAGGTTTCCAAAACTGTCCGAAAACTAAAAGTGCAGATAGGAGCAAATTGTCACTCATCCTAAAGATAACTGGGGACCCGGAATGCAGCACTGACAGTAAAAAACTTCTACCTGTTGTGGGAATGCTAACCCTAACCCTAGCTAGGGTTTCAAATGTGCATTCCAGCAGGGTGTCTCAGAAGCCCTCCAAACATCAAAGATAATTTATTTCCTCAAAGTCCAAAAAATCAGTCTCAAACTATCAAAACGGTTTCTAAAACCTCTAGGAAATGTATCTTTTTTAGTATTCTGTCTGGTTTAGGCAAATTTTCATGAAGCTGAAAAATGCTGGTAAATGGTAGTTAAATCGGCATGCTTTTAATGTCTGGCCAGGGTTAGGGTTTCAAGAACCATAGAATTTTGCCTGTTGTTGGACTTTTAGCTGCACTTTAAATGACAAAATGAAGAGAGTTTACCCATTAGAACAGGTATTCTTTACACTTTTCATCTGGCTCAGTTTTGCATAAAATCACTGGATAGGGCAATATACAAAAAGGTGACCAAAACTGTCCGAAAACTAAAAGTGCAGATAGGAGCAAATTATCACTCATCCTAAAGATAACTGGGGACCCGGAATGCAGCACTGACAGTAAAAAACTTCTACCTGTTGTGGGAATGCTAACCCTAACCCTAGCTAGGGTTTCAAATGTGCATTCCAGCAGGGTGTCTCAGAAGCCCTCCAAACATCAAAGTTGAATTTCTTCCTCAAACTCCAAAAAATCAGTCTCAAACTATCAAAACGGTTTCTAAAACCTCTAGGAAATGTATCTTTTTTAGTATTCTGTCTGGTTTAGGCAAATTTTCATGAAGCTGAAAAATGCTGGTAAATGGTAGTTAAATCGGCATGCTTTTAATGTCTGGCTAGGGTTAGGTTTACAAGAACCATAGAATTTTGCCCGCTGTTGCACTTTTAGCTGCACTTTAAATAACAAAATAATGAGAGTTTGCCCATTAGAACAGGTATTATTCACACTTTTCATCTGGCTCAGTTTTGGATAAAATCACTGCATAGGGCAATATACACAAAGGTGACCAAAACTGTCCGAAAACTAAAAGTGCAGATAGGAGCAAATTATCACTCATCCTAAAGATAACTGGGGACCCGGAATGCAGCACTGACAGTAAAAAACTTCTACCTGTTGTGGGAATGCTAACCCTAACCCTAGCTAGGGTTTCAAATGTGCATTCCAGCAGGGTGTCTCAGAAGCCCTCCAAACATCAAAGTTGAATTTCTTCCTCAAACTCCAAAAAATCAGTCTCAAACTATCAAAACGGTTTCTAAAACCTCTAGGAAATGTATCTTTTTTAGTATTCTGTCTGGTTTAGGCAAATTTTCATGAAGCTGAAAAATGCTGGTAAATGGTAGTTAAATCGGCATGCTTTTAATGTCTGGCTAGGGTTAGGTTTACAAGAACCATAGAATTTTGCCCGCTGTTGCACTTTTAGCTGCACTTTAAATAACAAAATAATGAGAGTTTGCCCATTAGAACAGGTATTCTTCACACTTTTCATCTGGCTCAGTTTTGGATAAAATCACTGCATAGGGCAATATACACAAAGGTGACCAAAACTGTCCGAAAACTAAAAGTGCAGATAGGAGCAAATTATCACTCATCCTAAAGATAACTGGGGACCCGGAATGCAGCACTGACAGTAAAAAACTTCTACCTGTTGTGGGAATGCTAACCCTAACCCTAGCTAGGGTTTCAAATGTGCATTCCAGCAGTGTGTCTCAGAAGCCCTCCAAACATCAAAGATGATTTTTTCCTCAAACCAAGAAAAATCAGTCTCAAACTATCAAAATGGTTTCTAAAACCTCTAGGAAATGTATCTTCTTTAATATTCGTTCTGGTTTAGGAAAATTTTCATGAATCTGAAAAATGCTGTTAAATGGTAGTTATATCGGCATGCTTTTAATGTCTGGCCAGGGTTAGGGTTTCAAGAACCATAGAATTTTGCCCGCTGTTGCACTTTTAGCTGCACTTTAAATGACAAAATGAAGAGAGTTTACCCATTAGAACAGGTATTCTTTACACTTTTCATCTGGCTCAGTTTTGCATAAAATCACTGGATAGGGCAATATACAAAAAGGTGACCAAAACTGTCCGAAAACTAAAAGTGCAGATAGGAGCAAATTATCACTCATCCTAAAGATAACTGGGGACCCGGAATGCAGCACTGACAGTAAAAAACTTCTACCTGTTGTGGGAATGCTAACCCTAACCCTAGCTAGGGTTTCAAATGTGCATTCCAGCAGGGTGTCTCAGAAGCCCTCCAAACATCAAAGTTGAATTTCTTCCTCAAACTCCAAAAAATCAGTCTCAAACTATCAAAACGGTTTCTAAAACCTCTAGGAAATGTATCTTTTTTAGTATTCTGTCTGGTTTAGGCAAATTTTCATGAAGCTGAAAAATGCTGGTAAATGGTAGTTAAATCGGCATGCTTTTAATGTCTGGCTAGGGTTAGGTTTACAAGAACCATAGAATTTTGCCCGCTGTTGCACTTTTAGCTGCACTTTAAATAACAAAATAATGAGAGTTTGCCCATTAGAACAGGTATTCTTCACACTTTTCATCTGGCTCAGTTTTGGATAAAATCACTGCATAGGGCAATATACACAAAGGTGACCAAAACTGTCCGAAAACTAAAAGTGCAGATAGGAGCAAATTATCACTCATCCTAAAGATAACTGGGGACCCGGAATGCAGCACTGACAGTAAAAAACTTCTACCTGTTGTGGGAATGCTAACCCTAACCCTAGCTAGGGTTTCAAATGTGCATTCCAGCAGTGTGTCTCAGAAGCCCTCCAAACATCAAAGATGATTTTTTCCTCAAACCAATAAAAATCAGTCTCAAACTATCAAAATGGTTTCTAAAACCTCTAGGAAATGTATCTTCTTTAATATTCGTTCTGGTTTAGGAAAATTTTCATGAATCTGAAAAATGCTGTTAAATGGTAGTTATATTGGCATGCTTTTAATGTCTGGCCAGGGTTAGGGTTTCAAGAACCATAGAATTTTGCCCGCTGTTGCACTTTTAGCTGCACTTTAAATGACAAAATGAAGAGAGTTTACCCATTAGAACAGGTATTCTTTACACTTTTCATCTGGCTCAGTTTTGGATAAAATCAATGGATAGGGCAATATTCAAAAAAGTGACCAAAACTTTCCGAAAACTAAAAGTGCCGATAGGAGCAAATTATGACTCATCCTAAAGATAACTGGGGGCCCGGAATGCACCACTGACAGTAAAAAACTTCTACCTGTTGTGGGAATGCTAACCCTAACCCTAACTAGGGTTTGAAATGTGCATTCCAGCAGGGTGTCTCAGAAGCCCTCCAAACATCAAAGATGAATTTTTTCCTCAAACCAAAAAAAATCAGTCTCAAACTATCAAAACGTTTTTAAAACCTCTAGGAAATGTATCTTCTTTAATAATCTGTCTTGTTCAGGCAAATTTTCATGAATCTGAAAAATGCTGTTAAATGGTAGTTAAATCGGCATGTTTTTAATGCCTGGCTAGGGTTAGGGTTACAAGAACCATAGAATTTTGCCCGCTGTTGCACTTTTAGCTGCACTTTAAATGACAAAATGAAGAGAGTCTACCCATTAGAACAGGTATTCTTCACACTTTTCATCTGGCTCAGTTTTGCATAAAATCACTGGATAGGGCAATATACAAAAAGGTGACCAAAACTGTCCGAAAACTAAAAGTGCAGATAGGAGAAAATTATCACTCATCCTAAAGATAACTGGGGACCCGGAATGCAGCACTGACAGTAAAAAACTTCTACCTGTTGTGGGAATGCTATCCCTGACCCTAGCTAGGGCTTCAAATGTGCATTCCAGCAGGGTGTCTCAGAAGCCCTCCAAACATCAAAGATGAATTTTTTCCTCAAACCAAAAAAAATCAGTCTCAAACTATCAAAATGGTTTCTAAAACCTCTAGGAAATGTATCTTTTTTAGTATTCTGTCTGGTTTAGGCAAATTTTCATGAAGCTGAAAAATGCTGGTAAATGGTAGTTAAATCAGCATGCTTTTAATGTCTGGCTAGGGTTAGGTTTACAAGTACCATAGAATTTTGCCCGCTGTTGCACTTTTAGCTGCACTTTAAATAACAAAATAATGAGAGTTTGCCCATTAGAACAGGTATTCTTCACACTTTTCATCTGGCTCAGTTTTGGATAAAATCACTGCATAGGGCAATATACAAAAAGGTGACCAAAACTGTCCGAAAACTAAAAGTGCAGATAGGAGCAAATTATGACTCATCCTAAAGATAACTGGGGACCCGGAATGCAGCACTGACAGTAAAAAACTTCTACCTGTTGTGGGAATGCTAACCCTAACCCTAGCTAGGGTTTCAAATGTGCATTCCAGCAGTGTGTCTCAGAAGCCCTCCAAACATCAAACATGATTTTTTCCTCAAACCAAGAAAAATCAGTCTCAAACTATCAAAATGGTTTCTAAAACCTCTAGGAAATGTATCTTCTTTAATATTCTGTCTGGTTTAGGAAAATTTTCATGAAGCTGAAAAATGCTGTTAAATGGTAGTTATATCGGAATGCTTTTAATGTCTGGCCAGGGTTAGGGTTTCAAGAACCATAGAATTTTGCCCGCTGTTGCACTTTTAGCTGCACTTTAAATGACAAAATGAAGAGAGTTTACCCATTAGAACAGGTATTCTTTACAGTTTTCATCTGGCTCAGTTTTGGATAAAATCAATGGATAGGGCAATATTCAAAAAAGTGACCAAAACTTTCCGAAATCTAAAAGTGCAGATAGGAGCAAATTATGACTCATCCTAAAGATAACTGGGGGCCCGGAATGCACCACTGACAGTAAAAAACTTCTACCTGTTGTGGGAATGCTAACCCTAACCCTAACTAGGGTTTGAAATGTGCATTCCAGCAGGGTGTCTCAGAAGCCCTCCAAACATCAATGATGAATTTTTTCCTCAAACCAAAAAAAATCAGTCTCAAACTATCAAAACGTTTTTAAAACCTCTAGGAAATGTATCTTCTTTAATAATCTGTCTTGTTCAGGCAAATTTTCATGAATCTGAAAAATGCTGTTAAATGGTAGTTAAATCGGCATGCTTTTAATGTCTGGCTAGGGTTAGGGTTACAAGAACCATAGAATTTTGCCCGCTGTTGCACTTTTAGCTGCACTTTAAATGACAAAATGAAGAGAGTTTACCCATTAGAACAGGTATTCTTTACACTTTTCATCTGGCTCAGTTTAGGGTAAAATCACTGGATAGGGCAATATACAAAAAGGTGACCAAAACTGTCCGAAAACTAAAAGTGCAGATAGGAGAAAATTATCACTCATCCTAAAGATAACTGGGGACCCGGAATGCAGCAGTGACAGTAAAAAACTTCTACCATTTGTGGGAATGCTAACCCTAACCCTAGCTACGGTTTCAGATGTGCATTACAGCAGGGTGTCTCAGAAGCCCTCCAAACATCAAAGATGAATTTTTTCCTCAAACTCCAAAAATTCAGTCTCAACCTATCAAAACGGTTTCTAAAACCTCTAGGAAATGTATCTTCTTTAATATTCTGTCTGGTTTAGACAAATTATCATTAAGCTGAAAAATGCTGTTAAATGGTAGTTAAATCGGCATGCTTTCAATGCCTGGCTAGGGTTAGGGTTACAAGAACCATAGAATTTTGCCCGCTGTTGCACTTTTAGCTGCACTTTAAATGACAAAATGAAGAGAGTTTACCTATTTAGAACAGGTATTCTTTACACTTTTCATCTGGCTCAGTTTTGGATAAAATCAATGGATAGGGCAATATTCAAAAAAGTGACCAAAACTTTCCAAGAACTAAAAGTGCAGATAGGAGAAAATTATCACTCATCCTAAAGATAACTGGGGACCTGGAATGCAGCACTGACAGTAAAAAACTTCTACCTGTTGTGGGAATGCTAACCCTAACCCTAGCTAGGGTTTCAAATGTACATTCCGGCAGGGTGTCTCAGAAGCCCTCCAAACATCAAAGTTGAATTTCTTCCTCAAACTCCAAAAAATCAGTCTCAAACTATCAAAACGGTTTCTAAAACCTCTAGGAAAAGTATGTTCTTTAATCATCTTTCTGGTTTAGGCAAATTTTCATGAAGCTGAAAAATGCTGCTAAATGGTAGTTAAATCGTAATGCTTTTAATGTCTGGCTAGGGTTAGGGTTACAAGAACCATAGAATTTTGCCCGCTCTTGCAATTTTAGCTGCACTTTAAATGTCAAAATGAAGAGAGTTTACCCATTAGAACAGGTATTCTTCACACTGTTCATCTGGCTCAGTTTTGGATAAAATCACTGGATAGGGCAATATACAAAAAGGTGACCAAAACTGTCCGAAAACTAAAAGTGCAGATAGGAGAAAATTATCACTCATCCTAAAGATAACTGGGGGCCCGGAATGCAGCACTGACAGTAAAAAACTTCTACCTGTTGTGGGAAAGCTAACCCTAACCCTAGCTAGGGTTTCAAATGTGGATTCCAGCAGGGTGTCTCAGAAGCCCTCCAAACATCAAAGTTGAATTTTTTCCTCAAACCAAAAAAAATCAGTCTCAAACTATCAAAACGGTTTTTAAAATCTCTAGGAAATGTATCTTCTTTAATAATCTTTCTGGTTTAGGCAAATTTTCATGAAGCTGAAAAATGCTGTCAAATGGTAGTTAAATCGGAAGGCTTTTAATGTTTGGCTACGGTTAGAGTTACAAGAACCATAGGATTTTGCCCTCTGTTGCACTTTTAGCTGCACTTTAAATGACAAAATCAAGAGAGTTTACCCATTAGAACAGATATTCTTCATACTTTTCATCTGGCTCAGTTTTTGATAAAATCACTGCATAGGGCAATATACAAAAAGGTGACCAAAACTGTCCGAAAACTAAAAGTGCAGATAGGAGCAAATTATCACTCATCCTAAAGATAACTGGGGGCCCGGAATGCAGCACTGACAGTAAAAAACTTCCACCTGTTGTGGGAATGCTAACCCTTACCCTAGCTAAGGTTTCAAATGTACATTCCGGCAGGGTGTCTCAGAAGCCCTCCAAACATCAAAGATGACTTTTTTCCTCAAACTCCAAAAAATCAGTCTCAACCTATGAAAACCGTTTCTAAAACCTCTAGGAAATGTATCTTCTTTAATAATCTGTCTGGTTTAGACAAATTTTCATGAAGCTGAAAAATGCTGTTAAATGGTAGTTAAATCGGCATGCTTTTAATGCCTGGCTAGGGTTAGGATTACAAGAACCATAGAATTGTGCCCGCTGTTGCACTTTTAGCTCCACTTTAAATGACAAAATGAAGAGAGTTTACCCATTAGAACAGGTATTCTTCACAATTTTCATATGGCTCAGTTTTGGATAAAATCACTGCATAGGGCAATATACAAAAAGGTGACCAAAACTGTCCGAAACCTAAAAGTGCAGATAGGAGCAAATTATCACTCATCCTAAAGATAACTGGGGACCCGGAATGCAGCACTGACAGTAAAAAACTTCTACCTGTTGTGGGAATGCTAAACCTAACCCTAGCTATGGTTTCAAATGTGCATTCCGGCAGGGTGTCTCAGAAGCCCTCCAAACATCAAAGTTGAATTTTTTCCTCAAACTCCAAAAAATCAGTCTCAACCTATCAAAACGGTTTCTAAAACCTCTAGGAAATGTATCTTCTTTAATAATCTGTCTTGTTCAGGCAAATTTTCATGAAGCTGAAAAATACTGTTAAATGGTAGTTAAATCGGCATGCTTTTAATGTCTGGCTTGGGTTAGGGTTACAAGAACCATAGAATTGTGCCCGCTGTTGCACTTTTAGCTGCACTTTAAATGACAAAATGAAGAGAGTTTACCCATTAGAACAGGTATTCTTCACAATTTTCATATGGCTCAGTTTTGGATAAAATCACTGCATAGGGCAATATACAAAAAGGTGACCAAAACTGTCCGAAACCTAAAAGTGCAGATAGGAGGAAATTATCACTCATCCTAAAGATAACTGGGGAACCGGAATTCAGCACTGACAGTGAAAAACTTCTACTTGTTGTGGGAATGCTAACCCTAACCCTAGCTAGGGTTTCAAATGTGCATTCCAGCAGGGTGTCTCAGAAGCCCTCCAAACATCAAAGATAATTTTTTTCCTCAAAGTCCAACAAATCAGTCTCAAACTATCAAAACGGTTTCTAAAACCTCTAGGAAATGTATCTTCTTTAATATTCTGTCTGGTTTAGGCAAATTTTCATGAAGCTGAAAGATGCTGTTAAATGGTAGTTAAATCGGCATGCTTTTAATGTCTGGCTAGGCGTAGGTTTACAAGAACCATAGAATTTTGCCCGCTGTTGCACTTTTAGCTGCACTTTAAATGACAAAATAAAGAGAGTTTACCCATTAGAACAGGTATTCTTCAAACTTTTCATCTGGCTCAGTTTTGGATAAAATCACTGTGTAGAGAAAACCGGTTCAGGGACGCCAAATATGTAATCATAGTGGCTCTCTGAAGGCACCAGTTCTGTAGGGTTTGGGCATTTACTGAGACAATTATTAATTGTAGCAGTAAATCACAAAGTTGATTCTTTTGGTGGCTTTAGAGTCCAACCATGCGACATAACTCAAACAACGCGCACACACAGGTACTAATACACGAGGATACATTTATTAATACATAGAATATGCATATAAACCTAACAGATCTTATCGAGAGGGTTATCAGAATACAAAAGGTATATTCGGTCAGTTACAAAGAGTTACACATATCAAGAGGACATACGTTCAGTATATCATTCATTAAGACCGTTTCGTAAAGTGAACTTGGTTACAACTTCTACATTAGATACTCAAACAAGTACATAACTCTTAGGAATTAAATTGATATCAACTGGTTGGGATAACAATTGAATTCTCGAGCTGTAATGCATTGAAGTTGAATACTCATCCAATCTTTGGGGATTCAGATCTCCTGCGGGCACAAAGAAACAGTTGCAGGCTGTTGCTGTCCAATCCGCGCTCTCTGGCTCGGTGCCAGGCTGTGCTGTGCGGCTTGCGACGGTGTGCTGCTGATTCTCACTGTTGGCTTTAACTAGCAAAGTTTGTGCACAGGAGAAAAGATGACTGTGGGTCCCAGCAAGTCAGGAAGAGGACCAGTTCGTTCCTGATGAAGAGCTAGTTCTGAATAGTGATTCAGCTTTCCACAGTTCCGACCTGTTCACGAGGCCTGCTGCTGGTTACTCTCTGGCAACCTCCACTCTAGACTCTTAGAACAAAGGAAAGTTCTGGCACTCGGACACACTGGCCGTTCCGTGGTTGTCCGGGCTGAGTCTCAGGATGGTCAGGAGGCGCGCTGCGAGAATGTCCTGCCCTTGGGATTCTCCTTTGAATTCCTTCTGAATCTTGTTGAATCTCCCAGGCTCTCTGTGTTGCCTGTTTTTACCTGGAGGAACTTCAGCTCATTGATTGGCTGAAAGTTCCATGGGCATCAGAGTCCCACGTGGGTTACTCGGCCCTACCGGTCCCTGATTGGTTGATCAAGGTGAGATATGAGTCACTTAGTCCTGACACTTAGGAATGCAATCCAGATGTCCAACTCGCACTCCCTAGACAGATAGGCGCCAATGGGTGACCATTGATCATGATAGCCAGGCTTAGCTAAGTGCATCCCCCTTTGGGAGCTGTCCTTGGACCTTAAATCACCTTGCATGAATGGTTTCTCTGTGGCTGCACCACAGAGATGAACAGAGAAATGAGGCCTAATTTGGGAAGCTCAGAAACACTTAATTCTGCCTTATTATTAAGCCTCGCCGCTACATATCCCCCCTTTTTGAAGGTCACGAGGTCCTGAGGCGTTGTTGCCTTCAAAACAAAACAGAGTTAAGTGATGTCCCTTGCCATTAGAACATTAATCTTAAATGTCTACATTACTCCTCGAGAATTCATACCGGAACCAGCATTGGATACAAACAGGATGAATAACATCTGGAGTATGTATAAACACGGTAGGAGACATTATCTCAGTCTAGGAATTACACATCAGGAAGTTCACTGTCAATATCTGATACCTCTGTGGTAGATATTTGGGGAGAAGTCACTTCCTTTCTTTTGACATGCTACCTTTGACTCATTCATGCTACCCAGAGTACATCTTGATGTGAGAGTACATCATTCAGAGTACACTGTCACTCATGATCCAGCTACCTGGCAGTAGTGTTACAATAACAACAGTTCCTGTTCCCAGCCCCCGATAAACCACAACACCTGTGTTGGGTATCTGCTAGGGTGGTTTGGAGGTTTGTTCCATTAAAGCAAACTAACTACCTGTACCTCTTCAGGGCTTACTGTTTCTTGGATTTCTATCCAATTGAATAGTGTGGCACCTGAAGGCATCTTAGACCTCAAGTTTGGTCTTATATTGTCTGGTTCCAGACCGTACAGTGTTAAGTTACCATGCTGTACAATGGCCTCCTCGGGAACTTACAGGAAAACTATTGGTTAGGTAGCTGCATTGCGGTAGCTGTATCATGCCTGTCACAAGTCATAGTGTCAGTTAAATGTGGTGTGCTGACCAGCCATTTACTTCCCACCTGCTCTTCATGGGGTTCATTAACCTCCCTCTGCTCGTTAGTAGCTTTACACCCTTCATTGGTGAATCGTTTAGACACAGCCAATGGATAGCTTTGGTAGCCATACCCATCTCAAGATTTGGAACCGAATTCAATCTTGGATTGCCTTCTGGGTGAGCTATGAGCGATGGGGTTAATGTCACACACTCCTCTACTGAGAAGAGTGGAATCAAGTGGGTTGGGATTTGTGCCGTGGTTAGACTGGCTACAGTGGCACTAAACTCCCTTAACAGGTCTTGTGTCAACATTCTGGCCTGTTGCACACAAGCATAAACCCACTGTATAACACCAACAATCATGTCCACTGGTTGGGGAATAAGATTTAACCCTGTTGCATAGGAAATTGCCTGTAGGGTATTCCCTAAGCTTTCCAACTTTTGCTGCTGTTGATACAGTCTGTCACTACCCTCTGGCATCTCTGACACCTGCCTTCTTGGGGCAGTCAGGGTGAGAGTGCCAGTAGCACACAAACCTACCAGAAAAAGCAAACGTGCAACAGTGGCGGCAGCAATCAGTCCTCCCAAAAGTCTTTTCGGGTGGCTGATCCCAGTCATCTCCTTCTGGGTGACTGTTGCCTTTCTAAGCTGGTGCAGCATGTACATGGTGTCTTCCTCAGTATGCCATGTGGCATCTTGGGCACCAACCTCCTGGAAATCTGGGGAGATCTGACGCAGCGGCTGATGCTGCTCCTCCTTTTCCAGGGCATCTGCTTTTTCGATTTGTTCATGCCTGTGCTCTAGGAACCCTGCAGGGGGCGGTGCAGCGGTGGAGCATGCCTGACCCTCGGCTGAGTGGTCATCTGGAGCACCTGAGTGATCTGGGATTGTTACCCCATTCTCACTGTTCAGGTCCACCCTGCACACTTCCTGATTGAGGAATCCCTCTATTGGCATGTTTACAATCGTTCGCTGGGCGTGGGTGTAGGACACCTGCTCGCTCCCCCCTTCCCTCGCTAGGGGTTCAGGGAGCTGCCCCAGCACTGGGATAGCTAGTTCACTGTCTTTGAACTCACTATCACTCACCAGGCCCATGTCAGTGCAGGCGGGGATTCTGACACCCCTCTTTGCGATGTCCTGCACTGGCAGGCGGGTGGCTTGACCATCCAGCTCCAGTCTGGCTGAACCACTGTTGGTCAGACTCAGACTGACAAACTGAGCTGGTGGCTGTAAGAAAACCGGCTCGGCTTTCATTCCCTGTCCCTTCCTGGGGACTGGGTGTGTTGGCAACCCTGCCGTTGAGGCAGGAACAATCAGGTCAGTCTCACTCACTACCTGGTAGTTGTGAGAAATAATATTACCTGACTGCAGGTTCCCTGGGTCACAGCAGAGGGAATCGGCATCTGGGATCAGGTGTGTCCACAGCGCACTAGTCTCAGCGTCCAGCTGGACCTCCTGTCTAACCTGTGAATGTTGCACTAGGGGCACCTGGCGGTGGCCCTGCGACAGCTGCTCAAGCAGATCCTCACTAATAGAGGACCTCTCAGGGCTAAGGGTGAGGGCTACATCACCAACCTGCTCTCCTGCCATCTGGATCCCTTCCACCACTGCGGGGTGGTGGTCCTGACCCCTCTTGGGTGCCAGGGTGCACAGGGAAAGCTCCTTTTCATCGCCAGGTGGGGAGATCTGCTCCTCTTTAGGGACGTAAAAGGGGTGTGCTTTACCTGGTGGATCAGGCGGCTGCTTGGAGCAGCGCTCCTGTGGCAGGGAGGCTGTTGGGACCTCAGCCGGGACAGGACTTCCCTGTATATCTGGGGAACAAGGAAATATTTTTATTTCTTGTCCAGAGGGAACAGAAGGAATCTCCGCATGGGCTTCTGTGTTCGGTGGGCTCTGTGTGAGCACAGTCTGCCTCTTGGCCCCCCTTTCCTTCTGTACAGAAGACTTAGGAGCCTTGACCTGTTTCCACACTTTGCCTTTCTGGTGATCCACCAAAGGTTCCTCTCTGAGTCGCATGCCCTTTTCTTTTTCTACCCGTTTGAGCTTGCCGTGTGACATCAAACACCTTTCAACCTCAGTGTCAATCAGTGTCTCACTGGGTAAGACATCTCCCATGGCAGCCTTGAGGTAAAAGCTTCTTGCTTTTCCTCTGCGTTTTACTGCCTGCTCTGTGACTTCAGGGGTGGAGTCAGCACTCACTTGGGAGTGGCTGACCTTATCCAGGCAGGAACCATTCCGCTCAATCAGATAGACTGAGGGAGGGAGAGGGGGCGGGTCTCCGCCTCCTCCAGTGGAGAGTATCAGCTCATTCACGCTTCCGGCAGCCTTGGGGAACGGTTGTCCCTGTCCTAATAAAGCTTGTTCAAGCCTGGCCAGGCGGGCGGCTACTGAATCCTTTTGTTCAGTTTTTTCTAGCCCTTTCCCTCCCCCGGTGTTCTCATGGCACTTAGGACGCTGGGTGCGGTCCAGTGTGAGTGCTTTGGAACGGGGCTTAGCCAGCTCAGGAGCCTGTGCTCCTTCGAGCAGGGGGGAATTAACCCTGCTGGCTCTGACGGCGAACACAGTCGCTTTAACAGCTTTTTGCTCAGAGCGACTTTGGACATCATACTCCCAGGCTTTCTGCACGAATCTCTTGATATCAGTCATTTCCATGGTCTGTGCATCTGTATGCATTAAGATCATCTTTCTGACTGACGGGTGGAGATTCGCAATGAATAAACCCTTGAAATGTGTGTTCTCTTCGCAACCCTCATCATTTCGCCCTGCAAAATAAGTTCGTCTAAGTCTCTCGTAATATTTGCGAGGGGACTCTGCTCTCTCGTGCTTAATGTTAAGAGCGGCGGCTATCGCAGCAGTCGGGTCAATAAACGCACTGTATTCTTCGATAAGTGCTTGACATAGCTGCTCAAAGTCATTACAGACTTCTTTCATCTGCCTAGCCATCCACTCATGTACAGCTCTGCTGGTAGTTTTTCTAACCAGAAACACTTTCTCCTGTTCTGTGGCGTTTGGCAGGTACTGCAGGTTATACCTGAGGTCTTGAATATAACTCTCGATATTATTCTCTGACACTGCGGGGTCAAATCTCTCTATGTCCTTCGCTAGCTCTCTCAGAGAATGGAGATTTCTTCTAGCGTCTCCGCTGACGGAGATATGGCAGAGATCGTGGTCAGACCTGTCGCTGCTAGAGAGAGTGCTTAATAGCGACTCGAATTCAGACCTTTTAGCAACCATCGTTAAACTTAGAGTATTACTTTTAAGTACGAAATCACAGTTTTACCACAGAAAACCACAAGATCAAGTATGCAATCAACCCGGTAGATTGCAAAAGATCACAAAACAATCAAGCACTGCTTAAAGATCAAGGGGAACTTTTTCTTTCGGCTTTCAGCACACTGTATTGTCGTGTATGAAACCCGCGGCGTTTTATATTGAATTATTCGCTTGGTTGACTCATTTCAGTCTTGCCACGCCCACCCAGGGACGCCAATAAATGTAGAGAAAACCGGTTCAGGGACGCCAAATATGTAATCATAGTGGCTCTCTGAAGGCACCAGTTCTGTAGGGTTTGGGCATTTACTGAGACAATTATTAATTGTAGCAGTAAATCACAAAGTTGATTCTTTTGGTGGCTTTAGAGTCCAACCATGCGACATAACTCAAACAACGCGCACACACAGGTACTAATACACGAGGATACATTTATTAATACATAGAATATGCATATAAACCTAACAGATCTTATCGAGAGGGTTATCAGAATACAAAAGGTATATTCGGTCAGTTACAAAGAGTTACACATATCAAGAGGACATACGTTCAGTATATCATTCATTAAGACCGTTTCGTAAAGTGAACTTGGTTACAACTTCTACATTAGATACTCAAACAAGTACATAACTCTTAGGAATTAAATTGATATCAACTGGTTGGGATAACAATTGAATTCTCGAGCTGTAATGCATTGAAGTTGAATACTCATCCAATCTTTGGGGATTCAGATCTCCTGCGGGCACAAAGAAACAGTTGCAGGCTGTTGCTGTCCAATCCGCGCTCTCTGGCTCGGTGCCAGGCTGTGCTGTGCGGCTTGCGACGGTGTGCTGCTGATTCTCACTGTTGGCTTTAACTAGCAAAGTTTGTGCACAGGAGAAAAGATGACTGTGGGTCCCAGCAAGTCAGGAAGAGGACCAGTTCGTTCCTGATGAAGAGCTAGTTCTGAATAGTGATTCAGCTTTCCACAGTTCCGACCTGTTCACGAGGCCTGCTGCTGGTTACTCTCTGGCAACCTCCACTCTAGACTCTTAGAACAAAGGAAAGTTCTGGCACTCGGACACACTGGCCGTTCCGTGGTTGTCCGGGCTGAGTCTCAGGATGGTCAGGAGGCGCGCTGCGAGAATGTCCTGCCCTTGGGATTCTCCTTTGAATTCCTTCTGAATCTTGTTGAATCTCCCAGGCTCTCTGTGTTGCCTGTTTTTACCTGGAGGAACTTCAGCTCATTGATTGGCTGAAAGTTCCATGGGCATCAGAGTCCCACGTGGGTTACTCGGCCCTACCGGTCCCTGATTGGTTGATCAAGGTGAGATATGAGTCACTTAGTCCTGACACTTAGGAATGCAATCCAGATGTCCAACTCGCACTCCCTAGACAGATAGGCGCCAATGGGTGACCATTGATCATGATAGCCAGGCTTAGCTAAGTGCATCCCCCTTTGGGAGCTGTCCTTGGACCTTAAATCACCTTGCATGAATGGTTTCTCTGTGGCTGCACCACAGAGATGAACAGAGAAATGAGGCCTAATTTGGGAAGCTCAGAAACACTTAATTCTGCCTTATTATTAAGCCTCGCCGCTACAACTGGATAGGGCAATATACAAAAAGGTGACCAAAACTGTCCGAAAACTAAAAGTGCAGATAGGAGCAAATTATCACTCATCCTAAAGATAACTGGGGACCCGGAATGCAGCAGTGACAGTAAAAAACTTCTACCATTTGTGGGAATGCTAACCCTAACCCTAGCTACGGTTTCAGATGTGCATTACAGCAGGGTGTCTCAGAAGCCCTCCAAACATCAAAGATGAATTTTTTCCTCAAACTCCAAAAATTCAGTCTCAACCTATCAAAACGGTTTCTAAAACCTCTAGGAAATGTATCTTCTTTAATATTCTGTCTGGTTTAGACAAATTTTCATTAAGCTGAAAAATGCTGTTAAATGGTAGTTAAATCGGCATGCTTTCAATGCCTGGCTAGGGTTAGGGTTACAAGAACCATAGAATTTTGCCCGCTGTTGCACTTTTAGCTGCACTTTAAATGACAAAATGAAGAGAGTTTACCTATTTAGAACAGGTATTCTTTACACTTTTCATCTGGCTCAGTTTTGGATAAAATCAATGGATAGGGCAATATTCAAAAAAGTGACCAAAACTTTCCAAGAACTAAAAGTGCAGATAAGAGAAAATTATCACTCATCCTAAAGATAACTGGGGACCTGGAATGCAGCACTGACAGTAAAAAACTTCTACCTGTTGTGGGAATGCTAACCCTAACCCTAGCTAGGGTTTCAAATGTACATTCCGGCAGGGTGTCTCAGAAGCCCTCCAAACATCAAAGTTGAATTTCTTCCTCAAACTCCAAAAAATCAGTCTCAAACTATCAAAACGGTTTCTAAAACCTCTAGGAAAAGTATGTTCTTTAATAATCTTTCTGGTTTAGGCAAATTTTCATGAAGCTGAAAAATGCTGCTAAATGGTAGTTAAATCGTAATGCTTTTAATGTCTGGCTAGGGTTAGGGTTACAAGAACCATAGAATTTTGCCCGCTCTTGCAATTTTAGCTGCACTTTAAATGTCAAAATGAAGAGAGTTTACCCATTAGAACAGGTATTCTTCACACTGTTCATCTGGCTCAGTTTTGGATAAAATCACTGGATAGGGCAATATACAAAAAGGTGACCAAAACTGTCCGAAAACTAAAAGTGCAGATAGGAGAAAATTATCACTCATCCTAAAGATAACTGGGGGCCCGGAATGCAGCACTGACAGTAAAAAACTTCTACCTGTTGTGGGAAAGCTAACCCTAACCCTAGCTAGGGTTTCAAATGTGGATTCCAGCAGGGTGTCTCAGAAGCCCTCCAAACATCAAAGTTGAATTTTTTCCTCAAACCAAAAAAAATCAGTCTCAAACTATCAAAACGGTTTTTAAAATCTCTAGGAAATGTATCTTCTTTAATAATCTTTCTGGTTTAGGCAAATTTTCATGAAGCTGAAAAATGCTGTCAAATGGTAGTTAAATCGGAAGGCTTTTAATGTTTGGCTACGGTTAGAGTTACAAGAACCATAGAATTGTGCCCGCTGTTGCACTTTTAGCTGCACTTTAAATGACAAAATGAAGAGAGTTTACCCATTAGAACAGGTATTCTTCACAATTTTCATATGGCTCATTTTTGGATAAAATCACTGCATAGGGCAATATACAAAAAGGTGACCAAAACTGTCCGAAACCTAAAAGTGCAGATAGGAGCAAATTATCACTCATCCTAAAGATAATTGGGGACCCGGAATGCAGCACTGACAGTAAAAAACTTCTACCTGTTGTGGGAATGCTAAACCTAACCCTAGCTATTGTTTCAAATGTGCATTCCGGCAGGGTGTCTCAGAAGCCCTCCAAATATCAAAGTTGAATTTTGTCCTCAAACTCCAAAAAATCAGTCTCAAACTAACAAAACGGTTTCTAAAACCTCTAGGAAATGTATCTTCTTTAATAATCTGTCTTGTTCAGGAAAATTTTCATGAAGCTGAAAAATGCTGTTAAATGGTAGTTAAATCGGCATGCTTTTAATGTCTGGCTTGGGTTAGGGTTACAAGAACCATAGAACTTTCCCCGCTGTTGCACTTTTAGCTGCACTTTAAATGTCAATATGAAGAGAGTTTACCCATTAGAACAGGTGTTCTTTACACTTTTCATCTGGCTCAGTTTTGGATAAAATCACTGGATAGGGCAATATACAAAAAGGTGACCAAAACTGTCAGAAAACTAAAAGTGCAGATAGGAGCAAATTATCACTCATCCTAAAGATAACTGGGGGCCCGGAATACAGCACTGACAGTAAAAAACTTCTACCTGTTGTGGGAATGCTAACCCTAACCCTAGCTAGGGTTTCAAATGTACATTCCGGCAGGGTGTCTCAGAAGCCCTCCAAACATCAAAGATGAATTTTTTCCTCAAACTCCAAAAAATCAGTCTCAACCTATCAAAACGGTTTCTAAAACCTCTAGGAAATGTATCTTCTTTAATAATCTGTCTGGTTTAGACAAATTGTCATGAAGCTGAAAAATGCTGTCAAATGGTAGTTAAATCGGAAGGCTTTTAATGTTTGGCTACGGTTAGAGTTACAAGAACCATAGGATTTTGCCCTCTGTTGAACTTTTAGCTGCACTTTAAATGACAAAATCAAGAGAGTTTACCCATTAGAACAGATATTCTTCATACTTTTCATCTGGCTCAGTTTTTGATAAAATCACTGCATAGGGCAATATACAAAAAGGTGACCAAAACTGTCCGAAACCTAAAAGTGCAGATAGGAGGAAATTATCACTCATCCTAAAGATAACTGGGGACCCGGAATGCAGCACTGACAGAAAAAACTTCTACCTGTTGTGGAAATGCTAACCCTAACCCTAGCTTTGGTTTCAAACGTACATTCCGGCAGGGTGTCTCAGAAGCCCTCCAAACATCAAAGTTGAATTTTTTCCTCAAACCAAAAAAAATCAGTCTCAAACTATCAAAATGGTTTTTAAAATCTCTAGGAAATGTATCTTCTTTAATAATCTGTCTTGTTCAGGCAAATTTTCATGAAGCTGAAAAATGCTGTTAAATGGTAGTTAAATCGGCACGCTTTTAATGCCTGGCTAGGGTTAGGGTTACAAGAACCATAGAATTGTGCCCGCTGTTGCACTTTTAGCTGCACTTTAAATGACAAAATGAAGAGAGTTTACCCATTAGAACAGGTATTCTTCACAATTTTCATATGGCTCATTTTTGGATAAAATCACTGCATAGGGCAATATACAAAAAGGTGACCAAAACTGTCCGAAACCTAAAAGTGCAGATAGGAGCAAATTATCACTCATCCTAAAGATAACTGGGGACCCGGAATGCAGCACTGACAGTAAAAAACTTCTACCTGTTGTGGGAATGCTAACCCTTACCCTAGCTAGGGTTTCAAATGTACATTCCGGCAGGGTGTCTCAGAAGCCCTCCAAACATCAAAGTTGAATTTTTTCCTCAAACTCCAAAAAATCAGTCTCAAACTAACAAAACGCTTTCTAAAACCTCTAGGAAATGTATCTTCTTTAATAATCTGTCTGGTTTAGACAAATTGTCATGAAGCTGAAAAATGCTGTCAAATGGTAGTTAAATCGGAAGGCTTTTAATGTTTGGCTACGGTTAGAGTTACAAGAACCATAGGATTTTGCCCTCTGTTGCACTTTTAGCTGCACTTTAAATGACAAAATGAAGAGAGTTTACCCATTAGAACAGATATTCTTCATACTTTTCATCTGGCTCAGTTTTTGATAAAATCACTGCATAGGGCAATATACAAAAAGGTGACCAAAACTGTCCGAAAACTAAAAGTGCAGATAGAAGCAAATTATCACTCATCCTAAAGATAACTGGGGGCCCGGAATGCAGCACTGACAGTAAAAAACTTCTACCTGTTGTGGGAATGCTAACCCTAACTCTAGCTAGGGTTTCAAATGTACATTCCGGCAGGGTGTCTCAGAAGCCCTCCAAACATCAAAGTTGAATTTTTTCCTCAAACTCCAAAAAATCAGTCTCAAACTAACAAAACGGTTTCTAAAACCTCTAGGAAATGTATCTTCTTTAATAATCTGTCTTGTTCAGGAAAATTTTCATGAAGCTGAAAAATGCTCTTAAATGGTAGTTAAATCGGCATGCTTTTAATGTCTGGCTTGGGTTAGAGTTACAAGAACCATAGAATTTTGCCCGCTGTTGCACTTTTAGCTGCACTTTAAATGACAAAATGAAGAGAGTTTACCCATTAGAACAGGTATTCTTCACAATTTTCACATGGCTCAGTTTTGGATAAAATCACTGCATAGGGCAATATACAAAAAGGTGACCAAAACTGTCCGAAACCTAAAAGTGCAGATAGGAGCAAATTATCACTCATCCTAAAGATAACTGGGGACCCGGAATGCAGCACTGACAGTAAAAAACTTCTACCTGTTGTGGGAATGCTAAACCTAACCCTAGCTATGGTTTCAAATGTGCATTCCGGCAGGGTGTCTCAGAAGCCCTCCAAACATCGAAGTTGAATTTTTTCCTCAAACTCCAAAAAATCAGTCTCAAACTATAAAAACGGTTTCTAAAACCTCTAGGAAATGTATCTTCTTTAATAATCTGTCTTGTTCAGGCAAATTTTCATGAAGCTGAAAAATGCTGTTAAATGGTAGTTAAATCGGCATGCTTTTAATGTCTGGCTTGGGTTAGGGTTACAAGAACCATAGAATTGTGCCCGCTGTTGCACTTTTAGCTGCACTTTAAATGACAAAATGAAGAGAGTTTACCCATTAGAACAGGTATTCTTCACAATTTTCATATGGCTCAGTTTTGGATAAAATCACTGCATAGGGCAATATACAAAAAGGTGACCAAAACTGTTCGAAACCTAAAAGTGCAGATAGGAGCAAATTATCACTCATCCTAAAGATAACTGGGGACCTGGAATGCAGCACTGACAGTAAAAAACTTCTACCTGTTGTGGGAATGCTAACCCTAACCCTAGCTAGGGTTTCAAATGTACATTCCGGCAGGGTGTCTCAGAAGCCCTCCAAACATCAAAGTTGAATTTTTTCCTCAAACTCCAAAAAATCAGTCTCAAACTAACAAAACGGTTTCTAAAACCTCTAGGAAATGTATCTTCTTTAATAATCTGTCTTGTTCAGGAAAATTTTCATGAAGCTGAAAAATGCTCTTAAATGGTAGTTAAATCGGCATGCTTTTAATGTCTGGCTTGGGTTAGAGTTACAAGAACCATAGAATTTTGCCCGCTGTTGCACTTTTAGCTGCACTTTAAATGACAAAATGAAGAGAGTTTACCCATTAGAACAGGTATTCTTCACAATTTTCACATGGCTCAGTTTTGGATAAAATCACTGCATAGGGCAATATACAAAAAGGTGACCAAAACTGTCCGAAACCTAAAAGTGCAGATAGGAGCAAATTATCACTCATCCTAAAGATAACTGGGGACCCGGAATGCAGCACTGACAGTAAAAAACTTCTACCTGTTGTGGGAATGCTAAACCTAACCCTAGCTATGGTTTCAAATGTGCATTCCGGCAGGGTGTCTCAGAAGCCCTCCAAACATCAAAGATGAATTTTTTCCTCAAACTTCAAGAAATCAGTCTCAACCTATGAAACCTGTTTCTAAAACCTCTAGGAAATGTATCTTCTTTAATAATCTGTCTGGTTTAGGCAAATTTTCATGAAGCTGCAAAATGCTGTTAAATGGTAGTTAAATCGGCATGCTTTTAATGCCTGGCTAGGGTTAGGGTTACAAGAACCATAGGATTTTGCGCTCTGTTGCAGTTTTAGCTGCACTTTAAATGACAAGATCAAGAGAGTTTACCCATTAGAACAGGTATTCTTCATACTTTTCATCTGCCTCAGTTTTTGATAAAATCACTGGATAGGGCAATATACAAAAAGGTGTCCAAAACTGTCCGAAAACTAAAAGTGCAGATAGGAGAAAATTATCACTCATCCTAAAGATAACTGGGGGCCCGGAATGCAGCACTGACAGTAAAAAACTTCTACCTGTTTTGGGAATGCTAACCCTAACCCTAGCTAGGGTTTCAAATGTACATTCCGGCAGGGTGTCTCAGAAGCCCTCCAAACATCAAAGATTAATTTTTTCCTCAAACCAAAAAAAATCAGTCTCAAACTATCAAAACGGTTTCTAAAACCTCTAGGAAATGTATCTTCTTTAATATTCTGTCTGGTTTAGGCAAATTTTCATGAAGCTGAAAAATGCTGTTAAATGGTAGTTAAATCGGCATGCTTTTAATGTCTGGCTAGGGTTAGGGTTACAAGAACCATAGAATTTTGCCGCTGTTGCACTTTTAGCTGCACTTTAAATGTCAATATGAAGAGAGTTTACCCATTAGAACAGGTGTTCTTCACACTTTTCATCTGGCTCAGTTTTGGATAAAATCACTGGATAGGGCAATATACAAAAAGGTGACCAAAACTGTCAGAAAACTAAAAGTGCAGATAGGACCAAATTATCACTCATCCTAAAGATAACTGAGGGCCCGGAATGCAGCACTGACAGTAAAAAACTTCTACCTGTTGTGGGAATGCTAACCCTTACCCTAGCTAGGGTTTCAAATATACATTCCGGCAGGGTGTCTCAGAAGCCCTCCAAACATCAAAGTTGAATTTTTTCCTCAAACTCCAAAAAATCAGTCTCAAACTAACAAAACTGTTTCTAAAACCTCTAGGAAATGTATCTTCTTTAATAATCTGTCTTGTTCAGGAAAATTTTCATGAAGCTGAAAAATGCTGTTAAATGGTAGTTAAATCGGCATGCTTTTAATGTCTGGCTAGGGTTAGGGTTACAAGAACCATAGAATTTTGCCCGCTGTTGCACTTTTAGCTGCACTTTAAATGACAAAATGAAGAGAGTTCACCCATTAGAACAGGTATTCTTCACAATTTTCATATGGCTCAGTTTTGGATAAAATCACTGCATAGGGCAATATACAAAAAGGTGACCAAAACTGTCCGAAACCTAAAAGTGCAGATAGGAGCAAATTATCACTCATCCTAAAGATAACTGGGGGTCCGGAATGCAGCACTGACAGTAATAAACTTCTACCTGTTGTGGGAATGCTAACCCTAACCCTAGCTAGGATTTCAAATGTACATTCCGACAGGGTGTCTCAGAAGCCCTCCAAACATCAAAGTTGAATTTTTTCCTCAAACTCCAAAAAATCAGTCTCAAAGTATCAAAACGGTTTCTAAAACCTCTAGGAAATGTAACTTCTTTAATAATCTGTCTGGTTCAGGCAAATTGTCATGAAGCTGAAAAATGCTGTTAAATGGTAGTTAAATCAGCATGCTTTTAATGTCTGGCTTGGGTTAGGGTTACAAGAACCATAGAATTTTGCCCGCTGTTGCACTTTTAGCTACACTTTAAATGACAAAATGAAGAGAGTTTACCCATTAGAACAGGTATTCTTCACAATTTTCATATGGCTCAGTTTTGGATAAAATCACTGCATAGGGCAATATACAAAAAGGTGACCAAAACTGTCCGAAACCTAAAAGTGCAGATAGGAGCAAATTATCACTCATCCTAAAGATAACTGGGGACCCGGAATGCAGCACTGACAGTAAAAAACTTCTACCTGTTGTGGGAATGCTAACCCTAACCCTAGCTAGGGTTTCAAATGTACATTCCGGCAGGGTGTCTCAGAAGCCCTCCAAACATCAAAGATGAATTTTTTCCTCAAACCAAAAAAAATCAGTCTCAACCTATCAAAACGGTTTCTAAAACCTCTAGGAAATGTATCTTCTTTAATAATCTGTCTGGTTTAGACAAATTGTCATGAAGCTGAAAAATGCTGTTAAATGGTAGTTAAATCGGAAGGCTTTTAATGTCTGGCTAGGGTTAGAGTTACAAGAACCATAGGATTTTGCCCGCTGTTGCACTTTTAGCTGCACTTTAAATGTCAATATGAAGAGAGTTCACCCATTAGAACAGGTGATCTTCACACTTTTCATCTGGCTCAGTTTTGGATAAAATCACTGGATAGGGCAATATACAAAAAGGTGACCAAAACTGTCCGAAAACTAAAACTGCAGATAGGAGAAAATTATCACTCATCCTAAAGATAACTGGTGGCCCGGAATGCAGCACTGACAGTAAAAAACTTCTACCTGTTGTGGGAATGCTAACCCTAACCCTAGCTAGGATTTCAAATGTACATTCCGACAGGGTGTCTCAGAAGCCCTCCAAACATCAAAGTTGAATTTTTTCCTCAAACTCCAAAAAATCAGTCTCAAAGTATCAAAACGGTTTCTAAAACCTCTAGGAAATGTATCTTCTTTAATAATCTGTCTGGTTTAGACAAATTGTCATGAAGCTGAAACATGCTGTTAAATGGTAGTTAAATCGGAAGGCTTTTAATGTCTGGCTAGGGTTAGAGATACAAGAACCATAGGATATTGCCCGCTGTTGCACTTTTAGCTGCACTTTAAAGGACAAAATCAAGAGAGTTTACCCATTAGAACAGATATTCTTCATACTTTTCATCTGGCTCAGTTTTTGATAAAATCACTGCATAGGGCAATATACAAAAAGGTGACCAAAACTGTCCGAAACCTAAAAGTGCAGATAGGAGCAAATTATCACTCATCCTAAAGATAACTGGGGACCCGGAATGCAGCACTGACAGTAAAAAACTTCTACCTGTTGTGGGAATGCTAACCCTAACCCTAGAAAGGGTTTCAAATGTACATTCCGGCAGGGTGTCTCAGAAGCCCTCCAAACATCAAAGTTGAATTTTTTCCTCAAACTCCAAGAAATCAGTCTCAAACTAACAAAACGATTTCTAAAACCTCTAGGAAATGTATCTTCTTTAATAATCTGTCTTGTTCAGGCAAATTTTCATGAAGCTGAAAAATGCTGTTAAATGGTAGTTAAATCTGCATGCTTTTAATGCCTGGCTAGGGTTAGGGTTACAAGAACCATAGAATTGTGCCCGCTGTTGCACTTTTAGCTGCACTTTAAATGACAAAATGAAGAGAGTTTACCCATTAGTACAGGTTTTCTTCACACTTTTCATCTGGCTCAGTTTTGGATAAAATCAATGGATTGGGCAATATACAAAAAAGTGACCAAAACTGTCCAAAAACTAAAAGTGCAGATAGGAGCAAATTATCACTCATCCGAAAGATAACTGGGGGCCCGGAATGCAGCACTGACAGTAAAAAACTTCTACCTGTTGTGGGAATGCTAACCCTAACCCTAGCTAGGGTTTCAAATGTTCATTCCGGCAGGGTGTCTCAGAAGTCCTCCAAACATCAAAGATGAATTTTTTCCTCAAACCAAAAAAAATCAGTCTCAAACTATCAAAACGGTTTCTAAAACCTCTAGGAAATGTATCTTCTTTAATAATCTGTCTTGTTCAGGCAGATTTTCATGAAGCTGAAAAATGCTGTTAAATGGTAGTTAAATCTGCATGCTTTTAATGCCTGGCTAGGGTTAGGGTTACAAGAACCATAGAATTGTGCCCGCTTTTGCACTTTTAGCTGCACTTTAAATGACAAAATGAAGAGAGTTTACCCATTAGAACAGGTATTCTTCACACTTTTCATCTGATGAAAGATGAATTTTTTCCTCAATCCAAAAAACTACTGAAAAACACGTTTTGACACTTTCAGCACACGGGGTTTAAGAGCTGAGTGTGTGGGCTCTTCTGAGCCTTGCAGTTACATAGGGATACAGCTGTCTGAAAAAACGTGTTTATTTCGGGCTGAAAAACACGTTTTGAAAAGTGTGCTGTTACTGCCCCATAACTTACATGGGGTTGACCAAACTTGCAGAAACATGTTTATTTCTGCTGAAAAACACATTTTGACACTTTCAGCACACTGGGGTTAAGAGCTGAGTGTGTGGGCTCTTCTGAGCCTTGCAGTCACATTGGGATACAGCTGTCTGAAAAAACACGTTTATTTCGGACTGAAAAACACGTTTTGAAAAGTGTGCTGTTACTGCCCCATAACTTACATGGGGTTGACCAAACTTGCAGAAACATGTTTATTTCTGCTGAAAAACACGATTTGACACTTTCATCACACTGGGGTTAAGACCTGAGTGTGTGGGCTCTTCTGAGCCTTGCAGTTACATAGGGATACAGCTGTCTGAAAAAACGTGTTTATTTCGGGCTGAAAAATACGTTTTGAAAAGTGTGCTGTTACTGCCCCATAACTTACATGGGGTTGACCAAACTTGCAGAAACATGTTTATTTCTGCTGAAAAACACGTTTTGACACTTTCAGTACACTGGTGTTAAGACCTGAGTGTGTGGGCTCTTCTGAGCCTTGCAGTTACATAGGGATACAGCTGTCTGAAAAAACGCGTTTATTTCGGGCTGAAAAACACGTTTTGAAAAGTGTGCTGTTACTGCCCCATAACTTACATGGGGTTGACCAAACTTGCCGAAACATGTTTATTTCTGCTGAAAAATACGTTCTGACACTTTCAGCACACTGGGGTTAAGAGCTGAGTGTGTGGGCTCTTCTGAGCCTTGCAGTTACATTGGAATTCTGAAATCTGAAAAAACGCGTTTATTTCGGGCTGAAAAACACGTTTTGAAAAGTGTGCTGTTACTGCCCCATAACTTACATGGGGTTGACCAAACTTGCAGAAACATGTTTATTTCTGCTGAAAAACACGTTTTGACACTTTCAGCACACTGGGGTTAAGAGCTGAGTGTGTGGGCTCTACTGAGCCTTGCAGTTACATAGGGATACAGCTGTCTGAAAAAACGCGTTTATTTCGGGCTGAAAAACACGTTTTGAAAAGTGTGCTGTTACTGCCCCGTAACTTACATGGGGTTGACCAAACTTTCAGAAACATGTTTATTTCTGCTGAAAAACACGATTTGACACTTTCATCACACTGGGGTTAAGACCTGAGTGTGTACGCTCCTCTGAGACTTGCAGTTACATAGGGATACAGCTGTCTGAAAAAACGCGTTTATTTCGGGCTGAAAAACACGTTTTGAAAAGTGTGCTGTTACTGCCCCATAACTTACATGGGGTTGACCAAACTTGCAGAAACATGTTTATTTCTGCTGAAAAACACGTTTTGGCACTTTCTGCACACTGGGGTTAAGAGCTGAGTGTGTGGGCTCTTCTGAGCCTTGCAGTTACATAGGGATACAGCTGTCTGAAAAAACGTGTTTATTTCGGGCTGAAAAACACGTTTTGAAAAGTGTGCTGTTACTGCCCCATAACTTACATGGGGTTGACCAAACTTGCAGAAACATGTTTATTTCTGCTGAAAAACACATTTTGACACTTTCAGCACACTGGGGTTAAGAGCTGAGTGTGTGGGCTCTTCTGAGCCTTGCAGTTACATAGGGATACAGCTGTCTGAAAAAACGCATTTATTTCGGGCTGAAAAACACGTTTTGAAAAGTGTGCTGTTACTGCCCCATAACTTACATGGGGTTGACCAAACTTGCAGAAACATGTTTATTTCTGCTGAAAAACACGTTTTGGCACTTTCTGCACACTGGGGTTAAGAGCTGAGTGTGTGGGCTCTTCTGAGCCTTGCAGTTACATAGGGATACAGCTGTCTGAAAAAACGTGTTTATTTCGGGCTGAAAAACACGTTTTGAAAAGTGTGCTGTTACTGCCCCATAACTTACATGGGGTTGACCAAACTTGCAGAAACATGTTTATTTCTGCTGAAAAATACGTTCTGACACTTTCAGCACACTGGGGTTAAGAGCTGAGTGTGTGGGCTCTTTTGAGCCTTGCAGTTACATTGGAATTCTGAAATCTGAAAAAACGCGTTTATTTCGGGCTGAAAAACACGTTTTGAAAAGTGTGCTGTTACTGCCCCATAACTTACATGGGGTTGACCAAACTTGCAGAAACATGTTTATTTCTGCTGAAAAACACGTTTTGACACTTTCAGCACACTGGGGTTAAGAGCTGAGTGTGTGGGCTCTTCTGAGCCTTGCATTTACATAGCGATACAGCTGTCTGAAAAAATGCATTTATTTCGGGCTGAAAAACACGTTTTGAAAAGTGTGCTGTTACTGCCCCATAACTTACATGGGGTTGACCAAACTTGCAGAAACATGTTTATTTCTGCTGAAAAACACGTTTTGGCACTTTCTGCACACTGGGGTTAAGAGCTGAGTGTGTGGGCTCTTCTGAGCCTTGCAGTTACATTGGAATTCTGAAGTCTGAAAAAACGCGTTTATTTCAAGCTGAAAAACACGTTTTGAAAAGTGAGCTGTTACTGCCCCATAACTTACATGGGGTTGACCAAACTTGCAGAAATATGCTTATTTCTGCTGAAAAACACGTTTTGACACTTTCAGCACACTGGGGTTAAGACCTGAGTGTGTGGGCTCTTCTGAGCCTTGCAGTTACATGGAGATTGTGAAGTCTGAAAAAACGTGTTTCTTTCGGGCTGAAAAATACGTTTTGAAAAGTGTGCTGTTACTGCCCCATAACTTACATGGGGTTGACCAAACTTGCAGAAACATGTTTATTTCTGCTAAAAAACAGGTTTTGGCACTTTCTGCACACTGGGGTTATGACCTGAGTGTGTGGGCTCTTCTGAGCCTTGCAGTTACATAGGAATTCTGAAGTCTGAAAAAACGCGTTTATTTCGGGCTGAAAAACACGTTTTGAAAAGTGAGCTGTTCTTGCCCCATAAGTTACATGGGGTTGACCAAACTTGCAGAAACATGTTTATTTCTGCTGAAAAACACGTTTTGACACTTTCAGCACACTGGGTTTAAGATCTGAGTGTGTGGGCTCTTCTGAGCCTTGCAGTTACATAGGGATACAGCTGTCTGAAAAAACGTGTTTATTTCGGGCTGAAAAACACATTTGAAAAGTGTGCTGTTACTGCCCCATAACTTACATAGGGTTGACCAGACTTGCAGAAACATGTTTATTTCTGCTGAAAAACACGTTTTGGCACTTTCTGCTCACTGGGGTTAAAAGCTGAGTTTGCGGGCTCTTCTGAGCCTTGCAGTTACATAGGGATACAGCTGTCTGAAAAAACACGTTTATTTCGGGCTGAAAAACACGTTTTGAAAAGTGTGCTGTTACTGCCCCATAACTTACATGGGGTTGACCAAACTTGCAGAAACATGTTTATTTCTGCTGAAAAACACATTTTGACACTTTCAGCACACTGGGGTTAAGAGCTGAATGTGTGGGCTCTTCTGAGCCTTGCAGTTACCTTGGAATTCTGAAGTCTGAAAAAACGCGTTTATTTCAAGCTGAAAAACACGTTTTGAAAAGTGAGCTGTTACTGCCCCATAACTTACATGGGGTTGACCAAACTTGCAGAAATATGCTTATTTCTGCTGAAAAACACGTTTTGACACTTTCAGCACACTGGGGTTAAGACCTGAGTGTGTGGGCTCTTCTGAGCCTTGCAGTTACATGGAGATTGTGAAGTCTGAAAAAACGTGTTTCTTTCGGGCTGAAAAATACGTTTTGAAAAGTGTGCTGTTACTGCCCCATAACTTACATGGGGTTGACCAAACTTGCAGAAACATGTTTATTTCTGCTAAAAAACAGGTTTTGGCACTTTCTGCACACTGGGGTTATGACCTGAGTGTGTGGGCTCTTCTGAGCCTTGCAGTTACATAGGAATTCTGAAGTCTGAAAAAACGCGTTTATTTCGGGCTGAAAAACACGTTTTGAAAAGTGAGCTGTTCTTGCCCCATAAGTTACATGGGGTTGACCAAACTTGCAGAAACATGTTTATTTCTGCTGAAAAACACGTTTTGACACTTTCAGCACACTGGGTTTAAGATCTGAGTGTGTGGGCTCTTCTGAGCCTTGCAGTTACATAGGGATACAGCTGTCTGAAAAAACGTGTTTATTTCGGGCTGAAAAACACATTTGAAAAGTGTGCTGTTACTGCCCCATAACTTACATAGGGTTGACCAGACTTGCAGAAACATGTTTATTTCTGCTGAAAAACACGTTTTGGCACTTTCTGCTCACTGGGGTTAAAAGCTGAGTTTGCGGGCTCTTCTGAGCCTTGCAGTTACATAGGGATACAGCTGTCTGAAAAAACACGTTTATTTCGGGCTGAAAAACACGTTTTGAAAAGTGTGCTGTTACTGCCCCATAACTTACATGGGGTTGACCAAACTTGCAGAAACATGTTTATTTCTGCTGAAAAACACATTTTGACACTTTCAGCACACTGGGGTTAAGAGCTGAATGTGTGGGCTCTTCTGAGCCTTGCAGTTACCTTGGAATTCTGAAGTCTGAAAAAACGCGTTTATTTCAAGCTGAAAAACACGTTTTGAAAAGTGAGCTGTTACTGCCCCATAACTTACATGGGGTTGACCAAACTTGCAGAAATATGCTTATTTCTGCTGAAAAACACGTTTTGACACTTTCAGCACACTGGGGTTAAGACCTGAGTGTGTGGGCTCTTCTGAGCCTTGCAGTTACATGGAGATTGTGAAGTCTGAAAAAACGTGTTTCTTTCGGGCTGAAAAATACGTTTTGAAAAGTGTGCTGTTACTGCCCCATAACTTACATGGGGTTGACCAAACTTGCAGAAACATGTTTATTTCTGCTAAAAAACAGGTTTTGGCACTTTCTGCACACTGGGGTTATGACCTGAGTGTGTGGGCTCTTCTGAGCCTTGCAGTTACATAGGAATTCTGAAGTCTGAAAAAACGCGTTTATTTCGGGCTGAAAAACACGTTTTGAAAAGTGAGCTGTTCTTGCCCCATAAGTTACATGGGGTTGACCAAACTTGCAGAAACATGTTTATTTCTGCTGAAAAACACGTTTTGACACTTTCAGCACACTGGGTTTAAGATCTGAGTGTGTGGGCTCTTCTGAGCCTTGCAGTTACATAGGGATACAGCTGTCTGAAAAAACGTGTTTATTTCGGGCTGAAAAACACATTTGAAAAGTGTGCTGTTACTGCCCCATAACTTACATAGGGTTGACCAGACTTGCAGAAACATGTTTATTTCTGCTGAAAAACACGTTTTGGCACTTTCTGCTCACTGGGGTTAAAAGCTGAGTGTGCGGGCTCTTCTGAGCCTTGCAGTTACATAGGGATACAGCTGTCTGAAAAAACACGTTTATTTCGGGCTGAAAAACACGTTTTGAAAAGTGTGCTGTTACTGCCCCATAACTTACATGGGGTTGACCAAACTTGCAGAAACATGTTTATTTCTGCTGAAAAACACATTTTGACACTTTCAGCACACTGGGGTTAAGAGCTGAATGTGTGGGCTCTTCTGAGCCTTGCAGTTACCTTGGAATTCTGAAGTCTGAAAAAACGCGTTTATTTCAAGCTTAAAAACACGTTTTGAAAAGTGAGCTGTTACTGCCCCATAACTTACATGGGGTTGACCAAACTTGCAGAAATATGCTTATTTCTGCTGAAAAACACGTTTTGACACTTTCAGCACACTGGGGTTAAGACCTGAGTGTGTGGGCTCTTCTGAGCCTTGCAGTTACATTGGGATTCTGAAGTCTGAAAAACGCGTTTATTTCGGGCTGAAAAACACGTTTTTAAAAGTGTGCTGTTACTGCCCCATAACTTACATGGGGTTGACCAAACTTGCAGAAACATGTTTATTTCTGCTGAAAAACACATTTTGACACTTTCAGCACACTGGGGTTAAGACCTGAGTGTGTGGGCTCTTCTGAGCCTTGCAGTTACATAGGGATACAGCTGTCTGAAAAAATGCATTTATTTTTGGGCTGAAAAACACGTTTTGAAAAGTGTGCTGTTACTGCCCCATAACTTACATGGGGTTGACCAAACTTGCAGAAACATTTTTATTTCTGCTGAAAAACACGTTTTGGCACTTTCTGCACACTGGGGTTAAGAGCTGAGTGTGTGGGCTCTTCCGAGCCTTGCAGTTACATAGGGATACAGCTGTCTGAAAAAACGTGTTTATTTCGGGCTGAAAAACACGTTTTGAAAAGTGTGCTGTTACTGCCCCATAACTTACATGGGGTTGACCAAACTTGCAGAAACATGTTTATTTCTGCTGAAAAACACGTTTTGGCACTTTCTGCACACTGGGGTTAAGAGCTGAGTGTGTGGGCTCTTCTGAGCCTTGCAGTTACATAGGGATACAGCTGTCTGAAAAAACGTGTTTATTTCGGGCTGAAAAACACGTTTTGAAAAGTGTGCTGTTACTGCCCCATAACTTACATGGGGTTGACCAAACTTACAGAAACATGTTTATTTCTGCTGAAAAACACATTTTGACACTTTCAGCACACTGGGGTTAAGAGCTGAGTGTGTGGGCTCTTCTGAGCCTTGCAGTTACATTGGAATTCTGAAGTCTGAAAAAACGCGTTTATTTCAAGCTGAAAAGCACGTTTTGAAAAGTGAGCTGTTACTGCCCCATAACTTACATGGGGTTGACCAAACTTGCAGAAATATGCTTATTTCTGCTGAAAAACACGTTTTGGCACTTTCTGCACACTGGGGTTATGACCTGAGTGTGTGGGCTCTTCTGAGCCTTGCAGTTACATGGAGATTGTGAAGTCTGAAAAAACGTGTTTCTTTCGGGCTGAAAAATACGTTTTGAAAAGTGTGCTGTTACTGCCCCATAACTTACATGGGGTTGACCAAACTTGCAGAAACATGTTTATTTCTGCTAAAAAACACGTTTTGGCACTTTCTGCACACTGGGGTTATGACCTGAGTGTGTGGGCTCTTCTGAGCCTTGCAGTTACATAGGGATACAGCTGTCTGAAAAGACGTGTTTATTTCGGGCTGAAAAACACGTTTTGAAAAGTGTGCTGTTACTGCCCCATAAGTTACATGGGGTTGACCAAACTTGCAGAAACATGTTTATTTCTGCTAAAAAACACGTTTTGACACTTTCAGCACACTGGGGTTAAGACCTGAGTGTGTGGGCTCTTCTGAGCCTTGCAGTTACATAGGGATACAGCTGTCTGAAAAAACGTGTTTATTTCGGGCTGAAAAACACATTTGAAAAGTGTGCTGTTACTGCCCCATAACTTACATGGGGTTGACCAAACTTGCAGAAACATGTTTATTTCTGCTGAAAAACACATTTTGACACTTTCAGCACACTGGGGTTAAGAGCTGAGTGTGTGGGCTCTTCTGAGCCTTGCAGTTACATAGGGATACAGCTGTCTGAAAAAACGCATTTATTTCGGGCTGAAAAACACGTTTTGAAAAGTGTGCTGTTACTGCCCCATAACTTACATGGGGTTGACCAAACTTGCAGAAACATGTTTATTTCTGCTGAAAAACACGTTTTGGCACTTTCTGCACACTGGGGTTAAGAGCTGAGTGTGTGGGCTCTTCTGAGCCTTGCAGTTACATAGGGATACAGCTGTCTAAAAAAACGTGTTTATTTCGGGCTGAAAAACACGTTTTGAAAAGTGTGCTGTTACTGCCCCATAACTTACATGGGGTTGACCAAACTTGCAGAAACATGTTTATTTCTGCTGAAAAACACATTCTGACACTTTCAGCACACTGGGGTTAAGAGCTGAGTGTGTGGGCTCTTCTGAGCCTTGCAGTTACATTGGAATTCTGAAGTCTGAAAAAACGCGTTTATTTCGGGCTGAAAAACACGTTTTGAAAAGTGAGCTGTTCTTGCCCCATAAGTTACATGGGGTTGACCAAACTTGCAGAAACATGTTTATTTCTGCTGAAAAACACGTTTTGACACTTTCAGCACACTGGGGTTAAGACCTGAGTGTGTGGGCTCTTCTGAGCCTTGCAGTTACATAGGGATACAGCTGTCTGAAAAAACGTGTTTATTTCGGGCTGAAAAACACATTTGAAAAGTGTGCTGTTACTGCCCCATAACTTACATGGGGTTGACCAAACTTGCAGAAACATGTTTATTTCTGCTGAAAAACACGTTTTGGCACTTTCTGCTCACTGGGGTTAAGAGCTGAGTGTGTGGGCTCTTCTGAGCCTTGCAGTTAGATAAGGATACAGCTGTCTGAAAAAACACGTTTATTTCGGGCTGAAAAACACTTTTTGAAAAGTGTGCTGTTACTGCCCCATAACTTACATGGGGTTGACCAAACTTGCAGAAACATGTTTATTTCTGCTGAAAAACACGTTTTGACACTTTCAGCACACTGGTGTTAAGACCTGAGTGTGTGGGCTCTTCTGAGCCTTGCAGTTACATAGGGATACAGCTGTCTGAAAAAACGCATTTATTTCGGGCTGAAAAACACGTTTTGAAAAGTGTGCTGTTACTGCCCCATAACTTACATGGGGTTCACCAAACTTGCCGAAACATGTTTATTTCTGCTGAAAAATACGTTCTGACACTTTCAGCACACTGGGGTTAAGAGCTGAGTGTGTGGGCTCTTCTGAGCCTTGCAGTTACATTGGGATTCTGAAGTCTGAAAAACGCGTTTATTTCGGGCTGAAAAACACGTTTTTAAAAGTGTGCTGTTACTGCCCCATAACTTACATGGGGTTGACCAAACTTGCAGAAACATGTTTATTTCTGCTGAAAAACACATTTTGACACTTTCAGCACACTGGGGTTAAGACCTGAGTGTGTGGGCTCTTCTGAGCCTTGCAGTTACATAGGGATACAGCTGTCTGAAAAAATGCATTTATTTCGGGCTGAAAAACACGTTTTGAAAAGTGTGCTGTTACTGCCCCATAACTTACATGGGGTTGACCAAACTTGCAGAAACATGTTTATTTCTGCTGAAAAACACGTTTTGGCACTTTCTGCACACTGGGGTTAAGAGCTGAGTGTGTGGGCTCTTCTGAGCCTTGCAGTTACATAGGGATACAGCTGTCTGAAAAAACGTGTTTATTTCGGGCTGAAAAACACGTTTTGAAAAGTGTGCTGTTACTGCCCCATAACTTACATGGGGTTGACCAAACTTGCAGAAACATGTTTATTTCTGCTGAAAAACACGTTTTGGCACTTTCTGCAAACTGGGGTTAAGAGCTGAGTGTGTGGGCTCTTCTGAGCCTTGCAGTTACATAGGGATACAGCTGTCTGAAAAAACGTGTTTATTTCGGGCTGAAAAACACGTTTTGAAAAGTGTGCTGTTACTGCCCCATAACTTACATGGGGTTGACCAAACTTACAGAAACATGTTTATTTCTGCTGAAAAACACATTTTGACACTTTCAGCACACTGGGGTTAAGAGCTGAGTGTGTGGGCTCTTCTGAGCCTTGCAGTTACATTGGAATTCTGAAGTCTGAAAAAACGCGTTTATTTCAAGCTGAAAAGCACGTTTTGAAAAGTGAGCTGTTACTGCCCCATAACTTACATGGGGTTGACCAAACTTGCAGAAATATGCTTATTTCTGCTGAAAAACACGTTTTGACACTTTCAGCACACTGGGGTTAAGACCTGAGTGTGTGGGCTCTTCTGAGCCTTGCAGTTACATGGAGATTGTGAAGTCTGAAAAAACGTGTTTCTTTCTGGCTGAAAAATACGTTTTGAAAAGTGTGCTGTTACTGCCCCATAACTTACATGGGGTTGACCAAACTTGCAGAAACATGTTTATTTCTGCTAAAAAACACGTTTTGGCACTTTCTGCACACTGGGGTTATGACCTGAGTGTGTGGGCTCTTCTGAGCCTTGCAGTTACATAGGGATACAGCTGTCTGAAAAAACGTGTTTATTTCGGGCTGAAAAACACGTTTTGAAAAGTGTGCTGTTACTGCCCCATAACTTACATGGGGTTGACCAAACTTGCAGAAACATGTTTATTTCTGCTGAAAAACACATTCTGACATTTTCAGCACACTGGGGTTAAGAGCTGAGTGTGTGGGCTCTTCTGAGCCTTGTAGTTACATAGGGATACAGCTGTCTGAAAAAACGTGTTTATTTCGGGCTGAAAAACACGTTTTGAAAAGTGTGCTGTTACTGCCCCATAACTTACATGGGGTTGACCAAACTTGCAGAAACATGTTTATTTCTGCTGAAAAACACGTTTTGACACTTTCAGCACACTGGGGTTAAGACCTGAGTGTGTGGGCTCTTCTGAGCCTTGCAGTTACATAGGGATACAGCTGTCTGAAAAAACGTGTTTATTTCGGGCTGAAAAACACGTTTTGAAAAGTGTGCTGTTACTGCCCCATAACTTATATGGGGTTGACCAAACTTGCAGAAACATGTTTATTTCTGCTGAAAAACACATTTTGACACTTTCAGCACACTGGGGTTAAGAGCTGAGTGTGTGGGCTCTTCTGAGCCTTGCAGTTACCTTGGAATTCTGAAGTCTGAAAAAACGCGTTTATTTCAAGCTGAAAAACACGTTTTGAAAAGTGAGCTGTTACTGCCCCATAACTTACATGGGGTTGACCAAACTTGCAGAAATATGCTTATTTCTGCTGAAAAACACGTTTTGACACTTTCAGCACACTGGGGTTAAGACCTGAGTGTGTGGGCTCTTCTGAGCCTTGCAGTTACATTGGGATTCTGAAGTCTGAAAAACGCGTTTATTTCGGGCTGAAAAACACGTTTTTAAAAGTGTGCTGTTACTGCCCCATAACTTACATGGGGTTGACCCAACTTGCAGAAACATGTTTATTTCTGATGAAAAACACATTTTGACACTTTCAGCACACTGGGGTTAAGACCTGAGTGTGTGGGCTCTTCTGAGCCTTGCAGTTACATAGGGATACAGCTGTCTGAAAAAATGCATTTATTTCGGGCTGAAAAACACGTTTTGAAAAGTGTGCTGTTACTGCCCCATAACTTACATGGGGTTGACCAAACTTGCAGAAACATGTTTATTTCTGCTGAAAAACACGTTTTGGCACTTTCTGCACACTGGGGTTAAGAGCTGAGTGTGTGGGCTCTTCTGAGCCTTGCAGTTACATAGGGATACAGCTGTCTGAAAAAACGTGTTTATTTCGGGCTGAAAAACACGTTTTGAAAAGTGTGCTGTTACTGCCCCATAACTTACATGGGGTTGACCAAACTTGCAGAAACATGTTTATTTCTGCTGAAAAACACGTTTTGGCACTTTCTGCACACTGGGGTTAAGAGCTGAGTGTGTGGGCTCTTCTGAGCCTTGCAGTTACATTGGAATTCTGAAGTCTGAAAAAACGCGTTTATTTCAAGCTGAAAAACACGTTTTGAAAAGTGAGCTGTTACTGCCCCATAACTTACATGGGGTTGACCAAACTTGCAGAAATATGCTTATTTCTGCTGAAAAACACGTTTTGACACTTTCAGCACACTGGGGTTAAGACCTGAGTGTGTGGGCTCTTCTGAGCCTTGCAGTTACATAGGGATACAGCTGTCTGAAAAAACGTGTTTATTTCGGGCTGAAAAACACATTTGAAAAGTGTGCTGTTACTGCCCCATAACTTACATAGGGTTGACCAGACTTGCAGAAACATGTTTATTTCTGCTGAAAAACACGTTTTGGCACTTTCTGCTCACTGGGGTTAAAAGCTGAGTGTGCGGGCTCTTCTGAGCCTTGCAGTTACATAGGGATACAGCTGTCTGAAAAAACACGTTTATTTCGGGCTGAAAAACACGTTTTGAAAAGTGTGCTGTTACTGCCCCATAACTTACATGGGGTTGACCAAACTTGCAGAAACATGTTTATTTCTGCTGAAAAACACATTTTGACACTTTCAGCACACTGGGGTTAAGAGCTGAATGTGTGGGCTCTTCTGAGCCTTGCAGTTACCTTGGAATTCTGAAGTCTGAAAAAATGCGTTTATTTCAAGCTGAAAAACACGTTTTGAAAAGTGAGCTGTTACTGCCCCATAACTTACATGGGGTTGACCAAACTTGCAGAAATATGCTTATTTCTGCTGAAAAACACGTTTTGACACTTTCAGCACACTGGGGTTAAGACCTGAGTGTGTGGGCTCTTCTGAGCCTTGCAGTTACATGGAGATTGTGAAGTCTGAAAAAACGTGTTTCTTTCGGGCTGAAAAATACGTTTTGAAAAGTGTGCTGTTACTGCCCCATAACTTACATGGGGTTGACCAAACTTGCAGAAACATGTTTATTTCTGCTAAAAAACAGGTTTTGGCACTTTCTGCACACTGGGGTTATGACCTGAGTGTGTGGGCTCTTCTGAGCCTTGCAGTTACATAGGAATTCTGAAGTCTGAAAAAACGCGTTTATTTCGGGCTGAAAAACACGTTTTGAAAAGTGAGCTGTTCTTGCCCCATAAGTTACATGGGGTTGACCAAACTTGCAGAAACATGTTTATTTCTGCTGAAAAACACGTTTTGACACTTTCAGCACACTGGGTTTAAGATCTGAGTGTGTGGGCTCTTCTGAGCCTTGCAGTTACATAGGGATACAGCTGTCTGAAAAAACGTGTTTATTTCGGGCTGAAAAACACATTTGAAAAGTGTGCTGTTACTGCCCCATAACTTACATAGGGTTGACCAGACTTGCAGAAACATGTTTATTTCTGCTGAAAAACACGTTTTGGCACTTTCTGCTCACTGGGGTTAAAAGCTGAGTGTGCGGGCTCTTCTGAGCCTTGCAGTTACATAGGGATACAGCTGTCTGAAAAAACACGTTTATTTCGGGCTGAAAACACGTTTTGAAAAGTGTGCTGTTACTGCCCCATAACTTACATGGGGTTGACCAAACTTGCAGAAACATGTTTATTTCTGCTGAAAAACACATTTTGACACTTTCAGCACACTGGGGTTAAGAGCTGAATGTGTGGGCTCTTCTGAGCCTTGCAGTTACCTTGGAATTCTGAAGTCTGAAAAAACGCGTTTATTTCAAGCTGAAAAACACGTTTTGAAAAGTGAGCTGTTACTGCCCCATAACTTACATGGGGTTGACCAAACTTGCAGAAATATGCTTATTTCTGCTGAAAAACACGTTTTGACACTTTCAGCACACTGGGGTTAAGACCTGAGTGTGTGGGCTCTTCTGAGCCTTGCAGTTACATTGGGATTCTGAAGTCTGAAAAACGCGTTTATTTCGGGCTGAAAAACACGTTTTTAAAAGTGTGCTGTTACTGCCCCATAACTTACATGGGGTTGACCAAACTTGCAGAAACATGTTTATTTCTGCTGAAAAACACATTTTGACACTTTCAGCACACTGGGGTTAAGACCTGAGTGTGTGGGCTCTTCTGAGCCTTGCAGTTACATAGGGATACAGCTGTCTGAAAAAATGCATTTATTTCGGGCTGAAAAACACGTTTTGAAAAGTGTGCTGTTACTGCCCCATAACTTACATGCGGTTGACCAAACTTGCAGAAACATGTTTATTTCTGCTGAAAAACACATTTTGACACTTTCAGCACACTGGGGTTAAGACCTGAGTGTGTGGGCTCTTCTGAGCCTTGCAGTTACATAGGGATACAGCTGTCTGAAAAAATGCATTTATTTCGGGCTGAAAAAAACGTTTTGAAAAGTGTGCTGTTACTGCCCCATAACTTACATGGGGTTGACCAAACTTGCAGAAACATGTTTATTTCTGCTGAAAAACACGTTTTGGCACTTTCTGCACACTGGGGTTAAGAGCTGAGTGTGTGGGCTCTTCTGAGCCTTGCAGTTACATAGGGATACAGCTGTCTGAAAAAACGTGTTTATTTCGGGCTGAAAAACACGTTTTGAAAAGTGTGCTGTTACTGCCCCATAACTTACATGGGGTTGACCAAACTTACAGAAACATGTTTATTTCTGCTGAAAAACACATTTTGACACTTTCAGCACACTGGGGTTAAGAGCTGAGTGTGTGGGCTCTTCTGAGCCTTGCAGTTACATAGGGATACAGCTGTCTGAAAAAACGCGTTTATTTCGGGCTGAAAAACACGTTTTGAAAAGTGTGCTGTTACTGCCCCATAACTTACATGGGGTTCACCAAACTTGCCGAAACATGTTTATTTCTGCTGAAAAATACGTTCTGACACTTTCAGCACACTGGGGTTAAGAGCTGAGTGTGTGGGCTCTTCTGAGCCTTGCAGTTACATTGGGATTCTGAAGTCTGAAAAACGCGTTTATTTCGGGCTGAAAAACACGTTTTTAAAAGTGTGCTGTTACTGCCCCATAACTTACATGGGGTTGACCAAACTTGCAGAAACATGTTTATTTCTGCTGAAAAACACATTTTGACACTTTCAGCACACTGGGGTTAAGACCTGAGTGTGTGGGCTCTTCTGAGCCTTGCAGTTACATAGGGATACAGCTGTCTGAAAAAATGCATTTATTTCGGGCTGAAAAACACGTTTTGAAAAGTGTGCTGTTACTGCCCCATAAGTTACATGGGGTTGACCAAACTTGCAGAAACATGTTTATTTCTGCTGAAAAACACGTTTTGGCACTTTCTGCACACTGGGGTTAAGAGCTGAGTGTGTGGGCTCTTCTGAGCCTTGCAGTTACATAGGGATACAGCTGTCTGAAAAAACGTGTTTATTTCGGGCTGAAAAACACGTTTTGAAAAGTGTGCTGTTACTGCCCCATAACTTACATGGGGTTGACCAAACTTGCAGAAACATGTTTATTTCTGCTGAAAAACACGTTTTGGCACTTTCTGCAAACTGGGGTTAAGAGCTGAGTGTGTGGGCTCTTCTGAGCCTTGCAGTTACATAGGGATACAGCTGTCTGAAAAAACGTGTTTATTTCGGGCTGAAAAACACGTTTTGAAAAGTGTGCTGTTACTGCCCCATAACTTACATGGGGTTGACCAAACTTACAGAAACATGTTTATTTCTGCTGAAAAACACATTTTGACACTTTCAGCACACTGGGGTTAAGAGCTGAGTGTGTGGGCTCTTCTGAGCCTTGCAGTTACATTGGAATTCTGAAGTCTGAAAAAACGCGTTTATTTCAAGCTGAAAAGCACGTTTTGAAAAGTGAGCTGTTACTGCCCCATAACTTACATGGGGTTGACCAAACTTGCAGAAATATGCTTATTTCTGCTGAAAAACACGTTTTGACACTTTCAGCACACTGGGGTTAAGACCTGAGTGTGTGGGCTCTTCTGAGCCTTGCAGTTACATGGAGATTGTGAAGTCTGAAAAAACGTGTTTCTTTCTGGCTGAAAAATACGTTTTGAAAAGTGTGCTGTTACTGCCCCATAACTTACATGGGGTTGACCAAACTTGCAGAAACATGTTTATTTCTGCTAAAAAACACGTTTTGGCACTTTCTGCACACTGGGGTTATGACCTGAGTGTGTGGGCTCTTCTGAGCCTTGCAGTTACATAGGGATACAGCTGTCTGAAAAAACGTGTTTATTTCGGGCTGAAAAACACATTTGAAAAGTGTGCTGTTACTGCCCCATAACTTACATGGGGTTGACCAAACTTGCAGAAACATGTTTATTTCTGCTGAAAAACACGTTTTGACACTTTCAGCACACTGGGGTTAAGACCTGAGTGTGTGGGCTCTTCTGAGCCTTGCAGTTACATAGGGATACAGCTGTCTGAAAAAACGTGTTTATTTCGGGCTGAAAAACACGTTTTGAAAAGTGTGCTGTTACTGCCCCATAACTTACATGGGGTTGACCAAACTTGCAGAAACATGTTTATTTCTGCTGAAAAACACATTTTGACACTTTCAGCACACTGGGGTTAAGAGCTGAGTGTGTGGGCTCTTCTGAGCCTTGCAGTTACCTTGGAATTCTGAAGTCTGAAAAAACGCGTTTATTTCAAGCTGAAAAACACGTTTTGAAAAGTGAGCTGTTACTGCCCCATAACTTACATGGGGTTGACCAAACTTGCAGAAATATGCTTATTTCTGCTGAAAAACACGTTTTGACACTTTCAGCACACTGGGGTTAAGACCTGAGTGTGTGGGCTCTTCTGAGCCTTGCAGTTACATGGAGATTGTGAAGTCTGAAAAAACGTGTTTCTTTCTGGCTGAAAAATACGTTTTGAAAAGTGTGCTGTTACTGCCCCATAACTTACATGGGGTTGACCAAACTTGCAGAAACATGTTTATTTCTGCTAAAAAACACGTTTTGGCACTTTCTGCACACTGGGGTTATGACCTGAGTGTGTGGGCTCTTCTGAGCCTTGCAGTTACATAGGGATACAGCTGTCTGAAAAAACGTGTTTATTTCGGGCTGAAAAACACATTTGAAAAGTGTGCTGTTACTGCCCCATAACTTACATGGGGTTGACCAAACTTGCAGAAACATGTTTATTTCTGCTGAAAAACACGTTTTGACACTTTCAGCACACTGGGGTTAAGACCTGAGTGTGTGGGCTCTTCTGAGCCTTGCAGTTACATAGGGATACAGCTGTCTGAAAAAACGTGTTTATTTCGGGCTGAAAAACACGTTTTGAAAAGTGTGCTGTTACTGCCCCATAACTTACATGGGGTTGACCAAACTTGCAGAAACATGTTTATTTCTGCTGAAAAACACATTTTGACACTTTCAGCACACTGGGGTTAAGAGCTGAGTGTGTGGGCTCTTCTGAGCCTTGCAGTTACCTTGGAATTCTGAAGTCTGAAAAAACGCGTTTATTTCAAGCTGAAAAACACGTTTTGAAAAGTGAGCTGTTACTGCCCCATAACTTACATGGGGTTGACCAAACTTGCAGAAATATGCTTATTTCTGCTGAAAAACACGTTTTGACACTTTCAGCACACTGGGGTTAAGACCTGAGTGTGTGGGCTCTTCTGAGCCTTGCAGTTACATTGGGATTCTGAAGTCTGAAAAACGCGTTTATTTCGGGCTGAAAAACACGTTTTTAAAAGTGTGCTGTTACTGCCCCATAACTTACATGGGGTTGACCCAACTTGCAGAAACATGTTTATTTCTGATGAAAAACACATTTTGACACTTTCAGCACACTGGGGTTAAGACCTGAGTGTGTGGGCTCTTCTGAGCCTTGCAGTTACATAGGGATACAGCTGTCTGAAAAAATGCATTTATTTCGGGCTGAAAAACACGTTTTGAAAAGTGTGCTGTTACTGCCCCATAACTTACATGGGGTTGACCAAACTTGCAGAAACATGTTTATTTCTGCTGAAAAACACGTTTTGGCACTTTCTGCACACTGGGGTTAAGAGCTGAGTGTGTGGGCTCTTCTGAGCCTTGCAGTTACATAGGGATACAGCTGTCTGAAAAAACGTGTTTATTTCGGGCTGAAAAACACGTTTTGAAAAGTGTGCTGTTACTGCCCCATAACTTACATGGGGTTGACCAAACTTGCAGAAACATGTTTATTTCTGCTGAAAAACACGTTTTGGCACTTTCTGCAAACTGGGGTTAAGAGCTGAGTGTGTGGGCTCTTCTGAGCCTTGCAGTTACATAGGGATACAGCTGTCTGAAAAAACGTGTTTATTTCGGGCTGAAAAACACGTTTTGAAAAGTGTGCTGCTACTGCCCCATAACTTACATGGGGTTGACCAAACTTACAGAAACATGCTTATTTCTGCTGAAAAACACATTTTGACACTTTCAGCACACTGGGGTTAAGAGCTGAGTGTGTGGGCTCTTCTGAGACTTGCAGTTACATTGGAATTCTGAAGTCTGAAAAAACGCGTTTATTTCAAGCTGAAAAGCACGTTTTGAAAAGTGTGCTGTTACTGCCCCATAACTTACATGGGGTTGACCAAACTTGCAGAAATATGCTTATTTCTGCTGAAAAACACGTTTTGACACTTTCAGCACACTGGGTTTAAGACCTGAGTGTGTGGGCTCTTCTGAGCCTTGCAGTTACATGGAGATTGTGAAGTCTGAAAAAACGTGTTTCTTTCGGGCTGAAAAATACGTTTTGAAAAGTGTGCTGTTACTGCCCCATAACTTACATGGGGTTGACCAAACTTGCAGAAACATGTTTATTTCTGCTAAAAAACACGTTTTGGCACTTTCTGCACACTGGGGTTATGACCTGAGTGTGTGGGCTCTTCTGAGCCTTGCAGTTACATAGGGATACAGCTGTCTGAAAAAACGTGTTTATTTCGGGCTGAAAAACACGTTTTGAAAAGTGTGCTGTTACTGCCCCATAACTTACATGGGGTTGACCAAACTTGCAGAAACATGTTTATTTCTGCTGAAAAACACGTTTTGGCACTTTCTGCACACTGGGGTTAAGACCTGAGTGTGTGGGCTCTTCTGAGCCTTGCAGTTACATAGGGATACAGCTGTCTGAAAAAACGTGTTTATTTCGGGCTGAAAAACACGTTTTGAAAAGTGTGCTGTTACTGCCCCATAACTTACATGCGGTTGACCAAACTTGCAGAAACATGTTTATTTCTGCTGAAAAACACATTTTGACACTTTCAGCACACTGGGGTTAAGACCTGAGTGTGTGGGCTCTTCTGAGCCTTGCAGTTACATAGGGATACAGCTGTCTGAAAAAATGCATTTATTTCGGGCTGAAAAAAACGTTTTGAAAAGTGTGCTGTTACTGCCCCATAACTTACATGGGGTTGACCAAACTTGCAGAAACATGTTTATTTCTGCTGAAAAACACGTTTTGGCACTTTCTGCACACTGGGGTTAAGAGCTGAGTGTGTGGGCTCTTCTGAGCCTTGCAGTTACATAGGGATACAGCTGTCTGAAAAAACGTGTTTATTTCGGGCTGAAAAACACGTTTTGAAAAGTGTGCTGTTACTGCCCCATAACTTACATGGGGTTGACCAAACTTACAGAAACATGTTTATTTCTGCTGAAAAACACATTTTGACACTTTCAGCACACTGGGGTTAAGAGCTGAGTGTGTGGGCTCTTCTGAGCCTTGCAGTTACATAGGGATACAGCTGTCTGAAAAAACGCGTTTATTTCGGGCTGAAAAACACGTTTTGAAAAGTGTGCTGTTACTGCCCCATAACTTACATGGGGTTCACCAAACTTGCCGAAACATGTTTATTTCTGCTGAAAAATACGTTCTGACACTTTCAGCACACTGGGGTTAAGAGCTGAGTGTGTGGGCTCTTCTGAGCCTTGCAGTTACATTGGGATTCTGAAGTCTGAAAAACGCGTTTATTTCGGGCTGAAAAACACGTTTTTAAAAGTGTGCTGTTACTGCCCCATAACTTACATGGGGTTGACCAAACTTGCAGAAACATGTTTATTTCTGCTGAAAAACACATTTTGACACTTTCAGCACACTGGGGTTAAGACCTGAGTGTGTGGGCTCTTCTGAGCCTTGCAGTTACATAGGGATACAGCTGTCTGAAAAAATGCATTTATTTCGGGCTGAAAAACACGTTTTGAAAAGTGTGCTGTTACTGCCCCATAAGTTACATGGGGTTGACCAAACTTGCAGAAACATGTTTATTTCTGCTGAAAAACACGTTTTGGCACTTTCTGCACACTGGGGTTAAGAGCTGAGTGTGTGGGCTCTTCTGAGCCTTGCAGTTACATAGGGATACAGCTGTCTGAAAAAACGTGTTTATTTCGGGCTGAAAAACACGTTTTGAAAAGTGTGCTGTTACTGCCCCATAACTTACATGGGGTTGACCAAACTTGCAGAAACATGTTTATTTCTGCTGAAAAACACGTTTTGGCACTTTCTGCAAACTGGGGTTAAGAGCTGAGTGTGTGGGCTCTTCTGAGCCTTGCAGTTACATAGGGATACAGCTGTCTGAAAAAACGTGTTTATTTCGGGCTGAAAAACACGTTTTGAAAAGTGTGCTGTTACTGCCCCATAACTTACATGGGGTTGACCAAACTTACAGAAACATGTTTATTTCTGCTGAAAAACACATTTTGACACTTTCAGCACACTGGGGTTAAGAGCTGAGTGTGTGGGCTCTTCTGAGCCTTGCAGTTACATTGGAATTCTGAAGTCTGAAAAAACGCGTTTATTTCAAGCTGAAAAGCACGTTTTGAAAAGTGAGCTGTTACTGCCCCATAACTTACATGGGGTTGACCAAACTTGCAGAAATATGCTTATTTCTGCTGAAAAACACGTTTTGACACTTTCAGCACACTGGGGTTAAGACCTGAGTGTGTGGGCTCTTCTGAGCCTTGCAGTTACATGGAGATTGTGAAGTCTGAAAAAACGTGTTTCTTTCTGGCTGAAAAATACGTTTTGAAAAGTGTGCTGTTACTGCCCCATAACTTACATGGGGTTGACCAAACTTGCAGAAACATGTTTATTTCTGCTAAAAAACACGTTTTGGCACTTTCTGCACACTGGGGTTATGACCTGAGTGTGTGGGCTCTTCTGAGCCTTGCAGTTACATAGGGATACAGCTGTCTGAAAAAACGTGTTTATTTCGGGCTGAAAAACACATTTGAAAAGTGTGCTGTTACTGCCCCATAACTTACATGGGGTTGACCAAACTTGCAGAAACATGTTTATTTCTGCTGAAAAACACGTTTTGACACTTTCAGCACACTGGGGTTAAGACCTGAGTGTGTGGGCTCTTCTGAGCCTTGCAGTTACATAGGGATACAGCTGTCTGAAAAAACGTGTTTATTTCGGGCTGAAAAACACGTTTTGAAAAGTGTGCTGTTACTGCCCCATAACTTACATGGGGTTGACCAAACTTGCAGAAACATGTTTATTTCTGCTGAAAAACACATTTTGACACTTTCAGCACACTGGGGTTAAGAGCTGAGTGTGTGGGCTCTTCTGAGCCTTGCAGTTACCTTGGAATTCTGAAGTCTGAAAAAACGCGTTTATTTCAAGCTGAAAAACACGTTTTGAAAAGTGAGCTGTTACTGCCCCATAACTTACATGGGGTTGACCAAACTTGCAGAAATATGCTTATTTCTGCTGAAAAACACGTTTTGACACTTTCAGCACACTGGGGTTAAGACCTGAGTGTGTGGGCTCTTCTGAGCCTTGCAGTTACATGGAGATTGTGAAGTCTGAAAAAACGTGTTTCTTTCTGGCTGAAAAATACGTTTTGAAAAGTGTGCTGTTACTGCCCCATAACTTACATGGGGTTGACCAAACTTGCAGAAACATGTTTATTTCTGCTAAAAAACACGTTTTGGCACTTTCTGCACACTGGGGTTATGACCTGAGTGTGTGGGCTCTTCTGAGCCTTGCAGTTACATAGGGATACAGCTGTCTGAAAAAACGTGTTTATTTCGGGCTGAAAAACACATTTGAAAAGTGTGCTGTTACTGCCCCATAACTTACATGGGGTTGACCAAACTTGCAGAAACATGTTTATTTCTGCTGAAAAACACGTTTTGACACTTTCAGCACACTGGGGTTAAGACCTGAGTGTGTGGGCTCTTCTGAGCCTTGCAGTTACATAGGGATACAGCTGTCTGAAAAAACGTGTTTATTTCGGGCTGAAAAACACGTTTTGAAAAGTGTGCTGTTACTGCCCCATAACTTACATGGGGTTGACCAAACTTGCAGAAACATGTTTATTTCTGCTGAAAAACACATTTTGACACTTTCAGCACACTGGGGTTAAGAGCTGAGTGTGTGGGCTCTTCTGAGCCTTGCAGTTACCTTGGAATTCTGAAGTCTGAAAAAACGCGTTTATTTCAAGCTGAAAAACACGTTTTGAAAAGTGAGCTGTTACTGCCCCATAACTTACATGGGGTTGACCAAACTTGCAGAAATATGCTTATTTCTGCTGAAAAACACGTTTTGACACTTTCAGCACACTGGGGTTAAGACCTGAGTGTGTGGGCTCTTCTGAGCCTTGCAGTTACATTGGGATTCTGAAGTCTGAAAAACGCGTTTATTTCGGGCTGAAAAACACGTTTTTAAAAGTGTGCTGTTACTGCCCCATAACTTACATGGGGTTGACCCAACTTGCAGAAACATGTTTATTTCTGATGAAAAACACATTTTGACACTTTCAGCACACTGGGGTTAAGACCTGAGTGTGTGGGCTCTTCTGAGCCTTGCAGTTACATAGGGATACAGCTGTCTGAAAAAATGCATTTATTTCGGGCTGAAAAACACGTTTTGAAAAGTGTGCTGTTACTGCCCCATAACTTACATGGGGTTGACCAAACTTGCAGAAACATGTTTATTTCTGCTGAAAAACACGTTTTGGCACTTTCTGCACACTGGGGTTAAGAGCTGAGTGTGTGGGCTCTTCTGAGCCTTGCAGTTACATAGGGATACAGCTGTCTGAAAAAACGTGTTTATTTCGGGCTGAAAAACACGTTTTGAAAAGTGTGCTGTTACTGCCCCATAACTTACATGGGGTTGACCAAACTTGCAGAAACATGTTTATTTCTGCTGAAAAACACGTTTTGGCACTTTCTGCAAACTGGGGTTAAGAGCTGAGTGTGTGGGCTCTTCTGAGCCTTGCAGTTACATAGGGATACAGCTGTCTGAAAAAACGTGTTTATTTCGGGCTGAAAAACACGTTTTGAAAAGTGTGCTGCTACTGCCCCATAACTTACATGGGGTTGACCAAACTTACAGAAACATGCTTATTTCTGCTGAAAAACACATTTTGACACTTTCAGCACACTGGGGTTAAGAGCTGAGTGTGTGGGCTCTTCTGAGACTTGCAGTTACATTGGAATTCTGAAGTCTGAAAAAACGCGTTTATTTCAAGCTGAAAAGCACGTTTTGAAAAGTGTGCTGTTACTGCCCCATAACTTACATGGGGTTGACCAAACTTGCAGAAATATGCTTATTTCTGCTGAAAAACACGTTTTGACACTTTCAGCACACTGGGTTTAAGACCTGAGTGTGTGGGCTCTTCTGAGCCTTGCAGTTACATGGAGATTGTGAAGTCTGAAAAAACGTGTTTCTTTCGGGCTGAAAAATACGTTTTGAAAAGTGTGCTGTTACTGCCCCATAACTTACATGGGGTTGACCAAACTTGCAGAAACATGTTTATTTCTGCTAAAAAACACGTTTTGGCACTTTCTGCACACTGGGGTTATGACCTGAGTGTGTGGGCTCTTCTGAGCCTTGCAGTTACATAGGGATACAGCTGTCTGAAAAAACGTGTTTATTTCGGGCTGAAAAACACGTTTTGAAAAGTGTGCTGTTACTGCCCCATAACTTACATGGGGTTGACCAAACTTGCAGAAACATGTTTATTTCTGCTGAAAAACACGTTTTGGCACTTTCTGCACACTGGGGTTAAGAGCTGAGTGTGTGGGCTCTTCTGAGCCTTGCAGTTATATAGGGATACAGCTGTCTAAAAAAACGTGTTTATTTCGGGCTGAAAAACACGTTTTGAAAAGTGTGCTGTTACTGCCCCATAACTTACATGGGGTTGACCAAACTTGCAGAAACATGTTTATTTCTGCTGAAAAACACGTTTTGACACTTTCAGCACACTGGTGTTAAGACCTGAGTGTGTGGGCTCTTCTGAGCCTTGCAGTTACATAGGGATACAGCTGTCTGAAAAAACGCGTTTATTTCGGGCTGAAAAACACGTTTTGAAAAGTGTGCTGTTACTGCCCCATAACTTACATGGGGTTCACCAAACTTGCCGAAACATGTTTATTTCTGCTGAAAAATACGTTCTGACACTTTCAGCACACTGGGGTTAAGAGCTGAGTGTGTGGGCTCTTCTGAGCCTTGCAGTTACATTGGGATTCTGAAGTCTGAAAAACGCGTTTATTTCGGGCTGAAAAACACGTTTTTAAAAGTGTCCTGTTACTGCCCCATAACTTACATGGGGTTGACCAAACTTGCAGAAACATGTTTATTTCTGCTGAAAAACACATTTTGACACTTTCAGCACACTGGGGTTAAGACCTGAGTGTGTGGGCTCTTCTGAGCCTTGCAGTTACATAGGGATACAGCTGTCTGAAAAAATGCATTTATTTCGGGCTGAAAAACACGTTTTGAAAAGTGTGCTGTTACTGCCCCATAACTTACATGGGGTTGACCAAACTTGCAGAAACATGTTTATTTCTGCTGAAAAACACGTTTTGGCACTTTCTGCACACTGGGGTTAAGAGCTGAGTGTGTGGGCTCTTCTGAGCCTTGCAGTTACATAGGGATACAGCTGTCTGAAAAAACGTGTTTATTTCGGGCTGAAAAACACGTTTTGAAAAGTGTGCTGTTACTGCCCCATAACTTACATGGGGTTGACCAAACTTGCAGAAACATGTTTATTTCTGCTGAAAAACACGTTTTGGCACTTTCTGCAAACTGGGGTTAAGAGCTGAGTGTGTGGGCTCTTCTGAGCCTTGCAGTTACATAGGGATACAGCTGTCTGAAAAAACGTGTTTATTTCGGGCTGAAAAACACGTTTTGAAAAGTGTGCTGTTACTGCCCCATAACTTACATGGGGTTGACCAAACTTACAGAAACATGTTTATTTCTGCTGAAAAACACATTTTGACACTTTCAGCACACTGGGGTTAAGAGCTGAGTGTGTGGGCTCTTCTGAGCCTTGCAGTTACATTGGAATTCTGAAGTCTGAAAAAACGCGTTTATTTCAAGCTGAAAAGCACGTTTTGAAAAGTGAGCTGTTACTGCCCCATAACTTACATGGGGTTGACCAAACTTGCAGAAATATGCTTATTTCTGCTGAAAAACACGTTTTGACACTTTCAGCACACTTGGGTTAAGACCTGAGTGTGTGGGCTCTTCTGAGCCTTGCAGTTACATGGAGATTGTGAAGTCTGAAAAAACGTGTTTCTTTCTGGCTGAAAAATACGTTTTGAAAAGTGTGCTGTTACTGCCCCATAACTTACATGGGGTTGACCAAACTTGCAGAAACATGTTTATTTCTGCTAAAAAACACGTTTTGGCACTTTCTGCACACTGGGGTTATGACCTGAGTGTGTGGGCTCTTCTGAGCCTTGCAGTTACATAGGGATACAGCTGTCTGAAAAAACGTGTTTATTTCGGGCTGAAAAACACGTTTTGAAAAGTGTGCTGTTACTGCCCCATAACTTACATGGGGTTGACCAAACTTGCAGAAACATGTTTATTTCTGCTGAAAAACACATTCTGACATTTTCAGCACACTGGGGTTAAGAGCTGAGTGTGTGGGCTCTTCTGAGCCTTGTAGTTACATAGGGATACTGCTGTCTGAAAAAACGTGTTTATTTCGGGCTGAAAAACACATTTGAAAAGTGTGCTGTTACTGCCCCATAACTTACATGGGGTTGACCAAACTTGCAGAAACATGTTTATTTCTGCTGAAAAACACGTTTTGACACTTTCAGCACACTGGGGTTAAGACCTGAGTGTGTGGGCTCTTCTGAGCCTTGCAGTTACATAGGGATACAGCTGTCTGAAAAAACGTGTTTATTTCGGGCTGAAAAACACGTTTTGAAAAGTGTGCTGTTACTGCCCCATAACTTACATGGGGTTGACCAAACTTGCAGAAACATGTTTATTTCTGCTGAAAAACACATTTTGACACTTTCAGCACACTGGGGTTAAGAGCTGAGTGTGTGGGCTCTTCTGAGCCTTGCAGTTACCTTGGAATTCTGAAGTCTGAAAAAACGCGTTTATTTCAAGCTGAAAAACACGTTTTGAAAAGTGTGCTGTTACTGCCCCATAACTTACATGGGGTTGACCCAACTTGCAGAAACATGTTTATTTCTGATGAAAAACACATTTTGACACTTTCAGCACACTGGGGTTAAGACCTGAGTGTGTGGGCTCTTCTGAGCCTTGCAGTTACATAGGGATACAGCTGTCTGAAAAAATGCATTGATTTCGGGCTGAAAAACACGTTTTGAAAAGTGTGCTGTTACTGCCCCATAACTTACATGGGGTTGACCAAACTTGCAGAAACATGTTTATTTCTGCTGAAAAACACGTTTTGGCACTTTCTGCACACTGGGGTTAAGAGCTGAGTGTGTGGGCTCTTCTGAGCCTTGCAGTTACATAGGGATACAGCTGTCTGAAAAAACGTGTTTATTTCGGGCTGAAAAACACGTTTTGAAAAGTGTGCTGTTACTGCCCCATAACTTACATGGGGTTGACCAAACTTGCAGAAACATGTTTATTTCTGCTGAAAAACACGTTTTGGCACTTTCTGCAAACTGGGGTTAAGAGCTGAGTGTGTGGGCTCTTCTGAGCCTTGCAGTTACATAGGGATACAGCTGTCTGAAAAAACGTGTTTATTTCGGGCTGAAAAACACGTTTTGAAAAGTGTGCTGTTACTGCCCCATAACTTACATGGGGTTGACCAAACTTACAGAAACATGTTTATTTCTGCTGAAAAACACATTTTGACACTTTCAGCACACTGGGGTTAAGAGCTGAGTGTGTGGGCTCTTCTGAGACTTGCAGTTACATTGGAATTCTGAAGTCTGAAAAAACGCGTTTATTTCAAGCTGAAAAGCACGTTTTGAAAAGTGTGCTGTTACTGCCCCATAACTTACATGGGGTTGACCAAACTTGCAGAAATATGCTTATTTCTGCTGAAAAACACGTTTTGACACTTTCAGCACACTGGGTTTAAGACCTGAGTGTGTGGGCTCTTCTGAGCCTTGCAGTTACATGGAGATTGTGAAGTCTGAAAAAACGTGTTTCTTTCGGGCTGAAAAATACGTTTTGAAAAGTGTGCTGTTACTGCCCCATAACTTACATGGGGTTGACCAAACTTGCAGAAACATGTTTATTTCTGCTAAAAAACACGTTTTGGCACTTTCTGCACACTGGGGTTATGACCTGAGTGTGTGGGCTCTTCTGAGCCTTGCAGTTACATAGGGATACAGCTGTCTGAAAAAACGTGTTTATTTCGGGCTGAAAAACACGTTTTGAAAAGTGTGCTGTTACTGCCCCATAACTTACATGGGGTTGACCAAACTTGCAGAAACATGTTTATTTCTGCTGAAAAACACGTTTTGGCACTTTCTGCACACTGGGGTTAAGAGCTGAGTGTGTGGGCTCTTCTGAGCCTTGCAGTTATATAGGGATACAGCTGTCTAAAAAAACGTGTTTATTTCGGGCTGAAAAACACGTTTTGAAAAGTGTGCTGTTACTGCCCCATAACTTACATGGGGTTGACCAAACTTGCAGAAACATGTTTATTTCTGCTGAAAAACACGTTTTGACACTTTCAGCACACTGGTGTTAAGACCTGAGTGTGTGGGCTCTTCTGAGCCTTGCAGTTACATAGGGATACAGCTGTCTGAAAAAACGCGTTTATTTCGGGCTGAAAAACACGTTTTGAAAAGTGTGCTGTTACTGCCCCATAACTTACATGGGGTTCACCAAACTTGCCGAAACATGTTTATTTCTGCTGAAAAATACGTTCTGACACTTTCAGCACACTGGGGTTAAGAGCTGAGTGTGTGGGCTCTTCTGAGCCTTGCAGTTACATTGGGATTCTGAAGTCTGAAAAACGCGTTTATTTCGGGCTGAAAAACACGTTTTTAAAAGTGTCCTGTTACTGCCCCATAACTTACATGGGGTTGACCAAACTTGCAGAAACATGTTTATTTCTGCTGAAAAACACATTTTGACACTTTCAGCACACTGGGGTTAAGACCTGAGTGTGTGGGCTCTTCTGAGCCTTGCAGTTACATAGGGATACAGCTGTCTGAAAAAATGCATTTATTTCGGGCTGAAAAACACGTTTTGAAAAGTGTGCTGTTACTGCCCCATAACTTACATGGGGTTGACCAAACTTGCAGAAACATGTTTATTTCTGCTGAAAAACACGTTTTGGCACTTTCTGCACACTGGGGTTAAGAGCTGAGTGTGTGGGCTCTTCTGAGCCTTGCAGTTACATAGGGATACAGCTGTCTGAAAAAACGTGTTTATTTCGGGCTGAAAAACACGTTTTGAAAAGTGTGCTGTTACTGCCCCATAACTTACATGGGGTTGACCAAACTTACAGAAACATGTTTATTTCTGCTGAAAAACACATTTTGACACTTTCAGCACACTGGGGTTAAGAGCTGAGTGTGTGGGCTCTTCTGAGCCTTGCAGTTACATTGGAATTCTGAAGTCTGAAAAAACGCGTTTATTTCAAGCTGAAAAGCACGTTTTGAAAAGTGAGCTGTTACTGCCCCATAACTTACATGGGGTTGACCAAACTTGCAGAAATATGCTTATTTCTGCTGAAAAACACGTTTTGACACTTTCAGCACACTTGGGTTAAGACCTGAGTGTGTGGGCTCTTCTGAGCCTTGCAGTTACATGGAGATTGTGAAGTCTGAAAAAACGTGTTTCTTTCTGGCTGAAAAATACGTTTTGAAAAGTGTGCTGTTACTGCCCCATAACTTACATGGGGTTGACCAAACATGCAGAAACATGTTTATTTCTGCTAAAAAACACGTTTTGGCACTTTCTGCACACTGGGGTTATGACCTGAGTGTGTGGGCTCTTCTGAGCCTTGCAGTTACATAGGGATACAGCTGTCTGAAAAAACGTGTTTATTTCGGGCTGAAAAACACGTTTTGAAAAGTGTGCTGTTACTGCCCCATAACTTACATGGGGTTGACCAAACTTGCAGAAACATGTTTATTTCTGCTGAAAAACACATTCTGACATTTTCAGCACACTGGGGTTAAGAGCTGAGTGTGTGGGCTCTTCTGAGCCTTGTAGTTACATAGGGATACTGCTGTCTGAAAAAACGTGTTTATTTCGGGCTGAAAAACACATTTGAAAAGTGTGCTGTTACTGCCCCATAACTTACATGGGGTTGACCAAACTTGCAGAAACATGTTTATTTCTGCTGAAAAACATGTTTTGACACTTTCAGCACACTGGGGTTAAGACCTGAGTGTGTGGGCTCTTCTGAGCCTTGCAGTTACATAGGGATACAGCTGTCTGAAAAAACGTGTTTATTTCGGGCTGAAAAACACGTTTTGAAAAGTGTGCTGTTACTGCCCCATAACTTACATGGGGTTGACCAAACTTGCAGAAACATGTTTATTTCTGCTGAAAAACACATTTTGACACTTTCAGCACACTGGGGTTAAGAGCTGAGTGTGTGGGCTCTTTTGAGCCTTGCAGTTACCTTGGAATTCTGAAGTCTGAAAAAACGCGTTTATTTCAAGCTGAAAAACACGTTTTGAAAAGTGTGCTGTTACTGCCCCATAACTTACATGGGGTTGACCCAACTTGCAGAAACATGTTTATTTCTGATGAAAAACACATTTTGACACTTTCAGCACACTGGGGTTAAGACCTGAGTGTGTGGGCTCTTCTGAGCCTTGCAGTTACATAAGGATACAGCTGTCTGAAAAAACGCGTTTATTTCAAGCTGAAAAACACGTTTTGAAAAGTGAGCTGTTCTTGCCCTATAAGTTACATGGGGTTGACCAAACTTGCAGAAACATGTTTATTTCTGCTGAAAAACACGTTTTGACACATTCAGCACACCGGGGTTAAGACCTGAGTGTGTGGGCTCTTCTGAGCCTTGCAGTTACATAAGGATACAGCTGTCTGAAAAAACGCGTTTGTTTCGGGCTGAAAAACACGTTTTGAAAAGTGTGCTGTTACTGCCCCATAACTTACATGGGGTTGGCCAAACTTGCAGAAACATGTTTATTTCTGCTGAAAAACACATTCTGACACTTTCAGCACACTGGGGTTAAGAGCTGAGTGTGTGGGCTCTTCTGAGCCTTGCAGTTACATTGGAATTCTGAAGTCTGAAAAAACGCGTTTATTTCGGGCTGAAAAACACGTTTTGAAAAGTGAGCTGTTCTTGCCCCATAAGTTACATGGGGTTGACCAAACTTGCAGAAACATGTTTATTTCTGCTGAAAAACACGTTTTGACACTTTCAGCACACTGGGGTTAAGACCTGAGTGTGTGGGCTCTTCTGAGCCTTGCAGTTACATAGGGATACAGCTGTCTGAAAAAACGTGTTTATTTCGGGCTGAAAAACACATTTGAAAAGTGTGCTGTTACTGCCCCATAACTTACATGGGGTTGACCAAACTTGCAGAAACATGTTTATTTCTGCTGAAAAACACGTTTTGACACTTTCAGCACACTGGGGTTAAGACCTGAGTGTGTGGGCTCTTCTGAGCCTTGCAGTTACATAGGGATACAGCTGTCTGAAAAAACGTGTTTATTTCGGGCTGAAAAACACGTTTTGAAAAGTGTGCTGTTACTGCCCCATAACTTACATGGGGTTGACCAAACTTGCAGAAACATGTTTATTTCTGCTGAAAAACACATTTTGACACTTTCAGCACACTGGGGTTAAGAGCTGAGTGTGTGGGCTCTTCTGAGCCTTGCAGTTACATTGGGATTCTGAAGTCTGAAAAACGCGTTTATTTCGGGCTGAAAAACACGTTTTTAAAAGTGTGCTGTTACTGCCCCATAACTTACATGGGGTTGACCAAACTTGCAGAAACATGTTTATTTCTGCTGAAAAACACATTTTGACACTTTCAGCACACTGGGGTTAAGACCTGAGTGTGTGGGCTCTTCTGAGCCTTGCAGTTACATAGGGATACAGCTGTCTGAAAAAATGCATTTATTTCGGGCTGAAAAACACGTTTTGAAAAGTGTGCTGTTACTGCCCCATAACTTACATGGGGTTGACCAAACTTGCAGAAACATGTTTATTTCTGCTGAAAAACACGTTTTGGCACTTTCTGCACACTGGGGTTAAGAGCTGAGTGTGTGGGCTCTTCCGAGCCTTGCAGTTACATAGGGATACAGCTGTCTGAAAAAACGTGTTTATTTCGGGCTGAAAAAATCGTTTTGAAAAGTGTGCTGTTACTGCCCCATAACTTACATGGGGTTGACCAAACTTGCAGAAACATGTTTATTTCTGCTGAAAAACACGTTTTGGCACTTTCTGCACACTGGGGTTAAGAGCTGAGTGTGTGGGCTCTTCTGAGCCTTGCAGTTACATAGGGATACAGCTGTCTGAAAAAACGTGTTTATTTCGGGCTGAAAAACACGTTTTGAAAAGTGTGCTGTTACTGCCCCATAACTTACATGGGGTTGACCAAACTTACAGAAACATGTTTATTTCTGCTGAAAAACACATTTTGACACTTTCAGCACACTGGGGTTAAGAGCTGAGTGTGTGGGCTCTTCTGAGCCTTGCAGTTACATTGGAATTCTGAAGTCTGAAAAAACGCGTTTTTTTCAAGCTGAAAAGCACGTTTTGAAAAGTGAGCTGTTACTGCCCCATAACTTACATGGGGTTGACCAAACTTGCAGAAATATGCTTATTTCTGCTGAAAAACACGTTTTGACACTTTCAGCACACTGGGGTTAAGACCTGAGTGTGTGGGCTCTTCTGAGCCTTGCAGTTACATGGAGATTGTGAAGTCTGAAAAAACGTGTTTCTTTCGGGCTGAAAAATACGTTTTGAAAAGTGTGCTGTTACTGCCCCATAACTTACATGGGGTTGACCAAACTTGCAGAAACATGTTTATTTCTGCTGAAAAACACGTTTTGGCACTTTCTGCACACTGGGGTTAAGAGCTGAGTGTGTGGGCTCTTCTGAGCCTTGCAGTTACATAGGGATACAGCTGTCTAAAAAAACGTGTTTATTTCGGGCTGAAAAACACGTTTTGAAAAGTGTGCTGTTACTGCCCCATAACTTACATGGGGTTGACCAAACTTGCAGAAACATGTTTATTTCTGCTGAAAAACACATTCTGACACTTTCAGCACACTGGGGTTAAGACCTGAGTGTGTGGGCTCTTCTGAGCCTTGCAGTTACATAGGGATACAGCTGTCTAAAAAAACGTGTTTATTTCGGGCTGAAAAACACGTTTTGAAAAGTGTGCTGTTACTGCCCATTAACTTACATGGGGTTGACCAAACTTGCAGAAACATGTTTATTTCTGCTGAAAAACACGTTTTGACACTTTCAGCACACTGGGGTTAAGACCTGAGTGTGTGGGCTCTTCGGAGCCTTGCAGTTACATTGGGATTCTGAAGTCTGAAAAACTCGTTTATTTCGGGCTGAAAAACACGTTTTTAAAAGTGAGCTGTTATTGCCCCATAACTTACATGGGGTTGACCAAACTTGCAGAAACATGTTTATTTCTGCTGAAAAACACGTTTTGGCACTTTCTGCACACTGGGGTTAAGAGCTGAGTGTGTGGGCTCTTCTGAGCCTTGCAGTTACATAGGGATACAGCTGTCTGAAAAAACGCGTTTATTTCGGGCTGAAAGACACGTTTTGAACAGTGTGCTGTTACTGCCCCATAACTTACATGGGGTTGACCAAACTTGCAGAAACATGTTTATTTCTGCTGAAAAACATGTTTTGGCACTTTCTGCACACTGGGGTTAAGAGCTGAGTGTGTGGGCTCTTCTGAGCCTTGCAGTTACATAGGGATACAGCTGTCTGAAAAAACGTGTTTTTTTCGGGCTGATAAACACGTTTTGAAAAGTGTGCTGTTACTGCCCCATAAGTTACATGGGGTTGACCAAACTTGCAGAAACATGTTTATTTCTGCTGAAAAACACGTTTTGGCACTTTCTGCACACTGGGGTTAAGAGCTGAGTGTGTGGGCTCTTCTGAGCCTTGCAGTTACATAGGGATACAGCTGTCTGAAAAAACGTGTTTATTTCGGGCTGAAAAACACGTTTTGAAAAGTGTGCTGTTACTGCCCCATAACTTACATGGGGTTGACCAAACTTGCAGAAAAATGTTTATTTCTGCTGAAAAACACGTTCTGACACTTTAAGCACACTGGGTTTAAGAGCTGAGTGTGTGGGCTCTTCTGAGCCTTGCAGTTACATAGGGATACAGCTGTCTGAAAAAACGCGTTTGTTTCGGGTTGAAAAACACGTTTTGAAAAGTGTGCTGTTACTGCCCCAGAACTTACATGGGGTTGACCAAACTTGCAGAAACATGTTTATTTCTTCTGAAAAACACGTTCTGACACTTTCAGCACACTGGGTTTAAGAGCTGAGTGTGTGGGCTCTTCTGAGCCTTGCAGTTACATTGGGATTCTGAAGTCTGAAAAACGCGTTTATTTCGGGCTGAAAAACACGTTTTTAAAAGTGTGCTGTTACTGCCCCATACCTTACATGGGGTTGACCAAACTTGCAGAAACATGTTTATTTCTGCTGAAAAACACGTTTTGACACTTTCAGCACACTGGGGTTAAGACCTGAGTGTGTGGGCTCTTCTGAGCCTTGCAGTTACATAGGGATACAGCTGTCTGAAAAAACGTGTTTATTTCGGGCTGAAAAACACATTTGAAAAGTGTGCTGTTACTGCCCCATAACTTACATGGGGTTGACCAAACTTGCAGAAACATGTTTATTTCTGCTGAAAAACACGTTTTGACACTTTCAGCACACTTGGGTTAAGACCTGAGTGTGTGGGCTCTTCTGAGCCTTGCAGTTACATGGAGATTGTGAAGTCTGAAAAAACGTGTTTCTTTCTGGCTGAAAAATACGTTTTGAAAAGTGTGCTGTTACTGCCCCATAACTTACATGGGGTTGACCAAACTTGCAGAAACATGTTTATTTCTGCTAAAAAACACGTTTTGGCACTTTCTGCACACTGGGGTTATGACCTGAGTGTGTGGGCTCTTCTGAGCCTTGCAGTTACATAGGGATACAGCTGTCTGAAAAAACGTGTTTATTTCGGGCTGAAAAACACGTTTTGAAAAGTGTGCTGTTACTGCCCCATAACTTACATGGGGTTGACCAAACTTGCAGAAACATGTTTATTTCTGCTGAAAAACACATTCTGACATTTTCAGCACACTGGGGTTAAGAGCTGAGTGTGTGGGCTCTTCTGAGCCTTGTAGTTACATAGGGATACTGCTGTCTGAAAAAACGTGTTTATTTCGGGCTGAAAAACACATTTGAAAAGTGTGCTGTTACTGCCCCATAACTTACATGGGGTTGACCAAACTTGCAGAAACATGTTTATTTCTGCTGAAAAACACGTTTTGACACTTTCAGCACACTGGGGTTAAGACCTGAGTGTGTGGGCTCTTCTGAGCCTTGCAGTTACATAGGGATACAGCTGTCTGAAAAAACGTGTTTATTTCGGGCTGAAAAACACGTTTTGAAAAGTGTGCTGTTACTGCCCCATAACTTACATGGGGTTGACCAAACTTGCAGAAACATGTTTATTTCTGCTGAAAAACACATTTTGACACTTTCAGCACACTGGGGTTAAGAGCTGAGTGTGTGGGCTCTTCTGAGCCTTGCAGTTACCTTGGAATTCTGAAGTCTGAAAAAACGCGTTTATTTCAAGCTGAAAAACACGTTTTGAAAAGTGTGCTGTTACTGCCCCATAACTTACATGGGGTTGACCCAACTTGCAGAAACATGTTTATTTCTGATGAAAAACACATTTTGACACTTTCAGCACACTGGGGTTAAGACCTGAGTGTGTGGGCTCTTCTGAGCCTTGCAGTTACATAGGGATACAGCTGTCTGAAAAAATGCATTGATTTCGGGCTGAAAAACACGTTTTGAAAAGTGTGCTGTTACTGCCCCATAACTTACATGGGGTTGACCAAACTTGCAGAAACATGTTTATTTCTGCTGAAAAACACGTTTTGGCACTTTCTGCACACTGGGGTTAAGAGCTGAGTGTGTGGGCTCTTCTGAGCCTTGCAGTTACATAGGGATACAGCTGTCTGAAAAAACGTGTTTATTTCGGGCTGAAAAACACATTTTGAAAAGTGTGCTGTTACTGCCCCATAACTTACATGGGGTTGACCAAACTTGCAGAAACATGTTTATTTCTGCTGAAAAACACGTTTTGGCACTTTCTGCAAACTGGGGTTAAGAGCTGAGTGTGTGGGCTCTTCTGAGCCTTGCAGTTACATAGGGATACAGCTGTCTGAAAAAACGTGTTTATTTCGGGCTGAAAAACACGTTTTGAAAAGTGTGCTGTTACTGCCCCATAACTTACATGGGGTTGACCAAACTTACAGAAACATGTTTATTTCTGCTGAAAAACACATTTTGACACTTTCAGCACACTGGGGTTAAGAGCTGAGTGTGTGGGCTCTTCTGAGACTTGCAGTTACATTGGAATTCTGAAGTCTGAAAAAACGCGTTTATTTCAAGCTGAAAAGCACGTTTTGAAAAGTGTGCTGTTACTGCCCCATAACTTACATGGGGTTGACCAAACTTGCAGAAATATGCTTATTTCTGCTGAAAAACACGTTTTGACACTTTCAGCACACTGGGTTTAAGACCTGAGTGTGTGGGCTCTTCTGAGCCTTGCAGTTACATGGAGATTGTGAAGTCTGAAAAAACGTGTTTCTTTCGGGCTGAAAAATACGTTTTGAAAAGTGTGCTGTTACTGCCCCATAACTTACATGGGGTTGACCAAACTTGCAGAAACATGTTTATTTCTGCTAAAAAACACGTTTTGGCACTTTCTGCACACTGGGGTTATGACCTGAGTGTGTGGGCTCTTCTGAGCCTTGCAGTTACATAGGGATACAGCTGTCTGAAAAAACGTGTTTATTTCGGGCTGAAAAACACGTTTTGAAAAGTGTGCTGTTACTGCCCCATAACTTACATGGGGTTGACCAAACTTGCAGAAACATGTTTATTTCTGCTGAAAAACACGTTTTGGCACTTTCTGCACACTGGGGTTAAGAGCTGAGTGTGTGGGCTCTTCTGAGCCTTGCAGTTATATAGGGATACAGCTGTCTAAAAAAACGTGTTTATTTCGGGCTGAAAAACACGTTTTGAAAAGTGTGCTGTTACTGCCCCATAACTTACATGGGGTTGACCAAACTTGCAGAAACATGTTTATTTCTGCTGAAAAACACGTTTTGACACTTTCAGCACACTGGTGTTAAGACCTGAGTGTGTGGGCTCTTCTGAGCCTTGCAGTTACATAGGGATACAGCTGTCTGAAAAAACGCGTTTATTTCGGGCTGAAAAACACGTTTTGAAAAGTGTGCTGTTACTGCCCCATAACTTACATGGGGTTCACCAAACTTGCCGAAACATGTTTATTTCTGCTGAAAAATACGTTCTGACACTTTCAGCACACTGGGGTTAAGAGCTGAGTGTGTGGGCTCTTCTGAGCCTTGCAGTTACATTGGGATTCTGAAGTCTGAAAAACGCGTTTATTTCGGGCTGAAAAACACGTTTTTAAAAGTGTCCTGTTACTGCCCCATAACTTACATGGGGTTGACCAAACTTGCAGAAACATGTTTATTTCTGCTGAAAAACACATTTTGACACTTTCAGCACACTGGGGTTAAGAGCTGAGTGTGTGGGCTCTTCTGAGCCTTGTAGTTACATAGGGATACTGCTGTCTGAAAAAACGTGTTTATTTCGGGCTGAAAAACACATTTGAAAAGTGTGCTGTTACTGCCCCATAACTTACATGGGGTTGACCAAACTTGCAGAAACATGTTTATTTCTGCTGAAAAACACGTTTTGACACTTTCAGCACACTGGGGTTAAGACCTGAGTGTGTGGGCTCTTCTGAGCCTTGCAGTTACATAGGGATACAGCTGTCTGAAAAAACGTGTTTATTTCGGGCTGAAAAACACGTTTTGAAAAGTGTGCTGTTACTGCCCCATAACTTACATGGGGTTGACCAAACTTGCAGAAACATGTTTATTTCTGCTGAAAAACACATTTTGACACTTTCAGCACACTGGGGTTAAGAGCTGAGTGTGTGGGCTCTTTTGAGCCTTGCAGTTACCTTGGAATTCTGAAGTCTGAAAAAACGCGTTTATTTCAAGCTGAAAAACACGTTTTGAAAAGTGTGCTGTTACTGCCCCATAACTTACATGGGGTTGACCCAACTTGCAGAAACATGTTTATTTCTGATGAAAAACACATTTTGACACTTTCAGCACACTGGGGTTAAGACCTGAGTGTGTGGGCTCTTCTGAGCCTTGCAGTTACATAAGGATACAGCTGTCTGAAAAAACGCGTTTATTTCAAGCTGAAAAACACGTTTTGAAAAGTGAGCTGTTCTTGCCCTATAAGTTACATGGGGTTGACCAAACTTGCAGAAACATGTTTATTTCTGCTGAAAAACACGTTTTGACACATTCAGCACACCGGGGTTAAGACCTGAGTGTGTGGGCTCTTCTGAGCCTTGCAGTTACATAAGGATACAGCTGTCTGAAAAAACGCGTTTGTTTCGGGCTGAAAAACACGTTTTGAAAAGTGTGCTGTTACTGCCCCATAACTTACATGGGGTTGGCCAAACTTGCAGAAACATGTTTATTTCTGCTGAAAAACACATTCTGACACTTTCAGCACACTGGGGTTAAGAGCTGAGTGTGTGGGCTCTTCTGAGCCTTGCAGTTACATTGGAATTCTGAAGTCTGAAAAAACGCGTTTATTTCGGGCTGAAAAACACGTTTTGAAAAGTGAGCTGTTCTTGCCCCATAAGTTACATGGGGTTGACCAAACTTGCAGAAACATGTTTATTTCTGCTGAAAAACACGTTTTGACACTTTCAGCACACTGGGGTTAAGACCTGAGTGTGTGGGCTCTTCTGAGCCTTGCAGTTACATAGGGATACAGCTGTCTGAAAAAACGTGTTTATTTCGGGCTGAAAAACACATTTGAAAAGTGTGCTGTTACTGCCCCATAACTTACATGGGGTTGACCAAACTTGCAGAAACATGTTTATTTCTGCTGAAAAACACGTTTTGACACTTTCAGCACACTGGGGTTAAGACCTGAGTGTGTGGGCTCTTCTGAGCCTTGCAGTTACATAGGGATACAGCTGTCTGAAAAAACGTGTTTATTTCGGGCTGAAAAACACGTTTTGAAAAGTGTGCTGTTACTGCCCCATAACTTACATGGGGTTGACCAAACTTGCAGAAACATGTTTATTTCTGCTGAAAAACACATTTTGACACTTTCAGCACACTGGGGTTAAGAGCTGAGTGTGTGGGCTCTTCTGAGCCTTGCAGTTACATTGGGATTCTGAAGTCTGAAAAACGCGTTTATTTCGGGCTGAAAAACACGTTTTTAAAAGTGTGCTGTTACTGCCCCATAACTTACATGGGGTTGACCAAACTTGCAGAAACATGTTTATTTCTGCTGAAAAACACATTTTGACACTTTCAGCACACTGGGGTTAAGACCTGAGTGTGTGGGCTCTTCTGAGCCTTGCAGTTACATAGGGATACAGCTGTCTGAAAAAATGCATTTATTTCGGGCTGAAAAACACGTTTTGAAAAGTGTGCTGTTACTGCCCCATAACTTACATGGGGTTGACCAAACTTGCAGAAACATGTTTATTTCTGCTGAAAAACACGTTTTGGCACTTTCTGCACACTGGGGTTAAGAGCTGAGTGTGTGGGCTCTTCCGAGCCTTGCAGTTACATAGGGATACAGCTGTCTGAAAAAACGTGTTTATTTCGGGCTGAAAAAATCGTTTTGAAAAGTGTGCTGTTACTGCCCCATAACTTACATGGGGTTGACCAAACTTGCAGAAACATGTTTATTTCTGCTGAAAAACACGTTTTGGCACTTTCTGCACACTGGGGTTAAGAGCTGAGTGTGTGGGCTCTTCTGAGCCTTGCAGTTACATAGGGATACAGCTGTCTGAAAAAACGTGTTTATTTCGGGCTGAAAAACACGTTTTGAAAAGTGTGCTGTTACTGCCCCATAACTTACATGGGGTTGACCAAACTTACAGAAACATGTTTATTTCTGCTGAAAAACACATTTTGACACTTTCAGCACACTGGGGTTAAGAGCTGAGTGTGTGGGCTCTTCTGAGCCTTGCAGTTACATTGGAATTCTGAAGTCTGAAAAAACGCGTTTTTTTCAAGCTGAAAAGCACGTTTTGAAAAGTGAGCTGTTACTGCCCCATAACTTACATGGGGTTGACCAAACTTGCAGAAATATGCTTATTTCTGCTGAAAAACACGTTTTGACACTTTCAGCACACTGGGGTTAAGACCTGAGTGTGTGGGCTCTTCTGAGCCTTGCAGTTACATGGAGATTGTGAAGTCTGAAAAAACGTGTTTCTTTCGGGCTGAAAAATACGTTTTGAAAAGTGTGCTGTTACTGCCCCATAACTTACATGGGGTTGACCAAACTTGCAGAAACATGTTTATTTCTGCTGAAAAACACGTTTTGGCACTTTCTGCACACTGGGGTTAAGAGCTGAGTGTGTGGGCTCTTCTGAGCCTTGCAGTTACATAGGGATACAGCTGTCTAAAAAAACGTGTTTATTTCGGGCTGAAAAACACGTTTTGAAAAGTGTGCTGTTACTGCCCCATAACTTACATGGGGTTGACCAAACTTGCAGAAACATGTTTATTTCTGCTGAAAAACACATTCTGACACTTTCAGCACACTGGGGTTAAGACCTGAGTGTGTGGGCTCTTCTGAGCCTTGCAGTTACATAGGGATACAGCTGTCTAAAAAAACGTGTTTATTTCGGGCTGAAAAACACGTTTTGAAAAGTGTGCTGTTACTGCCCATTAACTTACATGGGGTTGACCAAACTTGCAGAAACATGTTTATTTCTGCTGAAAAACACGTTTTGGCACTTTCAGCACACTGGGGTTAAGACCTGAGTGTGTGGGCTCTTCGGAGCCTTGCAGTTACATTGGGATTCTGAAGTCTGAAAAACTCGTTTATTTCGGGCTGAAAAACACGTTTTTAAAAGTGAGCTGTTATTGCCCCATAACTTACATGGGGTTGACCAAACTTGCAGAAACATGTTTATTTCTGCTGAAAAACACGTTTTGGCACTTTCTGCACACTGGGGTTAAGAGCTGAGTGTGTGGGCTCTTCTGAGCCTTGCAGTTACATAGGGATACAGCTGTCTGAAAAAACGCGTTTATTTCGGGCTGAAAGACACGTTTTGAACAGTGTGCTGTTACTGCCCTATAACTTACATGGGGTTGACCAAACTTGCAGAAACATGTTTATTTCTGCTGAAAAACATGTTTTGGCACTTTCTGCACACTGGGGTTAAGAGCTGAGTGTGTGGGCTCTTCTGAGCCTTGCAGTTACATAGGGATACAGCTGTCTGAAAAAACGTGTTTTTTTCGGGCTGATAAACACGTTTTGAAAAGTGTGCTGTTACTGCCCCATAACTTACATGGGGTTGACCAAACTTGCAGAAACATGTTTATTTCTGCTGAAAAACACGTTTTGAAACTTTCTGCACACTGGGGTTAAGACCTGAGTGTGTGGGCTCTTCTGTGCCTTGCAGTTACACAGGGATACAGCTGTCTGAAAAAACGCGTTTATTTCGGGCTGAAAAACACGTTTTGAAAAGTGTGCTGTTACTGCCCCATAAGTTACATGGGGTTGACCAAACTTGCAGAAACATGTTTATTTCTGCTGAAAAACACGTTTTGGCACTTTCTGCACACTGGGGTTAAGAGCTGAGTGTGTGGGCTCTTCTGAGCCTTGCAGTTACATAGGGATACAGCTGTCTGAAAAAACGTGTTTATTTCGGGCTGAAAAACACGTTTTGAAAAGTGTGCTGTTACTGCCCCATAACTTACATGGGGTTGACCAAACTTGCAGAAAAATGTTTATTTCTGCTGAAAAACACGTTCTGACACTTTAAGCACACTGGGTTTAAGAGCTGAGTGTGTGGGCTCTTCTGAGCCTTGCAGTTACATAGGGATACAGCTGTCTGAAAAAACGCGTTTGTTTCGGGTTGAAAAACACGTTTTGAAAAGTGTGCTGTTACTGCCCCAGAACTTACATGGGGTTGACCAAACTTGCAGAAACATGTTTATTTCTTCTGAAAAACACGTTCTGACACTTTCAGCACACTGGGTTTAAGAGCTGAGTGTGTGGGCTCTTCTGAGCCTTGCAGTTACATTGGGATTCTGAAGTCTGAAAAACGCGTTTATTTCGGGCTGAAAAACACGTTTTTAAAAGTGTGCTGTTACTGCCCCATACCTTACATGGGGTTGACCAAACTTGCAGAAACATGTTTATTTCTGCTGAAAAACACGTTTTGACACTTTCAGCACACTGGGGTTAAGACCTGAGTGTGTGGGCTCTTCTGAGCCTTGCAGTTACATAGGGATACAGCTGTCTGAAAAAACGTGTTTATTTCGGGCTGAAAAACACATTTGAAAAGTGTGCTGTTACTGCCCCATAACTTACATGGGGTTGACCAAACTTGAAGAAACATGTTTATTTCTGCTGAAAAACACGTTTTGACACTTTCAGCACACTGGGGTTAAGACCTGAGTGTGTGGGCTCTTCTGAGCCTTGCAGTTACATAGGGATACAGCTGTCTGAAAAAACGTGTTTATTTCGGGCTGAAAAACACGTTTTGAAAAGTGTGCTGTTACTGCCCCATAACTTACATGGGGTTGACCAAACTTGCAGAAACATGTTTATTTCTGCTGAAAAACACATTTTGACACTTTCAGCACACTGGGGTTAAGAGCTGAGTGTGTGGGCTCTTCTGAGCCTTGCAGTTACATTGGGATTCTGAAGTCTGAAAAACGCGTTTATTTCGGGCTGAAAAACACGTTTTTAAAAGTGTGCTGTTACTGCCCCATAACTTACATGGGGTTGACCAAACTTGCAGAAACATGTTTATTTCTGCTGAAAAACACATTTTGACACTTTCAGCACACTGGGGTTAAGACCTGAGTGTGTGGGCTCTTCTGAGCCTTGCAGTTACATAGGGATACAGCTGTCTGAAAAAATGCATTTATTTCGGGCTGAAAAACACGTTTTGAAAAGTGTGCTGTTACTGCCCCATAACTTACATGGGGTTGACCAAACTTGCAGAAACATGTTTATTTCTGCTGAAAAACACGTTTTGGCACTTTCTGCACACTGGGGTTAAGAGCTGAGTGTGTGGGCTCTTCCGAGCCTTGCAGTTACATAGGGATACAGCTGTCTGAAAAAACGTGTTTATTTCGGGCTGAAAAAATCGTTTTGAAAAGTGTGCTGTTACTGCCCCATAACTTACATGGGGTTGACCAAACTTGCAGAAACATGTTTATTTCTGCTGAAAAACACGTTTTGGCACTTTCTGCACACTGGGGTTAAGAGCTGAGTGTGTGGGCTCTTCTGAGCCTTGCAGTTACATAGGGATACAGCTGTCTGAAAAAATGCATTTATTTCGGGCTGAAAAACACGTTTTGAAAAGTGTGCTGTTACTGCCCCATAACTTACATGGGGTTGACCAAACTTGCAGAAACATGTTTATTTCTGCTGAAAAACACGTTTTGGCACTTTCTGCACACTGGGGTTAAGAGCTGAGTGTGTGGGCTCTTCCGAGCCTTGCAGTTACATAGGGATACAGCTGTCTGAAAAAACGTGTTTATTTCGGGCTGAAAAAATCGTTTTGAAAAGTGTGCTGTTACTGCCCCATAACTTACATGGGGTTGACCAAACTTGCAGAAACATGTTTATTTCTGCTGAAAAACACGTTTTGGCACTTTCTGCACACTGGGGTTAAGAGCTGAGTGTGTGGGCTCTTCTGAGCCTTGCAGTTACATTGGAATTCTGAAGTCTGAAAAAACGCGTTTTTTTCAAGCTGAAAAGCACGTTTTGAAAAGTGAGCTGTTACTGCCCCATAACTTACATGGGGTTGACCAAACTTGCAGAAATATGCTTATTTCTGCTGAAAAACACGTTTTGGCACTTTCTGCACACTGGGGTTAAGAGCTGAGTGTGTGGGCTCTTCTGAGCCTTGCAGTTACATAGGGATACAGCTGTCTGAAAAAACGTGTTTATTTCGGGCTGAAAAACACGTTTTGAAAAGTGTGCTGTTACTGCCCCATAACTTACATGGGGTTGACCAAACTTGCAGAAAAATGTTTATTTCTGCTGAAAAACACGTTCTGACACTTTAAGCACACTGGGTTTAAGAGCTGAGTGTGTGGGCTCTTCTGAGCCTTGCAGTTACATAGGGATACAGCTGTCTGAAAAAACGCGTTTGTTTCGGGTTGAAAAACACGTTTTGAAAAGTGTGCTGTTACTGCCCCAGAACTTACATGGGGTTGACCAAACTTGCAGAAACATGTTTATTTCTTCTGAAAAACACGTTCTGACACTTTCAGCACACTGGGTTTAAGAGCTGAGTGTGTGGGCTCTTCTGAGCCTTGCAGTTACATTGGGATTCTGAAGTCTGAAAAACGCGTTTATTTCGGGCTGAAAAACACGTTTTTAAAAGTGTGCTGTTACTGCCCCATACCTTACATGGGGTTGACCAAACTTGCAGAAACATGTTTATTTCTGCTGAAAAACACGTTTTGACACTTTCAGCACACTGGGGTTAAGACCTGAGTGTGTGGGCTCTTCTGAGCCTTGCAGTTACATAGGGATACAGCTGTCTGAAAAAACGTGTTTATTTCGGGCTGAAAAACACATTTGAAAAGTGTGCTGTTACTGCCCCATAACTTACATGGGGTTGACCAAACTTGAAGAAACATGTTTATTTCTGCTGAAAAACACGTTTTGACACTTTCAGCACACTGGGGTTAAGACCTGAGTGTGTGGGCTCTTCTGAGCCTTGCAGTTACATAGGGATACAGCTGTCTGAAAAAACGTGTTTATTTCGGGCTGAAAAACACGTTTTGAAAAGTGTGCTGTTACTGCCCCATAACTTACATGGGGTTGACCAAACTTGCAGAAACATGTTTATTTCTGCTGAAAAACACATTTTGACACTTTCAGCACACTGGGGTTAAGAGCTGAGTGTGTGGGCTCTTCTGAGCCTTGCAGTTACATTGGGATTCTGAAGTCTGAAAAACGCGTTTATTTCGGGCTGAAAAACACGTTTTTAAAAGTGTGCTGTTACTGCCCCATAACTTACATGGGGTTGACCAAACTTGCAGAAACATGTTTATTTCTGCTGAAAAACACATTTTGACACTTTCAGCACACTGGGGTTAAGACCTGAGTGTGTGGGCTCTTCTGAGCCTTGCAGTTACATAGGGATACAGCTGTCTGAAAAAATGCATTTATTTCGGGCTGAAAAACACGTTTTGAAAAGTGTGCTGTTACTGCCCCATAACTTACATGGGGTTGACCAAACTTGCAGAAACATGTTTATTTCTGCTGAAAAACACGTTTTGGCACTTTCTGCACACTGGGGTTAAGAGCTGAGTGTGTGGGCTCTCCCGAGCCTTGCAGTTACATAGGGATACAGCTGTCTGAAAAAACGTGTTTATTTCGGGCTGAAAAAATCGTTTTGAAAAGTGTGCTGTTACTGCCCCATAACTTACATGGGGTTGACCAAACTTGCAGAAACATGTTTATTTCTGCTGAAAAACACGTTTTGGCACTTTCTGCACACTGGGGTTAAGAGCTGAGTGTGTGGGCTCTTCTGAGCCTTGCAGTTACATAGGGATACAGCTGTCTGAAAAAATGCATTTATTTCGGGCTGAAAAACACGTTTTGAAAAGTGTGCTGTTACTGCCCCATAACTTACATGGGGTTGACCAAACTTGCAGAAACATGTTTATTTCTGCTGAAAAACACGTTTTGGCACTTTCTGCACACTGGGGTTAAGAGCTGAGTGTGTGGGCTCTTCCGAGCCTTGCAGTTACATAGGGATACAGCTGTCTGAAAAAACGTGTTTATTTCGGGCTGAAAAAATCGTTTTGAAAAGTGTGCTGTTACTGCCCCATAACTTACATGGGGTTGACCAAACTTGCAGAAACATGTTTATTTCTGCTGAAAAACACGTTTTGGCACTTTCTGCACACTGGGGTTAAGAGCTGAGTGTGTGGGCTCTTCTGAGCCTTGCAGTTACATTGGAATTCTGAAGTCTGAAAAAACGCGTTTTTTTCAAGCTGAAAAGCACGTTTTGAAAAGTGAGCTGTTACTGCCCCATAACTTACATGGGGTTGACCAAACTTGCAGAAATATGCTTATTTCTGCTGAAAAACACGTTTTGACACTTTCAGCACACTGGGGTTAAGACCTGAGTGTGTGGGCTCTTCTGAGCCTTGCAGTTACATGGAGATTGTGAAGTCTGAAAAAACGTGTTTCTTTCGGGCTGAAAAATACGTTTTGAAAAGTGTGCTGTTACTGCCCCATAACTTACATGGGGTTGACCAAACTTGCAGAAACATGTTTATTTCTGCTAAAAAACAGGTTTTGGCACTTTCTGCACACTGGGGTTATGACCTGAGTGTGTGGGCTCTTCTGAGCCTTGCAGTTACATAGGGATACAGCTGTCTGAAAAAACGTGTTTATTTCGGGCTGAAAAACACGTTTTGAAAAGTGTGCTGTTACTGCCCCATAACTTACATGGGGTTGACCAAACTTGCAGAAACATGTTTATTTCTGCTGAAAAACACGTTTTGGCACTTTCTGCACACTGGGGTTAAGAGCTGAGTGTGTGTGCTCTTCTGAGCCTTGCAGTTACATAGGGATACAGCTGTCTGAAAAAACGCGTTTGTTTCGGGTTGAAAAACACGTTTTGAAAAGTGTGCTGTTACTGCCCCAGAACTTACATGGGGTTGACCAAACTTGCAGAAACATGTTTATTTCTTCTGAAAAACACGTTCTGACACTTTCAGCACACTGGGTTTAAGAGCTGAGTGTGTGGGCTCTTCTGAGCCTTGCAGTTACATTGGGATTCTGAAGTCTGAAAAACGCGTTTATTTCGGGCTGAAAAACACGTTTTTAAAAGTGTGCTGTTACTGCCCCATACCTTACATGGGGTTGACCAAACTTGCAGAAACATGTTTATTTCTGCTGAAAAACACGTTTTGACACTTTCAGCACACTGGGGTTAAGACCTGAGTGTGTGGGCTCTTCTGAGCCTTGCAGTTACATAGGGATACAGCTGTCTGAAAAAAAGTGTTTATTTCGGGCTGAAAAACACGTTTTGAAAAGTGTGCTGTTACTGCCCCATAACTTACATGGGGTTGACCAAACTTGCAGAAACATGTTTATTTCTGCTGAAAAACACATTTTGACACTTTCAGCACACTGGGGTTAAGACCTTAGTGTGTGGGCTCTTCTGAGCCTTGCAGTTACATGGAGATTCTGAAGTCTGAAAAAACGTGTTTATTTCGGGCTGAAAAATACGTTTTGAAAAGTGTGCTGTTACTGCCCCATAACTTACATGGGGTTGACCAAACTTACAGAAACATGTTTATTTCTGCTGAAAAACACATTTTGACACTTTCAGCACACTGGGGTTAAGAGCTGAGTGTGTGGGCTCTTCTGAGCCTTGCAGTTACATTGGAATTCTGAAGTCTGAAAAAACGCGTTTATTTCAAGCTGAAAAGCACGTTTTGAAAAGTGAGCTGTTACTGCCCCATAACTTACATGGGGTTGACCAAACTTACAGAAACATGTTTATTTCTGCTAAAAAACACGTTTTGGCACTTTCTGCACACTGGGGTTAAGACCTGAGTGTGTGGGCTCTTCTGAGCCTTGCAGTTACATAGGGATACAGCTGTCTGAAAAAACGTGTTTATTTCGGGCTGAAAAACACGTTTTGAAAAGTGAGCTGTTACTGCCCCATAACTTACATGGGATTCACCAAACTTGCAGAAACATGTTTATTTCTGCTAAAAAACACGTTTTGGCACTTTCTGCACACTGGGGTTATGACCTGAGTGTGTGGGCTCTTCTGAGCCTTGCAGTTACATAGGGATACAGCTGTCTGAAAAAACGTGTTTATTTCGGGCTGAAAAACACGTTTTGAAAAGTGTGCTGTTACTGCCCCATAACTTACATGGGGTTGACCAAACTTGCAGAAACATGTTTATTTCTGCTGAAAAACACATTCTGACATTTTCAGCACACTGGGGTTAAGAGCTGAGTGTGTGGGCTCTTCTGAGCCTTGTAGTTACATAGGGATACTGCTGTCTGAAAAAACGTGTTTATTTCGGGCTGAAAAACACATTTGAAAAGTGTGCTGTTACTGCCCCATAACTTACATGGGGTTGACCAAACTTGCAGAAACATGTTTATTTCTGCTGAAAAACACGTTTTGACACTTTCAGCACACTGGGGTTAAGACCTGAGTGTGTGGGCTCTTCTGAGCCTTGCAGTTACATAGGGATACAGCTGTCTGAAAAAACGTGTTTATTTCGGGCTGAAAAACACATTTGAAAAGTGTGCTGTTACTGCCCCATAACTTACATGGGGTTGACCAAACTTGCAGAAACATGTTTATTTCTGCTGAAAAACACATTTTGACACTTTCAGCACACTGGGGTTAAGAGCTGAGTGTGTGGGCTCTTCTGAGCCTTGCAGTTACATTGGGATTCTGAAGTCTGAAAAACGCGTTTATTTCGGGCTGAAAAACACGTTTTTAAAAGTGTGCTGTTACTGCCCCATAACTTACATGGGGTTGACCAAACTTGCAGAAACATGTTTATTTCTGCTGAAAAACACATTTTGACACTTTCAGCACACTGGGGTTAAGACCTGAGTGTGTGGGCTCTTCTGAGCCTTGCAGTTACATAGGGATACAGCTGTCTGAAAAAACGTGTTTATTTCGGGCTGAAAAACACGTTTTGAAAAGTGTGCTGTTACTGCCCCATAACTTACATGGGGTTGACCAAACTTGCAGAAACATGTTTATTTCTGCTGAAAAACACATTCTGACATTTTCAGCACACTGGGGTTAAGAGCTGAGTGTGTGGGCTCTTCTGAGCCTTGTAGTTACATAGGGATACTGCTGTCTGAAAAAACGTGTTTATTTCGGGCTGAAAAACACATTTGAAAAGTGTGCTGTTACTGCCCCATAACTTACATGGGGTTGACCAAACTTGCAGAAACATGTTTATTTCTGCTGAAAAACACGTTTTGACACTTTCAGCACACTGGGGTTAAGACCTGAGTGTGTGGGCTCTTCTGAGCCTTGCAGTTACATAGGGATACAGCTGTCTGAAAAAACGTGTTTATTTCGGGCTGAAAAACACGTTTTGAAAAGTGTGCTGTTACTGCCCCATAACTTACATGGGGTTGACCAAACTTGCAGAAACATGTTTATTTCTGCTGAAAAACACATTTTGACACTTTCAGCACACTGGGGTTAAGAGCTGAGTGTGTGGGCTCTTTTGAGCCTTGCAGTTACCTTGGAATTCTGAAGTCTGAAAAAACGCGTTTATTTCAAGCTGAAAAACACGTTTTGAAAAGTGTGCTGTTACTGCCCCATAACTTACATGGGGTTGACCCAACTTGCAGAAACATGTTTATTTCTGATGAAAAACACATTTTGACACTTTCAGCACACTGGGGTTAAGACCTGAGTGTGTGGGCTCTTCTGAGCCTTGCAGTTACATAAGGATACAGCTGTCTGAAAAAACGCGTTTATTTCAAGCTGAAAAACACGTTTTGAAAAGTGAGCTGTTCTTGCCCTATAAGTTACATGGGGTTGACCAAACTTGCAGAAACATGTTTATTTCTGCTGAAAAACACGTTTTGACACATTCAGCACACTGGGGTTAAGACCTGAGTGTGTGGGCTCTTCTGAGCCTTGCAGTTACATAAGGATACAGCTGTCTGAAAAAACGCGTTTGTTTCGGGCTGAAAAACACGTTTTGAAAAGTGTGCTGTTACTGCCCCATAACTTACATGGGGTTGACCAAACTTGCAGAAACATGTTTATTTCTGCTGAAAAACACATTCTGACACTTTCAGCACACTGGGGTTAAGAGCTGAGTGTGTGGGCTCTTCTGAGCCTTGCAGTTACATTGGAATTCTGAAGTCTGAAAAAACGCGTTTATTTCGGGCTGAAAAACACGTTTTGAAAAGTGAGCTGTTCTTGCCCCATAAGTTACATGGGGTTGACCAAACTTGCAGAAACATGTTTATTTCTGCTGAAAAACACGTTTTGACACTTTCAGCACACTGGGGTTAAGACCTGAGTGTGTGGGCTCTTCTGAGCCTTGCAGTTACATAGGGATACAGCTGTCTGAAAAAACGTGTTTATTTCGGGCTGAAAAACACATTTGAAAAGTGTGCTGTTACTGCCCCATAACTTACATGGGGTTGACCAAACTTGCAGAAACATGTTTATTTCTGCTGAAAAACACGTTTTGACACTTTCAGCACACTGGGGTTAAGACCTGAGTGTGTGGGCTCTTCTGAGCCTTGCAGTTACATAGGGATACAGCTGTCTGAAAAAACGTGTTTATTTCGGGCTGAAAAACACGTTTTGAAAAGTGTGCTGTTACTGCCCCATAACTTACATGGGGTTGACCAAACTTGCAGAAACATGTTTATTTCTGCTGAAAAACACATTTTGACACTTTCAGCACACTGGGGTTAAGAGCTGAGTGTGTGGGCTCTTCTGAGCCTTGCAGTTACATTGGGATTCTGAAGTCTGAAAAACGCGTTTATTTCGGGCTGAAAAACACGTTTTTAAAAGTGTGCTGTTACTGCCCCATAACTTACATGGGGTTGACCAAACTTGCAGAAACATGTTTATTTCTGCTGAAAAACACATTTTGACACTTTCAGCACACTGGGGTTAAGACCTGAGTGTGTGGGCTCTTCTGAGCCTTGCAGTTACATAGGGATACAGCTGTCTGAAAAAATGCATTTATTTCGGGCTGAAAAACACGTTTTGAAAAGTGTGCTGTTACTGCCCCATAACTTACATGGGGTTGACCAAACTTGCAGAAACATGTTTATTTCTGCTGAAAAACACGTTTTGGCACTTTCTGCACACTGGGGTTAAGAGCTGAGTGTGTGGGCTCTTCCGAGCCTTGCAGTTACATAGGGATACAGCTGTCTGAAAAAACGTGTTTATTTCGGGCTGAAAAAATCGTTTTGAAAAGTGTGCTGTTACTGCCCCATAACTTACATGGGGTTGACCAAACTTGCAGAAACATGTTTATTTCTGCTGAAAAACACGTTTTGGCACTTTCTGCACACTGGGGTTAAGAGCTGAGTGTGTGGGCTCTTCTGAGCCTTGCAGTTACATAGGGATACAGCTGTCTGAAAAAACGTGTTTATTTCGGGCTGAAAAACACGTTTTGAAAAGTGTGCTGTTACTGCCCCATAACTTACATGGGGTTGACCAAACTTACAGAAACATGTTTATTTCTGCTGAAAAACACATTTTGACACTTTCAGCACACTGGGGTTAAGAGCTGAGTGTGTGGGCTCTTCTGAGCCTTGCAGTTACATTGGAATTCTGAAGTCTGAAAAAACGCGTTTTTTTCAAGCTGAAAAGCACGTTTTGAAAAGTGAGCTGTTACTGCCCCATAACTTACATGGGGTTGACCAAACTTGCAGAAATATGCTTATTTCTGCTGAAAAACACGTTTTGACACTTTCAGCACACTGGGGTTAAGACCTGAGTGTGTGGGCTCTTCTGAGCCTTGCAGTTACATGGAGATTGTGAAGTCTGAAAAAACGTGTTTCTTTCGGGCTGAAAAATACGTTTTGAAAAGTGTGCTGTTACTGCCCCATAACTTACATGGGGTTGACCAAACTTGCAGAAACATGTTTATTTCTGCTGAAAAACACGTTTTGGCACTTTCTGCACACTGGGGTTAAGAGCTGAGTGTGTGGGCTCTTCTGAGCCTTGCAGTTACATAGGGATACAGCTGTCTAAAAAAACGTGTTTATTTCGGGCTGAAAAACACGTTTTGAAAAGTGTGCTGTTACTGCCCCATAACTTACATGGGGTTGACCAAACTTGCAGAAACATGTTTATTTCTGCTGAAAAACACATTCTGACACTTTCAGCACACTGGGGTTAAGAGCTGAGTGTGTGGGCTCTTCTGAGCCTTGCAGTTACATAGGGATACAGCTGTCTAAAAAAACGTGTTTATTTCGGGCTGAAAAACACGTTTTGAAAAGTGTGCTGTTACTGCCCATTAACTTACATGGGGTTGACCAAACTTGCAGAAACATGTTTATTTCTGCTGAAAAACACGTTTTGACACTTTCAGCACACTGGGGTTAAGACCTGAGTGTGTGGGCTCTTCGGAGCCTTGCAGTTACATTGGGATTCTGAAGTCTGAAAAACTCGTTTATTTCGGGCTGAAAAACACGTTTTTAAAAGTGAGCTGTTATTGCCCCATAACTTACATGGGGTTGACCAAACTTGCAGAAACATGTTTATTTCTGCTGAAAAACACGTTTTGGCACTTTCTGCACACTGGGGTTAAGAGCTGAGTGTGTGGGCTCTTCTGAGCCTTGCAGTTACATAGGGATACAGCTGTCTGAAAAAACGCGTTTATTTCGGGCTGAAAGACACGTTTTGAACAGTGTGCTGTTACTGCCCCATAACTTACATGGGGTTGACCAAACTTGCAGAAACATGTTTATTTCTGCTGAAAAACATGTTTTGGCACTTTCTGCACACTGGGGTTAAGAGCTGAGTGTGTGGGCTCTTCTGAGCCTTGCAGTTACATAGGGATACAGCTGTCTGAAAAAACGTGTTTTTTTCGGGCTGATAAACACGTTTTGAAAAGTGTGCTGTTACTGCCCCATAACTTACATGGGGTTGACCAAACTTGCAGAAACATGTTTATTTCTGCTGAAAAACACGTTTTGAAACTTTCTGCACACTGGGGTTAAGACCTGAGTGTGTGGGCTCTTCTGTGCCTTGCAGTTACACAGGGATACAGCTGTCTGAAAAAACGCGTTTATTTCGGGCTGAAAAACACGTTTTGAAAAGTGTGCTGTTACTGCCCCATAAGTTACATGGGGTTGACCAAACTTGCAGAAACATGTTTATTTCTGCTGAAAAACACGTTTTGGCACTTTCTGCACACTGGGGTTAAGAGCTGAGTGTGTGGGCTCTTCTGAGCCTTGCAGTTACATAGGGATACAGCTGTCTGAAAAAACGTGTTTATTTCGGGCTGAAAAACACGTTTTGAAAAGTGTGCTGTTACTGCCCCATAACTTACATGGGGTTGACCAAACTTGCAGAAAAATGTTTATTTCTGCTGAAAAACACGTTCTGACACTTTAAGCACACTGGGTTTAAGAGCTGAGTGTGTGGGCTCTTCTGAGCCTTGCAGTTACATAGGGATACAGCTGTCTGAAAAAACGCGTTTGTTTCGGGTTGAAAAACACGTTTTGAAAAGTGTGCTGTTACTGCCCCAGAACTTACATGGGGTTGACCAAACTTGCAGAAACATGTTTATTTCTTCTGAAAAACACGTTCTGACACTTTCAGCACACTGGGTTTAAGAGCTGAGTGTGTGGGCTCTTCTGAGCCTTGCAGTTACATTGGGATTCTGAAGTCTGAAAAACGCGTTTATTTCGGGCTGAAAAACACGTTTTTAAAAGTGTGCTGTTACTGCCCCATACCTTACATGGGGTTGACCAAACTTGCAGAAACATGTTTATTTCTGCTGAAAAACACGTTTTGACACTTTCAGCACACTGGGGTTAAGACCTGAGTGTGTGGGCTCTTCTGAGCCTTGCAGTTACATAGGGATACAGCTGTCTGAAAAAACGTGTTTATTTCGGGCTGAAAAACACATTTGAAAAGTGTGCTGTTACTGCCCCATAACTTACATGGGGTTGACCAAACTTGCAGAAACATGTTTATTTCTGCTGAAAAACACGTTTTGACACTTTCAGCACACTGGGGTTAAGACCTGAGTGTGTGGGCTCTTCTGAGCCTTGCAGTTACATAGGGATACAGCTGTCTGAAAAAACGTGTTTATTTCGGGCTGAAAAACACGTTTTGAAAAGTGTGCTGTTACTGCCCCATAACTTACATGGGGTTGACCAAACTTGCAGAAACATGTTTATTTCTGCTGAAAAACACATTTTGACACTTTCAGCACACTGGGGTTAAGAGCTGAGTGTGTGGGCTCTTCTGAGCCTTGCAGTTACATTGGGATTCTGAAGTCTGAAAAACGCGTTTATTTCGGGCTGAAAAACACGTTTTTAAAAGTGTGCTGTTACAGCCCCATAACTTACATGGGGTTGACCAAACTTGCAGAAACATGTTTATTTCTGCTGAAAAACACATTTTGACACTTTCAGCACACTGGGGTTAAGACCTGAGTGTGTGGGCTCTTCTGAGCCTTGCAGTTACATAGGGATACAGCTGTCTGAAAAAATGCATTTATTTCGGGCTGAAAAACACGTTTTGAAAAGTGTGCTGTTACTGCCCCATAACTTACATGGGGTTGACCAAACTTGCAGAAACATGTTTATTTCTGCTGAAAAACACGTTTTGGCACTTTCTGCACACTGGGGTTAAGAGCTGAGTGTGTGGGCTCTTCCGAGCCTTGCAGTTACATAGGGATACAGCTGTCTGAAAAAACGTGTTTATTTCGGGCTGAAAAAATCGTTTTGAAAAGTGTGCTGTTACTGCCCCATAACTTACATGGGGTTGACCAAACTTGCAGAAACATGTTTATTTCTGCTGAAAAACACGTTTTGGCACTTTCTGCACACTGGGGTTAAGAGCTGAGTGTGTGGGCTCTTCTGAGCCTTGCAGTTACATAGGGATACAGCTGTCTGAAAAAACGTGTTTATTTCGGGCTGAAAAACACGTTTTGAAAAGTGTGCTGTTACTGCCCCATAACTTACATGGGGTTGACCAAACTTACAGAAACATGTTTATTTCTGCTGAAAAACACATTTTGACACTTTCAGCACACTGGGGTTAAGAGCTGAGTGTGTGGGCTCTTCTGAGCCTTGCAGTTACATTGGAATTCTGAAGTCTGAAAAAACGCGTTTTTTTCAAGCTGAAAAGCACGTTTTGAAAAGTGAGCTGTTACTGCCCCATAACTTACATGGGGTTGACCAAACTTGCAGAAATATGCTTATTTCTGCTGAAAAACACGTTTTGACACTTTCAGCACACTGGGGTTAAGACCTGAGTGTGTGGGCTCTTCTGAGCCTTGCAGTTACATGGAGATTGTGAAGTCTGAAAAAACGTGTTTCTTTCGGGCTGAAAAATACGTTTTGAAAAGTGTGCTGTTACTGCCCCATAACTTACATGGGGTTGACCAAACTTGCAGAAACATGTTTATTTCTGCTAAAAAACAGGTTTTGGCACTTTCTGCACACTGGGGTTATGACCTGAGTGTGTGGGCTCTTCTGAGCCTTGCAGTTACATAGGGATACAGCTGTCTGAAAAAACGTGTTTATTTCGGGCTGAAAAACACGTTTTGAAAAGTGTGCTGTTACTGCCCCATAACTTACATGGGGTTGACCAAACTTGCAGAAACATGTTTATTTCTGCTGAAAAACACGTTTTGGCACTTTCTGCACACTGGGGTTAAGAGCTGAGTGTGTGTGCTCTTCTGAGCCTTGCAGTTACATAGGGATACAGCTGTCTGAAAAAACGCGTTTGTTTCGGGTTGAAAAACACGTTTTGAAAAGTGTGCTGTTACTGCCCCAGAACTTACATGGGGTTGACCAAACTTGCAGAAACATGTTTATTTCTTCTGAAAAACACGTTCTGACACTTTCAGCACACTGGGTTTAAGAGCTGAGTGTGTGGGCTCTTCTGAGCCTTGCAGTTACATTGGGATTCTGAAGTCTGAAAAACGCGTTTATTTCGGGCTGAAAAACACGTTTTTAAAAGTGTGCTGTTACTGCCTCATACCTTACATGGGGTTGACCAAACTTGCAGAAACATGTTTATTTCTGCTGAAAAACACGTTTTGACACTTTCAGCACACTGGGGTTAAGACCTGAGTGTGTGGGCTCTTCTGAGCCTTGCAGTTACATAGGGATACAGCTGTCTGAAAAAACGTGTTTATTTCGGGCTGAAAAACACATTTGAAAAGTGTGCTGTTACTGCCCCATAACTTACATGGGGTTGACCAAACTTGCAGAAACATGTTTATTTCTGCTGAAAAACACGTTTTGACACTTTCAGCACACTGGGGTTAAGACCTGAGTGTGTGGGCTCTTCTGAGCCTTGCAGTTACATAGGGATACAGCTGTCTGAAAAAACGTGTTTATTTCGGGCTGAAAAACACGTTTTGAAAAGTGTGCTGTTACTGCCCCATAACTTACATGGGGTTGACCAAACTTGCAGAAACATGTTTATTTCTGCTGAAAAACACATTTTGACACTTTCAGCACACTGGGGTTAAGAGCTGAGTGTGTGGGCTCTTCTGAGCCTTGCAGTTACATTGGGATTCTGAAGTCTGAAAAACGCGTTTATTTCGGGCTGAAAAACACGTTTTTAAAAGTGTGCTGTTACTGCCCCATAACTTACATGGGGTTGACCAAACTTGCAGAAACATGTTTATTTCTGCTGAAAAACACATTTTGACACTTTCAGCACACTGGGGTTAAGACCTGAGTGTGTGGGCTCTTCTGAGCCTTGCAGTTACATAGGGATACAGCTGTCTGAAAAAATGCATTTATTTCGGGCTGAAAAACACGTTTTGAAAAGTGTGCTGTTACTGCCCCATAACTTACATGGGGTTGACCAAACTTGCAGAAACATGTTTATTTCTGCTGAAAAACACGTTTTGGCACTTTCTGCACACTGGGGTTAAGAGCTGAGTGTGTGGGCTCTTCCGAGCCTTGCAGTTACATAGGGATACAGCTGTCTGAAAAAACGTGTTTATTTCGGGCTGAAAAAATCGTTTTGAAAAGTGTGCTGTTACTGCCCCATAACTTACATGGGGTTGACCAAACTTGCAGAAACATGTTTATTTCTGCTGAAAAACACGTTTTGGCACTTTCTGCACACTGGGGTTAAGAGCTGAGTGTGTGGGCTCTTCTGAGCCTTGCAGTTACATTGGAATTCTGAAGTCTGAAAAAACGCGTTTTTTTCAAGCTGAAAAGCACGTTTTGAAAAGTGAGCTGTTACTGCCCCATAACTTACATGGGGTTGACCAAACTTGCAGAAATATGCTTATTTCTGCTGAAAAACACGTTTTGACACTTTCAGCACACTGGGGTTAAGACCTGAGTGTGTGGGCTCTTCTGAGCCTTGCAGTTACATGGAGATTGTGAAGTCTGAAAAAACGTGTTTCTTTCGGGCTGAAAAATACGTTTTGAAAAGTGTGCTGTTACTGCCCCATAACTTACATGGGGTTGACCAAACTTGCAGAAACATGTTTATTTCTGCTAAAAAACAGGTTTTGGCACTTTCTGCACACTGGGGTTATGACCTGAGTGTGTGGGCTCTTCTGAGCCTTGCAGTTACATAGGGATACAGCTGTCTGAAAAAACGTGTTTATTTCGGGCTGAAAAACACGTTTTGAAAAGTGTGCTGTTACTGCCCCATAACTTACATGGGGTTGACCAAACTTGCAGAAACATGTTTATTTCTGCTGAAAAACACGTTTTGGCACTTTCTGCACACTGGGGTTAAGAGCTGAGTGTGTGTGCTCTTCTGAGCCTTGCAGTTACATAGGGATACAGCTGTCTGAAAAAACGAGTTTGTTTCGGGTTGAAAAACACGTTTTGAAAAGTGTGCTGTTACTGCCCCAGAACTTACATGGGGTTGACCAAACTTGCAGAAACATGTTTATTTCTTCTGAAAAACACGTTCTGACACTTTCAGCACACTGGGTTTAAGAGCTGAGTGTGTGGGCTCTTCTGAGCCTTGCAGTTACATTGGGATTCTGAAGTCTGAAAAACGCGTTTATTTCGGGCTGAAAAACACGTTTTTAAAAGTGTGCTGTTACTGCCCCATACCTTACATGGGGTTGACCAAACTTGCAGAAACATGTTTATTTCTGCTGAAAAACACGTTTTGACACTTTCAGCACACTGGGGTTAAGACCTGAGTGTGTGGGCTCTTCTGAGCCTTGCAGTTACATAGGGATACAGCTGTCTGAAAAAGCGTGTTTATTTCGGGCTGAAAAACACGTTTTGAAAAGTGAGCTGTTACTGCCCCATAACTTACATGGGGTTGACCAAACTTACAGAAACATGTTTATTTCTGCTAAAAAACACGTTTTGGCACTTTCTGCACACTGGGGTTAAGACCTGAGTGTGTGGGCTCTTCTGAGCCTTGCAGTTACATGGAGATTGTGAAGTCTGAAAAAACGTGTTTCTTTCGGGCTGAAAAATACGTTTTGAAAAGTGTGCTGTTACTGCCCCATAACTTACATGGGGTTGACCAAACTTGCAGAAACATGTTTATTTCTGCTAAAAAACACGTTTTGGCACTTTCTGCACACTGGGGTTATGACCTGAGTGTGTGGGCTCTTCTGAGCCTTGCAGTTACATAGGGATACAGCTGTCTGAAAAAACGTGTTTATTTCGGGCTGAAAAACACGTTTTGAAAAGTGTGCTGTTACTGCCCCATAACTTACATGGGGTTGACCAAACTTGCAGAAACATGTTTATTTCTGCTGAAAAACACATTCTGACACTTTCAGCACACTGGGGTTAAGAGCTGAGTGTGTGGGCTCTTCTGAGCCTTGCAGTTACATTGGAATTCTGAAGTCTGAAAAAACGCGTTTATTTCGGGCTGAAAAACACGTTTTGAAAAGTGAGCTGTTCTTGGCCCATAAGTTACATGGGGTTGACCAAACTTGCAGAAACATGTTTATTTCTGCTGAAAAACACGTTTTGACACTTTCAGCACACTGGGGTTAAGACCTGAGTGTGTGGGCTCTTCTGAGCCTTGTAGTTACATAGGGATACAGCTGTCTGAAAAAACGTGTTTATTTCGGGCTGAAAAACACATTTGAAAAGTGTGCTGTTACTGCCCCATAACTTACATGGGGTTGACCAAACTTGCAGAAACATGTTTATTTCTGCTGAAAAACACGTTTTGGCACTTTCTGCACACTGGGGTTAAGAGCTGAGTGTGTGGGCTCTTCTGAGCCTTGCAGTTACATAGGGATACAGCTGTCTAAAAAAACGTGTTTATTTCGGGCTGAAAAACACGTTTTGAAAAGTGTGCTGTTACTGCCCCATAACTTACATGGGGTTGACCAAACTTGCAGAAACATGTTTATTTCTGCTGAAAAACACATTCTGACACTTTCAGCACACTGGGGTTAAGAGCTGAGTGTGTGGGCTCTTCTGAGCCTTGCAGTTACATTGGAATTCTGAAGTCTGAAAAAACGCGTTTATTTCGGGCTGAAAAACACGTTTTGAAAAGTGAGCTGTTCTTGCCCCATAAGTTACATGGGGTTGACCAAACTTGCAGAAACATGTTTATTTCTGCTGAAAAACACGTTTTGACACTTTCAGCACACTGGGGTTAAGACCTGAGTGTGTGGGCTCTTCTGAGCCTTGTAGTTACATAGGGATACAGCTGTCTGAAAAAACGTGTTTATTTCGGGCTGAAAAACACATTTGAAAAGTGTGCTGTTACTGCCCCATAACTTACATGGGGTTGACCAAACTTGCAGAAACATGTTTATTTCTGCTGAAAAACACGTTTTGACACTTTCAGCACACTGGGGTTAAGACCTGAGTGTGTGGGCTCTTCTGAGCCTTGCAGTTACATAGGGATACAGCTGTCTGAAAAAACGTGTTTATTTCGGGCTGAAAAACACGTTTTGAAAAGTGTGCTGTTACTGCCCCATAACTTACATGGGGTTGACCAAACTTGCAGAAACATGTTTATTTCTGCTGAAAAACTCATTTTGACACTTTCAGCACACTGGGGTTAAGAGCTGAGTGTGTGGGCTCTTCTGAGCCTTGCAGTTACATAGGGATACAGCTGTCTGAAAAACACGTTTATTTCGGGCTGAAAAACACGTTTTGAAAAGTGAGCTGTTACTGACCCATAACTTACATGGGGTTGACCAAACTTGCAGAAAAATGTTTATTTCTGCTGAAAAACATGTTTTGACACTTTCAGTACACTGGGGTTAAGACCTGAGTGTGTGGGCTCTTCTGAGCCTTGCAGTTACATAGGGATACAGCTGTCTGAAAAAATGCATTTATTTCGGGCTGAAAAACACGTTTTGAAAAGTGTGCTGTTACTGCCCCATAACTTACATGGGGTTGACCAAACTTGCAGAAACATGTTTATTTCTGCTGAAAAACACATTTTGACACTTTCAGCACACTGGGGTTAAGAGCTGAGTGTGTGGGCTCTTCTGAGCCTTGCAGTTACATAGGGATACAGCTGTCTGAAAAACACGTTTATTTCGGGCTGAAGAACACGTTTTTAAAAGTGTGCTGTTACTGCCCCATAACTTACATGGGGTTGACCAAACTTGCAGAAACATGTTTATTTCTGCTGAAAAACACATTTTGACACTTTCAGCACACTGGGGTTAAGACCTGAGTGTGTGGGCTCTTCTGAGCCTTGCAGTTACATAGGGATACAGCTGTCTGAAAAAATGCATTTATTTCGGGCTGAAAAACACGTTTTGAAAAGTGTGCTGTTACTGCCCCATAACTTACATGGGGTTGACCAAACTTGCAGAAACATGTTTATTTCTGCTGAAAAACACGTTTTGGCACTTTCTGCACACTGGGGTTAAGAGCTGAGTGTGTGGGCTCTTCCGAGCCTTGCAGTTACATAGGGATACAGCTGTCTGAAAAAACGTGTTTATTTCGGGCTGAAAAACACGTTTTGAAAAGTGTGCTGTTACTGCCCCATAACTTACATGGGGTTGACCAAACTTGCAGAAACATGTTTATTTCTGCTGAAAAACACGTTTTGGCACTTTCTGCACACTGGGGTTAAGAGCTAAGTGTGTGGGCTCTTCTGAGCCTTGCAGTTACATAGGGATACAGCTGTCTGAAAAAACGTGTTTATTTCGGGCTGAAAAACACGTTTTGAAAAGTGTGCTGTTACTGCCCCATAACTTACATGGGGTTGACCAAACTTACAGAAACATGTTTATTTCTGCTGAAAAACACATTTTGACACTTTCAGCACACTGGGGTTAAGAGCTGAGTGTGTGGGCTCTTCTGAGCCTTGCAGTTACACTGGAATTCTGAAGTCTGAAAAAACGCGTTTATTTCAAGCTGAAAAGCACGTTTTGAAAAGTGAGCTGTTACTGCCCCATAACTTACATGGGGTTGACCAAACTTGCAGAAATATGCTTATTTCTGCTGAAAAACACGTTTTGACACTTTCAGCACACTGGGGTTAAGACCTGAGTGTGTGGGCTCTTCTGAGCCTTGCAGTTACATGGAGATTGTGAAGTCTGAAAAAACGTGTTTCTTTCGGGCTGAAAAATACGTTTTGAAAAGTGTGCTGTTACTGCCCCATAACTTACATGGGGTTGACCAAACTTGCAGAAACATGTTTATTTCTGCTGAAAAACACATTCTGACACTTTCAGCACACTGGGGTTAAGAGCTGAGTGTGTGGGCTCTTCTGAGCCTTGCAGTTACATTGGAATTCTGAAGTCTGAAAAAACGCGTTTATTTCGGGCTGAAAAACACGTTTTGAAAAGTGAGCTGTTCTTGCCCCATAAGTTACATGGGGTTGACCAAACTTGCAGAAACATGTTTATTTCTGCTGAAAAACACGTTTTGACACTTTCAGCACACTGGGGTTAAGACCTGAGTGTGTGGGCTCTTCTGAGCCTTGCAGTTACATAGGGATACAGCTGTCTGAAAAAACGTGTTTATTTCGGGCTGAAAAACACATTTGAAAAGTGTGCTGTTACTGCCCCATAACTTACATGGGGTTGACCAAACTTGCAGAAACATGTTTATTTCTGCTGAAAAACACGTTTTGACACTTTCAGCACACTGGGGTTAAGACCTGAGTGTGTGGGCTCTTCTGAGCCTTGCAGTTACATAGGGATACAGCTGTCTGAAAAAACGTGTTTATTTCGGGCTGAAAAACACGTTTTGAAAAGTGTGCTGTTACTGCCCCATAACTTACATGGGGTTGACCAAACTTGCAGAAACATGTTTATTTCTGCTGAAAAACTCATTTTGACACTTTCAGCACACTGGGGTTAAGAGCTGAGTGTGTGGGCTCTTCTGAGCCTTGCAGTTACATAGGGATACAGCTGTCTGAAAAACACGTTTATTTCGGGCTGAAAAACACGTTTTGAAAAGTGAGCTGTTACTGACCCATAACTTACATGGGGTTGACCAAACTTGCAGAAAAATGTTTATTTCTGCTGAAAAACATGTTTTGACACTTTCAGTACACTGGGGTTAAGACCTGAGTGTGTGGGCTCTTCTGAGCCTTGCAGTTACATAGGGATACAGCTGTCTGAAAAAATGCATTTATTTCGGGCTGAAAAACACGTTTTGAAAAGTGTGCTGTTACTGCCCCATAACTTACATGGGGTTGACCAAACTTGCAGAAACATGTTTATTTCTGCTGAAAAACACATTTTGACACTTTCAGCACACTGGGGTTAAGAGCTGAGTGTGTGGGCTCTTCTGAGCCTTGCAGTTACATAGGGATACAGCTGTCTGAAAAAATGCATTTATTTCGGGCTGAAAAACACGTTTTGAAAAGTGTGCTGTTACTGCCCCATAACTTACATGGGGTTGACCAAACTTGCAGAAACATGTTTATTTCTGCTGAAAAACACGTTTTGGCACTTTCTGCACACTGGGGTTAAGAGCTGAGTGTGTGGGCTCTTCCGAGCCTTGCAGTTACATAGGGATACAGCTGTCTGAAAAAACGTGTTTATTTCGGGCTGAAAAACACGTTTTAAAAAGTGTGCTGTTACTGCCCCATAACTTACATGGGGTTGACCAAACTTGCAGAAACATGTTTATTTCTGCTGAAAAACACGTTTTGGCACTTTCTGCACACTGGGGTTAAGAGCTAAGTGTGTGGGCTCTTCTGAGCCTTGCAGTTACATAGGGATACAGCTGTCTGAAAAAACGTGTTTATTTCGGGCTGAAAAACACGTTTTGAAAAGTGTGCTGTTACTGCCCCATAACTTACATGGGGTTGACCAAACTTACAGAAACATGTTTATTTCTGCTGAAAAACACATTTTGACACTTTCAGCACACTGGGGTTAAGAGCTGAGTGTGTGGGCTCTTCTGAGCCTTGCAGTTACACTGGAATTCTGAAGTCTGAAAAAACGCGTTTATTTCAAGCTGAAAAGCACGTTTTGAAAAGTGAGCTGTTACTGCCCCATAACTTACATGGGGTTGACCAAACTTGCAGAAATATGCTTATTTCTGCTGAAAAACACGTTTTGACACTTTCAGCACACTGGGGTTAAGACCTGAGTGTGTGGGCTCTTCTGAGCCTTGCAGTTACATGGAGATTGTGAAGTCTGAAAAAACGTGTTTCTTTCGGGCTGAAAAATACGTTTTGAAAAGTGTGCTGTTACTGCCCCATAACTTACATGGGGTTGACCAAACTTGCAGAAACATGTTTATTTCTGCTGAAAAACACATTCTGACACTTTCAGCACACTGGGGTTAAGAGCTGAGTGTGTGGGCTCTTCTGAGCCTTGCAGTTACATTGGAATTCTGAAGTCTGAAAAAACGCGTTTATTTCGGGCTGAAAAACACGTTTTGAAAAGTGAGCTGTTCTTGCCCCATAAGTTACATGGGGTTGACCAAACTTGCAGAAACATGTTTATTTCTGCTGAAAAACACGTTTTGACACTTTCAGCACACTGGGGTTAAGACCTGAGTGTGTGGGCTCTTCTGAGCCTTGCAGTTACATAGGGATACAGCTGTCTGAAAAAACGTGTTTATTTCGGGCTGAAAAACACATTTGAAAAGTGTGCTGTTACTGCCCCATAACTTACATGGGGTTGACCAAACTTGCAGAAACATGTTTATTTCTGCTGAAAAACACGTTTTGACACTTTCAGCACACTGGGGTTAAGACCTGAGTGTGTGGGCTCTTCTGAGCCTTGCAGTTACATAGGGATACAGCTGTCTGAAAAAACGTGTTTATTTCGGGCTGAAAAACACGTTTTGAAAAGTGTGCTGTTACTGCCCCATAACTTACATGGGGTTGACCAAACTTGCAGAAACATGTTTATTTCTGCTGAAAAACTCATTTTGACACTTTCAGCACACTGGGGTTAAGAGCTGAGTGTGTGGGCTCTTCTGAGCCTTGCAGTTACATAGGGATACAGCTGTCTGAAAAACACGTTTATTTCGGGCTGAAAAACACGTTTTGAAAAGTGAGCTGTTACTGACCCATAACTTACATGGGGTTGACCAAACTTGCAGAAAAATGTTTATTTCTGCTGAAAAACATGTTTTGACACTTTCAGTACACTGGGGTTAAGACCTGAGTGTGTGGGCTCTTCTGAGCCTTGCAGTTACATAGGGATACAGCTGTCTGAAAAAATGCATTTATTTCGGGCTGAAAAACACGTTTTGAAAAGTGTGCTGTTACTGCCCCATAACTTACATGGGGTTGACCAAACTTGCAGAAACATGTTTATTTCTGCTGAAAAACACATTTTGACACTTTCAGCACACTGGGGTTAAGAGCTGAGTGTGTGGGCTCTTCTGAGCCTTGCAGTTACATAGGGATACAGCTGTCTGAAAAACACGTTTATTTCGGGCTGAAGAACACGTTTTTAAAAGTGTGCTGTTACTGCCCCATAACTTACATGGGGTTGACCAAACTTGCAGAAACATGTTTATTTCTGCTGAAAAACACATTTTGACACTTTCAGCACACTGGGGTTAAGACCTGAGTGTGTGGGCTCTTCTGAGCCTTGCAGTTACATAGGGATACAGCTGTCTGAAAAAATGCATTTATTTCGGGCTGAAAAACACGTTTTGAAAAGTGTGCTGTTACTGCCCCATAACTTACATTGGGGTTGACCAAACTTGCAGAAACATGTTTATTTCTGCTGAAAAACACGTTTTGGCACTTTCTGCACACTGGGGTTAAGAGCTGAGTGTGTGGGCTCTTCCGAGCCTTGCAGTTACATAGGGATACAGCTGTCTGAAAAAACGTGTTTATTTCGGGCTGAAAAACACGTTTTGAAAAGTGTGCTGTTACTGCCCCATAGCTTACATGGGGTTGACCAAACTTGCAGAAACATGTTTATTTCTGCTGAAAAACACGTTTTGGCACTTTCTGCACACTGGGGTTAAGAGCTAAGTGTGTGGGCTCTTCTGAGCCTTGCAGTTACATAGGGATACAGCTGTCTGAAAAAACGTGTTTATTTCGGGCTGAAAAACACGTTTTGAAAAGTGTGCTGTTACTGCCCCATAACTTACATGGGGTTGACCAAACTTACAGAAACATGTTTATTTCTGCTGAAAAACACATTTTGACACTTTCAGCACACTGGGGTTAAGAGCTGAGTGTGTGGGCTCTTCTGAGCCTTGCAGTTACACTGGAATTCTGAAGTCTGAAAAAACGCGTTTATTTCGGGCTGAAAAACACGTTTTGAAAAGTGAGCTGTTACTGCCCCATAACTTACATGGGGTTGACCAAACTTGCAGAAACATGTTTATTTCTGCTGAAAAACACATTCTGACACTTTCAGCACACTGGGGTTAAGAGCTGAGTGTGTGGGCTCTTCTGAGCCTTGCAGTTACATTGGAATTCTGAAGTCTGAAAAAACGCGTTTATTTCGGGCTGAAAAACACGTTTTGAAAAGTGAGCTGTTCTTGCCCCATAAGTTACATGGGGTTGACCAAACTTGCAGAAACATGTTTATTTCTGCTGAAAAACACGTTTTGACACTTTCAGCACACTGGGGTTAAGAGCTGAGTGTGTGGGCTCTTCTGAGCCTTGCAGTTACATAGGGATACAGCTGTCTGAAAAAACGTGTTTATTTCGGGCTGAAAAACACGTTTTGAAAAGTGTGCTGTTACTGCCCCATAGCTTACATGGGGTTGACCAAACTTGCAGAAACATGTTTATTTCTGCTGAAAAACACGTTTTGGCACTTTCTGCACACTGGGGTTAAGAGCTAAGTGTGTGGGCTCTTCTGAGCCTTGCAGTTACATAGGGATACAGCTGTCTGAAAAAACGTGTTTATTTCGGGCTGAAAAACACGTTTTGAAAAGTGTGCTGTTACTGCCCCATAACTTACATGGGGTTGACCAAACTTACAGAAACATGTTTATTTCTGCTGAAAAACACATTTTGACACTTTCAGCACACTGGGGTTAAGAGCTGAGTGTGTGGGCTCTTCTGAGCCTTGCAGTTACACTGGAATTCTGAAGTCTGAAAAAACGCGTTTATTTCGGGCTGAAAAACACGTTTTGAAAAGTGAGCTGTTACTGCCCCATAACTTACATGGGGTTGACCAAACTTGCAGAAACATGTTTATTTCTGCTGAAAAACACATTCTGACACTTTCAGCACACTGGGGTTAAGAGCTGAGTGTGTGGGCTCTTCTGAGCCTTGCAGTTACATTGGAATTCTGAAGTCTGAAAAAACGCGTTTATTTCGGGCTGAAAAACACGTTTTGAAAAGTGAGCTGTTCTTGCCCCATAAGTTACATGGGGTTGACCAAACTTGCAGAAACATGTTTATTTCTGCTGAAAAACACGTTTTGACACTTTCAGCACACTGGGGTTAAGAGCTGAGTGTGTGGGCTCTTCTGAGCCTTGCAGTTACATAGGGATACAGCTGTCTGAAAAAACGTGTTTATTTCGGGCTGAAAAACACATTGAAAAGTGTGCTGTTACTGCCCCATAACTTACATGGGGTTGACCAAACTTGCAGAAACATGTTTATTTCTGCTGAAAAACACGTTTTGACACTTTCAGCACACTGGGGTTAAGACCTGAGTGTGTGGGCTCTTCTGAGCCTTGCAGTTACATAGGGATACAGCTGTCTGAAAAAACGTGTTTATTTCGGGCTGAAAAACACGTTTTGAAAAGTGTGCTGTTACTGCCCCATAACTTACATGGGGTTGACCAAACTTGCAGAAACATGTTTATTTCTGCTGAAAAACACATTTTGACACTTTCAGCACACTGGGGTTAAGAGCTGAGTGTGTGGGCTCTTCTGAGCCTTGCAGTTACATTGGGATTCTGAAGTCTGAAAAACGCGTTTATTTCGGGCTGAAAAACACGTTTTTAAAAGTGTGCTGTTACTGCCCCATAACTTACATGGGGTTGACCAAACTTGCAGAAACATGTTTATTTCTGCTGAAAAACACATTTTGACACTTTCAGCACACTGGGGTTAAGACCTGAGTGTGTGGGCTCTTCTGAGCCTTGCAGTTACATAGGGATACAGCTGTCTGAAAAAATGCATTTATTTCGGGCTGAAAAACACGTTTTGAAAAGTGTGCTGTTACTGCCCCATAACTTTCATGGGGTTGACCAAACTTGCAGAAACATGTTTATTTCTGCTGAAAAACACGTTTTGGCACTTTCTGCACACTGGGGTTAAGAGCTGAGTGTGTGGGCTCTTCCGAGCCTTGCAGTTACATAGGGATACAGCTGTCTGAAAAAACGTGTTTATTTCGGGCTGAAAAAATCGTTTTGAAAAGTGTGCTGTTACTGCCCCATAACTTACATGGGGTTGACCAAACTTGCAGAAACATGTTTATTTCTGCTGAAAAACACATTTTGACACTTTCAGCACACTGGGGTTAAGAGCTGAGTGTGTGGGCTCTTCTGAGCCTTGCAGTTACATAGGGATACAGCTGTCTGAAAAACACGTTTATTTCGGGCTGAAGAACACGTTTTTAAAGTGTGCTGTTACTGCCCCATAACTTACATGGGGTTGACCAAACTTGCAGAAACATGTTTATTTCTGCTGAAAAACACATTTTGACACTTTCAGCACACTGGGGTTAAGACCTGAGTGTGTGGGCTCTTCTGAGCCTTGCAGTTACATAGGGATACAGCTGTCTGAAAAAATGCATTTATTTCGGGCTGAAAAACACGTTTTGAAAAGTGTGCTGTTACTGCCCCATAACTTTCATGGGGTTGACCAAACTTGCAGAAACATGTTTATTTCTGCTGAAAAACACGTTTTGGCACTTTCTGCACACTGGGGTTAAGAGCTGAGTGTGTGGGCTCTTCCGAGCCTTGCAGTTACATAGGGATACAGCTGTCTGAAAAAACGTGTTTATTTCGGGCTGAAAAAATCGTTTTGAAAAGTGTGCTGTTACTGCCCCATAACTTACATGGGGTTGACCAAACTTGCAGAAACATGTTTATTTCTGCTGAAAAACACATTTTGACACTTTCAGCACACTGGGGTTAAGAGCTGAGTGTGTGGGCTCTTCTGAGCCTTGCAGTTACATAGGGATACAGCTGTCTGAAAAACACGTTTATTTCGGGCTGAAGAACACGTTTTTAAAAGTGTGCTGTTACTGCCCCATAACTTACATGGGGTTGACCAAACTTGCAGAAACATGTTTATTTCTGCTGAAAAACACATTTTGACACTTTCAGCACACTGGGGTTAAGACCTGAGTGTGTGGGCTCTTCTGAGCCTTGCAGTTACATAGGGATACAGCTGTCTGAAAAAATGCATTTATTTCGGGCTGAAAAACACGTTTTGAAAAGTGTGCTGTTACTGCCCCATAACTTACATGGGGTTGACCAAACTTGCAGAAACATGTTTATTTCTGCTGAAAAACACGTTTTGGCACTTTCTGCACACTGGGGTTAAGAGCTGAGTGTGTGGGCTCTTCTGAGCCTTGCAGTTACATTGGAATTCTGAAGTCTGAAAAAACGCGTTTATTTCGGGCTGAAAAACACGTTTTGAAAAGTGAGCTGTTCTTGCCCCATAAGTTACATGGGGTTGACCAAACTTGCAGAAACATGTTTATTTCTGCTGAAAAACACGTTTTGACACTTTCAGCACACTGGGGTTAAGACCTGAGTGTGTGGGCTCTTCTGAGCCTTGCAGTTACATAGGGATACAGCTGTCTGAAAAAACGTGTTTATTTCGGGCTGAAAAACACATTTGAAAAGTGTGCTGTTACTGCCCCATAACTTACATGGGGTTGACCAAACTTGCAGAAACATGTTTATTTCTGCTGAAAAACACGTTTTGACACTTTCAGCACACTGGGGTTAAGACCTGAGTGTGTGGGCTCTTCTGAGCCTTGCAGTTACATAGGGATACAGCTGTCTGAAAAAACGTGTTTATTTCGGGCTGAAAAACACGTTTTGAAAAGTGTGCTGTTACTGCCCCATAACTTACATGGGGTTGACCAAACTTGCAGAAACATGTTTATTTCTGCTGAAAAACACATTTTGACACTTTCAGCACACTGGGGTTAAGAGCTGAGTGTGTGGGCTCTTCTGAGCCTTGCAGTTACATTGGGATTCTGAAGTCTGAAAAACGCGTTTATTTCGGGCTGAAAAACACGTTTTTAAAAGTGTGCTGTTACTGCCCCATAACTTACATGGGGTTGACCAAACTTGCAGAAACATGTTTATTTCTGCTGAAAAACACATTTTGACACTTTCAGCACACTGGGGTTAAGACCTGAGTGTGTGGGCTCTTCTGAGCCTTGCAGTTACATAGGGATACAGCTGTCTGAAAAAATGCATTTATTTCGGGCTGAAAAACACGTTTTGAAAAGTGTGCTGTTACTGCCCCATAACTTTCATGGGGTTGACCAAACTTGCAGAAACATGTTTATTTCTGCTGAAAAACACGTTTTGGCACTTTCTGCACACTGGGGTTAAGAGCTGAGTGTGTGGGCTCTTCCGAGCCTTGCAGTTACATAGGGATACAGCTGTCTGAAAAAACGTGTTTATTTCGGGCTGAAAAAATCGTTTTGAAAAGTGTGCTGTTACTGCCCCATAACTTACATGGGGTTGACCAAACTTGCAGAAACATGTTTATTTCTGCTGAAAAACACATTTTGACACTTTCAGCACACTGGGGTTAAGAGCTGAGTGTGTGGGCTCTTCTGAGCCTTGCAGTTACATAGGGATACAGCTGTCTGAAAAACACGTTTATTTCGGGCTGAAGAACACGTTTTTAAAGTGTGCTGTTACTGCCCCATAACTTACATGGGGTTGACCAAACTTGCAGAAACATGTTTATTTCTGCTGAAAAACACATTTTGACACTTTCAGCACACTGGGGTTAAGACCTGAGTGTGTGGGCTCTTCTGAGCCTTGCAGTTACATAGGGATACAGCTGTCTGAAAAAATGCATTTATTTCGGGCTGAAAAACACGTTTTGAAAAGTGTGCTGTTACTGCCCCATAACTTTCATGGGGTTGACCAAACTTGCAGAAACATGTTTATTTCTGCTGAAAAACACGTTTTGGCACTTTCTGCACACTGGGGTTAAGAGCTGAGTGTGTGGGCTCTTCCGAGCCTTGCAGTTACATAGGGATACAGCTGTCTGAAAAAACGTGTTTATTTCGGGCTGAAAAAATCGTTTTGAAAAGTGTGCTGTTACTGCCCCATAACTTACATGGGGTTGACCAAACTTGCAGAAACATGTTTATTTCTGCTGAAAAACACATTTTGACACTTTCAGCACACTGGGGTTAAGAGCTGAGTGTGTGGGCTCTTCTGAGCCTTGCAGTTACATAGGGATACAGCTGTCTGAAAAACACGTTTATTTCGGGCTGAAGAACACGTTTTTAAAAGTGTGCTGTTACTGCCCCATAACTTACATGGGGTTGACCAAACTTGCAGAAACATGTTTATTTCTGCTGAAAAACACATTTTGACACTTTCAGCACACTGGGGTTAAGACCTGAGTGTGTGGGCTCTTCTGAGCCTTGCAGTTACATAGGGATACAGCTGTCTGAAAAAATGCATTTATTTCGGGCTGAAAAACACGTTTTGAAAAGTGTGCTGTTACTGCCCCATAACTTACATGGGGTTGACCAAACTTGCAGAAACATGTTTATTTCTGCTGAAAAACACGTTTTGGCACTTTCTGCACACTGGGGTTAAGAGCTGAGTGTGTGGGCTCTTCCGAGCCTTGCAGTTACATAGGGATACAGCTGTCTGAAAAAACGTGTTTATTTCGGGCTGAAAAAATCGTTTTGAAAAGTGTGCTGTTACTGCCCCATAACTTACATGGGGTTGACCAAACTTGCAGAAACATGTTTATTTCTGCTGAAAAACACATTTTGACACTTTCAGCACACTGGGGTTAAGAGCTGAGTTTGTGGGCTCTTCTGAGCCTTGCAGTTACATAGGGATACAGCTGTCTGAAAAACACGTTTATTTCGGGCTGAAGAACACGTTTTTAAAAGTGTGCTGTTACTGCCCCATAACTTACATGGGGTTGACCAAACTTGCAGAAACATGTTTATTTCTGCTGAAAAACACATTTTGACACTTTCAGCACACTGGGGTTAAGACCTGAGTGTGTGGGCTCTTCTGAGCCTTGCAGTTACATAGGGATACAGCTGTCTGAAAAAATGCATTTATTTCGGGCTGAAAAACACGTTTTGAAAAGTGTGCTGTTACTGCCCCATAACTTACATGGGGTTGACCAAACTTGCAGAAACATGTTTATTTCTGCTGAAAAACACGTTTTGGCACTTTCTGCACACTGGGGTTAAGAGCTGAGTGTGTGGGCTCTTCCGAGCCTTGCAGTTACATAGGGATACAGCTGTCTGAAAAAACGTGTTTATTTCGGGCTGAAAAACACGTTTTGAAAAGTGTGCTGTTACTGCCCCATAACTTACATGGGGTTGACCAAACTTGCAGAAACATGTTTATTTCTGCTGAAAAACACGTTTTGGCACTTTCTGCACACTGGGGTTAAGAGCTAAGTGTGTGGGCTCTTCTGAGCCTTGCAGTTACATAGGGATACAGCTGTCTGAAAAAATGCATTTATTTCGGGCTGAAAAACACGTTTTGAAAAGTGTGCTGTTACTGCCCCATAACTTACATGGGGTTGACCAAACTTGCAGAAACATGTTTATTTCTGCTGAAAAACACGTTTTGGCACTTTCTGCACACTGGGGTTAAGAGCTGAGTGTGTGGGCTCTTCCGAGCCTTGCAGTTACATAGGGATACAGCTGTCTGAAAAAACGTGTTTATTTCGGGCTGAAAAACACGTTTTGAAAAGTGTGCTGTTACTGCCCCATAACTTACATGGGGTTGACCAAACTTGCAGAAACATGTTTATTTCTGCTGAAAAACACGTTTTGGCACTTTCTGCACACTGGGGTTAAGAGCTAAGTGTGTGGGCTCTTCTGAGCCTTGCAGTTACATAGGGATACAGGTGTCTGAAAAAACGTGTTTATTTCGGGCTGAAAAACACGTTTTGAAAAGTGTGCTGTTACTGCCCCATAACTTACATGGGGTTGACCAAACTTACAGAAACATGTTTATTTCTGCTGAAAAACACATTTTGACACTTTCAGCACACTGGGGTTAAGAGCTGAGTGTGTGGGCTCTTCTGAGCCTTGCAGTTACACTGGAATTCTGAAGTCTGAAAAAACGCGTTTATTTCAAGCTGAAAAGCACGTTTTGAAAAGTGAGCTGTTACTGCCCCATAACTTACATGGGGTTGACCAAACTTGCAGAAATATGCTTATTTCTGCTGAAAAACACGTTTTGACACTTTCAGCACACTGGGGTTAAGACCTGAGTGTGTGGGCTCTTCTGAGCCTTGCAGTTACATGGAGATTGTGAAGTCTGAAAAAACGTGTTTCTTTCGGGCTGAAAAATACGTTTTGAAAAGTGTGCTGTTACTGCCCCATAACTTACATGGGGTTGACCAAACTTGCAGAAACATGTTTATTTCTGCTGAAAAACACATTCTGACACTTTCAGCACACTGGGGTTAAGAGCTGAGTGTGTGGGCTCTTCTGAGCCTTGCAGTTACATTGGAATTCTGAAGTCTGAAAAAACGCGTTTATTTCGGGCTGAAAAACACGTTTTGAAAAGTTAGCTGTTCTTGCCCCATAAGTTACATGGGGTTGACCAAACTTGCAGAAACATGTTTATTTCTGCTGAAAAACACGTTTTGACACTTTCAGCACACTGGGGTTAAGACCTGAGTGTGTGGGCTCTTCTGAGCCTTGCAGTTACATAGGGATACAGCTGTCTGAAAAAACGTGTTTATTTCGGGCTGAAAAACACATTTGAAAAGTGTGCTGTTACTGCCCCATAACTTACATGGGGTTGACCAAACTTGCAGAAACATGTTTATTTCTGCTGAAAAACACGTTTTGACACTTTCAGCACACTGGGGTTAAGACCTGAGTGTGTGGGCTCTTCTGAGCCTTGCAGTTACATAGGGATACAGCTGTCTTAAAAAACGTGTTTATTTCGGGCTGAAAAACACGTTTTGAAAAGTGTGCTGTTACTGCCCCATAACTTACATGGGGTTGACCAAACTTGCAGAAACATGTTTATTTCTGCTGAAAAACACATTTTGACACTTTCAGCACACTGGGGTTAAGAGCTGAGTGTGTGGGCTCTTCTGAGCCTTGCAGTTACATTGGGATTCTGAAGTCTGAAAAACGCGTTTATTTCGGGCTGAAAAACACGTTTTTAAAAGTGTGCTGTTACTGCCCCATAACTTACATGGGGTTGACCAAACTTGCAGAAACATGTTTATTTCTGCTGAAAAACACATTTTGACACTTTCAGCACACTGGGGTTAAGACCTGAGTGTGTGGGCTCTTCTGAGCCTTGCAGTTACATAGGGATACAGCTGTCTGAAAAAATGCATTTATTTTGGGCTGAAAAACACGTTTTGAAAAGTGTGCTGTTACTGCCCCATAACTTACATGGGGTTGACCAAACTTACAGAAACATGTTTATTTCTGCTGAAAAACACATTTTGACACTTTCAGCACACTGGGGTTAAGAGCTGAGTGTGTGGGCTCTTCTGAGCCTTGCAGTTACACTGGAATTCTGAAGTCTGAAAAAACGCGTTTATTTCAAGCTGAAAAGCACGTTTTGAAAAGTGAGCTGTTACTGCCCCATAACTTACATGGGGTTGACCAAACTTGCAGAAATATGCTTATTTCTGCTGAAAAACACGTTTTGACACTTTCAGCACACTGGGGTTAAGACCTGAGTGTGTGGGCTCTTCTGAGCCTTGCAGTTACATGGAGATTGTGAAGTCTGAAAAAACGTGTTTCTTTCGGGCTGAAAAATACGTTTTGAAAAGTGTGCTGTTACTGCCCCATAACTTACATGGGGTTGACCAAACTTGCAGAAACATGTTTATTTCTGCTGAAAAACACATTCTGACACTTTCAGCACACTGGGGTTAAGAGCTGAGTGTGTGGGCTCTTCTGAGCCTTGCAGTTACATTGGAATTCTGAAGTCTGAAAAAACGCGTTTATTTCGGGCTGAAAAACACGTTTTGAAAAGTTAGCTGTTCTTGCCCCATAAGTTACATGGGGTTGACCAAACTTGCAGAAACATGTTTATTTCTGCTGAAAAACACGTTTTGACACTTTCAGCACACTGGGGTTAAGACCTGAGTGTGTGGGCTCTTCTGAGCCTTGCAGTTACATAGGGATACAGCTGTCTGAAAAAACGTGTTTATTTCGGGCTGAAAAACACATTTGAAAAGTGTGCTGTTACTGCCCCATAACTTACATGGGGTTGACCAAACTTGCAGAAACATGTTTATTTCTGCTGAAAAACACGTTTTGACACTTTCAGCACACTGGGGTTAAGACCTGAGTGTGTGGGCTCTTCTGAGCCTTGCAGTTACATAGGGATACAGCTGTCTGAAAAAACGTGTTTATTTCGGGCTGAAAAACACGTTTTGAAAAGTGTGCTGTTACTGCCCCATAACTTACATGGGGTTGACCAAACTTGCAGAAACATGTTTATTTCTGCTGAAAAACACATTTTGACACTTTCAGCACACTGGGGTTAAGAGCTGAGTGTGTGGGCTCTTCTGAGCCTTGCAGTTACATTGGGATTCTGAAGTCTGAAAAACGCGTTTATTTCGGGCTGAAAAACACGTTTTTAAAAGTGTGCTGTTACTGCCCCATAACTTACATGGGGTTGACCAAACTTGCAGAAACATGTTTATTTCTGCTGAAAAACACATTTTGACACTTTCAGCACACTGGGGTTAAGACCTGAGTGTGTGGGCTCTTCTGAGCCTTGCAGTTACATAGGGATACAGCTGTCTGAAAAAATGCATTTATTTTGGGCTGAAAAACACGTTTTGAAAAGTGTGCTGTTACTGCCCCATAACTTACATGGGGTTGACCAAACTTGCAGAAACATGTTTATTTCTGCTGAAAAACACGTTTTGGCACTTTCAGCACACTGGGGTTAAGAGCTGAGTGTGTGGGCTCTTCCGAGCCTTGCAGTTACATAGGGATACAGCTGTCTGAAAAAACGTGTTTATTTCGGGCTGAAAAAATCGTTTTGAAAAGTGTGCTGTTACTGCCCCATAACTTACATGGGGTTGACCAAACTTGCAGAAACATGTTTATTTCTGCTGAAAAACACGTTTTGGCACTTTCTGCACACTGGGGTTAAGAGCTGAGTGTGTGGGCTCTTCTGAGCCTTGCAGTTACATAGGGATACAGCTGTCTGAAAAAACGTTTTTATTTCGGGCTGAAAAACACGTTTTGAAAAGTGTGCTGTTACTGCCCCATAACTTACATGGGGTTGACCAAACTTACAGAAACATGTTTATTTCTGCTGAAAAACACATTTTGACACTTTCAGCACACTGGGGTTAAGAGCTGAGTGTGTGGGCTCTTCTGAGCCTTGCAGTTACATAGGGATACAGCTGTCTGAAAAAACGCGTTTTTTTCGGGCTGATAAACACGTTTTGAAAAGTGTGCTGTTACTGCCCCATAACTTACATGGGGTTGACCAAACTTGCAGAAACATGTTTATTTCTTCTGAAAAACACGTTCTGACACTTTCAGCACACTGGGTTTAAGAGCTGAGTGTGTGGGCTCTTCTGAGCCTTGCAGTTACATTGGGATTCTGAAGTCTGAAAAACGCGTTTATTTCGGGCTGAAAAACACGTTTTTAAAAGTGTGCTGTTACTGCCCCATACCTTACATGGGGTTGACCAAACTTGCAGAAACATGTTTATTTCTGCTGAAAAACACGTTTTGACACTTTCAGCACACTGGGGTTAAGACCTGAGTGTGTGGGCTCTTCTGAGCCTTGCAGTTACATAGGGATACAGCTGTCTGAAAAAAAGTGTTTATTTCGGGCTGAAAAACACGTTTTGAAAAGTGTGCTGTTACTGCCCCATAACTTACATGGGGTTGACCAAACTTGCAGAAACATGTTTATTTCTGCTGAAAAACACATTTTGACACTTTCAGCACACTGGGGTTAAGACCTTAGTGTGTGGGCTCTTCTGAGCCTTGCAGTTACATGGAGATTCTGAAGTCTGAAAAAACGTGTTTATTTCGGGCTGAAAAATACGTTTTGAAAAGTGTGCTGTTACTGCCCCATAACTTACATGGGGTTGACCAAACTTGCAGAAACATGTTTATTTCTGCTAAAAAAAACGTTTTGGCACTTTCTGCACACTGGGGTTAAGACCTCAGTGTGTGGGCTCTTCTGAGCCTTGCAGTTACATAGGGATACAGCTGTCTGAAAAAACGCGTTTATTTCGGGCTGAAAAACACGTTTTGAAAAGTGAGCTGTTACTGCCCTAAAAGTTACATGGGGTTGACCAAACTTGCAGAAACATGTTTATTTCTGCTGAAAAACACGTTTTGGCACTTTCTGCACACTGGGGTTAAGAGCTGAGTGTGTGGGCTCTTCTGAGCCTTGCAGTTACATAGGGATACAGCTGTCTGAAAAACCGCGTTTATTTCGGGCTGAAAGACACGTTTTGAAAAGTGTGCTGTTACTGCCCCATAAGTTACATGGGGTTGACCAAACTTGCAGAAACATGTTTATTTCTGCTGAAAAACACGTTTTGGCACTTTCTGCACACTGGGGTTAAGAGCTGAGTGTGTGGGCTCTTCTGAGCCTTGCAGTTACATAGGGATACAGCTGTCTGAAAAAACGTGTTTATTTCGGGCTGAAAAACACGTTTTGAAAAGTGTGCTGTTACTGCCCCATAACTTACATGGGGTTGACCAAACTTGCAGAAACATGTTTATTTCTGCTGAAAAACACGTTCTGACACTTTAAGCACACTGGGTTTAAGAGCTGAGTGTGTGGGCTCTTCTGAGCCTTGCAGTTACATAGGGATACAGCTGTCTGAAAAAACGCGTTTGTTTCGGGTTGAAAAACACGTTTTGAAAAGTGTGCTGTTACTGCCCAAGAACTTACATGGGGTTGACCAAACTTGCAGAAACATGTTTATTTCTTCTGAAAAACATGTTCTGACACTTTCAGCACACTGGGTTTAAGAGCTGAGTGTGTGGGCTCTTCTGAGCCTTGCAGTTACATTGGGATTCTGAAGTCTGAAAAACGCGTTTATTTCGGGCTGAAAAATACGTTTTGAAAAGTGTGCTGTTACTGCCCCATAACTTACATGGGGTTGACCAAACTTGCAGAAACATGTTTATTTCTGCTAAAAAAACGTTTTGGCACTTTCTGCACACTGGGGTTAAGACCTGAGTGTGTGGGCTCTTCTGAGCCTTGCAGTTACATAGGGATACAGCTGTCTGAAAAAACGCGTTTATTAAGGGCTGAAAAACACGTTTTGAAAAGTGAGCTGTTACTGCCCTATAAGATACATGGGGTTGACCAAACTTGCAGAAACATGTTTATTTCTGCTGAAAAACACGTTTTGGCACTTTCTGCACACTGGGGTTAAGAGCTGAGTGTGTGGGCTCTTCTGAGCCTTGCAGTTACATAGGGATACAGCTGTCTGAAAAAACGCGTTTATTTCGGGCTGAAAGACACGTTTTGAAAAGTGTGCTGTTACTGCCCAATAACTTACATGGGGTTGACCAAACTTGCAGAAACATGTTTATTTCTGCTGAAAAACACGTTTTGGCACTTTCTGCACAATGGGGTTAAGAGCTGAGTGTGTGGGCTCTTCTGAGCCTTGCAGTTACATAGGGATACAGCTGTCTGAAAAAACGTGTTTATTTCGGGCTGAAAAACACGTTTTGAAAAGTGTGCTGTTACTGCCCCATAACTTACATGGGGTTGACCAAACTTGCAGAAACATGTTTATTTCTGCTGGAAAACACGTTTTGACACTTTAAGCACACTGGGTTTAAGAGCTGAGTGTGTGGGCTCTTCTGAGCCTTGCAGTTACATAGGGATACAGCTGTCTGAAAAAACGCGTTTGTTTCGGGTTGAAAAACACGTTTTGAAAAGTGTGCTGTTACTGCCCCAGAACTTACATGGGGTTGACCAAACTTGCAGAAACATGTTTATTTCTTCTGAAAAACACGTTCTGACACTTTCAGCACACTGGGTTTAAGAGCTGAGTGTGTGGGCTCTTCTGAGCCTTGCAGTTACATTGGGATTCTGAAGTCTGAAAAACGCGTTTATTTCGGGCTGAAAAACACGTTTTTAAAAGTGTGCTGTTACAGCCCCATACCTTACATGGGGTTGACCAAACTTGCAGAAACATGTTTATTTCTGCTGAAAAACATGTTTTGACACTTTCAGCACACTGGGGTTAAGACCTGAGTGTGTGGGCTCTTCTGAGCCTTGCAGTTATATAGGGATACAGCTGTCTGAAAAAAAGTGTTTATTTCGGGCTGAAAAACACGTTTTGAAAAGTGTGCTCTTACTGCCCCATAACTTACATGGGGTTGACCAAACTTGCAGAAACATGTTTATTTCTGCTGAAAAACACATTTTGACACTTTCAGCACACTGGGGTTAAGACCTTAGTGTGTGGGCTCTTCTGAGCCTTGCAGTTACATGGAGATTGTGAAGTCTGAAAAAACGTGTTTATTTCGGGCTGAAAAACACGTTTTGAAAAGTGTGCTGTTACTGCCCATTAACTTACATGGGGTTGACCAAACTTGCAGAAACATGTTTATTTCTGCTGAAAAACACGTTTTGACACTTTCAGCACACTGGGGTTAAGACCTGAGTGTGTGGGCTCTTCGGAGCCTTGCAGTTACATTGGGATTCTGAAGTCTGAAAAACTCGTTTATTTCGGGCTGAAAAACACGTTTTTAAAAGTGAGCTGTTATTGCCCCATAACTTACATGGGGTTGACCAAACTTGCAGAAACATGTTTATTTCTGCTGAAAAACACGTTTTGGCACTTTCTGCACACTGGGGTTAAGAGCTGAGTGTGTGGGCTCTTCTGAGCCTTGCAGTTACATAGGGATACAGCTGTCTGAAAAAACGCGTTTATTTCGGGCTGAAAGACACGTTTTGAACAGTGTGCTGTTACTGCCCCATAACTTACATGGGGTTGACCAAACTTGCAGAAACATGTTTATTTCTGCTGAAAAACACGTTTTGGCACTTTCTGCACACTGGGGTTAAGAGCTGAGTGTGTGGGCTCTTCTGAGCCTTGCAGTTACATAGGGATACAGCTGTCTGAAAAAACGCGTTTTTTTCGGGCTGATAAACACGTTTTGAAAAGTGTGCTGTTACTGCCCCATAACTTACATGGGGTTGACCAAACTTGCAGAAACATGTTTATTTCTTCTGAAAAACACGTTCTGACACTTTCAGCACACTGGGTTTAAGAGCTGAGTGTGTGGGCTCTTCTGAGCCTTGCAGTTACATTGGGATTCTGAAGTCTGAAAAACGCGTTTATTTCGGGCTGAAAAACACGTTTTTAAAAGTGTGCTGTTACTGCCCCATACCTTACATGGGGTTGACCAAACTTGCAGAAACATGTTTATTTCTGCTGAAAAACACGTTTTGACACTTTCAGCACACTGGGGTTAAGACCTGAGTGTGTGGGCTCTTCTGAGCCTTGCAGTTACATAGGGATACAGCTGTCTGAAAAAAAGTGTTTATTTCGGGCTGAAAAACACGTTTTGAAAAGTGTGCTGTTACTGCCCCATAACTTACATGGGGTTGACCAAACTTGCAGAAACATGTTTATTTCTGCTGAAAAACACATTTTGACACTTTCAGCACACTGGGGTTAAGACCTTAGTGTGTGGGCTCTTCTGAGCCTTGCAGTTACATGGAGATTCTGAAGTCTGAAAAAACGTGTTTATTTCGGGCTGAAAAATACGTTTTGAAAAGTGTGCTGTTACTGCCCCATAACTTACATGGGGTTGACCAAACTTGCAGAAACATGTTTATTTCTGCTAAAAAAAACGTTTTGGCACTTTCTGCACACTGGTGTTAAGACCTGAGTGTGTGGGCTCTTCTGAGCCTTGCAGTTACATAGGGATACAGCTGTCTGAAAAAACGCGTTTATTTCGGGCTGAAAAACACGTTTTGAAAAGTGAGCTGTTACTGCCCTATAAGTTACATGGGGTTGACCAAACTTGCAGAAACATGTTTATTTCTGCTGAAAAACACGTTTTGACACTTTCTGCACACTGGGGTTAAGAGCTGAGTGTGTGGGCTCTTCTGAGCCTTGCAGTTACATAGGGATACATCTGTCTGAAAAAACGCGTTTATTTCGGGCTGAAAGACACGTTTTGAAAAGTGTGCTGTTACTGCCCCATAAGTTACATGGGGTTGACCAAACTTGCAGAAACATGTTTATTTCTGCTGAAAAACACGTTTTGGCACTTTCTGCACACTGGGGTTAAGAGCTGAGTGTGTGGGCTCTTCTGAGCCTTGCAGTTACATAGGGATACAGCTGTCTGAAAAAAAGTGTTTATTTCGGGCTGAAAAACACGTTTTGAAAAGTGTGCTGTTACTGCCCCATAACTTACATGGGGTTGACCAAACTTGCAGAAACATGTTTATTTCTGCTGAAAAACACATTTTGACACTTTCAGCACACTGGGGTTAAGACCTTAGTGTGTGGGCTCTTCTGAGCCTTGCAGTTACATGGAGATTCTGAAGTCTGAAAAAACGTGTTTATTTCGGGCTGAAAAATACGTTTTGAAAAGTGTGCTGTTACTGCCCCATAACTTACATGGGGTTGACCAAACTTGCAGAAACATGTTTATTTCTGCTAAAAAAAACGTTTTGGCACTTTCTGCACACTGGGGTTAAGACCTGAGTGTGTGGGCTCTTCTGAGCCTTGCAGTTACATAGGGATACAGCTGTCTGAAAAAACGCGTTTATTTCGGGCTGAAAAACACGTTTTGAAAAGTGTGCTGTTACTGCCCCATAAGTTACATGGGGTTGACCAAACTTGCAGAAACATGTTTATTTCTGCTGAAAAACACGTTTTGGCACTTTCTGCACACTGGGGTTAAGAGCTGAGTGTGTGGGCTCTTCCGAGCCTTGCAGTTACATAGGGATACAGCTGTCTGAAAAAACGTGTTTATTTCGGGCTGAAAAACACGTTTTGAAAAGTGTGCTGTTACTGCCCCATAGCTTACATGGGGTTGACCAAACTTGCAGAAACATGTTTATTTCTGCTGAAAAACACGTTTTGGCACTTTCTGCACACTGGGGTTAAGAGCTAAGTGTGTGGGCTCTTCTGAGCCTTGCAGTTACATAGGGATACAGCTGTCTGAAAAAACGTGTTTATTTCGGGCTGAAAAACACGTTTTGAAAAGTGTGCTGTTACTGCCCCATAACTTACATGGGGTTGACCAAACTTACAGAAACATGTTTATTTCTGCTGAAAAACACATTTTGACACTTTCAGCACACTGGGGTTAAGAGCTGAGTGTGTGGGCTCTTCTGAGCCTTGCAGTTACACTGGAATTCTGAAGTCTGAAAAAACGCGTTTATTTCAAGCTGAAAAGCACGTTTTGAAAAGTGAGCTGTTACTGCCCCATAACTTACATGGGGTTGACCAAACTTGCAGAAATATGCTTATTTCTGCTGAAAAACACGTTTTGACACTTTCAGCACACTGGGGTTAAGACCTGAGTGTGTGGGCTCTTCTGAGCCTTGCAGTTACATGGAGATTGTGAAGTCTGAAAAAACGTGTTTCTTTCGGGCTGAAAAATACGTTTTGAAAAGTGTGCTGTTACTGCCCCATAACTTACATGGGGTTGACCAAACTTGCAGAAACATGTTTATTTCTGCTGAAAAACACATTCTGACACTTTCAGCACACTGGGGTTAAGAGCTGAGTGTGTGGGCTCTTCTGAGCCTTGCAGTTACATTGGAATTCTGAAGTCTGAAAAAACGCGTTTATTTCGGGCTGAAAAACACGTTTTGAAAAGTGAGCTGTTCTTGCCCCATAAGTTACATGGGGTTGACCAAACTTGCAGAAACATGTTTATTTCTGCTGAAAAACACGTTTTGACACTTTCAGCACACTGGGGTTAAGACCTGAGTGTGTGGGCTCTTCTGAGCCTTGCAGTTACATAGGGATACAGCTGTCTGAAAAAACGTGTTTATTTCGGGCTGAAAAACACATTTGAAAAGTGTGCTGTTACTGCCCCATAACTTACATGGGGTTGACCAAACTTGCAGAAACATGTTTATTTCTGCTGAAAAACACGTTTTGACACTTTCAGCACACTGGGGTTAAGACCTGAGTGTGTGGGCTCTTCTGAGCCTTGCAGTTACATAGGGATACAGCTGTCTGAAAAAACGTGTTTATTTCGGGCTGAAAAACACGTTTTGAAAAGTGTGCTGTTACTGCCCCATAACTTACATGGGGTTGACCAAACTTGCAGAAACATGTTTATTTCTGCTGAAAAACACATTTTGACACTTTCAGCACACTGGGGTTAAGAGCTGAGTGTGTGGGCTCTTCTGAGCCTTGCAGTTACATTGGGATTCTGAAGTCTGAAAAACGCGTTTATTTCGGGCTGAAAAACACGTTTTTAAAAGTGTGCTGTTACTGCCCCATAACTTACATGGGGTTGACCAAACTTGCAGAAACATGTTTATTTCTGCTGAAAAACACATTTTGACACTTTCAGCACACTGGGGTTAAGACCTGAGTGTGTGGGCTCTTCTGAGCCTTGCAGTTACATAGGGATACAGCTGTCTGAAAAAATGCATTTATTTCGGGCTGAAAAACACGTTTTGAAAAGTGTGCTGTTACTGCCCCATAACTTTCATGGGGTTGACCAAACTTGCAGAAACATGTTTATTTCTGCTGAAAAACACGTTTTGGCACTTTCTGCACACTGGGGTTAAGAGCTGAGTGTGTGGGCTCTTCCGAGCCTTGCAGTTACATAGGGATACAGCTGTCTGAAAAAACGTGTTTATTTCGGGCTGAAAAAATCGTTTTGAAAAGTGTGCTGTTACTGCCCCATAACTTACATGGGGTTGACCAAACTTGCAGAAACATGTTTATTTCTGCTGAAAAACACATTTTGACACTTTCAGCACACTGGGGTTAAGAGCTGAGTGTGTGGGCTCTTCTGAGCCTTGCAGTTACATAGGGATACAGCTGTCTGAAAAACACGTTTATTTCGGGCTGAAGAACACGTTTTTAAAAGTGTGCTGTTACTGCCCCATAACTTACATGGGGTTGACCAAACTTGCAGAAACATGTTTATTTCTGCTGAAAAACACATTTTGACACTTTCAGCACACTGGGGTTAAGACCTGAGTGTGTGGGCTCTTCTGAGCCTTGCAGTTACATAGGGATAAAGCTGTCTGAAAAAATGCATTTATTTCGGGCTGAAAAACACGTTTTGAAAAGTGTGCTGTTACTGCCCCATAACTTTCATGGGGTTCACCAAACTTGCAGAAACATGTTTATTTCTGCTGAAAAACACGTTTTGGCACTTTCTGCACACTGGGGTTAAGAGCTGAGTGTGTGGGCTCTTCCGAGCCTTGCAGTTACATAGGGATACAGCTGTCTGAAAAAACGTGTTTATTTCGGGCTGAAAAAATCGTTTTGAAAAGTGTGCTGTTACTGCCCCATAACTTACATGGGGTTGACCAAACTTGCAGAAACATGTTTATTTCTGCTGAAAAACACATTTTGACACTTTCAGCACACTGGGGTTAAGAGCTGAGTGTGTGGGCTCTTCTGAGCCTTGCAGTTACATAGGGATACAGCTGTCTGAAAAACACGTTTATTTCGGGCTGAAGAACACGTTTTTAAAAGTGTGCTGTTACTGCCCCATAACTTACATGGGGTTGACCAAACTTGCAGAAACATGTTTATTTCTGCTGAAAAACACATTTTGACACTTTCAGCACACTGGGGTTAAGACCTGAGTGTGTGGGCTCTTCTGAGCCTTGCAGTTACATAGGGATACAGCTGTCTGAAAAAATGCATTTATTTCGGGCTGAAAAACACGTTTTGAAAAGTGTTCTGTTACTGCCCCATAACTTACATGGGGTTGACCAAACTTGCAGAAACATGTTTATTTCTGCTGAAAAACACGTTTTGGCACTTTCTGCACACTGGGGTTAAGAGCTGAGTGTGTGGGCTCTTCCGAGCCTTGCAGTTACATAGGGATACAGCTGTCTGAAAAAACGTGTTTATTTCGGGCTGAAAAAATCGTTTTGAAAAGTGTGCTGTTACTGCCCCATAACTTACATGGGGTTGACCAAACTTGCAGAAACATGTTTATTTCTGCTGAAAAACACATTTTGACACTTTCAGCACACTGGGGTTAAGAGCTGAGTGTGTGGGCTCTTCTGAGCCTTGCAGTTACATAGGGATACAGCTGTCTGAAAAACACGTTTATTTCGGGCTGAAGAACACGTTTTTAAAAGTGTGCTGTTACTGCCCCATAACTTACATGGGGTTGACCAAACTTGCAGAAACATGTTTATTTCTGCTGAAAAACACATTTTGACACTTTCAGCACACTGGGGTTAAGACCTGAGTGTGTGGGCTCTTCTGAGCCTTGCAGTTACATAGGGATACAGCTGTCTGAAAAAATGCATTTATTTCGGGCTGAAAAACACGTTTTGAAAAGTGTGCTGTTACTGCCCCATAACTTACATGGGGTTGACCAAACTTGCAGAAACATGTTTATTTCTGCTGAAAAACACGTTTTGGCACTTTCTGCACACTGGGGTTAAGAGCTGAGTGTGTGGGCTCTTCCGAGCCTTGCAGTTACATAGGGATACAGCTGTCTGAAAAAACGTGTTTATTTCGGGCTGAAAAACACGTTTTGAAAAGTGTGCTGTTACTGCCCCATAACTTACATGGGGTTGACCAAACTTGCAGAAACATGTTTATTTCTGCTGAAAAACACGTTTTGGCACTTTCTGCACACTGGGGTTAAGAGCTAAGTGTGTGGGCTCTTCTGAGCCTTGCAGTTACATAGGGATACAGCTGTCTGAAAAAACGTGTTTATTTCGGGCTGAAAAACACGTTTTGAAAAGTGTGCTGTTACTGCCCCATAACTTACATGGGGTTGACCAAACTTACAGAAACATGTTTATTTCTGCTGAAAAACACATTTTGACACTTTCAGCACACTGGGGTTAAGAGCTGAGTGTGTGGGCTCTTCTGAGCCTTGCAGTTACACTGGAATTCTGAAGTCTGAAAAAACGCGTTTATTTCAAGCTGAAAAGCACGTTTTGAAAAGTGAGCTGTTACTGCCCCATAACTTACATGGGGTTGACCAAACTTGCAGAAATATGCTTATTTCTGCTGAAAAACACGTTTTGACACTTTCAGCACACTGGGGTTAAGACCTGAGTGTGTGGGCTCTTCTGAGCCTTGCAGTTACATGGAGATTGTGAAGTCTGAAAAAACGTGTTTCTTTCGGGCTGAAAAATACGTTTTGAAAAGTGTGCTGTTACTGCCCCATAACTTACATGGGGTTGACCAAACTTGCAGAAACATGTTTATTTCTGCTGAAAAACACATTCTGACACTTTCAGCACACTGGGGTTAAGAGCTGAGTGTGTGGGCTCTTCTGAGCCTTGCAGTTACATTGGAATTCTGAAGTCTGAAAAAACGCGTTTATTTCGGGCTGAAAAACACGTTTTGAAAAGTTAGCTGTTCTTGCCCCATAAGTTACATGGGGTTGACCAAACTTGCAGAAACATGTTTATTTCTGCTGAAAAACACGTTTTGACACTTTCAGCACACTGGGGTTAAGACCTGAGTGTGTGGGCTCTTCTGAGCCTTGCAGTTACATAGGGATACAGCTGTCTGAAAAAACGTGTTTATTTCGGGCTGAAAAACACATTTGAAAAGTGTGCTGTTACTGCCCCATAACTTACATGGGATTGACCAAACTTGCAGAAACATGTTTATTTCTGCTGAAAAACACGTTTTGACACTTTCAGCACACTGGGGTTAAGACCTGAGTGTGTGGGCTCTTCTGAGCCTTGCAGTTACATAGGGATACAGCTGTCTGAAAAAACGTGTTTATTTCGGGCTGAAAAACACGTTTTGAAAAGTGTGCTGTTACTGCCCCATAACTTACATGGGGTTGACCAAACTTGCAGAAACATGTTTATTTCTGCTGAAAAACACATTTTGACACTTTCAGCACACTGGGGTTAAGAGCTGAGTGTGTGGGCTCTTCTGAGCCTTGCAGTTACATTGGGATTCTGAAGTCTGAAAAACGCGTTTATTTCGGGCTGAAAAACACGTTTTTAAAAGTGTGCTGTTACTGCCCCATAACTTACATGGGGTTGACCAAACTTGCAGAAACATGTTTATTTCTGCTGAAAAACACATTTTGACACTTTCAGCACACTGGGGTTAAGACCTGAGTGTGTGGGCTCTTCTGAGCCTTGCAGTTACATAGGGATACAGCTGTCTGAAAAAATGCATTTATTTTGGGCTGAAAAACACGTTTTGAAAAGTGTGCTGTTACTGCCCCATAACTTACATGGGGTTGGCCAAACTTGCAGAAACATGTTTATTTCTGCTGAAAAACACGTTTTGGCACTTTCAGCACACTGGGGTTAAGAGCTGAGTGTGTGGGCTCTTCCGAGCCTTGCAGTTACATAGGGATACAGCTGTCTGAAAAAACGTGTTTATTTCGGGCTGAAAAAATCGTTTTGAAAAGTGTGCTGTTACTGCCCCATAACTTACATGGGGTTGACCAAACTTGCAGAAACATGTTTATTTCTGCTGAAAAACACGTTTTGGCACTTTCTGCACACTGGGGTTAAGAGCTGAGTGTGTGGGCTCTTCTGAGCCTTGCAGTTACATAGGGATACAGCTGTCTGAAAAAACGTGTTTATTTCGGGCTGAAAAACACGTTTTGAAAAGTGTGCTGTTACTGCCCCATAACTTACATGGGGTTGACCAAACTTACAGAAACATGTTTATTTCTGCTGAAAAACACATTTTGACACTTTCAGCACACTGGGGTTAAGAGCTGAGTGTGTGGGCTCTTCTGAGCCTTGCAGTTACATGGAGATTGTGAAGTCTGAAAAAACGTGTTTATTTCGGGCTGAAAAACACGTTTTGAAAAGTGTGCTGTTACTGCCCATTAACTTACATGGGGTTGACCAAACTTGCAGAAACATGTTTATTTCTGCTGAAAAACACGTTTTGACACTTTCAGCACACTGGGGTTAAGACCTGAGTGTGTGGGCTCTTCGGAGCCTTGCAGTTACATTGGGATTCTGAAGTCTGAAAAACTCGTTTATTTCGGGCTGAAAAACACGTTTTTAAAAGTGAGCTGTTATTGCCCCATAACTTACATGGGGTTGACCAAACTTGCAGAAACATGTTTATTTCTGCTGAAAAACACGTTTTGGCACTTTCTGCACACTGGGGTTAAGAGCTGAGTGTGTGGGCTCTTCTGAGCCTTGCAGTTACATAGGGATACAGCTGTCTGAAAAAACGCGTTTATTTCGGGCTGAAAGACACGTTTTGAACAGTGTGCTGTTACTGCCCCATAACTTACATGGGGTTGACCAAACTTGCAGAAACATGTTTATTTCTGCTGAAAAACACGTTTTGGCACTTTCTGCACACTGGGGTTAAGAGCTGAGTGTGTGGGCTCTTCTGAGCCTTGCAGTTACATTGGGATTCTGAAGTCTGAAAAACGCGTTTATTTCGGGCTGAAAAACACGTTTTTAAAAGTGTGCTGTTACTGCCCCATACCTTACATGGGGTTGACCAAACTTGCAGAAACATGTTTATTTCTGCTGAAAAACACGTTTTGACACTTTCAGCACACTGGGGTTAAGACCTGAGTGTGTGGGCTCTTCTGAGCCTTGCAGTTACATAGGGATACAGCTGTCTGAAAAAAAGTGTTTATTTCGGGCTGAAAAACACGTTTTGAAAAGTGTGCTGTTACTGCCCCATAACTTACATGGGGTTGACCAAACTTGCAGAAACATGTTTATTTCTGCTGAAAAACACATTTTGACACTTTCAGCACACTGGGGTTAAGACCTTAGTGTGTGGGCTCTTCTGAGCCTTGCAGTTACATGGAGATTCTGAAGTCTGAAAAAACGTGTTTATTTCGGGCTGAAAAATACGTTTTGAAAAGTGTGCTGTTACTGCCCCATAACTTACATGGGGTTGACCAAACTTGCAGAAACATGTTTATTTCTGCTAAAAAAAACGTTTTGGCACTTTCTGCACACTGGTGTTAAGAGCTGAGTGTGTGGGCTCTTCTGAGCCTTGCAGTTACATAGGGATACAGCTGTCTGAAAAAAAGTGTTTATTTCGGGCTGAAAAACACGTTTTGAAAAGTGTGCTGTTACTGCCCCATAACTTACATGGGGTTGACCAAACTTGCAGAAACATGTTTATTTCTGCTGAAAAACACATTTTGACACTTTCAGCACACTGGGGTTAAGACCTTAGTGTGTGGGCTCTTCTGAGCCTTGCAGTTACATGGAGATTCTGAAGTCTGAAAAAACGTGTTTATTTCGGGCTGAAAAATACGTTTTGAAAAGTGTGCTGTTACTGCCCCATAACTTACATGGGGTTGACCAAACTTGCAGAAACATGTTTATTTCTGCTAAAAAAAACGTTTTGGCACTTTCTGCACACTGGGGTTAAGACCTGAGTGTGTGGGCTCTTCTGAGCCTTGCAGTTACATAGGGATACAGCTGTCTGAAAAAACGCGTTTATTTCGGGCTGAAAAACACGTTTTGAAAAGTGAGCTGTTACTGCCCTAAAAGTTACATGGGGTTGACCAAACTTGCAGAAACATGTTTATTTCTGCTGAAAAACACGTTTTGGCACTTTCTGCACACTGGGGTTAAGAGCTGAGTGTGTGGGCTCTTCTGAGCCTTGCAGTTACATAGGGATACAGCTGTCTGAAAAACCGCGTTTATTTCGGGCTGAAAGACACGTTTTGAAAAGTGTGCTGTTACTGCCCCATAAGTTACATGGGGTTGACCAAACTTGCAGAAACATGTTTATTTCTGCTGAAAAACACGTTTTGGCACTTTCTGCACACTGGGGTTAAGAGCTGAGTGTGTGGGCTCTTCTGAGCCTTGCAGTTACATAGGGATACAGCTGTCTGAAAAAACGTGTTTATTTCGGGCTGAAAAACACGTTTTGAAAAGTGTGCTGTTACTGCCCCATAACTTACATGGGGTTGACCAAACTTGCAGAAACATGTTTATTTCTGCTGAAAAACACGTTCTGACACTTTAAGCACACTGGGTTTAAGAGCTGAGTGTGTGGGCTCTTCTGAGCCTTGCAGTTACATAGGGATACAGCTGTCTGAAAAAACGCGTTTGTTTCGGGTTGAAAAACACGTTTTGAAAAGTGTGCTGTTACTGCCCAAGAACTTACATGGGGTTGACCAAACTTGCAGAAACATGTTTATTTCTGCTAAAAAAAACGTTTTGGCACTTTCTGCACACTGGGGTTAAGACCTGAGTGTGTGGGCTCTTCTGAGCCTTGCAGTTACATAGGGATACAGCTGTCTGAAAAAACGCGTTTATTAAGGGCTGAAAAACACGTTTTGAAAAGTGAGCTGTTACTGCCCTATAAGATACATGGGGTTGACCAAACTTGCAGAAACATGTTTATTTCTGCTGAAAAACACGTTTTGGCACTTTCTGCACACTGGGGTTAAGAGCTGAGTGTGTGGGCTCTTCTGAGCCTTGCAGTTACATAGGGATACAGCTGTCTGAAAAAACGCGTTTATTTCGGGCTGAAAGACACGTTTTGAAAAGTGTGCTGTTACTGCCCAATAACTTACATGGGGTTGACCAAACTTGCAGAAACATGTTTATTTCTGCTGAAAAACACGTTTTGGCACTTTCTGCACAATGGGGTTAAGAGCTGAGTGTGTGGGCTCTTCTGAGCCTTGCAGTTACATAGGGATACAGCTGTCTGAAAAAACGTGTTTATTTCGGGCTGAAAAACACGTTTTGAAAAGTGTGCTGTTACTGCCCCATAACTTACATGGGGTTGACCAAACTTGCAGAAACATGTTTATTTCTGCTGGAAAACACGTTTTTACACTTTAAGCACACTGGGTTTAAGAGCTGAGTGTGTGGGCTCTTCTGAGCCTTGCAGTTACATAGGGATACAGCTGTCTGAAAAAACGCGTTTGTTTCGGGTTGAAAAACACGTTTTGAAAAGTGTGCTGTTACTGCCCCAGAACTTACATGGGGTTGACCAAACTTGCAGAAACATGTTTATTTCTTCTGAAAAACACGTTCTGACACTTTCAGCACACTGGGTTTAAGAGCTGAGTGTGTGGGCTCTTCTGAGCCTTGCAGTTACATTGGGATTCTGAAGTCTGAAAAACGCGTTTATTTCGGGCTGAAAAACACGTTTTTAAAAGTGTGCTGTTACAGCCCCATACCTTACATGGGGTTGACCAAACTTGCAGAAACATGTTTATTTCTGCTGAAAAACATGTTTTGACACTTTCAGCACACTGGGGTTAAGACCTGAGTGTGTGGGCTCTTCTGAGCCTTGCAGTTATATAGGGATACAGCTGTCTGAAAAAAAGTGTTTATTTCGGGCTGAAAAACACGTTTTGAAAAGTGTGCTCTTACTGCCCCATAACTTACATGGGGTTGACCAAACTTGCAGAAACATGTTTATTTCTGCTGAAAAACACATTTTGACACTTTCAGCACACTGGGGTTAAGACCTTAGTGTGTGGGCTCTTCTGAGCCTTGCAGTTACATGGAGATTCTGAAGTCTGAAAAAACGTGTTTATTTCGGGCTGAAAAATACGTTTTGAAAAGTGTGCTGTTACTGCCCCATAACTTACATGGGGTTGACCAAACTTGCAGAAACATGTTTATTTCTGCTGAAAAACACGTTTTGGCACTTTCTGCACACTGGGGTTAAGAGCTGAGTGTGTGGGCTCTTCTGAGCCTTGCAGTTACATAGGGATACAGCTGTCTGAAAAAACGTGTTTATTTCGGGCTGAAAAACACGTTTTGAAAAGTGTGCTGTTACTGCCCCATAACTTACATGGGGTTGACCAAACTTACAGAAACATGTTTATTTCTGCTGAAAAACACATTTTGACACTTTCAGCACACTGGGGTTAAGAGCTGAGTGTGTGGGCTCTTCTGAGCCTTGCAGTTACATGGAGATTGTGAAGTCTGAAAAAACGTGTTTATTTCGGGCTGAAAAACACGTTTTGAAAAGTGTGCTGTTACTGCCCATTAACTTACATGGGGTTGACCAAACTTGCAGAAACATGTTTATTTCTGCTGAAAAACACGTTTTGACACTTTCAGCACACTGGGGTTAAGACCTGAGTGTGTGGGCTCTTCGGAGCCTTGCAGTTACATTGGGATTCTGAAGTCTGAAAAACTCGTTTATTTCGGGCTGAAAAACACGTTTTTAAAAGTGAGCTGTTATTGCCCCATAACTTACATGGGGTTGACCAAACTTGCAGAAACATGTTTATTTCTGCTGAAAAACACGTTTTGGCACTTTCTGCACACTGGGGTTAAGAGCTGAGTGTGTGGGCTCTTCTGAGCCTTGCAGTTACATAGGGATACAGCTGTCTGAAAAAACGCGTTTATTTCGGGCTGAAAGACACGTTTTGAACAGTGTGCTGTTACTGCCCCATAACTTACATGGGGTTGACCAAACTTGCAGAAACATGTTTATTTCTGCTGAAAAACACGTTTTGGCACTTTCTGCACACTGGGGTTAAGAGCTGAGTGTGTGGGCTCTTCTGAGCCTTGCAGTTACATAGGGATACAGCTGTCTGAAAAAACGCGTTTTTTTCGGGCTGATAAACACGTTTTGAAAAGTGTGCTGTTACTGCCCCATAACTTACATGGGGTTGACCAAACTTGCAGAAACATGTTTATTTCTTCTGAAAAACACGTTCTGACACTTTCAGCACACTGGGTTTAAGAGCTGAGTGTGTGGGCTCTTCTGAGCCTTGCAGTTACATTGGGATTCTGAAGTCTGAAAAACGCGTTTATTTCGGGCTGAAAAACACGTTTTTAAAAGTGTGCTGTTACTGCCCCATACCTTACATGGGGTTGACCAAACTTGCAGAAACATGTTTATTTCTGCTGAAAAACACGTTTTGACACTTTCAGCACACTGGGGTTAAGACCTGAGTGTGTGGGCTCTTCTGAGCCTTGCAGTTACATAGGGATACAGCTGTCTGAAAAAAAGTGTTTATTTCGGGCTGAAAAACACGTTTTGAAAAGTGTGCTGTTACTGCCCCATAACTTACATGGGGTTGACCAAACTTGCAGAAACATGTTTATTTCTGCTGAAAAACACATTTTGACACTTTCAGCACACTGGGGTTAAGACCTTAGTGTGTGGGCTCTTCTGAGCCTTGCAGTTACATGGAGATTCTGAAGTCTGAAAAAACGTGTTTATTTCGGGCTGAAAAATACGTTTTGAAAAGTGTGCTGTTACTGCCCCATAACTTACATGGGGTTGACCAAACTTGCAGAAACATGTTTATTTCTGCTAAAAAAAACGTTTTGGCACTTTCTGCACACTGGTGTTAAGACCTGAGTGTGTGGGCTCTTCTGAGCCTTGCAGTTACATAGGGATACAGCTGTCTGAAAAAACGCGTTTATTTCGGGCTGAAAAACACGTTTTGAAAAGTGAGCTGTTACTGCCCTATAAGTTACATGGGGTTGACCAAACTTGCAGAAACATGTTTATTTCTGCTGAAAAACACGTTTTGACACTTTCTGCACACTGGGGTTAAGAGCTGAGTGTGTGGGCTCTTCTGAGCCTTGCAGTTACATAGGGATACAGCTGTCTGAAAAAACGCGTTTATTTCGGGCTGAAAGACACGTTTTGAAAAGTGTGCTGTTACTGCCCCATAAGTTACATGGGGTTGACCAAACTTGCAGAAACATGTTTATTTCTGCTGAAAAACACGTTTTGGCACTTTCTGCACACTGGGGTTAAGAGCTGAGTGTGTGGGCTCTTCTGAGCCTTGCAGTTACATAGGGATACAGCTGTCTGAAAAAAAGTGTTTATTTCGGGCTGAAAAACACGTTTTGAAAAGTGTGCTGTTACTGCCCCATAACTTACATGGGGTTGACCAAACTTGCAGAAACATGTTTATTTCTGCTGAAAAACACATTTTGACACTTTCAGCACACTGGGGTTAAGACCTTAGTGTGTGGGCTCTTCTGAGCCTTGCAGTTACATGGAGATTCTGAAGTCTGAAAAAACGTGTTTATTTCGGGCTGAAAAATACGTTTTGAAAAGTGTGCTGTTACTGCCCCATAACTTACATGGGGTTGACCAAACTTGCAGAAACATGTTTATTTCTGCTAAAAAAAACGTTTTGGCACTTTCTGCACACTGGGGTTAAGACCTGAGTGTGTGGGCTCTTCTGAGCCTTGCAGTTACATAGGGATACAGCTGTCTGAAAAAACGCGTTTATTTCGGGCTGAAAAACACGTTTTGAAAAGTGAGCTGTTACTGCCCTAAAAGTTACATGGGGTTGACCAAACTTGCAGAAACATGTTTATTTCTGCTGAAAAACACGTTTTGGCACTTTCTGCACACTGGGGTTAAGAGCTGAGTGTGTGGGCTCTTCTGAGCCTTGCAGTTACATAGGGATACAGCTGTCTGAAAAACCGCGTTTATTTCGGGCTGAAAGACACGTTTTGAAAAGTGTGCTGTTACTGCCCCATAAGTTACATGGGGTTGACCAAACTTGCAGAAACATGTTTATTTCTGCTGAAAAACACGTTTTGGCACTTTCTGCACACTGGGGTTAAGAGCTGAGTGTGTGGGCTCTTCTGAGCCTTGCAGTTACATAGGGATACAGCTGTCTGAAAAAACGTGTTTATTTCGGGCTGAAAAACACGTTTTGAAAAGTGTGCTGTTACTGCCCCATAACTTACATGGGGTTGACCAAACTTGCAGAAACATGTTTATTTCTGCTGAAAAACACGTTCTGACACTTTAAGCACACTGGGTTTAAGAGCTGAGTGTGTGGGCTCTTCTGAGCCTTGCAGTTACATAGGGATACAGCTGTCTGAAAAAACGCGTTTGTTTCGGGTTGAAAAACACGTTTTGAAAAGTGTGCTGTTACTGCCCAAGAACTTACATGGGGTTGACCAAACTTGCAGAAACATGTTTATTTCTTCTGAAAAACATGTTCTGACACTTTCAGCACACTGGGTTTAAGAGCTGAGTGTGTGGGCTCTTCTGAGCCTTGCAGTTACATTGGGATTCTGAAGTCTGAAAAACGCGTTTATTTCGGGCTGAAAAATACGTTTTGAAAAGTGTGCTGTTACTGCCCCATAACTTACATGGGGTTGACCAAACTTGCAGAAACATGTTTATTTCTGCTAAAAAAAACGTTTTGGCACTTTCTGCACACTGGGGTTAAGACCTGAGTGTGTGGGCTCTTCTGAGCCTTGCAGTTACATAGGGATACAGCTGTCTGAAAAAACGCGTTTATTAAGGGCTGAAAAACACGTTTTGAAAAGTGAGCTGTTACTGCCCTATAAGATACATGGGGTTGACCAAACTTGCAGAAACATGTTTATTTCTGCTGAAAAACACGTTTTGGCACTTTCTGCACACTGGGGTTAAGAGCTGAGTGTGTGGGCTCTTCTGAGCCTTGCAGTTACATAGGGATACAGCTGTCTGAAAAAACGCGTTTATTTCGGGCTGAAAGACACGTTTTGAAAAGTGTGCTGTTACTGCCCAATAACTTACATGGGGTTGACCAAACTTGCAGAAACATGTTTATTTCTGCTGAAAAACACGTTTTGGCACTTTCTGCACAATGGGGTTAAGAGCTGAGTGTGTGGGCTCTTCTGAGCCTTGCAGTTACATAGGGATACAGCTGTCTGAAAAAACGTGTTTATTTCGGGCTGAAAAACACGTTTTGAAAAGTGTGCTGTTACTGCCCCATAACTTACATGGGGTTGACCAAACTTGCAGAAACATGTTTATTTCTGCTGGAAAACACGTTTTGACACTTTAAGCACACTGGGTTTAAGAGCTGAGTGTGTGGGCTCTTCTGAGCCTTGCAGTTACATAGGGATACAGCTGTCTGAAAAAACGCGTTTGTTTCGGGTTGAAAAACACGTTTTGAAAAGTGTGCTGTTACTGCCCCAGAACTTACATGGGGTTGACCAAACTTGCAGAAACATGTTTATTTCTTCTGAAAAACACGTTCTGACACTTTCAGCACACTGGGTTTAAGAGCTGAGTGTGTGGGCTCTTCTGAGCCTTGCAGTTACATTGGGATTCTGAAGACTGAAAAACGCGTTTATTTCGGGCTGAAAAACACGTTTTTAAAAGTGTGCTGTTACAGCCCCATACCTTACATGGGGTTGACCAAACTTGCAGAAACATGTTTATTTCTGCTGAAAAACATGTTTTGACACTTTCAGCACACTGGGGTTAAGACCTGAGTGTGTGGGCTCTTCTGAGCCTTGCAGTTATATAGGGATACAGCTGTCTGAAAAAAAGTGTTTATTTCGGGCTGAAAAACACGTTTTGAAAAGTGTGCTCTTAACCCCATAACTTACATGGGGTTGACCAAACTTGCAGAAACATGTTTATTTCTGCTGAAAAACACATTTTGACACTTTCAGCACACTGGGGTTAAGACCTGAGTGTGTGGGCTCTTCTGAGCCTTGCAGTTACATGGAGATTCTGAAGTCTGAAAAAACGTGTTTATTTCGGGCTGAAAAATACGTTTTGAAAAGTGTGCTGTTACTGCCCCATAACTTACATGGGGTTGACCAAACTTGCAGAAACATGTTTATTTCTGCTAAAAAAAACGTTTTGGCACTTTCTGCACACTGGGGTTAAGACCTGAGTGTGTGGGCTCTTCTGAGCCTTGCAGTTACATAGGGATACAGCTGTCTGAAAAAACGCGTTTATTTCGGGCTGAAAAACACGTTTTGAAAAGTGAGCTGTTACTGCCCTATAAGTTACATGGGGTTGACCAAACTTGCAGAAACATGTTTATTTCTGCTGAAAAACACGTTTTGGCACTTTCTGCACACTGGGGTTAAGAGCTGAGTGTGTGGGCTCTTCTGAGCCTTGCAGTTACATAGGGATACAGCTGTCTGAAAAAACGCGTTTATTTCGGGCTGAAAGACACGTTTTGAAAAGTGTGCTGTTACTGCCCCATAAGTTACATGGGGTTGACCAAACTTGCAGAAACATGTTTATTTCTGCTGAAAAACACGTTTTGGCACTTTCTGCACACTGGGGTTAAGAGCTGAGTGTGTGGGCTCTTCTGAGCCTTGCAGTTACATAGGGATACAGCTGTCTGAAAAAACGTGTTTATTTCGGGCTGAAAAACACGTTTTGAAAAGTGTGCTGTTACTGCCCCATAACTTACATGGGGTTGACCAAACTTGCAGAAACATGTTTATTTCTGCTGAAAAACACATTCTGACACTTTAAGCACACTGGGTTTAAGAGCTGAGTGTGTGGGCTCTTCTGAGCCTTGCAGTTACATAGGGATACAGCTGTCTGAAAAAACGCGTTTGTTTCGGGTTGAAAAACACGTTTTGAAAAGTGTGCTGTTACTGCCCCAGAACTTACATGGGGTTGACCAAACTTGCAGAAACATGTTTATTTCTTCTGAAAAACACGTTCTGACACTTTCAGCACACTGGGTTTAAGAGCTGAGTGTGTGGGCTCTTCTGAGCCTTGCAGTTACATTGGGATTCTGAAGTCTGAAAAACGCGTTTATTTCGGGCTGAAAAACACGTTTTTAAAAGTGTGCTGTTACTGCCCCATACCTTACATGGGGTTGACCAAACTTGCAGAAACATGTTTATTTCTGCTGAAAAACACGTTTTGACACTTTCAGCACACTGGGGTTAAGACCTGAGTGTGTGGGCTCTTCTGAGCCTTGCAGTTACATAGGGATACAGCTGTCTGAAAAAAAGTGTTTATTTCGGGCTGAAAAACACGTTTTGAAAAGTGTGCTGTTACTGCCCCATAACTTACATGGGGTTGACCAAACTTGCAGAAACATGTTTATTTCTGCTGGAAAACACGTTTTGACACTTTAAGCACACTGGGTTTAAGAGCTGAGTGTGTGGGCTCTTCTGAGCCTTGCAGTTACATAGGGATACAGCTGTCTGAAAAAACGCGTTTGTTTCGGGTTGAAAAACACGTTTTGAAAAGTGTGCTGTTACTGCCCCAGAACTTACATGGGGTTGACCAAACTTGCAGAAACATGTTTATTTCTTCTGAAAAACACGTTCTGACACTTTCAGCACACTGGGTTTAAGAGCTGAGTGTGTGGGCTCTTCTGAGCCTTGCAGTTACATTGGGATTCTGAAGTCTGAAAAACGCGTTTATTTCGGGCTGAAAAACACGTTTTTAAAAGTGTGCTGTTACTGCCCCATACCTTACATGGGGTTGACCAAACTTGCAGAAACATGTTTATTTCTGCTGAAAAACATGTTTTGACACTTTCAGCACACTGGGGTTAAGACCTGAGTGTGTGGGCTCTTCTGAGCCTTGCAGTTATATAGGGATACAGCTGTCTGAAAAAAAGTGTTTATTTCGGGCTGAAAAACACGTTTTGAAAAGTTTGCTCTTACTGCCCCATAACTTACATGGGGTTGACCAAACTTGCAGAAACATGTTTATTTCTGCTGAAAAACACATTTTGACACTTTCAGCACACTGGGGTTAAGACCTTAGTGTGTGGGCTCTTCTGAGCCTTGCAGTTACATGGAGATTCTGAAGTCTGAAAAAACGTGTTTATTTCGGGCTGAAAAATACGTTTTGAAAAGTGTGCTGTTACTGCCCCATAACTTACATGGGGTTGACCAAACTTGCAGAAACATGTTTATTTCTGCTAAAAAAAACGTTTTGGCACTTTCTGCACACTGGGGTTAAGACCTGAGTGTGTGGGCTCTTCTGAGCCTTGCAGTTACATAGGGATACAGCTGTCTGAAAAAACGCGTTTATTTCGGGCTGAAAAACACGTTTTGAAAAGTGAGCTGTTACTGCCCTATAAGTTACATGGGGTTGACCAAACTTGCAGAAACATGTTTATTTCTGCTGAAAAACACGTTTTGGCACTTTCTGCACACTGGGGTTAAGAGCTGAGTGTGTGGGCTCTTCTGAGCCTTGCAGTTACATAGGGATACAGCTGTCTGAAAAAACGCGTTTATTTCGGGCTGAAAGACACGTTTTGAAAAGTGTGCTGTTACTGCCCCATAACTTACATGGGGTTGACCAAACTTGCAGAAACATTTTTATTTCTGCTGAAAAACACGTTTTGACACTTTCAGCACACTGGGGTTAAGACCTGAGTGTGTGGGCTCTTCTGAGCCTTGCAGTTACATTGGAATTCTGAAGTCTGAAAAACGCGTTTATTTCGGGCTGAAAAACACGTTTTGAAAAGTGTGCTGTTACTGCCCCATAACTTACATGGAGTTGACCAAACTTGCAGAAACATGTTTATTTCTGCTGAAAAACACATTTTGACACTTTCAGCACACTGGGGTTAAGACCTGAGTGTGTGGGCTCTTCTCAGCCTTGCAGTTACATAGGGATACAGCTGTCTGAAAAAACGTGTTTATTTCAAGCTGAAAAACACGTTTTGAAAAGTGTGCTGTTACTGCCCCATAAGTTACATGGGGTTGACCAAACTTGCAGAAACATGTTTATTTCTGCTGAAAAACACGTTTTGGCACTTTCTGCACACTGGGGTTAAGAGCTGTGTGGGCTCTTCTGAGCCTTGCAGTTACATAGGGATACAGCTGTCTGAAAAAACGCGTTTATTTCGGGCTGAAAGACACCTTTTGAAAAGTGTGCTGTTACTGCCCCATAACTTACATGGGGTTGACCAAACTTGCAGAAACATGTTTATTTCTGCTGAAAAACACGTTTTGAAACTTTCTGCACACTGGGGTTAAGACCTGAGTGTGTGGGCTCTTCTGAGCCTTGCAGTTACATAGGGATACAGCTGTCTGAAAAAACGTGTTTATTTCGGGCTGAAAAACACGTTTTGAAAAGTGTGCTGTTACTGCCCCATAACTTACATGGGGTTGACCAAACTTGCAGAAACATGTTTATTTCTGCTGAAAAACACGTTCTGACACTTTAAGCACACTGGGTTTAAGAGCTGAGTGTGTGGGCTCTTCTGAGCCTTGCAGTTACATAGGGATACAGCTGTCTGAAAAAACGCGTTTGTTTCGGGTTGAAAAACACGTTTTGAAAAGTGTGCTGTTACTGCCCCAGAACTTACATGGGGTTGACCAAACTTGCAGAAACATGTTTATTTCTTCTGAAAAACACGTTCTGACACTTTCAGCACACTGGGTTTAAGAGCTGAGTGTGTGGGCTCTTCTGAGCCTTGCAGTTACATTGGGATTCTGAAGTCTGAAAAACGCGTTTATTTCGGGCTGAAAAACACGTTTTTAAAAGTGTGCTGTTACTGCCCCATACCTTACATGGGGTTGACCAAACTTGCAGAAACATGTTTATTTCTGCTGAAAAACACGTTTTGACACTTTCAGCACACTGGGGTTAAGACCTGAGTGTGTGGGCTCTTCTGAGCCTTGCAGTTACATAGGGATACAGCTGTCTGAAAAAAAGTGTTTATTTCGGGCTGAAAAACACGTTTTGAAAAGTGAGCTGTTACTGCCCTATAAGTTACATGGGGTTGACCAAACTTGCAGAAACATGTTTATTTCTGCTGAAAAACACGTTTTGGCACTTTCTGCACACTGGGGTTAAGAGCTGAGTGTGTGGGCTCTTCTGAGCCTTGCAGTTACATAGGGATACAGCTGTCTGAAAAAACGTGTTCATTTCGGGCTGAAAAACACGTTTTGAAAAGTGTGCTGTTACTGCCCCATAACTTACATGGGGTTGACCAAACTTGCAGAAACATGTTTATTTCTGCTGAAAAACACATTCTGACACTTTAAGCACACTGGGTTTAAGAGCTGAGTGTGTGGGCTCTTCTGAGCCTTGCAGTTACATAGGGATACAGCTGTCTGAAAAAACGCGTTTGTTTCGGGTTGAAAAACACGTTTTGAAAAGTGTGCTGTTACTGCCCCAGAACTTACATGGGGTTGACCAAACTTGCAGAAACATGTTTATTTCTTCTGAAAAACACGTTCTGACACTTTCAGCACACTGGGTTTAAGAGCTGAGTGTGTGGGCTCTTCTGAGCCTTGCAGTTACATTGGGATTCTGAAGTCTGAAAAACGCGTTTATTTCGGGCTGAAAAACACGTTTTTAAAAGTGTGCTGTTACTGCCCCATACCTTACATGGGGTTGACCAAACTTGCAGAAACATGTTTATTTCTGCTGAAAAACACGTTTTGACACTTTCAGCACACTGGGGTTAAGACCTGAGTGTGTGGGCTCTTCTGAGCCTTGCAGTTACATAGGGATACAGCTGTCTGAAAAAAAGTGTTTATTTCGGGCTGAAAAACACGTTTTGAAAAGTGTGCTGTTACTGCCCCATACCTTACATGGGGTTGACCAAACTTGCAGAAACATGTTTATTTCTGCTGAAAAACACATTTTGACACTTTCAGCACACTGGGGTTAAGACCTTAGTGTGTGGGCTCTTCTGAGCCTTGCAGTTACATGGAGATTCTGAAGTCTGAAAAAACGTGTTTATTTCGGGCTGAAAAATACGTTTTGAAAAGTGTGCTGTTACTGCCCCATAACTTACTTGGGGTTGACCAAACTTGCAGAAACATGTTTATTTCTGCTAAAAAAAACGTTTTGGCACTTTCTGCACACTGGGGTTAAGACCTGAGTGTGTGGGCTCTTCTGAGCCTTGCAGTTACATAGGGATACAGCTGTCTGAAAAAACGCGTTTATTTCGGGCTGAAAAACACGTTTTGAAAAGTGAGCTGTTACTGCCCTATAAGTTACATGGGGTTGACCAAACTTGCAGAAACATGTTTATTTCTGCTGAAAAACACGTTTTGGCACTTTCTGCACACTGGGGTTAAGAGCTGAGTGTGTGGGCTCTTCTGAGCCTTGCAGTTACATAGGGATACAGCTGTCTGAAAAAACGCGTTTATTTCGGGCTGAAAGACACGTTTTGAAAAGTGTGCTGTTACTGCCCATAACTTACATGGGGTTGACCAAACTTGCAGAAACATTTTTATTTCTGCTGAAAAACACGTTTTGACACTTTCAGCACACTGGGGTTAAGACCTGAGTGTGTGGGCTCTTCTGAGCCTTGCAGTTACATTGGGATTCTGAAGTCTGAAAAACGCGTTTATTTCGGGCTGAAAAACACGTTTTGAAAAGTGTGCTGTTACTGCCCCATAACTTACATGGAGTTGACCAAACTTGCAGAAACATGTTTATTTCTGCTGAAAAACACATTTTGACACTTTCAGCACACTGGGGTTAAGACCTGAGTGTGTGGGCTCTTCTGAGCCTTGCAGTTACATGGAGATTCTGAAGTCTGAAAAAACGTGTTTATTTCGGGCTGAAAAATACGTTTTGAAAAGTGTGCTGTTACTGCCCCATAACTTACATGGGGTTGACCAAACTTGCAGAAACATGTTTATTTCTGCTAAAAAAAAACGTTTTGGCACTTTCTGCACACTGGGGTTAAGACCTGAGTGTGTGGGCTCTTCTGAGCCTTGCAGTTACATAGGGATACAGCTGTCTGAAAAAACGCGTTTATTTCGGGCTGAAAAACACGTTTTGAAAAGTGAGCTGTTACTGCCCTATAAGTTACATGGGGTTGACCAAACTTGCAGAAACATGTTTATTTCTGCTGAAAAACACGTTTTGGCACTTTCTGCACACTGGGGTTAAGAGCTGAGTGTGTGGGCTCTTCTGAGCCTTGCAGTTACATAGGGATACAGCTGTCTGAAAAAACGCGTTTATTTCGGGCTGAAAGACACGTTTTGAAAAGTGTGCTGTTACTGCCCCATAACTTACATGGGGTTGCCCAAACTTGCAGAAACATTTTTATTTCTGCTGAAAAACACGTTTTGACACTTTCAGCACACTGGGGTTAAGACCTGAGTGTGTGGGCTCTTCTGAGCCTTGCAGTTACATTGGGATTCTGAAGTCTGAAAAACGCGTTTATTTCGGGCTGAAAAACACGTTTTGAAAAGTGTGCTGTTACTGCCCCATAACTTACATGGAGTTGACCAAACTTGCAGAAACATGTTTATTTCTGCTGAAAAACACATTTTGACACTTTCAGCACACTGGGGTTAAGACCTGAGTGTGTGGGCTCTTCTGAGCCTTGCAGTTACATGGAGATTCTGAAGTCTGAAAAAACGTGTTTATTTCGGGCTGAAAAATACGTTTTGAAAAGTGTGCTGTTACTGCCCCATAACTTACATGGGGTTGACCAAACTTGCAGAAACATGTTTATTTCTGCTAAAAAAAAACGTTTTGGCACTTTCTGCACACTGGGGTTAAGACCTGAGTGTGTGGGCTCTTCTGAGCCTTGCAGTTACATAGGGATACAGCTGTCTGAAAAAACGCGTTTATTTCGGGCTGAAAAACACGTTTTGAAAAGTGAGCTGTTACTGCCCTATAAGTTACATGGGGTTGACCAAACTTGCAGAAACATGTTTATTTCTGCTGAAAAACACGTTTTGGCACTTTCTGCACACTGGGGTTAAGAGCTGAGTGTGTGGGCTCTTCTGAGCCTTGCAGTTACATAGGGATACAGCTGTCTGAAAAAACGCGTTTATTTCGGGCTGAAAGACACGTTTTGAAAAGTGTGCTGTTACTGCCCCATAACTTACATGGGGTTGACCAAACTTGCAGAAACATTTTTATTTCTGCTGAAAAACACGTTTTGACACTTTCAGCACACTGGGGTTAAGACCTGAGTGTGTGGGCTCTTCTGAGCCTTGCAGTTACATTGGGATTCTGAAGTCTGAAAAACGCGTTTATTTCGGGCTGAAAAACACGTTTTGAAAAGTGTGCTGTTACTGCCCCATAACTTACATGGAGTTGACCAAACTTGCAGAAACATGTTTATTTCTGCTGAAAAACAAGTTTTGGCACTTTCTGCACACTGGGGTTAAGACCTGAGTGTGTGGGCTCTTCTGAGCCTTGCAGTTACATAGGGATACAGCTGTCTGAAAAAACGCGTTTATTTCGGGCTGAAAAACACGTTTTAAAAAGTGTGCTGTTACTGCCCCATGACTTACATGGGGTTGACCAAACTTGCAGAAACATGTTTATTTCTGCTGAAAAACATGTTTTGACACTTTCAGCACACTGGGGTTAAGACCTGAGTGTGTGGGCTCTTCTGAGCCTTGCAGTTACATAGGGATACAGCTGTCTGAAAAAACGTGTTTATTTCGGGCTGAAAAACACGTTTTGAAAAGTGAGCTGTTACTGCCCCATAAGTTACATGGGGTTGACCAAACTTGCAGAAACATGTTTATTTCTGCTGAAAAACATGTTTTGACACTTTCAGCACACTGGGGTTAAGACCTGAGTGTGTGGGCTCTTCTGAGCCTTGCAGTTACATAGGGATACAGCTGTCTGAAAAAACGCGTTTATTTCGGGCTGAAAAACACGTTTTGAAAAGTGAGCTGTTACTGACCCATAACTTACATGGGGTTGACCAAACTTGCAGAAACATGTTTATTTCTGCTGAAAAACATGTTTTGACACTTTCAGCACACTGGGGTTAAGACCTGAGTGTGTGGGCTCTTCTGAGCCTTGCAGTTACATAGGGATACAGCTGTCTGAAAAAACGCGTTTATTTCGGGCTGAAAAACACGTTTTGAAAAGTGAGCTGTTACTGACCCATAACTTACATGGGGTTGACCAAACTTGCAGAAACATGTTTATTTCTGCTGAAAAAACATGTTTTGACACTTTCAGCACACTGGGGTTAAGACCTGAGTGTGTGGGCTCTTCTGAGCCTTGCAGTTACATAGGGATACAGCTGTCTGAAAAAACGCGTTTATTTCGGGCTGAAAAACACGTTTTGAAAAGTGAGCTGTTACTGCCCCATAAGTTACATGGGGTTGACCAAACTTGCAGAAACATGTTTATTTCTGCTGAAAAACATGTTTTGACACTTTCAGCACACTGGGGTTAAGACCTGAGTGTGTGGGCTCTTCTGAGCCTTGCAGTTACATAGGGATACAGCTGTCTGAAAAAACGCGTTTATTTCGGGCTGAAAAACACGTTTTGAAAAGTGAGCTGTTACTGCCCCATAAGTTACATGGGGTTGACCAAACTTGCAGAAACATGTTTATTTCTGCTGAAAAACATGTTTTGACACTTTCAGCACAGTGGGGTTAAGACCTGAGTGTGTGTGCTCTTCTGAGCCTTGCAGTTACATAGGGATACAGCTGTCTGAAAAAACGCGTTTATTTCGGGCTGAAAAACACGTTTTGAAAAGTGAGCTGTTACTGACCCATAACTTACATGGGGTTAACCAAACTTGCAGAAACATGTTTATTTCTGCTGAAAAACATGTTTTGACACTTTCAGCACACTGGGGTTAAGACCTGAGTGTGTGGGCTCTTCTGAGCCTTGCAGTTACATAGGGATACAGCTGTCTGAAAAAACGCGTTTTTTTCGGGCTGAAAAACACGTTTTGAAAAGTGAGCAGTTACTGACCCATAACTTACATGGGGTTAACCAAACTTGCAGAAACATGTTTATTTCTGCTGAAAAACATGTTTTGACACTTTCAGCACGCTGGGGTTAAGACCTGAGTGTGTGGGCTCTTCTGAGCCTTGCAGTTACATAGGGATACAGCTGTCTGAAAAAACGTGTTTATTTCGGGCTGAAAAACACGTTTTGAACAGTGAGCTGTTACTGCCCCATTAGTTACATGGGGTTGACCAAACTTGCAGAAACATGTTTATTTCTGCTGAAAAACATGTTTTGACACTTTCAGCACGCTGGGGTTAAGACCTGAGTGTGTGGGCTCTTCTGAGCCTTGCAGTTACATAGGGATACAGCTGTCTGAAAAAACGTGTTTATTTCGGGCTGAAAAACACGTTTTGAAAAGTGAGCTGTTACTGCCCCATTAGTTACATGGGGTTGACCAAACTTGCAGAAACATGTTTATTTCTGCTGAAAAACATGTTTTGACACTTTCAGCACACTGGGGTTAAGACCTGAGTGTGTGGGCTCTTCTGAGCCTTGCAGTTACATAGGGATACAGCTGTCTGAAAAAACGTGTTTATTTCGGGCTGAAAAACACGTTTTGAAAAGTGAGCTGTTACTGCCCCATAAGTTACATGGGGTTGACCAAACTTGCAGAAACATGTTTATTTCTGCTGAAAAACATGTTTTGACACTTTCAGCACACTGGGGTTAAGACCTGAGTGTGTGGGCTCTTCTGAGCCTTGCAGTTACATAGGGATACAGCTTCTGAAAAAACGCGTTTTTTTTGGGCTGAAAAACACGTTTTGAAAAGTGAGCAGTTACTGACCCATAACTTACATGGGGTTAACCAAACTTGCAGAAACATGTTTATTTCTGCTGAAAAACATGTTTTGACACTTTCAGCACACTGGGGTTAAGACCTGAGTGTGTGGGCTCTTCTGAGCCTTGCAGTTACATAGGGATACAGCTGTCTGAAAAAAACGTGTTTATTTCGGGCTGAAAAACACGTTTTGAAAAGTGAGCTGTTACTGCCCCATAAGTTACATGGGGTTGACCAAACTTGCAGAAACATGTTTATTTCTGCTGAAAAACATGTTTTGACACTTTCAGCACACTGGGGTTAAGACCTGAGTGTGTGGGCTCTTCTGAGCCTTGCAGTTACATAGGGATACAGCTGTCTGAAAAAACGCGTTTATTTCGGGCTGAAAAACACGTTTTGAAAAGTGAGCTGTTACTGACCCATAACTTACATGGGGTTGACCAAACTTGCAGAAACATGTTTATTTCTGCTGAAAAAACATGTTTTGACACTTTCAGCACACTGGGGTTAAGACCTGAGTGTGTGGGCTCTTCTGAGCCTTGCAGTTACATAGGGATACAGCTGTCTGAAAAAACGTGTTTATTTCGGGCTGAAAAACACGTTTTGAAAAGTGAGCTGTTACTGCCCCATAAGTTACATGGGGTTGACCAAACTTGCAGAAACATGTTTATTTCTGCTGAAAAACATGTTTTGACACTTTCAGCACACTGGGGTTAAGACCTGAGTGTGTGGGCTCTTCTGAGCCTTGCAGTTACATAGGGATACAGCTGTCTGAAAAAACGTGTTTATTTCGGGCTGAAAAACACGTTTTGAAAAGTGAGCTGTTACTGCCCCATAAGTTACATGGGGTTGACCAAACTTGCAGAAACATGTTTATTTCTGCTGAAAAACATGTTTTGACACTTTCAGCACAGTGGGGTTAAGACCTGAGTGTGTGGGCTCTTCTGAGCCTTGCTGTTACATAGGGATACAGCTGTCTGAAAAAACGCGTTTATTTCGGGCTGAAAAACACGTTTTGAAAAGTGAGCTGTTACTGCCCCATAACTTACATGGGGTTGACCAAACTTGCAGAAACATGTTTATTTCTGCTGAAAAACATGTTTTGACACTTTCAGTACACTGGGGTTAAGACCTGAGTGTGTGGGCTCTTCTGAGCCTTGCAGTTACATAGGGATACAGCTGTCTGAAAAAACGCGTTTATTTCGGGCTGAAAAACACGTTTTGAAAAGTGAGCTGTTACTGACCCATAACTTACATGGGGTTGACCAAACTTGCAGAAACATGTTTATTTCTGCTGAAAAACATGTTTTGACACTTTCAGCACACTGGGGTTAAGACCTGAGTGTGTGGGCTCTTCTGAGCCTTGCAGTTACATAGGGATACAGCTGTCTGAAAAAACGTGTTTATTTCGGGCTGAAAAACACGTTTTGAAAAGTGAGCTGTTACTGCCCCATAACTTACATGGGGTTGACCAAACTTGCAGAAACATGTTTATTTCTGCTGAAAAACATGTTTTGACACTTTCAGCACAGTGGGGTTAAGACCTGAGTGTGTGGGCTCCTCTGAGCCTTGCAGTTACATAGGGATACAGCTGTCTGAAAAAACGCGTTTATTTCGGGCTGAAAAACACGTTTTGAAAAGTGAGCTGTTACTGACCCATAACTTACATGGGGTTGACCAAACTTGCAGAAACATGTTTATTTCTGCTGAAAAACATGTTTTGACACTTTCAGCACAGTGGGGTTAAGACCTGAGTGTGTGGGCTCTTCTGAGCCTTGCAGTTGCATAGGGATACAGCTGTCTGAAAAAACGTGTTTATTTCGGGCTGAAAAACACGTTTTGAAAAGTGAGCTGTTAATGACCCATAACTTACCTGGGGTTAACCAAACTTGCAGAAACATGTTTATTTCTGCTGAAAAACATGTTTTGACACTTTCAGCACAGTGGGGTGAAGACCTGAGTGTGTGGGCTCTTCTGAGCCTTGCAGTTAAATAGGAATACAGCTGTCTGAAAAAACGCGTTTATTTCGGGCTGAAAAACACGTTTTGAAAAGTGAGCTGTTACTGCCCCATAAGTTACATGGGGTTGACCAAACTTGCAGAAACATGTTTATTTCTGCTGAAAAACATGTTTTGACACTTTCAGCACGCTGGGGTTAAGACCTGAGTGTGTGGGCTCTTCTGAGCCTTGCAGTTACATAGGGATACAGCTGTCTGAAAAAACGTGTTTATTTCGGGCTGAAAAACACGTTTTGAACAGTGAGCTGTTACTGCCCCATTAGTTACATGGGGTTGACCAAACTTGCAGAAACATGTTTATTTCTGCTGAAAAACATGTTTTGACACTTTCAGCACGCTGGGGTTAAGACCTGAGTGTGTGGGCTCTTCTGAGCCTTGCAGTTACATAGGGATACAGCTGTCTGAAAAAACGTGTTTATTTCGGGCTGAAAAACACGTTTTGAAAAGTGAGCTGTTACTGCCCCATTAGTTACATGGGGTTGACCAAACTTGCAGAAACATGTTTATTTCTGCTGAAAAACATGTTTTGACACTTTCAGCACACTGGGGTTAAGACCTGAGTGTGTGGGCTCTTCTGAGCCTTGCAGTTACATAGGGATACAGCTGTCTGAAAAAACGTGTTTATTTCGGGCTGAAAAACACGTTTTGAAAAGTGAGCTGTTACTGCCCCATAAGTTACATGGGGTTGACCAAACTTGCAGAAACATGTTTATTTCTGCTGAAAAACATGTTTTGACACTTTCAGCACACTGGGGTTAAGACCTGAGTGTGTGGGCTCTTCTGAGCCTTGCAGTTACATAGGGATACAGCTGTCTGAAAAAACGCGTTTTTTTTGGGCTGAAAAACACGTTTTGAAAAGTGAGCAGTTACTGACCCATAACTTACATGGGGTTAACCAAACTTGCAGAAACATGTTTATTTCTGCTGAAAAACATGTTTTGACACTTTCAGCACACTGGGGTTAAGACCTGAGTGTGTGGGCTCTTCTGAGCCTTGCAGTTACATAGGGATACAGCTGTCTGAAAAAACGTGTTTATTTCGGGCTGAAAAACACGTTTTGAAAAGTGAGCTGTTACTGCCCCATAAGTTACATGGGGTTGACCAAACTTGCAGAAACATGTTTATTTCTGCTGAAAAACATGTTTTGACACTTTCAGCACACTGGGGTTAAGACCTGAGTGTGTGGGCTCTTCTGAGCCTTGCAGTTACATAGGGATACAGCTGTCTGAAAAAACGAGTTTATTTCGGGCTGAAAAACACGTTTTGAAAAGTGAGCTGTTACTGACCCATAACTTACATGGGGTTGACCAAACTTGCAGAAACATGTTTATTTCTGCTGAAAAAACATGTTTTGACACTTTCAGCACACTGGGGTTAAGACCTGAGTGTGTGGGCTCTTCTGAGCCTTGCAGTTACATAGGGATACAGCTGTCTGAAAAAACGTGTTTATTTCGGGCTGAAAAACACGTTTTGAAAAGTGAGCTGTTACTGCCCCATAAGTTACATGGGGTTGACCAAACTTGCAGAAACATGTTTATTTCTGCTGAAAAACATGTTTTGACACTTTCAGCACACTGGGGTTAAGACCTGAGTGTGTGGGCTCTTCTGAGCCTTGCAGTTACATAGGGATACAGCTGTCTGAAAAAACGTGTTTATTTCGGGCTGAAAAACACGTTTTGAAAAGTGAGCTGTTACTGCCCCATAAGTTACATGGGGTTGACCAAACTTGCAGAAACATGTTTATTTCTGCTGAAAAACATGTTTTGACACTTTCAGCACAGTGGGGTTAAGACCTGAGTGTGTGGGCTCTTCTGAGCCTTGCAGTTACATAGGGATACAGCTGTCTGAAAAAACGTGTTTATTTCGGGCTGAAAAACACGTTTTGAAAAGTGAGCTGTTACTGCCCCATAACTTACATGGGGTTGACCAAACTTGCAGAAACATGTTTATTTCTGCTGAAAAACATGTTTTGACACTTTCAGCACAGTGGGGTTAAGACCTGAGTGTGTGGGCTCCTCTGAGCCTTGCAGTTACATAGGGATACAGCTGTCTGAAAAAAACGCGTTTATTTCGGGCTGAAAAACACGTTTTGAAAAGTGAGCTGTTACTGACCCATAACTTACATGGGGTTGACCAAACTTGCAGAAACATGTTTATTTCTGCTGAAAAACATGTTTTGACACTTTCAGCACAGTGGGGTTAAGACCTGAGTGTGTGGGCTCTTCTGAGCCTTGCAGTTGCATAGGGATACAGCTGTCTGAAAAAACGTGTTTATTTCGGGCTGAAAAACACGTTTTGAAAAGTGAGCTGTTACTGACCCATAACTTACATGGGGTTAACCAAACTTGCAGAAACATGTTTATTTCTGCTGAAAAACATGTTTTGACACTTTCAGCACACTGGGGTTAAGACCTGAGTGTGTGGGCTCTTCTGAGCCTTGCAGTTACATAGGGATACAGCTGTCTGAAAAAACGCGTTTATTTCGGGCTGAAAAACACGTTTTGAAAAGTGAGCTGTTACTGACCCATAACTTACATGGGGTTGACCAAACTTGCAGAAACATGTTTATTTCTGCTGAAAAAACATGTTTTGACACTTTCAGCACACTGGGGTTAAGACCTGAGTGTGTGGGCTCTTCTGAGCCTTGCAGTTACATAGGGATACAGCTGTCTGAAAAAACGCGTTTATTTCGGGCTGAAAAACACGTTTTGAAAAGTGAGCTGTTACTGCCCCATAAGTTACATGGGGTTGACCAAACTTGCAGAAACATGTTTATTTCTGCTGAAAAAACATGTTTTGACACTTTCAGCACACTGGGGTTAAGACCTGAGTGTGTGGGCTCTTCTGAGCCTTGCAGTTACATAGGGATACAGCTGTCTGAAAAAACGCGTTTATTTCGGGCTGAAAAACACGTTTTGAAAAGTGAGCTGTTACTGCCCCATAAGTTACATGGGGTTGACCAAACTTGCAGAAACATGTTTATTTCTGCTGAAAAACATGTTTTGACACTTTCAGCACAGTGGGGTTAAGACCTGAGTGTGTGTGCTCTTCTGAGCCTTGCAGTTACATAGGGATACAGCTGTCTGAAAAAACGCGTTTATTTCGGGCTGAAAAACACGTTTTGAAAAGTGAGCTGTTACTGACCCATAACTTACATGGGGTTAACCAAACTTGCAGAAACATGTTTATTTCTGCTGAAAAACATGTTTTGACACTTTCAGCACACTGGGGTTAAGACCTGAGTGTGTGGGCTCTTCTGAGCCTTGCAGTTACATAGGGATACAGCTGTCTGAAAAAACGCGTTTTTTTCGGGCTGAAAAACACGTTTTGAAAAGTGAGCAGTTACTGACCCATAACTTACATGGGGTTAACCAAACTTGCAGAAACATGTTTATTTCTGCTGAAAAACATGTTTTGACACTTTCAGCACGCTGGGGTTAAGACCTGAGTGTGTGGGCTCTTCTGAGCCTTGCAGTTACATAGGGATACAGCTGTCTGAAAAAACGTGTTTATTTCGGGCTGAAAAACACGTTTTGAACAGTGAGCTGTTACTGCCCCATTAGTTACATGGGGTTGACCAAACTTGCAGAAACATGTTTATTTCTGCTGAAAAACATGTTTTGACACTTTCAGCACGCTGGGGTTAAGACCTGAGTGTGTGGGCTCTTCTGAGCCTTGCAGTTACATAGGGATACAGCTGTCTGAAAAAACGTGTTTATTTCGGGCTGAAAAACACGTTTGAAAAGTGAGCTGTTACTGCCCCATTAGTTACATGGGGTTGACCAAACTTGCAGAAACATGTTTATTTCTGCTGAAAAACATGTTTTGACACTTTCAGCACACTGGGGTTAAGACCTGAGTGTGTGGGCTCTTCTGAGCCTTGCAGTTACATAGGGATACAGCTGTCTGAAAAAACGTGTTTATTTCGGGCTGAAAAACACGTTTTGAAAAGTGAGCTGTTACTGCCCCATAAGTTACATGGGGTTGACCAAACTTGCAGAAACATGTTTATTTCTGCTGAAAAACATGTTTTGACACTTTCAGCACAGTGGGGTTAAGACCTGAGTGTGTGTGCTCTTCTGAGCCTTGCAGTTACATAGGGATACAGCTGTCTGAAAAAACGCGTTTATTTCGGGCTGAAAAACACGTTTTGAAAAGTGAGCTGTTACTGACCCATAACTTACATGGGGTTAACCAAACTTGCAGAAACATGTTTATTTCTGCTGAAAAACATGTTTTGACACTTTCAGCACACTGGGGTTAAGACCTGAGTGTGTGGGCTCTTCTGAGCCTTGCAGTTACATAGGGATACAGCTGTCTGAAAAAACGCGTTTTTTTCGGGCTGAAAAACACGTTTTGAAAAGTGAGCAGTTACTGACCCATAACTTACATGGGGTTAACCAAACTTGCAGAAACATGTTTATTTCTGCTGAAAAACATGTTTTGACACTTTCAGCACGCTGGGGTTAAGACCTGAGTGTGTGGGCTCTTCTGAGCCTTGCAGTTACATAGGGATACAGCTGTCTGAAAAAACGTGTTTATTTCGGGCTGAAAAACACGTTTTGAACAGTGAGCTGTTACTGCCCCATTAGTTACATGGGGTTGACCAAACTTGCAGAAACATGTTTATTTCTGCTGAAAAACATGTTTTGACACTTTCAGCACGCTGGGGTTAAGACCTGAGTGTGTGGGCTCTTCTGAGCCTTGCAGTTACATAGGGATACAGCTGTCTGAAAAAACGTGTTTATTTCGGGCTGAAAAACACGTTTTGAAAAGTGAGCTGTTACTGCCCCATTAGTTACATGGGGTTGACCAAACTTGCAGAAACATGTTTATTTCTGCTGAAAAACATGTTTTGACACTTTCAGCACACTGGGGTTAAGACCTGAGTGTGTGGGCTCTTCTGAGCCTTGCAGTTACATAGGGATACAGCTGTCTGAAAAAACGTGTTTATTTCGGGCTGAAAAACACGTTTTGAAAAGTGAGCTGTTACTGCCCCATAAGTTACATGGGGTTGACCAAACTTGCAGAAACATGTTTATTTCTGCTGAAAAACATGTTTTGACACTTTCAGCACACTGGGGTTAAGACCTGAGTGTGTGGGCTCTTCTGAGCCTTGCAGTTACATAGGGATACAGCTGTCTGAAAAAACGCGTTTTTTTGGGCTGAAAAACACGTTTTGAAAAGTGAGCAGTTACTGACCCATAACTTACATGGGGTTAACCAAACTTGCAGAAACATGTTTATTTCTGCTGAAAAACATGTTTTGACACTTTCAGCACACTGGGGTTAAGACCTGAGTGTGTGGGCTCTTCTGAGCCTTGCAGTTACATAGGGATACAGCTGTCTGAAAAAACGTGTTTATTTCGGGCTGAAAAACACGTTTTGAAAAGTGAGCTGTTACTGCCCCATAAGTTACATGGGGTTGACCAAACTTGCAGAAACATGTTTATTTCTGCTGAAAAACATGTTTTGACACTTTCAGCACACTGGGGTTAAGACCTGAGTGTGTGGGCTCTTCTGAGCCTTGCAGTTACATAGGGATACAGCTGTCTGAAAAAACGCGTTTATTTCGGGCTGAAAAACACGTTTTGAAAAGTGAGCTGTTACTGACCCATAACTTACATGGGGTTGACCAAACTTGCAGAAACATGTTTATTTCTGCTGAAAAAACATGTTTTGACACTTTCAGCACACTGGGGTTAAGACCTGAGTGTGTGGGCTCTTCTGAGCCTTGCAGTTACATAGGGATACAGCTGTCTGAAAAAACGTGTTTATTTCGGGCTGAAAAACACGTTTTGAAAAGTGAGCTGTTACTGCCCCATAAGTTACATGGGGTTGACCAAACTTGCAGAAACATGTTTATTTCTGCTGAAAAACATGTTTTGACACTTTCAGCACACTGGGGTTAAGACCTGAGTGTGTGGGCTCTTCTGAGCCTTGCAGTTACATAGGGATACAGCTGTCTGAAAAAACGTGTTTATTTCGGGCTGAAAAACACGTTTTGAAAAGTGAGCTGTTACTGCCCCATAAGTTACATGGGGTTGACCAAACTTGCAGAAACATGTTTATTTCTGCTGAAAAACATGTTTTGACACTTTCAGCACAGTGGGGTTAAGACCTGAGTGTGTGGGCTCTTCTGAGCCTTGCTGTTACATAGGGATACAGCTGTCTGAAAAAACGCGTTTATTTCGGGCTGAAAAACACGTTTTGAAAAGTGAGCTGTTACTGCCCCATAACTTACATGGGGTTGACCAAACTTGCAGAAACATGTTTATTTCTGCTGAAAAACATGTTTTGACACTTTCAGTACACTGGGGTTAAGACCTGAGTGTGTGGGCTCTTCTGAGCCTTGCAGTTACATAGGGATACAGCTGTCTGAAAAAACGCGTTTATTTCGGGCTGAAAAACACGTTTTGAAAAGTGAGCTGTTACTGACCCATAACTTACATGGGGTTGACCAAACTTGCAGAAACATGTTTATTTCTGCTGAAAAACATGTTTTGACACTTTCAGCACACTGGGGTTAAGACCTGAGTGTGTGGGCTCTTCTGAGCCTTGCAGTTACATAGGGATACAGCTGTCTGAAAAAACGTGTTTATTTCGGGCTGAAAAACACGTTTTGAAAAGTGAGCTGTTACTGCCCCATAACTTACATGGGGTTGACCAAACTTGCAGAAACATGTTTATTTCTGCTGAAAAACATGTTTTGACACTTTCAGCACAGTGGGGTTAAGACCTGAGTGTGTGGGCTCCTCTGAGCCTTGCAGTTACATAGGGATACAGCTGTCTGAAAAAACGCGTTTATTTCGGGCTGAAAAACACGTTTTGAAAAGTGAGCTGTTACTGACCCATAACTTACATGGGGTTGACCAAACTTGCAGAAACATGTTTATTTCTGCTGAAAAACATGTTTTGACACTTTCAGCACAGTGGGGTTAAGACCTGAGTGTGTGGGCTCTTCTGAGCCTTGCAGTTGCATAGGGATACAGCTGTCTGAAAAAACGTGTTTATTTCGGGCTGAAAAACACGTTTTGAAAAGTGAGCTGTTACTGACCCATAACTTACATGGGGTTAACCAAACTTGCAGAAACATGTTTATTTCTGCTGAAAAACATGTTTTGACACTTTCAGCACACTGGGGTTAAGACCTGAGTGTGTGGGCTCTTCTGAGCCTTGCAGTTACATAGGGATACAGCTGTCTGAAAAAACGCGTTTATTTCGGGCTGAAAAACACGTTTTGAAAAGTGAGCTGTTACTGACCCATAACTTACATGGGGTTGACCAAACTTGCAGAAACATGTTTATTTCTGCTGAAAAAACATGTTTTGACACTTTCAGCACACTGGGGTTAAGACCTGAGTGTGTGGGCTCTTCTGAGCCTTGCAGTTACATAGGGATACAGCTGTCTGAAAAAACGCGTTTATTTCGGGCTGAAAAACACGTTTTGAAAAGTGAGCTGTTACTGCCCCATAAGTTACATGGGGTTGACCAAACTTGCAGAAACATGTTTATTTCTGCTGAAAAACATGTTTTGACACTTTCAGCACACTGGGGTTAAGACCTGAGTGTGTGGGCTCTTCTGAGCCTTGCAGTTACATAGGGATACAGCTGTCTGAAAAAACGCGTTTATTTCGGGCTGAAAAACACGTTTTGAAAAGTGAGCTGTTACTGCCCATAAGTTACATGGGGTTGACCAAACTTGCAGAAACATGTTTATTTCTGCTGAAAAACATGTTTTGACACTTTCAGCACAGTGGGGTTAAGACCTGAGTGTGTGTGCTCTTCTGAGCCTTGCAGTTACATAGGGATACAGCTGTCTGAAAAAACGCGTTTATTTCGGGCTGAAAAACACGTTTTGAAAAGTGAGCTGTTACTGACCCATAACTTACATGGGGTTAACCAAACTTGCAGAAACATGTTTATTTCTGCTGAAAAAACATGTTTTGACACTTTCAGCACACTGGGGTTAAGACCTGAGTGTGTGGGCTCTTCTGAGCCTTGCAGTTACATAGGGATACAGCTGGTCTGAAAAAACGCGTTTTTTCGGGCTGAAAAACAACGTTTTGAAAAGTGAGCAGTTACTGACCCATACTTACATGGGGTTAACCAAACTTGCAGAAACATGTTTATTTTCTGCTGAAAAACATGTTTTGACACTTTCAGCACGCTGGGGTTAAGACCTGAGTGTGTGGGCTCTTCTGAGCTTGCAGTTACATAGGGATACAGCTGTCTGAAAAAACGTGTTTATTTCGGGCTGAAAAACACGTTTTGAACAGTGAGCTGTTACTGCCCCATTAGTTACATGGGGTTGACCAAACTTGCAGAAACATGTTTATTTCTGCTGAAAAACATGTTTTGACACTTTCAGCACGCTGGGGTTAAGACCTGAGTGTGTGGGCTCTTCTGAGCCTTGCAGTTACATAGGGATACAGCTGTCTGAAAAAACGTGTTTATTTCGGGCTGAAAAAACACGTTTTGAAAAGTGAGCTGTTACTGCCCCATTAGTTACATGGGGTTGACCAAACTTGCAGAAACATGTTTATTTCTGCTGAAAAACATGTTTTGACACTTTCAGCACACTGGGGTTAAGACCTGAGTGTGTGGGCTCTTCTGAGCCTTGCAGTTACATAGGGATACAGCTGTCTGAAAAAACGTGTTTATTTCGGGCTGAAAAACACGTTTTGAAAAGTGAGCTGTTACTGCCCCATAAGTTACATGGGGTTGACCAAACTTGCAGAAACATGTTTATTTCTGCTGAAAAACATGTTTTGACACTTTCAGCACACTGGGGTTAAGACCTGAGTGTGTGGGCTCTTCTGAGCCTTGCAGTTACATAGGGATACAGCTGTCTGAAAAAACGCGTTTTTTTTGGGCTGAAAAACACGTTTTGAAAAGTGAGCAGTTACTGACCCCTAACTTACATGGGGTTAACCAAACTTGCAGAAACATGTTTATTTCTGCTGAAAAACATGTTTTGACACTTTCAGCACACTGGGGTTAAGACCTGAGTGTGTGGGCTCTTCTGAGCCTTGCAGTTACATAGGGATACAGCTGTCTGAAAAAACGTGTTTATTTCGGGCTGAAAAACACGTTTTGAAAAGTGAGCTGTTACTGCCCCATAAGTTACATGGGGTTGACCAAACTTGCAGAAACATGTTTATTTCTGCTGAAAAACATGTTTTGACACTTTCAGCACACTGGGGTTAAGACCTGAGTGTGTGGGCTCTTCTGAGCCTTGCAGTTACATAGGGATACAGCTGTCTGAAAAAACGCGTTTATTTCGGGCTGAAAAACACGTTTTGAAAAGTGAGCTGTTACTGACCCATAACTTACATGGGGTTGACCAAACTTGCAGAAACATGTTTATTTCTGCTGAAAAAAACATGTTTTGACACTTTTCAGCACACTGGGGTTAAGACCTGAGTGTGTGGGCTCTTCTGAGCCTTGCAGTTACATAGGGATACAGCTGTCTGAAAAAACGTGTTTATTTCGGGCTGAAAAACACGTTTTGAAAAGTGAGCTGTTACTGCCCCATAAGTTACATGGGGTTGACCAAACTTGCAGAAACATGTTTATTTCTGCTGAAAAACATGTTTTGACACTTTCAGCACACTGGGGTTAAGACCTGAGTGTGTGGGCTCTTCTGAGCCTTGCAGTTACATAGGGATACAGCTGTCTGAAAAAACGTGTTTATTTCGGGCTGAAAAACACGTTTTTGAAAAGTGAGCTGTTACTGCCCCATAAGTTACATGGGGTTGACCAAACTTGCAGAAACATGTTTATTTCTGCTGAAAAACATGTTTTGACACTTTCAGCACACTGGGGTTAAGACCTGAGTGTGTGGGCTCTTCTGAGCCTTGCAGTTACATAGGGATACAGCTGTCTGAAAAAACGTGTTTATTTCGGGCTGAAAAACACGTTTTGAAAAGTGAGCTGTTACTGCCCCATAAGTTACATGGGGTTGACCAAACTTGCAGAAACATGTTTATTTCTGCTGAAAAACATGTTTTGACACTTTCAGCACAGTGGGGTTAAGACCTGAGTGTGTGGGCTCTTCTGAGCCTTGCTGTTACATAGGGATACAGCTGTCTGAAAAAACGCGTTTATTTCGGGCTGAAAAACACGTTTTGAAAAGTGAGCTGTTACTGCCCATAACTTACATGGGGTTGACCAAACTTGCAGAAACATGTTTATTTCTGCTGAAAAACATGTTTTGACACTTTCAGTACACTGGGGTTAAGACCTGAGTGTGTGGGCTCTTCTGAGCCTTGCAGTTACATAGGGATACAGCTGTCTGAAAAACGCGTTTATTTCGGGCTGAAAAACACGTTTTGAAAAGTGAGCTGTTACTGACCCATAACTTACATGGGGTTGACCAAACTTGCAGAAACATGTTTATTTCTGCTGAAAAACATGTTTTGACACTTTCAGCACACTGGGGTTAAGACCTGAGTGTGTGGGCTCTTCTGAGCCTTGCAGTTACATAGGGATACAGCTGTCTGAAAAAACGTGTTTATTTCGGGCTGAAAAACACGTTTTGAAAAGTGAGCTGTTACTGCCCCATAACTTACATGGGGTTGACCAAACTTGCAGAAACATGTTTATTTCTGCTGAAAAAACATGTTTTGACACTTTCAGCACAGTGGGGTTAAGACCTGAGTGTGTGGGCTCCTCTGAGCCTTGCAGTTACATAGGGATACAGCTGTCTGAAAAAACGCGTTTATTTCGGGCTGAAAAACACGTTTTGAAAAGTGAGCTGTTACTGACCCATAACTTACATGGGGTTGACCAAACTTGCAGAAACATGTTTATTTCTGCTGAAAAACATGTTTTGACACTTTCAGCACAGTGGGGTTAAGACCTGAGTGTGTGGGCTCTTCTGAGCCTTGCAGTTGCATAGGGATACAGCTGTCTGAAAAAACGTGTTTATTTCGGGCTGAAAAACACGTTTTGAAAAGTGAGCTGTTACTGACCCATAACTTACATGGGGTTAACCAAACTTGCAGAAACATGTTTATTTCTGCTGAAAAACATGTTTTGACACTTTCAGCACACTGGGGTTAAGACCTGAGTGTGTGGGGCTCTTCTGAGCCTTGCAGTTACATAGGGATACAGCTGTCTGAAAAAACGCGTTTATTTCGGGCTGAAAAACACGTTTTGAAAAGTGAGCTGTTACTGACCCATAACTTACATGGGGTTGACCAAACTTGCAGAAACATGTTTATTTCTGCTGAAAAAACATGTTTTGACACTTTCAGCACACTGGGGTTAAGACCTGAGTGTGTGGGCTCTTCTGAGCCTTGCAGTTACATAGGGATACAGCTGTCTGAAAAAACGCGTTTATTTCGGGCTGAAAAACACGTTTTGAAAAGTGAGCTGTTACTGCCCCATAAGTTACATGGGGTTGACCAACTTGCAGAAACATGTTTATTTCTGCTGAAAAACATGTTTTGACACTTTCAGCACACTGGGGTTAAGACCTGAGTGTGTGGGCTCTTCTGAGCCTTGCAGTTACATAGGGATACAGCTGTCTGAAAAAACGTGTTTATTTCGGGCTGAAAAACACGTTTTGAAAAGTGAGCTGTTACTGCCCCATAAGTTACATGGGGTTGACCAAACTTGCAGAAACATGTTTATTTCTGCTGAAAAACATGTTTTGACACTTTCAGCACACTGGGGTTAAGACCTGAGTGTGTGGGCTCTTCTGGAGCCTTGCAGTTACATAGGGATACAGCTGTCTGAAAAAACGCGTTTTTTTTGGGCTGAAAAACACGTTTTGAAAAGTGAGCAGTTACTGACCCATAACTTACATGGGGTTAACCAAACTTGCAGAAACATGTTTATTTCTGCTGAAAAACATGTTTTGACACTTTCAGCACACTGGGGTTAAGACCTGAGTGTGTGGGCTCTTCTGAGCCTTGCAGTTACATAGGGATACAGCTGTCTGAAAAAACGTGTTTATTTCGGGCTGAAAAAACACGTTTTGAAAAGTGAGCTGTTACTGCCCCATAAGTTACATGGGGTTGACCAAACTTGCAGAAACATGTTTATTTCTGCTGAAAAACATGTTTTGACACTTTCAGCACACTGGGGTTAAGACCTGAGTGTGTGGGCTCTTCTGAGCCTTGCAGTTACATAGGGATACAGCTGTCTGAAAAAACGCGTTTATTTCGGGCTGAAAAAACACGTTTTGAAAAGTGAGCTGTTACTGACCCATAACTTACATGGGGTTGACCAAACTTGCAGAAACATGTTTATTTCTGCTGAAAAAACATGTTTTGACACTTTCAGCACACTGGGGTTAAGACCTGAGTGTGTGGGCTCTTCTGAGCCTTGCAGTTACATAGGGATACAGCTGTCTGAAAAAACGTGTTTATTTCGGGCTGAAAAACACGTTTTGAAAAGTGAGCTGTTACTGCCCCATAAGTTACATGGGGTTGACCAAACTTGCAGAAACATGTTTATTTCTGCTGAAAAACATGTTTTGACACTTTCAGCACACTGGGGTTAAGACCTGAGTGTGTGGGCTCTTCTGAGCCTTGCAGTTACATAGGGATACAGCTGTCTGAAAAAACGTGTTTATTTCGGGCTGAAAAACACGTTTTGAAAAGTGAGCTGTTACTGCCCCATAAGTTACATGGGGTTGACCAAACTTGCAGAAACATGTTTATTTCTGCTGAAAACATGTTTTGACACTTTCAGCACAGTGGGGTTAAGACCTGAGTGTGTGGGCTCTTCTGAGCCTTGCTGTTACATAGGGATACAGCTGTCTGAAAAAACGCGTTTATTTCGGGCTGAAAAACACGTTTTGAAAAGTGAGCTGTTACTGCCCCATAACTTACATGGGGTTGACCAAACTTGCAGAAACATGTTTATTTCTGCTGAAAAACATGTTTTGACACTTTCAGTACACTGGGGTTAAGACCTGAGTGTGTGGGCTCTTCTGAGCCTTGCAGTTACATAGGGATACAGCTGTCTGAAAAAACGCGTTTATTTCGGGCTGAAAAACACGTTTTGAAAAGTGAGCTGTTACTGACCCATAACTTACATGGGGTTGACCAAACTTGCAGAAACATGTTTATTTCTGCTGAAAAACATGTTTTGACACTTTCAGCACACTGGGGTTAAGACCTGAGTGTGTGGGCTCTTCTGAGCCTTGCAGTTACATAGGGATACAGCTGTCTGAAAAAACGTGTTTATTTCGGGCTGAAAAACACGTTTTGAAAAGTGAGCTGTTACTGCCCCATAACTTACATGGGGTTGACCAAACTTGCAGAAACATGTTTATTTCTGCTGAAAAACATGTTTTGACACTTTCAGCACAGTGGGGTTAAGACCTGAGTGTGTGGGCTCTTCTGAGCCTTGCAGTTACATAGGGATACAGCTGTCTGAAAAAACGCGTTTATTTCGGGCTGAAAAACACGTTTTGAAAAGTGAGCTGTTACTGACCCATAACTTACATGGGGTTGACCAAACTTGCAGAAACATGTTTATTTCTGCTGAAAAACATGTTTTGACACTTTCAGCACAGTGGGGTTAAGACCTGAGTGTGTGGGCTCTTCTGAGCCTTGCAGTTACATAGGAATACAGCTGTCTGAAAAACGCGTTTATTTCGGGCTGAAAAACACGTTTTGAAAAGTGAGCTGTTACTGACCCATAACTTACATGGGGTTGACCAAACTTGCAGAAACATGTTTATTTCTGCTGAAAAACATGTTTTGACACTTTCAGCACAGTGGGGTTAAGACCTGAGTGTGTGGGCTCTTCTGAGCATTGCAGTTACATAGGGATACAGCTGTCTGAAAAAACGTGTTTATTTCGGGCTGAAAAACACGTTTTGAAAAGTGAGCTGTTACTGACCCATAAGTTACATGGGGTTGACCAAACTTGCAGAAACATGTTTATTTCTGCTGAAAAACATGTTTTGACACTTTCAGCACACTGGGGTTAAGACCTGAGTGTGTGGGCTCTTCTGAGCCTTGCAGTTACATAGGGATACAGCTGTCTGAAAAAACGCGTTTATTTCGGGCTGAAAAACACGTTTTGAAAAGTGAGCTGTTACTGCCCCATAAGTTACATGGGGTTGACCAAACTTGCAGAAACATGTTTATTTCTGCTGAAAAACATGTTTTGACACTTTCAGCACAGTGGGGTTAAGACCTGAGTGTGTGTGCTCTTCTGAGCCTTGCAGTTACATAGGGATACAGCTGTCTGAAAAAACGCGTTTATTTCGGGCTGAAAAACACGTTTTGAAAAGTGAGCTGTTACTGACCCATAACTTACATGGGGTTAACCAAACTTGCAGAAACATGTTTATTTCTGCTGAAAAACATGTTTTGACACTTTCAGCACACTGGGGTTAAGACCTGAGTGTGTGGGCTCTTCTGAGCCTTGCAGTTACATAGGGATACAGCTGTCTGAAAAAACGCGTTTATTTCGGGCTGAAAAACACGTTTTGAAAAGTGAGCTGTTACTGACCCATAACTTACATGGGGTTGACCAAACTTGCAGAAACATGTTTATTTCTGCTGAAAAACATGTTTTGACACTTTCAGCACACTGGGGTTAAGACCTGAGTGTGTGGGCTCTTCTGAGCCTTGCAGTTACATAGGGATACAGCTGTCTGAAAAAACGTGTTTATTTCGGGCTGAAAAACACGTTTTGAAAAGTGAGCTGTTACTGCCCCATAAGTTACATGGGGTTGACCAAACTTGCAGAAACATGTTTATTTCTGCTGAAAAACATGTTTTGACACTTTCAGCACACTGGGGTTAAGACCTGAGTGTGTGGGCTCTTCTGAGCCTTGCAGTTACATAGGGATACAGCTGTCTGAAAAAACGTGTTTATTTCGGGCTGAAAAACACGTTTTGAAAAGTGAGCTGTTACTGCCCCATAAGTTACATGGGGTTGACCAAACTTGCAGAAACATGTTTATTTCTGCTGAAAAACATGTTTTGACACTTTCAGCACACTGGGGTTAAGACCTGAGTGTGTGGGCTCTTCTGAGCCTTGCAGTTACATAGGGATACAGCTGTCTGAAAAAACGCGTTTATTTCGGGCTGAAAAACACGTTTTGAAACGTGAGCTGTTACTGCCCCATAACTTACATGGGGTTGACCAAACTTGCAGAAACATGTTTATTTCTGCTGAAAAACATGTTTTGACACTTTCAGCACACTGGGGTTAAGACCTGAGTGTGTGGGCTCTTCTGAGCCTTGCAGTTACATAGGGATACAGCTGTCTGAAAAAACGCGTTTATTTCGGGCTGAAAAACACGTTTTGAAAAGTGAGCTGTTACTGCCCCATAAGTTACATGGGGTTGACCAAACTTGCAGAAACATGTTTATTTCTGCTGAAAAACATGTTTTGACACTTTCAGCACACTGGGGTTAAGACCTGAGTGTGTGGGCTCTTCTGAGCCTTGCAGTTACATAGGGATACAGCTGTCTGAAAAAACGCGTTTATTTCGGGCTGAAAAACACGTTTTGAAAAGTGAGCTGTTACTGACCCATAACTTACATGGGGTTGACCAAACTTGCAGAAACATGTTTATTTCTGCTGAAAAACATGTTTTGACACTTTCAGCACACTGGGGTTAAGACCTGAGTGTGTGGGCTCTTCTGAGCCTTGCAGTTACATAGGGATACAGCTGTCTGAAAAAACGTGTTTATTTCGGGCTGAAAAACACGTTTTGAAAAGTGAGCTGTTACTGCCCCATAAGTTACATGGGGTTGACCAAACTTGCAGAAACATGTTTATTTCTGCTGAAAAACATGTTTTGACACTTTCAGCACACTGGGGTTAAGACCTGAGTGTGTGGGCTCTTCTGAGCCTTGCAGTTACATAGGGATACAGCTGTCTGAAAAAACGCGTTTATTTCGGGCTGAAAAACACGTTTTGAAAAGTGAGCTGTTACTGCCCCATAACTTACATGGGGTTGACCAAACTTGCAGAAACATGTTTTTTTCTGCTGAAAAACATGTTTTGACACTTTCAGTACACTGGGGTTAAGACCTGAGTGTGTGGGCTCTTCTGAGCCTTGCAGTTACATAGGGATACAGCTGTCTGAAAAAACGCGTTTATTTCGGGCTGAAAAACACGTTTTGAAAAGTGAGCTGTTACTGCCCCATAACTTACATGGGGTTGACCAAACTTGCAGAAACATGTTTATTTCTGCTGAAAAACATGTTTTGACACTTTCAGCACACTGGGGTTAAGACCTGAGTGTGTGGGCTCTTCTGAGCCTTGCAGTTACATAGGGATACAGCTGTCTGAAAAAACGTGTTTATTTCGGGCTGAAAAACACGTTTTGAAAAGTGAGCTGTTACTGCCCCATAAGTTACATGGGGTTGACCAAACTTGCAGAAACATGTTTATTTCTGCTGAAAAACATGTTTTGACACTTTCAGCACACTGGGGTTAAGACCTGAGTGTGTGGGCTCTTCTGAGCCTTGCAGTTACATAGGTATACAGCTGTCTGAAAAAACGCGTTTATTTCGGGCTGAAAAACACGTTTTGAAAAGTGAGCTGTTACTGCCCCATAAGTTACATGGGGTTGACCAAACTTGCAGAAACATGTTTATTTCTGCTGAAAAACATGTTTTGACACTTTCAGCACACTGGGGTTAAGACCTGAGTGTGTGGGCTCTTCTGAGCCTTGCAGTTACATAGGGATACAGCTGTCTGAAAAAACGCGTTTATTTCGGGCTGAAAAACACGTTTTGAAAAGTGAGCTGTTACTGACCCATAACTTACATGGGGTTGACCAAACTTGCAGAAACATGTTTATTTCTGCTGAAAAACATGTTTTGACACTTTCAGCACACTGGGGTTAAGACCTGAGTGTGTGGGCTCTTCTGAGCCTTGCAGTTACATAGGGATACAGCTGTCTGAAAAAACGCGTTTATTTCGGGCTGAAAAACACGTTTTGAAAAGTGAGCTGTTACTGCCCCATAAGTTACATGGGGTTGACCAAACTTGCAGAAACATGTTTATTTCTGCTGAAAAACATGTTTTGACACTTTCAGCACACTGGGATTAAGACCTGAGTGTGTGGGCTCTTCTGAGCCTTGCAGTTACATAGGGATACAGCTGTCTGAAAAAACGTGTTTATTTCGGGCTGAAAAACACGTTTTGAAAAGTGAGCTGTTACTGCCCCATAAGTTACATGGGGTTGACCAAACTTGCAGAAACATGTTTATTTCTGCTGAAAAACATGTTTTGACACTTTCAGCACAGTGGGGTTAAGACCTGAGTGTGTGGGCTCTTCTGAGCCTTGCTGTTACATAGGGATACAGCTGTCTGAAAAAACGCGTTTATTTCGGGCTGAAAAACACGTTTTGAAAAGTGAGCTGTTACTGCCCCATAACTTACATGGGGTTGACCAAACTTGCAGAAACATGTTTATTTCTGCTGAAAAACATGTTTTGACACTTTCAGTACACTGGGGTTAAGACCTGAGTGTGTGGGCTCTTCTGAGCCTTGCTGTTACATAGGGATACAGCTGTCTGAAAAAAACGCGTTTATTTCGGGCTGAAAAACACGTTTTGAAAAGTGAGCTGTTACTGCCCCATAACTTACATGGGGTTGACCAAACTTGCAGAAACATGTTTATTTCTGCTGAAAAACATGTTTTGACACTTTCAGTACACTGGGGTTAAGACCTGAGTGTGTGGGCTCTTCTGAGCCTTGCAGTTACATAGGGATACAGCTGTCTGAAAAAAACGCGTTTATTTCGGGCTGAAAAACACGTTTGAAAAGTGAGCTGTTACTGCCCCATAACTTACATGGGGTTGACCAAACTTGCAGAACATGTTTATTTCTGCTGAAAAACATGTTTTGACACTTTCAGCACACTGGGGTTAAGACCTGAGTGTGTGGGCTCTTCTGAGCCTTGCAGTTACATAGGGATACAGCTGTCTGAAAAAACGCGTTTATTTCGGGCTGAAAAACACGTTTTGAAAAGTGAGCTGTTACTGACCCATAACTTACATGGGGTTGACCAAACTTGCAGAAACATGTTTATTTCTGCTGAAAAACATGTTTTGACACTTTCAGCACACTGGGGTTAAGACCTGAGTGTGTGGGCTCTTCTGAGCCTTGCAGTTACATAGGGATACAGCTGTCTGAAAAAACGTGTTTATTTCGGGCTGAAAAACACGTTTTGAAAAGTGAGCTGTTACTGCCCCATAAGTTACATGGGGTTGACCAAACTTGCAGAAACATGTTTATTTCTGCTGAAAAACATGTTTTGACACTTTCAGCACACTGGGGTTAAGACCTGAGTGTGTGGGCTCTTCTGAGCCTTGCAGTTACATAGGGATACAGCTGTCTGAAAAAACGCGTTTATTTCGGGCTGAAAAACACGTTTTGAAAAGTGAGCTGTTACTGCCCCATAAGTTACATGGGTTGACCAAACTTGCAGAAACATGTTTATTTCTGCTGAAAAACATGTTTTGACACTTTCAGCACACTGGGGTTAAGACCTGAGTGTGTGGGCTCTTCTGAGCCTTGCAGTTACATAGGGATACAGCTGTCTGAAAAAAACGCGTTTATTTCGGGCTGAAAAACACGTTTTGAAAAGTGAGCTGTTACTGCCCCATAACTTACATGGGGATGACCAAACTTGCAGAAACATGTTTATTTCTGCTGAAAAACATGTTTTGACACTTTCAGTACACTGGGGTTAAGACCTGAGTGTGTGGGCTCTTCTGAGCCTTGCAGTTACATAGGGATACAGCTGTCTGAAAAAACGCGTTTATTTCGGGCTGAAAAACACGTTTTGAAAAGTGAGCTGTTACTGCCCCATAACTTACATGGGGTTGACCAAACTTGCAGAAACATGTTTATTTCTGCTGAAAAACATGTTTTGACACTTTCAGCACACTGGGGTTAAGACCTGAGTGTGTGGGCTCTTCTGAGCCTTGCAGTTACATAGGGATACAGCTGTCTGAAAAAACGCGTTTATTTCGGGCTGAAAAACACGTTTTGAAAAGTGAGCTGTTACTGACCCATAACTTACATGGGGTTGACCAAACTTGCAGAAACATGTTTATTTCTGCTGAAAAACATGTTTTGACACTTTCAGCACACTGGGGTTAAGACCTGAGTGTGTGGGCTCTTCTGAGCCTTGCAGTTACATAGGGATACAGCTGTCTGAAAAAACGTGTTTATTTCGGGCTGAAAAACACGTTTTGAAAAGTGAGCTGTTACTGCCCCATAAGTTACATGGGGTTGACCAAACTTGCAGAAACATGTTTATTTCTGCTGAAAAACATGTTTTGACACTTTCAGCACACTGGGGTTAAGACCTGAGTGTGTGGGCTCTTCTGAGCCTTGCAGTTACATAGGGATACAGCTGTCTGAAAAAACGCGTTTATTTCGGGCTGAAAAACACGTTTTGAAAAGTGAGCTGTTACTGCCCCATAACTTACATGGGTTGACCAAACTTGCAGAAACATGTTTTTTTTCTGCTGAAAAACATGTTTGACACTTTCAGTACACTGGGGTTAAGACCTGAGTGTGTGGGCTCTTCTGAGCCTTGCAGTTACATAGGGATACAGCTGTCTGAAAAACGCGTTTATTTCGGGCTGAAAAACACGTTTTGAAAAGTGAGCTGTTACTGCCCCATAACTTACATGGGGTTGACCAAACTTGCAGAAACATGTTTATTTCTGCTGAAAAACATGTTTTGACACTTTCAGCACACTGGGGTTAAGACCTGAGTGTGTGGGCTCTTCTGAGCCTTGCAGTTACATAGGGATACAGCTGTCTGAAAAAACGTGTTTATTTCGGGCTGAAAAACACGTTTTGAAAAGTGAGCTGTTACTGCCCCATAAGTTACATGGGGTTGACCAAACTTGCAGAAACATGTTTATTTCTGCTGAAAAACATGTTTTGACACTTTCAGCACACTGGGGTTAAGACCTGAGTGTGTGGGCTCTTCTGAGCCTTGCAGTTACATAGGGATACAGCTGTCTGAAAAAACGCGTTTATTTCGGGCTGAAAAACACGTTTTGAAAAGTGAGCTGTTACTGCCCCATAAGTTACATGGGGTTGACCAAACTTGCAGAAACATGTTTATTTCTGCTGAAAAACATGTTTTGACACTTTCAGCACACTGGGGTTAAGACCTGAGTGTGTGGGCTCTTCTGAGCCTTGCAGTTACATAGGGATACAGCTGTCTGAAAAAACGCGTTTATTTCGGGCTGAAAAACACGTTTTGAAAAGTGAGCTGTTACTGACCCATAACTTACATGGGGTTGACCAAACTTGCAGAAACATGTTTATTTCTGCTGAAAAACATGTTTTGACACTTTCAGCACACTGGGGTTAAGACCTGAGTGTGTGGGCTCTTCTGAGCCTTGCAGTTACATAGGGATACAGCTGTCTGAAAAAACGCGTTTATTTCGGGCTGAAAAACACGTTTTGAAAAGTGAGCTGTTACTGCCCCATAAGTTACATGGGGTTGACCAAACTTGCAGAAACATGTTTATTTCTGCTGAAAAACATGTTTTGACACTTTCAGCACACTGGGATTAAGACCTGAGTGTGTGGGCTCTTCTGAGCCTTGCAGTTACATAGGGATACAGCTGTCTGAAAAAACGTGTTTATTTCGGGCTGAAAACACGTTTTGAAAAGTGAGCTGTTACTGCCCCATAAGTTACATGGGGTTGACCAAACTTGCAGAAACATGTTTATTTCTGCTGAAAAACATGTTTTGACACTTTCAGCACAGTGGGGTTAAGACCTGAGTGTGTGGGCTCTTCTGAGCCTTGCTGTTACATAGGATACAGCTGTCTGAAAAAACGCGTTTATTTCGGGCTGAAAAACACGTTTTGAAAAGTGAGCTGTTACTGCCCCATAACTTACATGGGGTTGACCAAACTTGCAGAAACATGTTTATTTCTGCTGAAAAACATGTTTTGACACTTTCAGTACACTGGGTTAAGACCTGAGTGTGTGGGCTCTTCTGAGCCTTGCTGTTACATAGGGATACAGCTGTCTGAAAAAACGCGTTTATTTCGGGCTGAAAAACACGTTTTGAAAAGTGAGCTGTTACTGCCCCATAACTTACATGGGGTTGACCAAACTTGCAGAAACATGTTTATTTCTGCTGAAAAACATGTTTTGACACTTTCAGTACACTGGGGTTAAGACCTGAGTGTGTGGGCTCTTCTGAGCCTTGCAGTTACATAGGGATACAGCTGTCTGAAAAAACGCGTTTATTTCGGGCTGAAAAACACGTTTTGAAAAGTGAGCTGTTACTGCCCCATAACTTACATGGGGTTGACCAAACTTGCAGAAACATGTTTATTTCTGCTGAAAAACATGTTTTGACACTTTCAGCACACTGGGGTTAAGACCTGAGTGTGTGGGCTCTTCTGAGCCTTGCAGTTACATAGGGATACAGCTGTCTGAAAAAACGCGTTTATTTCGGGCTGAAAAACACGTTTTGAAAAGTGAGCTGTTACTGCCCCATAACTTACATGGGGTTGACCAAACTTGCAGAAACATGTTTATTTCTGCTGAAAAACATGTTTTGACACTTTCAGCACACTGGGGGTAAGACCTGAGTGTGTGGGCTCTTCTGAGCCTTGCAGTTACATAGGGATACAGCTGTCTGAAAAAACGTGTTATTTCGGGCTGAAAAACACGTTTTGAAAAGTGAGCTGTTACTGCCCCATAAGTTACATGGGTTGACCAAACTTGCAGAAACATGTTTATTTCTGCTGAAAAACATGTTTTGACACTTTCAGCACACTGGGGTTAAGACCTGAGTGTGTGGGCTCTTCTGAGCCTTGCAGTTACATAGGGATACAGCTGTCTGAAAAAACGCGTTAATTTCGGGCTGAAAAACACGTTTTGAAAAGTGAGCTGTTACTGCCCCATAAGTACATGGGGTTGACCAAACTTGCAGAAACATGTTTATTCTGCTGAAAACATGTTTTGACACTTTCAGCACACTGGGGTTAAGACCTGAGTGTGTGGGCTCTTCTGAGCCTTGCAGTTACATAGGGGATACAGCTGTCTGAAAAAACGCGTTTATTTCGGGCTGAAAAACACGTTTTGAAAAGTGAGCTGTTACTGCCCCATAACTTACATGGGGATGACCAAACTTGCAGAAACATGTTTATTTCTGCTGAAAAACATGTTTGACACTTTCAGTACACTGGGGTTAAGACCTGAGTGTGTGGGCTCTTCTGAGCCTTGCAGTTACATAGGGATACAGCTGTCTGAAAAAACGCGTTTATTTCGGGCTGAAAAACACGTTTTGAAAAGTGAGCTGTTACTGCCCCATAACTTACATGGGGTTGACCAAACTTGCAGAAACATGTTTATTTCTGCTGAAAAACATGTTTTGACACTTTCAGCACACTGGGGTTAAGACCTGAGTGTGTGGGCTCTTCTGAGCCTTGCAGTTACATAGGGATACAGCTGTCTGAAAAAACGCGTTTATTTCGGGCTGAAAAACACGTTTTGAAAAGTGAGCTGTTACTGCCCCATAAGTTACATGGGGTTGACCAAACTTGCAGAAACATGTTTATTTCTGCTGAAAAACATGTTTTGACACTTTCAGCACACTGGGTTAAGACCTGAGTGTGTGGGCTCTTCTGAGCCTTGCAGTTACATAGGGATACAGCTGTCTGAAAAAACGTGTTTATTTCGGGCTGAAAAACACGTTTTGAAAAGTGAGCTGTTACTGCCCCATAAGTTACATGGGGTTGACCAAACTTGCAGAAACATGTTTATTTCTGCTGAAAAACATGTTTTTGACACTTTCAGCACAGTGGGGTTAAGACCTGAGTGTGTGGGCTCTTCTGAGCCTTGCTGTTACATAGGGATACAGCTGTCTGAAAAAACGCGTTTATTTCGGGCTGAAAAACACGTTTTGAAAAGTGAGCTGTTACTGCCCCATAAACTTACATGGGGTTGACCAAACTTGCAGAAACATGTTTATTTCTGCTGAAAAACATGTTTTGACACTTTCAGTACACTGGGGTTAAGACCTGAGTGTGTGGGCTCTTCTGAGCCTTGCAGTTACATAGGGATACAGCTGTCTGAAAAAACGCGTTTATTTCGGGCTGAAAAACACGTTTTGAAAAGTGAGCTGTTACTGACCCATAACTTACATGGGGTTGACCAAACTTGCAGAAACATGTTTATTTCTGCTGAAAAACATGTTTTGACACTTTCAGCACACTGGGTTAAGACCTGAGTGTGTGGGCTCTTCTGAGCCTTGCAGTTACATAGGGATACAGCTGTCTGAAAAAACGTGTTTATTTCGGGCTGAAAAACACGTTTTGAAAAGTGAGCTGTTACTGCCCCATAACTTACATGGGGTTGACCAAACTTGCAGAAACATGTTTATTTCTGCTGAAAAACATGTTTTGACACTTTCAGCACAGTGGGGTTAAGACCTGAGTGTGTGGGCTCTTCTGAGCCTTGCAGTTACATAGGGATACAGCTGTCTGAAAAAACGCGTTTATTTCGGGCTGAAAAACACGTTTTGAAAAGTGAGCTGTTACTGACCCATAACTTACAGGGGTTGACCAAACTTGCAGAAACATGTTTATTTCTGCTGAAAAACATGTTTTGACACTTTCAGCACAGTGGGGTTAAGACCTGAGTGTGTGGGCTCTTCTGAGCCTTGCAGTTACATAGGAATACAGCTGTCTGAAAAACGCGTTTATTTCGGGCTGAAAAACACGTTTTGAAAAGTGAGCTGTTACTGACCCATAACTTACATGGGGTTGACCAAACTTGCAGAAACATGTTTATTTCTGCTGAAAAACATGTTTTGACACTTTCAGCACAGTGGGGTTAAGACCTGAGTGTGTGGGCTCTTCTGAGCATTGCAGTTACATAGGGATACAGCTGTCTGAAAAAACGTGTTTATTTCGGGCTGAAAAACACGTTTTGAAAAGTGAGCTGTTACTGACCCATAAGTTACATGGGGTTGACCAAACTTGCAGAAACATGTTTATTTCTGCTGAAAAACATGTTTTGACACTTTCAGCACACTGGGGTTAAGACCTGAGTGTGTGGGCTCTTCTGAGCCTTGCAGTTACATAGGGATACAGCTGTCTGAAAAACGCGTTATTTCGGGC